>NC_007196.1:1976673-2677504 GCF_000002655.1 Aspergillus fumigatus Af293
TCACAGCAGCTACTGTCGTACAACCACCGTGACAATGAGGCGATCTGATGGTCATGAAGAAACCTCTGAATTCCTCCCGATGACCCACTCTCGATCCGTATCCGCCGCATCTCAAACCTCCACAGACTCGAGTCTATCCACTGAGTCCCTCTTCCCACGAGAACAGAAACCATTCCCCAACGCCATGGGGGGAATGGCACTGGCTGACGATGACAAATACCGCGACCTCGAGGACGGCGAGGCGGAACAATCAGAACCATTCCTCTCGTCGTCCAAGAAAGCAGCTACCGGAGGCGGTCGCGCACGGCGGATATTCTGGATCCTGGTTCTTCTCTGCCTTGGAGGCTGGCTGCTTGCCTTTGTGCTGTTCTTAACAGGGGGACGAGCGAACTACCAGACTGCCTCGGACGCGTTACAAGCGCACGGGGCCGACTCGGCGTTGGGTAGCACGAGCACGAGCTCCGGCAAGCCTGTCACGTTGCACCAGGTGCTCGGAGGGCAATGGAATCCTCGGTACCATGCGATCGGGTGGGTTGCAGGGCCGAACAATGAAGACGGGCTGCTTGTCGAGAAGGGTGGGGATGAGAAGCAGGGGTACCTCCGGGTGGACGATATCAGGAGTCGAAAGGGCAATAACACGGGGCGGGAGAGCAGGGTGCTGATGAGGAAGCCCATCGTGCACGTGGACGGGCAGGCGATTGTTCCCAGCAACGTCTGGCCGAGCCCGGACTTGAAGAAAGTGCTGTTGATATCCGAGCAGCAGAAGAACTGGCGGCACTCATTCACCGGGAAGTACTGGGTGTTGGACGTGGATTCTCAGACTGCGCAACCGCTGGATCCTAGTGCTCCGGATGGTCGAGTGCAGCTCGCGCTTTGGTCTCCTGCCTCTGACGCAGTCGTCTTTGTTCGTGACAATAATCTGTATCTGCGGAGGCTGTCGTCAGACAGCGTTGTCGCGATTACCAAGGACGGTGGGGAGAACCTTTTTTATGGTGTTCCCGATTGGGTATATGAGGAGGAAGTGATCTCGGGGAACAGCGTCACATGGTGGTCGAATGACGCCAAGTATATCGCTTTCTTCAGAACGAATGAGACGAGTGTGCCCGAGTTTCCGGTACAGTACTACATCTCGCGACCATCTGGGAAGAAGCCTCTCCCGGGGTTGGAGAATTACCCCGACGTGAGGGAGATCAAATACCCCAAGCCTGGTGCCCCGAACCCAGTGGTCGATCTTCAGTTCTACGACGTTGAGAAGAATGAGGTCTTCTCCGTCCAAGTAGCAGACGACTTTGCCGATGACGACCGCATCATCATTGAGGTTTTGTGGGCCTCCGAGGGCAAAATCCTTGTGAGATCGACTAACCGCGAAAGCGACATTCTCAAGGTGTATCTGATTGACACCCAGTCCAGGACGGGCAAACTGGTGAGGTCCGAGGACGTTGCCGGTCTTGACGGTGGCTGGGTCGAGCCTTCGCAGTCCACACGCTTCGTCCCGGCGGACCCCAACAATGGACGACCGCACGACGGGTACATCGACACTGTGCCATACAACGGATACGACCACCTTGCGTACTTCTCGCCGCTTGACAACCCCAACGCCCTGATGCTCACATCGGGCGAGTGGGAAGTGGTGGACGCACCGGCTGCCGTAGATCTGCAACGCGGCCTGGTGTACTTTGTCGGCACTAAGGAAGCACCCACCCAGCGCCATGTCTATCGCGTGCAGCTGGACGGGTCGAATCTCAATCCTTTGACCGACACTTCCAAACCCGGCTACTATGATGTCTCCTTTTCACACGGCACAGGCTACGCGCTGCTCACATACAAAGGGCCCTCTATTCCTTGGCAGGCGATTATCAACACGCACGGCGACGAAATAACGTACGAAGACCGCATTGAAGATAATGCACAGCTTACCAAAATGGTAGAGGCGTACGCACTGCCGACTGAGGTCTACCAGAACGTCACGGTCGACGGCTACACGCTGCAGGTCGTCGAGCGCCGCCCTCCTCACTTCAATCCAGCCAAAAAATACCCTGTCCTGTTTTATCTGTACGGCGGACCGGGCTCGCAGACCGTGGACCGCAAGTTCACCGTCGATTTCCAGTCCTACGTCGCCTCCAGCCTAGGTTATATCGTCGTGACCGTGGACGGCCGCGGCACGGGCTTCATCGGCCGCAAGGCTCGGTGCATTGTCCGCGGTAACCTTGGCTTTTACGAGGCGCACGACCAAATCGCCACTGCAAAGATGTGGGCGGCGAAGTCATACGTCGACGAAACCCGCATGGCGATCTGGGGATGGAGCTTCGGCGGGTTCATGACGTTGAAGACTCTTGAACAAGACGCTGGTCGGACCTTCCAGTACGGAATGGCGGTTGCACCCGTCACGGACTGGCGGTTCTATGGTATGACATCCCCTTCATCCCCTTCTGACTCGTAGAATCCATACTAACGGACTCAGACTCAATCTACACGGAACGATACATGCACACCCCCCAGCATAATCCCAATGGGTATGACAACTCGACCATAACCGACATGGCGGCCCTGTCCGAGAGCGTCCGCTTCCTTGTCATGCACGGCGCGTCGGACGACAACGTCCATCTCCAGAATACCCTTGTGTTAATCGACAAGCTGGACTTGTCGAACGTCGAGAACTACGATGTGCAGTTCTACCCGGACTCGGATCATAGCATCTACTTCCATAATGCGCACATGATGGTGTACCACCGTATGTCCCCCCCTTCACTACTTTTGTTTCGCAACACTAATCAGACTAGGTCTTTCGGACTGGCTCGTCAATGCATTCAACGGGGAGTGGCATCTGATAGCGAAGCCCGTGCCGGACGAGTCAATGTGGGAGCGTATGAAGCGGTCGCTGCGGTTATTGTCTCCTTAGCATCCAGATACAGTTGCTCTATCCTTATGTTGTAAGTAATTAGATGAAGAAAATGTATATTCAACACGCTATGCAAAACTATAAACACAAAGCAACGACTCTTTTCAAACGTAATGCAAATGCAAGTTCAGTTCCGCCTATAAACATTAATGTATGCGTGCATGCAGTACATGAGAAACAAGGTAAGAAAGGGATATAGACATTGCATGGGTGTATGTATATACAGCCAAGTCAGCCATCATAAACAGACCAAGACTGGTATGATAATATGCCATTAGGTAGGGCAGGATAGATAGATAGTGTGCAAATTCAGGATTTCCCCCCCGCATTACCGTCGATAGACTTGAAGATACTCGACTGCAGGAACTCCTCGCGCATATGCAGACTGACATCCGAGTTGCGGTACGGATGAGGCTCCTCACGCTGCAAACCACGCAGCTGCTCGCGGCCCAGCGTGGAGATGGACCGCGCGTGCGAGTGTCGGTGCCGCCCAAACGCCGGCGACAGCCTGCCTGACGGGGACAGCCGACCCGTGGGCGTCACGGCCCCGCCCGCATCGAATGAGAGGGTCTGCCGCGGCGCGAAGACAGGCAGGGATGCGTTGCTCGGCAGGCCCATGAAGGAGTCCGAGTCGGTCGCGGTGGAGAAGTTACTGAAGGAGGAGCGGATGGACGCGGGCCGGGTCAGCGGGAGCATGGGGTACCCGGAGATGGTGGAGTAGACGGTGGACATGCCCGAGGCGGCGGACGAGCGCCAGGAGTGCACGGCGGACTGCGGGATGGTGATGACTTCTTCCTCGATGGGGTCTGCGACCTGGAGGGCGTCGGCGATGTCGATGGGGTCCCCGAGGGCGGTGCCGGGGGCGCCGGCGGCGGCGCGGACGGCCATGGTCTTGACGGCCTTGCCGATCCAGAGCATCTGCTCGTGTTCGCGCAGGTAGCGGTCGCCGGAGAAGGACTTCTGGACGATGTTGCGGGTCATCATGCCGAGTTTGCGGCGGTGCTCGGCCTTCTCGTACATGCGGCGGGTGATCTTGGCGACGTCGTCCGGGGTGGGCGAGGAGGTGAGGACGGGGGCGGGCTCGGTGTCGTCGGCGTACTGGGCCCATTCGCCGAGGAGGGCGAGCATGGTGATCTGGGCGCGGGCGAGCGCGAGGGCGTCGTTGGGGGCGACGACCGCGCTGAAGCGGGAGAAGTCGTCCGGGTCGCTGAGGACGCGCAGGGAGGCACCGACGTCGGTGCAGACGACGGGCGCGCCGGTGAGGGCGGCTTCGCCGAGGGCGAGCGGGAGCCCTTCGGAGAGGGAGGAGTTGAGGAAGAGCCAGGTGTTTTCGAGGACCTTCATGGGGTCGGCGCTGCCGCGGAGGGTGACGCGGCCGCGGAGGCCCTTGGAGGCGATGATCTCCTGGCACTCGGTGGAGTAGGTCGGGGCCTTGTCGATGGCGCCGTAGATGTCGAGATGGTAGTCGTCGAACTTCCACTGGTTGATGATGATGTCGGCGGCCAGCAGGGCGGTCTTGATGTCCTTGGCGTACCAGACGTGCGACAGCATGGTGACGGTGGGCCGCTGCGACTTGATCTCCTTGACGGGGGCGAACTTTTGCATGTCCGTGATGCCGTTGACGACGGGGTCGACCTTGCGGCGGAAGATGTTGCGGTGCTCGATGGTGCCCTGGCAGGTGCCGATCTCCACCTCCCAGCCGGGATTGAAGAAGTCGGCACACGGCGAGATGATGTCGGCATGGTGGAGGGTGATGACGGAGGTGATGCGCATCAGGCCCAGGAGGGCGTTGCGGACAAACGGCGAGAGCTTGCACAGGGCCGAGGAGAGGCAGAGGTTGGTTTCGCGCCAGCTGATGGCGTGGTCCCAGATCTGCAGGGTGCAGTTCCGCTTGATCTTGCAGACGACCCCGTACGAGGCGCTGACGCTGTGATGCGACGCCTGGAACACGCTGGGGATCTGCTCGGGGATGGGGATCGAGAAGATGAACAGGTAGCGGTACCAGAGCTCCAGCGCCACGTCGAGCGTCCCCAGGGTGGGGAGCTCGGTGTGGAACCACTGCGCCGACGGGATCGTGTTGGGCATCTCCTGCGTGAGCCAGAGGTCGCGCCAGCTCTCCTTGACGATGTCGCTATTCCAGACCTGCGTCCAGTGCCGCGAGTCCTGGAAGTACGTGTTGAGGTTGACCAGCGCCCGCGTGGCCTGGTGGATATCGGCCTTGGACAGCTCGATGGCGCGCGCGCCTTTCACCAGCGCTGTCAGGATCGGGATGAAGTTCATCTTGATGTCCATGTCGTTGGCCGACGTGACGTTCTCCACCTCCGAGTCCAGCTTGTTCTTGAAGAGCCCATGCGTCGGCGTCAAAAAGTCCAGCCCCCACAGCGGGATCATCTTCAACGAGAGCACGTTCTGCTCCGTCTGATGCTTGGGAATGCCAAAGTCGTTGGCCGACTCGCAGATCATGTGCCACTTGATCGTCCGCAGGGAGTTGATCATGTCGCGTCGACAGGCCGACACACCACCGCCCTCGTTCGGCCAGGTGCCCGTGTCGGCCGCCATGACGTGCAGCGACTTGTCCGTGTCCGACCCGAAATCCTTGGACCGGGTGTTGACGACGGCATCGCCGCCGGGCCCAAAGTTCAGCAGATCGCTGACTTTGATCGCCATGGGCGTCCAGCTGGAGATGTTGTCGTCGAGGTCGGCACTCGCCATGACCGTGTCCGCGCGCAGGTCCAGGTACTTCTTCGCCGAGGCCAGATCGCCCCGGTCCCGGCTGCGCCAGTACGGGGCCAGCGTCTTGTCGCGGCGCAGCAGCCGCTCGTCCATCCAGCGGACGATGATGCCGTCAAAGTCGACGCGGTCCTTCCACGCCTTCCAGACCAGCGAGCGGGCCCGCGAGGTCGAGACGGGAAACCGCTTGGTGGAGAGGCCCAGGAAGCGGGTGATGGCGTTGGAGCTGAGACTGTCGCAGTAGAAGAGCGGATTGTCATGCACAAAGCTGGTGTACTTGGGCTTGGCCAGGACGCCGAGGAAGTCATGCTCGATCATGGGCGGCGTCTGGATCTTCTGCCCGTTGAGCGTGGTGAAGATGGTCGGGTGGAACTTGTGGTCGTACAGCCAGCGAGCCTCGTAGACGTCGGCGCCTTGCACGAAGGTCGCCTCGGTGACCTTGGAGTGCGGGATCCAGCGCTCGACCTTCTCGGGATGCCGCACGGGAGGCGCACACCAGGAGACGGTGCAGGTAATGTGCGAGAGCACAAACTCGGCGCGAAGCAGTTCGTCGCCGAACCGGGGGTTCTTCCGGTAGTGGTACTTGAACCGGATCAGGTTGCCATCTTTCATGTAGGAACCGGCCTCGATGAGACCCTTGCGGTTATACTGGACGCTCTGCAGATGGCTGTCGCCGCGGATGCACCGCCGGCCCAGGGGGATGCGGGTATCGGAGCCGCGGGTCAACCGGAGGCTCTTCTTGTTCGGCGCGCGGTAGTCATAGTGGAACTCGTTGATGGCCTTGCCGTCTTTGAACTCCTGCCGGATGAGCAGCAGCATGTCCTTGGAGTACGTGCTGACGTACTTGAGCGACTTGGTGCCCTCGGGCTCGGTCTTGTGCTCGCCGCTGTAGTAGTAGACCTTGAAGCCGCCGTCCTCGTCGTCGTGCTTGAACGCCGTAAAGGTGCCGTCGAGGCTCTGCAGCATGAATCGGCTCTTCTTGATGCTGATGGTCATGCCCTTGGTCTCGTCCCAGAGACGCTTGACGTTGTCCCGGCCATGGAAGAGGAAGAACGACAGGATCACATCCTGCACGATCTTCGAGTACGACCAGATCAGGTTGAGGAGGAACACACACGGCACGCGGATGATGCGGGCGCGCTGTTTCATCACATGGTCGAATTCTCGCTGGAATTCCGGATCGGCAATCAAGGCGATGATGATGAACTTGATGGCGGACGCCACCGAGTACCAGAAGTTGTGCAGGGGATCCTTGACGAACGCGAGCGCCGCGGGCAGCTTTTTGGACACATAGGGAATGAACAGCGGCGTCTCGGAGTCCTTGCCCAAGGCCTCTTCGCCGGTGCCGTAGTGGGCGTAATCCAGAATGCTGACTGCGGTGGCGGCGCCCAGGTTGCATCGGGCAACATGGACATCCAGATCACTGGTATCAAAGCGGCAGAGGTGCTCCTGAAGCCATTGCCGGTCGCGCTCCGAGAAGTGCGACGGCTTGCCGACACAACGGTCCAGCAACGCCTTCCGGATCGTCTTGGGCAGCTTCTCCCAATGCGTGTCACATTCGAACCCCAGACACAGCTCCCGGAGGAGCTCCTTCTTGGCCCACCGCACGACTACCGGGGTGTTGGGTTCTTCGCGAAGCTGCCGGGCCATGGTCTCGGTCACGCCGGCCGTGACGAGCGATTCCGCGAGCACGGCGTACTCGTGAGGCATCCGCAGCATGGACTCGGACACCGCATGAAGCAGAGTCTCGGCGATGACTTGGCAGTTGCCGCTCACGTCGATGCGCTGGTCCAGTCCGCGTCCGACCGCCAGGACCAGTTTCAGCTGGTCCGCGGCATGGCAGCTAAGAGCGCGGATGCCGGGACCCAGCGAGCCCAAGGGAACGAGCTCGATCGAAATCTCCCCCTGGGCCCAGGCTTGCAGGGCTCGGTGAATCAGCTCGGATGCCTTGGGGAAAGCCTCCTCGATTCGCGGTTCTTCGCGGCGCGAGAGCAGCAGCGACTTGACTTCCATCCCCGGATGCGCACCCGGCTCCAGCTTGAGTCGCGTGTCGGACGGCACCAGAGAGATTCTCTCGAAGAAGGTTTGCAGCTCCTGCTGGGACCATTCGGGATCCGCCCACGGGGTCGTGTACGCGTGGAACGTCTTGCCCAGGTCGACGGGCGAGTCCACCTTCTTCGGCATTCCCATTTTCGCCGTGAGCAGAGTGAGGATCGCGGTCGTCCAGGTGGCGGTGCCCAGTCCAATCACCGGGCCGTAATTGCTGAAATTGCCCGACACACAGGTCTTGAGGACGATCCCGACGGGCAGGCCAACGACGATCCCGGCCAGCAATGGTCGGAGGGCATGCGGACCAGCGAAGATCTTCGTGTATTGATACCACAGCAGGCCGGTGTACGACAGCACGTAGGCGCAGAACATGGCCATGGCATCCACGGACGACCGGAACGTCCAGAGCAAGGCCGTGGACAAGGCAAGACTCCAGACCTGCCACATGAGATACTTGACGAACGTCCTCCAGTACACCTTTCTCTTGAACCTCACGGCGCGCTTCTGCGACGGCCGAATCTCCTTGGACGTGCCCACCGCCTGATTGGTCTGGCCCCCGATGAGATCATGGAGTTCCTGAGCCTTGGTGTCGATGAGCACGGCGCCGATCAGGTAATACGCGAGGCCGAACCCAACCGCAAAACGCGTGTCGCCATTGGGCATCTGTAGAAACCCAGTCATCCGGCCCCCGGTCAGCAAGTCGGCCCATTTATCGAGCAGAGCCAAGACAAAGTAGAGCACCCCGCAGCCGATCTCCCGGCTGGACTGGCGCCAATGCATGAACGCATTGTGCAAGCGTTGGCCCTTTTGCGAATTGCGCAGCACATCAAGCCCGACCTTGGTCTGGATATTCCAGCCCGAGCTGAAGGGGATGGGCCGGGGCACGTCGGCATACCGGCAGTACCAGTCGAGAAGGAAATTGGTCGCTTCCCAGTCCCGGGCCAGTTCCAGGACCAGCTGGTCTGTGGTCGGCTTGGAGAAGAAGCCGCGGGACACTTCGGCCATCACGTCCCGATACAGCGCTTCTCGCGACAGCTTCAGCACGGCGGGATCGCTCCGGCCACCGAAGCACTTCTCGTCGTTGTTGCCGTACTTGGACACATACCATTTGCGGATCTCGGTGTCGTCGGTGCGTCGGATGTTCTGGTACCAGGTAACCCATTTGGAGGCGACGGACCGCAGGCTGAGCAGCAGCAGTCCGATGAAGATGTAGAGCACAATGAGGTAGATGACCACATCGTGATGGCTCCAGTTGGTCACGATCGGCGAGATGAACAGGACGGGGATGCAGGCGAAGATGGCCTTGCGGCCCGAGAGGAACTTGGAGCCCGGGTAGCTGAAACAGGCGAGCGAGGCGAAGATGCTGAAGTAGAGGGTCAGGGCAATCAGGTAGAGGTAGAAGACGATGCCGGGCCCGGGGCCTTTGACGGCCGACATGACGATGAATCCCACCAGCCCCACGGCGATCGTGAAGGCGAAACAGGCGATGAGTCGGATAAAGACAAACATGTTGGTGGCGGCAAACGCCATGGAGATCAGGTAGTAGGACCCGCCGCAGGCGATCCAGGTGCCCGCCGCACCCGACAGGAGCAGAGAGATCATCAGCGCGATGGACGCACTGTGCATGACCTCCTCGGGCATGTGGCCGGAGAGGTACAAGCCGCGGCCATACAGCGTCAGCAGCAGAATGTCGATCAGGGCGGGCACCGCAAAGACACTGAGGAAGGTGAAGCGCTGGTACCCCCGCATGGGCTTGACCTTGTCGTCCGGGTTGACATCGATCTGTGCCCCGGCATACGAGGTCGCCATCTGCGGAGCGCCGTTGATCCAGTCCGGCAGTTCCCGGTCCTGGTAGTATCGTCTGAATCGACCCGAGAGCAACTTCCCGAAGGCGCTGGGCGAGAGGTCGAAGTAGGCTTCGCAGCGCGACCCAAGCGCAAACGACTCGGCGAAGGCGGCCGCTTGATCGGACTGGTCGTTGAACAGGGGGTTGCGATCCGTGACTTCCATGTAGATCTCGTCAAAGGCGCCTTTGCGGGCGGCGCAGAAGAGGGAGAGCGTGAGGATATCGGCATAGACGTCGATCCGGTCTTTCTGGACCAGCTGGCACAGGGCGTTGGTGATCTGAGCCAGATCGCTCTCGCGGCGTTCTCGGAGGATGCGCGTGAAGACAGCGTCCGTTTCCTGGAACAGGGCCAGGCACGCGGCAGGGGCAGGAGAACGGCACCCCTGATCGCGGTACCAGTGGATGCGGGACTTGATCAGGGCCTCTGGCGGGAGGGATCCGTCGAGGTACGCGACGGTGTTGAGCTCCTTGAGCTGCGCCAGGGACGGGGCATCGATGAGCTGCCGGCGGATGTACCGGCAGATCGTCTCGGACAGTTCACTCTTGGCGTCCGTCAACGAAAGATGCTGCAGCAGGAGCAATCGCTCCTCGGGACTCAGGGCGTCCACATCTTGGATGAGCCGGCGGGGCAGTCCGATGTCTTCGTTCACGTCCTTGGACCATTGCGCCAGAGCCGTCTCGGCTTCGAAGCAGACATGACGGGGGAAACCTCGCGCGGAGAGGAACGTGTGCAGCACGGTGCCCGCGAGGCCTTGCGCGCTTTTCGAGGCAAACACTTCGAATCCGTCCGCGTCGGACTGGTAGACGGCCCAGAAGCGGACGTCGGCGCTCTTGCGCAGACCGGAGTCGAGGCCCAGATTGATGCGCAGGGAATCCTGGGAGGCAAAATTGGCGAGGTCCTTGATCGTCGCCGGCAGCGTGGGCAAGTCGGGCCAGTGCGACACGGCGAATTTATCGTGGAATCGTCGCAGGAGGGCGCCCAGCTTCTGGATTTTGTCCGAGGGAACCGGGTGCAGCAGTCCCAGAGACTTCAGCCGCTGTTGGGACTTGAGGATCTCGACAAAGGCCACGGCGGTGGCTTCGGATCCCAGGGGGAAACAGCCGAACTCCTTGTATTCCACGCCGGCCATGGAGATGGACAGCGGGCTGCCCTGCGACCTGACCTGGGCCACCCATTCCGGCGGATCACGAACCGCGATCGTCGCGCTGTCCATGTGCGAGGGGGGCTCTCTTTCGGACGAGGTGAGCACGTTGGAAAGCGTGGGAAAGTACTGCAGCAGAGCGGTCCATGCGTCTCTGGGCCCGACCTCCTCCTCCTGGAGGTTCAGATTGGCGCGCCAGATGTCGTGGACTTTCATGATCTCGGCTTCCTTCAGCCAACTAAAGGCCGACAAGGGCTCGGGAATCTTGACGTTGAGAGAGGCATCGTGCAAGGCCGCCTGGCGGCCGATCCAGGTGATGGCGCTGTAGAAGTTGCACCACTGCAGAGATCGCTGGATGACCGCATTGGACAGGTGAGCGTTGTCGTCGACCGTCTCCCAGGCCATGACCACGAAGTCGCGCATGCAGGCTTCCGACACGAACGCTTTGATGGTGGGCTGCATCTTGATCATCTGAAAGTAGTCGCGTTTCTCGCCGTCAGGCATGATGGAGGCATTGCGGATGACGAGACCGGCGATGGCATCGGTCTGCAGAGTCTTATGGTCCTGGAGGAAGTCCGGGGGCGCTGTCTCCAGATACACGGGCAGGCCAAAGGCATGGAGAGCCTCGGCCAGTTTCCTGATGGCGGCCGGGTTGAAGCTGCTCTCCCAGTTGGCCAGGAGCATGCCGCTGAACGGCGCGCCATCGAACCTGCTGAGTGCGCTCTCGATTCGGTCGATAGCCGCCAGAGTCGACCCTGAGCCCGAACCGACGTCTACTCGGCCCAGAAACTGCTTCCTCTCGGCCCGCGAGAGGGCCTCGACCACACCGGACTGCGCGGGGTCAACGATCAGCAGATCCCATTGACTCAGGAGTCTCGACTGATCCCTGGTTGGGGATGCGTCGAAAGAGCCCAAGTAGACGCCGAACGACGACGGCTTCTTGGCCCACTGGACATTGGGCAAGGACAGCTGCTGCCTTGATAGTCGGTCCAGCCTATCCAAGACATTTCTGGGCACCACTGCGGATTGGGCCCGCGACTGTAAAATGTCAGCAATCTCCTCGAGGGCATCGACCGAGGACATCGACCGGATACCTACCTGGTACCATTTGCGAGCTCTCGACAGACCTGCGTAGAGGAGGTATGAACATCCAATCACTACGCTACCTAGCAGCAAGCCGATGAGGACCTATACTCGGTTAGTAAAGCACGAGGCTTGAGGAGAGACTCCATACAAATTGCCACCAGGAATCTGTCATATGCGCCCATCCGACGGGACGAGGCCTCTGAAAATCATCATCATCGTCGGTAGTCGCGACGATAAAACCCATGATGGTATGATTAGAGACTAGAAGTTAGGAGTAGAGACGGACATGGAAACGAGGAAGGTCGAAAAGCGAGAGACCAGGCAGGCGACTCGGAGAGCCCAAAAATGTACACCAACAGAGAGACAATCGCTCTAAAAGACCATCACCAGTCACGGATGGATCGACCCCGGAGGCGAATTCTTGCATAAACGAGCGGAGTATAGCGAAATCGATCGAGAGATAGATTAGAAACAAACGAACGGACGGACGAACGAGGGCAAAAGAAACGATAGGACGGACGATCGATCGACCAGGCCAACACGCAGGTCAAAGAGCTGGCACGCCAGATGTCACACACACAGCAAACCCAGCATGTACATCTACCAGCCTATAGACTACAACTTGACGTTTGCCTTCATAAAAGCAAAAAAAGCGGTCGGTGATGGCCAACCGTTAGCGGCTCCGACTCAAAAAAAACCCAGTGGCGAGGGGAGATCATAAGGGCCCTCGGAGAATCTAGTTCGCAGCAAGTAATAGGACGGGCTTTATTGGGTTTTGCGCAATCCATCAGTTGAAATTTCTCGACCAACCAGCAACTGCTTAGTTCATGGACCGTCTGTCTCGGCAGAGCACGCTGATGAAGACAAAAATAGCTTCGTTGTTGTCTGTCTGTCTGTCCTGTCTGCGCTAAGATGGCGCTAAGAAGAAGTGTGTGTTTCTGGCCCAACGGATGAAACCGCCTTGGAGTCACTACAGCCGAGAATACGTCTGGTTGACAGGCATGCACCCGGACTAAGAAGAGTCTACTGAATCCTGCTATCCTGCTGGACCAGAACGACGGTGTCAACAGCGTGGCAGCCATTCCATCGCGGACAAGCCTCGTTAAGGAAAGCAGTCCACGGAGGAGTGCCCGGTTGAGAGCAGACAGCAGCAGCTTTCGTTTCCTCCGAGCTTGGCAGAGTGGATGTACAGCAGGACCATGCATCCTGGCTGCATCTCCTGGTTGGTCCATTACTACGTCGGTTAAGGTCGACGCGACGACTTGTTCCAGGACGTCCAAAGATCCGTACTGTGTACGCCATCGTCCGGCCCTGTGGCTCCGGAATCGAACACCCCCCTGAAAACCATCGGGGTTTCTGATGGCAATAGCCCACTTCCCGGATCCTTGGTTTGCCTTTATCCATGTATGTCATCCGGACTGAGGGCTGTGGGCTGAGGAACTGAGTGAGGGCGGCCGAAGTGGATTCCTCATATTCAAAGATGCAGAAGTGCGAAACAAGGTCAAGGCCCTAAGTTAGTCCAGTGGAGTACGTATGTACCCATGTACTCTGTATGTATGTATACATGTATGGTGTATGCGGGTATGCGGGTATTGTTTGGTAACGTGTGTATGGGTAACGAAAGTTTTGCAAACCCGAGATAGTTGGTATTTCCGTATGTACCAATGATACAGCCCCTGTATCCAGGTATACGCGGAGGTCTCAACCCTCCAGGATCATGGAATGATGGAAGGCCTCAAGCCCCCTCTTTTGGCATGGTATCATGGTTGGCACTGGGGATACTAATAATAATTCCTTCGGCTGCAGTCTGAATCGTAGCTTTCCCGCTAGTCTCGTGGAGATGCACCATGGCCCTCTAATTTCCCCCAGCGGCTCATCTGGACCCCGGCGTGGGCTCAAGAAAGCTCTTTGGACTGATCCATCGCGAAGGACCAGGGGACGGAGTAAAACCTCGTCAATCAGTTGCCGGGCTTGGTGGTCCCGGTCCATTCCTTGCTTTTTCTGGCCTGGAAAACTCACGGTCGATACCTACCCTACTTTCCCGCTGGGTGACCGACGTGATACATCGACCACGGTTGCAGTGGTTGCAGTGGCACCAACATCGGAGTCGCTGGCCCCTGAATGGGAGACGTGCAAGAAAAAGCATGTTTTGGTCAGATCCTGACTTTGTTCTCGGTTCCCTTGGCCGTTTCTGGCTAGTCGACGGCTTCCTCACCCAAGACCTTGTCGTCAATTGCGGTGGAGCACGAAGTACGATGCCATGCCCGGCGACGGTGGTGGAGGAGCTATGGCCCTGACAGACCAAGAAAGGAGATTTTTTTCAGCTGGCTGCCGTGTGCTTGTGCGTGTCGTATGGAGACATGCATACATAAGAGCATTTGATCATCATCATGCATGTTTCGTCTTCACTCGACTCTCGCTCTGTGTCTGTTTGTTGTCTGTTGTCTTTTTCTCTGTTGTCGACGGTCCTTCGAGTCAATCCAAGGATCATCTCCACCCAGTCTCTCGTTCATTTCTGATTGATCAATTTGCTTTTGCTTGACTTTGGTTGCTGAGCTGACGTGGGTTGGCCTTGTCACCCTCTCTGTTCCCTGACACTGCAATGGTCTTCGCGTGGGTGATTCAGGCCGGTTGCTTCTTTGGCTTTATAAAATGTACGACTCCCCCAGGGGTCTGGACTCCACATCCCACCGTCGTTACATCTGTGCCTCCATCCCAGGCCAGTGTATCGAGCAGTAGTGTAACATCTACTGTTGGGCTGACGACCTCGTCTGCTGTACTCTCGTTAACCGCCACCCCGGTGACTCCCACCGGAACCACTCTCGTTTCGTCTGTTTCTTCTTCTTCTTCTTCTTCTTCTTCTTCTTCTTCTTCTTCTTCTTCTTCTTCTTCTTCTTCTTCTTCTTCTTCTTCTTCTTCTGCTGCTGCTGCTGCGTCTTCCTCGATTGGCCTGTCCTCCACCATGTCTCTCAGCCTCAGTTCGAGCGCCATCCCCTCGGTGACCCCCTCGGCGACTCCCGTCAGCCACGGCTCGGTCTTGTCCAACATCCTGGTGATCGCCAAGGACTCGTCGGCGGCCAGTTCGGCGACCTCGGGGCTCAATGCGTACGGCATCCCGTACACCACCTTGCTGGTCCCCCAGGCGGGTGTGGGCCTCCCGGCTCTCAACTCCAGCAATGTCGGCAACTACGGCGGGATTGTCGTGGCGGCCGAGGTCAGCTACGACTACGGGGGCACGACCGGCTACCAGAGCGCCTTGACCACCGACCAGTGGAACCAGCTGTATGCCTACCAGCTCGAGTACGGCGTGCGCATGGTGCAGTTCGACGTCTACCCCGGCCCCAAGTTTGGCGCCAGTGCGGTCAACGGCGGTTGCTGCAACACCGGCGTGGAGCAGCTGCTCTCGTTCACCGACACCAGTGACTTCCCCACGGCCGGCTTGAAGACGGGCGCGACGGTCAGCACCGAGGGCCTCTGGCACTACCCGGCCACGATCAGCAACTCGAGCAACACCAAGGAGATCGCCCAGTTCGCTCCCAACGCGGTCACCTCGACCGCGAGCACTGCGGCGGTCATCAACAACTTTGACGGCCGCGAGCAGATGGCGTTCTTCATTGGCTTTGCCACCGACTGGAGCGCGACCTCCAACTACCTGCAGCACGCCTGGATCACCTGGCTCACCCGCGGGCTGTACGCGGGCCACCGCCGCGTCAACCTGAACACGCAGATCGACGACATGTTCCTCGTCACCGACATCTACTACCCGAACGGATCCACCTTCCGCATCACCGTCGAGGACATGAACGGCATCTCGGCCTGGGTCCCGACCATCAACGCCAAGATGAACCCCGGCAGCTCGTACTTTGTCGAGGTGGGCCACAACGGCAACGGCAACATCGAGCAGTCGTCTTCCACCGACGCGGGGGCGGCCGCCTGCAACGGGGGCGGCATCGAATACGACTCGCCCCCGGACACTCCCCTGGAATTCAAGAAGCCCCTGGGCACGGGGACCGACCTCTGGCCCTCGACGCCGACGACCTACGACTGGACGGTCGCCTGCACCCAGCTCGATGACTTGCTGCGGTGGTGGACCACGCCGGCCAACCGCGACGCGTTCGGCCACATCTCGCACACCTTCACCCACGAGGAGCAGAACAACGCGACCTACGCGGACGTCTTCAAGGAGATTTCCTTCAACCAGGCCTGGTTGAAGCAGGTCGGCTTGGACCAGGCCAAGTGGTTCACCTCCAATGGCATCATCCCCCCGGCCATCACCGGTCTGCACAACGGCGATGCGCTGCAGGCCTGGTGGGACAATGGCATCCGCAACTGCGTGGGCGACAACACCCGCCCGGTGCTGATGAACCAGCAGAACGCCATGTGGCCGTATTTCACCACGGTGGAGTCGGACGGGTTCGCCGGCATGCAGGTCAACCCCCGCTGGGCCACGCGCATCTACTACAACTGCGACACGCCGGCCTGCACCGTGCAGGAGTGGATCGACACCTCCGCCGGCGCCGGCAGCTTCGACGACCTGCTGGCCGTGGAGAAGGCCGACACCATGCGCCATCTCCTCGGCCTGCGGCATGACGGGTACATGTTCCACCAGGCCAACCTGCGCAACGCGGACGTGACCCCGATCACGGTCAACGGCGTGACGGCCAAGTACTCGATTTTCCAGGCGTGGGTTGAGACGATTGTGCAGGAATTCGTCCGCCTGGTCGACTGGCCGTTGGTCACCATCACCCACCAAGAGGTATGTCCCTATCCTTTTTCTTACGATGTCTACCTGTACAAACTACAGCCTGGCTAACAACTCTGGTAGATGTCCGAGAACTTCCTTGCGCGGTACCAGCGCGACCAGTGTGGCTACGGCCTGTCGTACGCCGTCGCCGACAAGAAAATCACCGCCGTGACGGTGACGGCCACGGGCAACACCTGCAGCCGTCCGATCCCAGTGACCTTCCCGGTGGCTCCCACCAGCACGCAGGGCTATGCCACCGAGCAGCTGGGAAGTGATCCCTTGACGGTGTGGGTGCAGCTGTCGGGATCGCCTGTGACCTTTACGCTTTCCACTCCTATTGCTTTGTAGCCGCCCTTATGCGGGTCGGGCTTTCCATGCCGTAATGATAGTGCATAGTGCATAGTGCATAGTTAGTGTGAATTGGAAATCGTCTCTTCCTCCCCCTGGGCCTGTCCTGTCTGGCGTCTTGTAGCGTGTCACACCATGCCAAGAATCAAGTAAGACATTCCCAAGCATCCGGCGGACCAAGACCAAGGGAATCATTTGTTTGTAACATCCGCTGTCAGGATTCGCCCGCCATGGCTCATAGGCTCTGAATCAACCTGGCTACGGAGTACGATGGAGTTGGAGGAAATATCCCCAACGCACCAGGCGGGATCAGCCCATGCATCCATGCAACGATCACACCACGCGAAATCCACGACTTGCCCTGGTCCCTGGTCCTGAACATAGAACCAGAGAATATAGAATTAGAGAATCTTAGAATCCACACTGGATCTTAGCGACTTAGTCCGGAGTATACTCCGAACCGGTGGCAGCCATCCCGAATCGACTCGTCACAAGATGTTTATCCACTGTCCAGTCCGCATGACTCTGTGCAAACAAATCGACGCCAATATTCAATAGTCTATCCCTTGTCTCCGCATATCGAGTTCAACGGCTAGTGTTAGTGTCGAGATTGAGATGTCTCGGCCGGAGAATCGCCGTTAATCCATTGCCGAGTTTCTACCGGACTGGATTACCCCTTTACTTGGGGAGGACAAGGACCATGGCTGCTCGGCTGAAATGGCCTGATTTGATGTTTGCTGGGTCTACTAGAGCCGACTACACTAACAGCTCGAATGTCAGCATCACCTTCCGGAGAATTTGGAAGGACAGGCCAAGTCCCAACGATGCGCTGTCCCACTAATGTCATCCAGTGTCCTTGCATCGCATCCTGACCCCAACTACACTGCTAAGTGCTGACTGGTGCGGCTGTACCAGAGTCAGTCAGTCAGTCTGTGAAGCTGCATGCACGCGACATTGTTTGCTTCCCAGCCTTCCTCCGCTGCGCAGTCAGCGTACAGTCTGTCGACCCCTGCAGATACTGGCCTCGGGCCTCTGCCATCTGTCATCGGCCGTAGGACAGCATCCTCGAAGTAAGGCACACGAAGGCTCAAGCTCCAGCCCGTCATGCAAAGGCGGACGGTGGATGCCAAGGCAGACCAGTGGTGTTAGAACTTGTACGGAGTATGCTGAGTTGCGCATGGACAGCACTGCATCGCCGCAGAGCCGCAAGCAGCATACCTTGCAGGCTTACGTGATGAGCCATGACTCTCTCCTCGACTCGGATGAATGGAAGGGAAGGAGTGTTTGCTCTAATTTCCTACTATTGAATGGCGTTGACCCTATTCGAGTCGTTACAGAGTATGGAGTATCAGTAGTCAAGTGTAGTGCCAGTGTCAACAACGTGGCATCGTGTGGAATGTGGATATCCATGGGACGAGTCAGCCATTCTCACTAGCCCGACCGTACGTACCTGGTACCTGACGATAGGTACTGTACCTAGGTACCTGACTGTCTGGTTCTTGTATTTTATTACCCCGTACCGCCCGATCTGCAACAAAAACAAATTACAGGTACGGTACTACGATCCACGCTAAGCTTTAGCGTCCGGCGCTAAGCGCCCCATATTGGGATTCTCTGGCAGTGCATGATTGGCCATGTTCCATCGGCTGAAAAGTCTTTCTTGACACGGGGTTTTGGAACTGAGACTTGCAGGTTGGTTGTCAGAAAGTTGTCAATGGGCAGTATAATATGCAATAGCAATAACAATAGTAATAGCAATAGTAATAGCAATAGTAATAGCAATAGTAATAGCAATAGTAATAGCAATAGTAATAGCAATAGTAATAGCAATATGATTGGGTATGTGCACTGCTACCCAGATATTCATGCGAGTGATTTGAAAATGATCAGAAGTTAAGGTAATATCTGTTCAGGTGAGATAGATCACCTGGGGTCCTTGTCCGTAGCTGCTCCTGGCCAGCCCAATCAATAGTAATGAACCAATCTGGCTAGTCGGCTCCGTAGGCTGCCGCATTATTCAGTCTCTTTGTTCTGATCACCACAGCCTCGGCATTACCTCTTTGTGATACTGATCGCCCGGTGGCTGTCGTTCTCAAGTCTAGACAAGAGGCTGTACTCCGTAGAGTCTTGTTGAGCGCTTCTTGGACGCTGTGTAACTTATTTGATTGAGATTCCAAATCAACGTGGCTGTCAAAGGCCACAGCCTACTTCGCACCGCCATATATTGACACTTGCGCCGTGCCCACTATCTTATCTCATCCTGTTCACTTGTCACCGATCTCCATCTACATCTACATCTACATCTACTGATCTACATCTCCACTGATGGATTCCCTTGGAAAAGGCCAGTCGGCCGGCGGCTGGAAATCATGGACCACCAGGAAGAAGCTCTTCGTCCTCGCGCTCGTTCTCCTCGTCATCATCGCCCTGGGAGTCGGTCTCGGAGTTGGACTCGGCATCGGTCTGGGCGGCGGCGGCGGCGGCGAAGGTGAAGAAGGCTCAGGCGGGGAGACCACACCGCCAGAAGGCAACTACACCACGGCCAAGTGGCAGCCAGCGGTGGGAACCAAATGGCAGATCGAGCTGCTTTACGCGTTGAACGACACCTCCGTCGACGCTGAGATCTACGACATCGACCTGTTCATCAACGACAAGTCCACCATCGCAGGACTCCAACGAGCCGGCCGCAAGGTGATCTGCTACTTCTCGGCAGGCAGCTACGAGAACTGGCGACCGGACAAGGACAAGTTCAAGGACTCGGATCTGGGCCACGACCTGGACGACTGGCCGGGAGAGAAATGGCTGAACATCAGCTCGGCAAACGTACGCCAGATCATGCTGGACCGGTTGGACATGGCGCGCGACAAGGGCTGCGACGGGGTGGACCCGGACAACGTCGACGGGTACGACAATGACAACGGGCTGGACCTGACGCAGGCGGACTCGATCAGCTTTGTGAACTTCCTGGCGAATGCGGCGCATGCGCGGAACATGTCGATTGGCCTGAAGAACGCGGGGGACATCATCCCGTCGGTGATCAAAAACATGCAGTGGAGTGTCAACGAGCAGTGTGCGCAGTACAACGAGTGCGACACCTACGCGGTGTTTCCGCAGAATGGCAAGCCGGTGTTTCACATCGAGTATCCCAAGGGGGATAAGACCAACAATGATCTGTCCGTCACGGCCAGTCAGAAGAACGCGGCGTGCGACTTTGCCGGCTCGGCGAATTTCTCCACTGTCATTAAGAATATGAATCTGAACAATTGGGTGGAATATTGTTAGCCTCCTCCCTTCTGCTTTGGGGTGGTTTGGCGAGAAGTGAGGGTGACATGACTACACGGAGTCCATGGGCGGAGTTGGTTTCATTGATCTCGTTCTATCTGTTTCTCTACAACTGGAATTCTAATAATATCTGTCTTGCATCATGATGTCTCAGCTTCATACATGCGATCGACATGATACACGGGATGTACTCTGTAAACCTGTCTCACATATCTTGGCCTTCAGCGCACTCCACTCCTGGCATTGCACTTGGCGACTCCGTATCCGCCTCAAGGAATAGCCGCCGTCCCAACTTTGGCATGAACCAGCGGAGACATCAGAGCGAACTGGGAAATGCGAACTGCGAACTGCGAACTGCACAATGCAAAATGCAAACTGCAAACTGCAAACTATCCACTGGACTCAGTCAACCGCGCGATTCGTCATCGAGCCTATTCTCGAATGAAACACGAGCCACGGAATACCTTTTCCGTCTGATTGGATAGCAGGGAACCAGTCTCCCAGTCGGTACTTCATACGGAGCAGTCGGCGCTAAAGCAAAACAGAGTTTTCTCTAGAACTCGACCGAAGACATCGAGTGATTGAGTTTACTAGTGTGATGATGTTCAGCTGCGAACTCAACTCCTACTCCCCCCCAAAAAATAAAACCTGTAACCTGGCATGGAAAGGCTAACATAGCGCCAATCCGCGATCCACCCACCGTCATGTGGACCATCCGATAGATACAAATGCTAAATCCAAGGTCGCAGATTGAGTTTGTCATGGCGCCGTGGTACCTTTGGATCGGCTGGGTCTCTCAGGAACAAGGCCCAAGTTCAGTACTACGGGTAGGTGGTTTTTTTTTTTTTTTTCCTCCTCAGAAGTCGATTGCCAGATATGGATTTGGATATTTGAATGATGGCTTCTTAGGGTAGTAGGACCCGATTTCCGTACAATTCCGAATCGAGTAAGCCAGATGGAACACGGAAGATACGGGGGGGAGGGGAAAAGAGCGGGCCTGTTCTGCTCCGAAACAAAGACTCGAACCTGATGAAACGAGCCGCCTGTATTTAGCATACATACAATGATTCCAAATCTTTGATTGTCACAGAATCACAATATTTATAAGAATAGACGAGTCAGATCATATCCGTCACTCCATCACTTGTCCTATGTGTCTTAGCCAACCCAATGCAAAATCCCCCCCCCCCTCCCCAACAACTGGCCTAAAATATCTACCTTCCAGATGAGGACACACTCGCAGAAGTCCTGGGGTGGTAAGAAACTGGACAGTGTACAGAGCACTCTGTGGAATCCAAAACGACCTATGGCCATCGCCATCAGCGCCACCTGTCAGGCCAGTTGTTCCCCGTCCACTGATTGTGTAGGTTTTAGACAGGCGGGGATTGACTCAAATACCCCTGCATCACATGCAGTAGTCAGGCTTGGCATGAGACCAATTGGGTTAGTTGTATGAGTGAGGTCCAGGTACAGGTACAGAGTTCTACTTTCTACCATGGTTGTACGGAGTACTCCGTATTTCGTACGGGAACCAAAGAAAGTGGGTAGGGGTAAGGCGGATGATGAATCAATGGGTCAGCCTGAGATCTGGCAGACTGGGCCGGGACGCTTGTTGGGACAGTTTCTATTGCTCCGACATTTGGAGAGGAATGAGTTACAGAGTGTTTCCTTGGCGGTCAGTTCAGGATTTTAGGTGATTACAGGGATCGTTAACCATATTTTAGCAAATATACCTTAGGAAGTATTGCTGAAACTTACAGCTCCAAATACACAAAAAGTTACGTTTGCAGGACAGTCAGTGCACAACAACCACAATAACAACATCTATCATAATCATGTCATCATGTCATCCAGAGCATTGGTAGGTCGGCCTATTTTCCCATCAAATCCACAAACTCCGGCCACTGCCGCCCAAAACTGGCATAGTAATCCGTATCCAAGTGGGTGATGAAGATCTCATCGGCAACCTTGCGGACCTGCTTCACCAAACTCCGGAGCGCAGACCCTTCGACACTCTCGGGGACGGAGTGGATCACCGCACAGAGCTGGCTGCGGTTGCTGTCCGGGATCGCCTCGAACAGCTTGGCTCCATGGCGTTCCTGAAAGGTGTCGTACGTTGCTTCGAACACGACAGTCGAGTCTGCAGTCGACAGGTAGCGAGAGTCAGGGATCGCGCCGGGATTGTGAACCACCTGTAATTAGTGAGCATTTTAGCACTTGCAAACTGTAGACGACAGCTTGACTGAAAAAAAAAAAAAAAAACAAAGTGATATATACACTGGGAAGGTGGCAAGCGAGGAAACAAAACCAAACAAATAAAAAAAATAAATAAAAATGGAAATAAAAATTACCAAATATGATAATGAATTACCAGGGAAACGTACGTAATGATCCGGCCCCAAACCAGGGGTATTTTTCACAACGTCGGTCAACTCCTGCAGATACGCCAAGGCATCCTCATCATACTGCTGAGGGGTCTCGTCGAAAAAGATCCCCCGAACAGCTAGAGCCGGGTTGGAAGAGTTCGTTGGCCACGCTGCATACGTCTCGATGTCCCGGCGCACCAGCGAGATATTGCGCTTCGCGTAGGTTGTCGCCACATAGCCTAGCAGCCGCACATTCTCGTACGAAGCCAGCTTGGGAATCTCACGCGTGTAGTTGCCATCCGGCAGTGCGTTGGGTCCAGGTCCGCTCCCTGGGTTGATCACAACGGTAAAGTTCACGTCTGGGTGTTTGGAGATCCTGTGTGTGTGTATATGTGGGTGTGGCGTCAGCTGTTGTCCTCAATGCTGACTAAATGATTCAGCTAGCCCAAGATGACCAAGGTCAAGGTGAACGTGGGCGGAAAACATACACATCTTCAAGCGGAGTCCAGGCTCCGGGTGCAGGGTACACATAGAGAGGCACAAAGACCTTGGATTTAGGCCCCATGTCGTTCTTCTTGTGCAGCGTCACCACAACCGCCGGAGGGATCACGACAGCCAGAATAGCAATAAGAACAAAGACGGCCAAGAGGATTCGAGAGCGCCGGCTTTGCAGGCACCGTCGATTGCTCACGTGTTTTTCCGCCATGGTATGTAATAAAAATAAAATACTTGCAGGATCTAACAACCCTGACCAAGTGTCAGAGGATCAAGGGGAAACGCATCAAGTGGATTTCCCTTGGACGGACGCTGGCGCTGGTAGCTGGAAAGCTACGCGAAATAAGTAGCCGGCTAGTCCAAGTCAGCCCTAGATACATGCTCACCAAGGTTTACTATTTCTAGTGGATGGGGCGAATCTTGGCCCGGTAAGAAAAAAAAAAGAAAGAAAAGAAAAGAAAAGGAAATCAAACAGTAGTCATGAATAATATGATCCACAGGCATCAAACCAACTAATATTGTGATATGCTATGTGTCTATGAGATGATGTGATCTGGTCCGGGCATCGAACACAATCGCGCCCAAAATAGACGAGCGGGGCGGATCTCGACCATGCGATGCAGCAAAGCATACCAGACCAGACCAGACTCTCTAGTCTTGTCTCAGTAGTTAGGCTAAAGCTCGCAGACAAGTAGTCTCGCTTCCTGACCTCATGTGGTCCAAGTTCTGGTCCCAGAGACCTGCCCACGGAGGTAGTGCAGTACCTTTGGGTTATTGGGTTATTGCTGTGGAGGCGCTCAAGGTTGGCTCTACCTCTTCGAGGATTTTGACATCGTTCCAGGGAGAGGCAAACGAGAGACGATTCATCCTGAACGCATCAAAACATCTAGTCTAGGCCGTTCACCAGAGCCAGCTTACCTCTCTCGCTCTTTGCCCCATTTGTTTTCTCCCTGTCCACTCGTTTCCGTGTTTTCATCCTTGCCTAGTTGGATTTCCCTGAGGCTGAAGCCGATTCTTCTTGTTTCTCCTTGATTGAATATTTTTTTTTATTATTATTTTCCTTATTTTTTTTTTTTTTTTTCGATTTTTCCTTTGCACCCTTGTCCTGACGAGATCTGGTCCGTCTGGTCCGTCTGGTCGTCTAGTATCATCTGCATCCAATCGCTTGAATAGTTACCTTCCCTTGTAGATCAAGCGAGTCATCCTACCCTCTGTGCCTGACCCTGCTGTATTGTGCGGGCCGCTGCCAGGTGGTGCTTGTTTCGCCCTTGAAGTATAAAGCTCTTCCTTCGGTTCTCAATCTGTCCGAGTTTATCCAATTCATCCACGTTCGTTCAACAAATCCGAGCAATCTCATTTTTCCCCCAAGTGCGATCAACCTTGCCGAAGGATCTTCCTGAGCATATCGTCCTCGGCGTGATCTTCAGCTTGATCAACATATCAATGGACAGCTACCAGCAATCCGACGCAAGCACTCCGGTGGAGCCTTGCTCCCCAGGCTGCGTGGACACGCCCGCAACGCAATCGTCCGTCTTGTTTGATGGTCATCTGGACGATCTCCTGCGCCACTTCCCTCTCGACCAGTACATCCTTGTCACGGGCGGCCTCGGCTTCATTGGCAGTCACACAACATTGGAACTGCTCAAGGCCAATTATAATGTGATTGTGATCGACAATCTCAGCAACTCCTTTCAGATCGTCTTCGACCGCATCAAGCTGTTAGCCTCCCAGTACCATGAGCGGCAGGGGACCAAGATGCCGTCGCTGCACCTGCATGCACACGACTATCGTGACACTGCTGCTCTCAAGGAACTTCTAGAACAGCACCAGACCCAGACCCGATGGGGTACGACCAAGTCCAAGATCTCTGGTGTCATTCACTTCGCTGCCTACAAGGCAGTGGAGGAGAGCATCCGCAACCCACTCAAGTACTATGCCAACAACGTCAGCGGCCTCATCGACTTTGCCACGACCCTGGGTGACTATGGCATCAAGACTTTTATCTTCTCCTCGTCGGCCACAGTGTACGGCACCTTGGCAACCTCCGGTCTCCCCCTGAAGGAAGAGCTGTGCACGCACAAGGAGGAGATCTATACCGACCACGACGGGAGTGAACGCATTGTCCAGCCCGGCTGTACAGGCATCACCAACCCCTATGGCCGTACCAAATGGATCTGCGAGGCCATCCTGGCGGACCTCGCCGCCTCCGACCCAGAATGGACTATCGTCGCTCTGCGGTACTTCAACCCCATCGGATGTGACGAGTCCGGCCTCCTCGGAGAAGACCCCAGACAGACTCCCACAAACTTACTTCCTGTCGTCGTCAAAGTCATGACAGGCGAGTACCGGGAGTTGCAGATGTTCGGAACTGACTGGAATACTGAGGACGGGACGGCCGTCCGGGACTTCATCCACGTCACCGACCTTGCGCGCGGCCACATCGCGGCTCTCAGCGCAGCCAACGAAGGCAAACTGGCCGAGAACTTCCGCACGTTCAACCTGGGAACCGGTCGCGGACACTCCGTCAAGGAAGTAGTCGAGACCATGGAGGAAGTTTCCTCCAAGCACATCCCCCGAAGGGCGGCTGATCGCCGCGCGGGGGATGTGGGCTCCTGCGTCGCCGTGGCCACGCGATCGCAGCAGGAGCTCAACTGGAAGACGGAAAAGTCACTCAAGGATGCTTGTGTGAGCTTGTGCAATTTCCTGGAAGTCAGTGGGTTATCTACTTAGTGATGTTGTCGCATGTCCCTTTTCATTTTGGTATGGCGTTGGTGGCCTTTCTATATCCGTATCCTTAATCATGTTGTGTGGTTCTCATTTTGAGCATTGGGGGCTTTGAAAATCTGCTCATCCTGTTCTTTCTTGGTTGCATTACTAGAAAAGCATTCTCAGGTCGTAATATCGAGCGGCCTGGTCGGCCCATAATATATGCAAGTTGCCACAGTTTGGCTTTGTTCGAAGAATTCTGGAGAATGTTGTTTGTCAAGTATCCCCTCACCTGGCCCCAGCGTGGCCTCCATGCCCCCGATCTGATTGGTTGGTTAGACGACATCATCAGTTCCGGTTCAGCTTCTAAGTATACAACAAGATACTGACCATGACTACAATGATACAATTCTAGAACAGATGTCTTGATTCCATAATAATAGCAGTTGTCGTAGACAATGCTTGCTAATTTTGGTGACCACTGACTGCTTTGATGCGTTCAGGCAAATTGGCACATAATTACAGCTTAGCCAAAGTTCCAACCCAATATATAGACCGTGTTTATGGCTCTAAAGCAGCAATGAGGTAAGAGGTTTCAATAAAAGGCTTTTCAATGCTCAGATCTCCTTGTTAGGTCTCCACAGCCAGTGGATGTGCTTTTGCATAACTACCTTTATAAATAATCACAATATTTGCCACCAACATCCTCTCTGATGGATGCAACAACCTTGATACAATAGGTTCTCATCTTCTGTCCTATGTAGTAATTGCTGATATGCTCTTTCAGTTTGGAGTATTATATGTATCACCACGCTCGAATGCAAGAGCATCAATGCCTGTTATCAGAATGCACAATAGTGGACTGTTTAGCTTACACTGGTTGATTCGAGCACTTTGATAGTCACCAGAGGAGTGACATTATGCTAGTCCAAAATGATATTCTCTTATAGAGTCTTTGACCATACTGGTGCACTGTACACATTCTTGCGTCCTTGGACGCTTCACTAATAATCCAGACCATGTCCAGCTCACATGATCATTGAAGACATCAGCCCAAGCACCACTAGCTGACAATTAAAGTTGGCGAAGCTTCTCAGCTCAGCCTTTGACATTATGAGTAAGTCTTAAGGCCTATACTGCATCTCCAGCGCAACAAGTCAGAACGCATAAAACGGTAAACCCATACCTACAACCAGCCAATATCTCAAACACGGACGGCTGCATTTGGTGTTGAGAGAAGTTGAACACCCGTCGCGAACTGGCGGAGCGCTTCATGCTGCGGAAGAAATATCTTGACTCTGTGCTCACTGCGAGGAGATGACGATGCCAATGAGGTCAAGGGTGTCGTATCGCCTGTCTCGCCTTCCGAGATCACTTGCGGGTCCTTGGAACAGGACACTAGGAACTGGTCCAAGCAAGGGACTAACCTAACCAGCGCGTCTGAATGAGACAGAGAGGTTGGAAGGAATCTGCTGAGGTTAGTCTGAGCCTCACCGTAAATGCCCCAGAAGTACGGAGACTGGCAACTTTCTATACTTTAGCTTTCACAAAGTGTCAAGTCCAAAGCAGACACGCACACTCCACTTCAGTTTCTTACTTCAGGCGTCTGTACATGTAGCATCAAAGATTGCTATTATCCCTCAGCTGCTGAAGTTATGGCGAGTGTAACTGAAATAGACCAAAGAGTGAGGTAGATAAAACATCAAATGATTTTTACATATACTTCCAATTCTCAGTTCTTTGCGCGATATAGGCGTAGGGAACAACGACAACCTAACAACCCTTTTCTTTTAAACTAGCATAGTTCTTTGTGTATATTCTAACTGGCCGACAGTTTTGTTACGTGAGGGCTAAGGTATGTGGGCTGGGAGATAAAGAGTAGCAGTTAAGCAATATGTTGTCCATATACGCGGGAAGTCAACAACGGCTCCAGTAAATCGCATAGCGTCGATAAGCTGGGAACATTTCAGACTACTGAGACACCGGTGCATCCTGCTATGTATGAGTTCCTAAAAAAGAGACAACTTCATTTCACTACAGCTGATTTGCCTGCGAACTGCGGCGGGATTTTCAACATTCAGATGTAAACACAATGGACGGTCTTTGGTTATCAAGCCTTTTGCTAAGTGGGAGCTTTTAAGAGTCGTGGAAAGCATGTCTGAGGTAATCCAAGTCAGAATGAGTGGCACTGCTGTTAAGGCACATCATCACATGTTCAGACAGACCTTCTTCATTTATCGGAGTCGCTAACCTTTACATTATTCTTGTAGTAATTACCTTCACTCCTCCCTAGAGTCTTGATGGGATAGTAGGGAGAAGCGTAGCGGGCTCTGAGGACATTTTGGACACTTCTTCAGACAAGACACTGCTCAATTCTCCAACCCTACTCGACTAAGGTACAGATCATATTTATGTAGTTCCGATCTCTTGGTCAATCCTTCTCTCCGCCATGGACATTGATCTGCTCTTCAACTTCGCAAGTATAATACACAGGCACAGAGCTCGGAATGCGTCTAGGTTAGGGAAGGGTCGCTGTGTTGGAATTGCAGAGTCTTTTTGATGCGGAAATTCTGATCGGCTTTGAAGGAAATTACACCTACAGGACGACGATAGAGTATATGGACTTACTAGAAACAATGACTGCAACCCCAATTCAACTGAGAAAGAAAGATTCGAGCCACCGAGGTGATGTGATACCCATTATGCAAAAAGATGGGGTTAGCCTGGACGAAGGTCATCCTTGACTGAGTGGGCTTCGCAAATAGCCCCCAATCCTCACTCCGAAGGTTAGCATGTTCATCATCATTGGGCCCACCAGCAGCCCTCAGAAGGATGACTACGTTCATCATTGTTCATTGGAAAGGTGTACCCACCACCACAAGGAACCCAGCGTACCCTGGAGACCAATTTCGAATGCCAAAGCAATAGTGAAAGACGAGCGGGATCAGAATGTGATGGAGGTGTTCAACAATGCAGAAGACTGAATGAGGACGGATGAAGAGAAAAAGAGAAATCAGAGAGGGGAGGAGGGCAGGCAGAGGAAGGGGAGAGACTATACCCCCGGCTCTCAGTCTACAGAAGGAAGGTGCACACATTTCTTCCAAAAGGAGAAGGTGCAGAGATGCGCGGCTCCTGTATACTCTATGAGTCATGTTACTCGAAGATGCACAGGTGATTGCATTTGATAAAGCATGGAACACTCTCAGATCTAAGGGTCTGTCTGGATTATGCAAGGAACGGAGGGTATGTACACTCTGAGTCTGTTCCAATCTCTATGTGAAGACAGCTTATAGAAGGAAAAATGACCAGAGAAACGGAGAACTACGGAGTCCAGCGAACACTCCGAGGTTGATCAGAACAAAAGACGATGTATCATGGAATACTTCTCAGGTCCTTCAATGAAAGAGCAACAACCACCCGATGCTACACCCAGTAACTAATGAAGACTAAGGATGAAAGACATCCTCACGCTGATCTACCTCGCTGCCGAGCGCAGAATCATCCTGAACCTAAAGGATTTCTCAGGTCACAAATTCGGGCTACAGACAAGGTTACCTCACCAGGCAAATCGACAAAGATAAGCAGCGCTTCGTGGGCCAGGTGCAGCCCGTCGAGGCCACGTATACATACGGCAACCCGATCCGGGAGAAAGTCGTCAACATGCCCCCGCTGAATTTGTCTCCGACAAGAATCCCCTGGGGTTTGATATCCATGGCACCTTTGTCAGAGGACCAGGGGAGTTTGCCGCGGTGTCTGTCGTGAGGATCGTCGTAGTGCGCCCAGAGATCAGTGCAAAGGGGGTTGCGAGTAGGGTGCAACAATTCAACAGGAGCGTGGGGGTGGCTGCTCTTGTCGAGGCTCTCAGCAGCATGACCCAGAAGCCATTTGTGCACACCATGATGGCGCTCAACGGCTGCTGCAGTGCGATTCACAGCCTAGAGACAGAATTCAAGCAACTTGCTCGCAGACACCTATTGTCCTCCCAAAGCCCAAGATTGCACTCGTTAACAGTGATTTAACTAGATGTGGTCAGGTCTTTGAGCCATTATAATCACTTCTCCGTGTCAAGAATATCATTAGTTAGTCCCAACACTGTCATCGGCCAGTAGCTGTCTTATAAAGTAATCTAACCCTCTAGAAATTCACACCTTCAAGCACCCACTGGTTGTCAAATGAGTCAATGGACAAACCCTCCACAAAGCCATTAAACTTTATCTCAGAACTCCATGATAACAGATGATTCATGCAATGCTCTAGGCTGCACATTGTTATAGAGTGACCGCAATAGGATGCTATACTGTCTCTTATGTAATCATCCTTTGCACCAGCGAAGCAGATCGCTAGAGAAGCAGATCGCCCCATTGTAGATATACACTGTTATCATGTTGTCATTTATCACAGTAGGGGTTAATAGATATACCTGTTTTTAGAGTGTAGAGACACTTGTTGGCAAGGAGATGGCTATTATAGATACTAGACTACTCTTTCAGTTGCAGATCTTTGGGAGAATAAGGAAGGTTTGAATAACAGCAATACCACTGGTATAGATAGAGCTTGGATGGCTATTATTTATGGGATGCATGGGCTGGATAATCTGCGCATTATAGCTCTAACTACTAAGGGCAGGATTTGGTTCATGACTTCGCTCAACGATAGCATTTAACTTTTGTTCATTATTTAAGTATATAAACAGAAAGGTAATCTCAAATCAAACACTTACTGTTGTTTCTGTGCTGGTCAGACCTTTGATATCTTCTAGTATCTCACTACAGAGCACTATCGACATTTCCCTTCCCAAATAGGTACACAGGCTCGCAGTTGTAGCCAAGGACTAGTTTTTTTATAGAGAACAATGTAGAGTCTTTTGATGTTGAGCATCCCCCAGAACAGTGCTTAGAAACTGACTCGAATGCTCGGGCATAGCCCTTATCTGGCCCTGTCCGAAGGTCACAGGACATATACTTGTATATATATATATATATAAAAAAAAAAAAAAAGGAAAAGAAAAGAAAAGAAAAAAGCCATCTCCACTCTGGGTATCTCCTTCTAATGGATAAACCTCTCCAGTTTGCCCGCTCATGATGACTACCTGGTTGATTATGGCTTGGCCATAATACCCCGGTTTCTTATACACTGTTTGATTATTCTTTTGTGTTCCTAAGTATTCGATTAACTTTTTGGCCACCTAATGTACGATAGCTTTTTCTGTTCTTATGTCCTTGGTGAGTTGTGAGTGAGAGATAGTCACTCAAAGCCACGACCCTTGTTGAGATGCATGTATTGTGCAACCTGTTGAGTGACCATAGGCTACATTGACATTGAAGTGATTCAAAAACAGCAGCATGTGCTCTACTTTAGGAGGGAGACTGCTAAGGAAGGTAAGAAGATATGTTATTACTGCTGGAGATTGCCCGTGGCTTGGGCCTAAAAGACCTAACCCAGCCGGAGAAGCAAGATATGAGCCTGACATTGTTGACTGGTACAACTGCATTTTAGTTAAATTCTATATACAGAGGACAGCATTCCTGACGACGAAGACGAAGACGACGACGACGACGACAAGGTAATTGAGATTGTCGATGAGGTCCTGATGGATTCTTTTGACTGAATCTTATGTGCTAGACGAAGCAGGCATTTTTTCGGACTCTAATCATCAACAATCTGCCAGGAACTCCACGCCAATGATTTCGCCTTGAAAAAAGATGATTCCGCATACTTCAACAGTCACTGGATATGAGTTCTAATTCATATGAATATATATATCCTGTCTTGAGTGGTTACTGAAAATAGCTTGGTCCCCCTGCTGTCTCTCTTCTCTTCTAGCTTTCTTGCTCTCCCCGGATGTCCCATTTCTTTCTGTAACTCCTTGTTATCTCTGTCTTCAAGCATCAACCCTATACGGCCAACAATCTACCACTCACAAGGAAAACAAACAAAGAGAAATGAAAGAAGACGGTCTTACTCATGTGGAGGGAAGCATCCTCAGACTTAACCTCTTCTTTTGCATGCAGCGTAATTCTTTTGCGTTGGGAACTTTTCCGCACTACGTGAAAGGATGGATAAAATCCCTGCTCCCTCAGTCGTGATCAAGGCTCTGGCCAAAGCATAAGATAATAATCAGTCTGACATCATCAGCAACGGTGCAAGCAAGAAACCTTAAAACTAGAGAAGGTCAAGAGAACAGTGAGATGCATGATATAGCTTAAATGAAAACACCAACAACCATAACCTAACAGATGAAGCTCCTCTCAAGGCACTTAGTGGGCCCATTATGGGACCATTGCACAATAAAGCACCATCTTCTGCAGACAAACTTCCAGTTCATATGTAGTTGTCCCCTGCCTCAGCAGCACATACATAGTTTCAGGATCTAAATGATAGACTATGCAGGGATCAATAAGCAAGCGCAATAAAATACTTCCTTGCCTGCTGAATTATGGAATCCTTCTGGTTTACTGAGCTGGAGTTACAAGGGGGAACTGTTGAAATCACAGAGAGAGAGTAACAAGAAGTTCAAAGAAAGGAGCATATAGGACAGAGGGAAAATACTGATTTCGTGCCTTCTATTACCAAGGAATCTAGAATTACTTGATCTATCTATAATGTATATGTAGGATTAATTAAGAAAGGCATGACTTCCTTAGACATCTAGAGTACTTTGCATTGAACGAGCAGCTAGGAGATCAGTGGGTTATTTAAGGTTCACCCAGGAATCCTGCACATTTGAGAATTAATTCATAGAGATGTATCCACTATCCTATTATGTTTATCTAGACTCTCTTCTGATCTCATGATTTTAATGGCATTTATGGTGAGGACAATGGCTTTGTATGGATTGACTGTGTGTTATGTTAGTCTTGCCCAAACAATACCCAATTGACCTAGGCACAATGCCTATTCTTGGGTCCTTGCAGAGTTGACTGCATGGATCTCAAGTGCTAAACAATGACTCAAACCACTATAGCAAGTGTTCCACCTCGACTCACAGTTTACACGTACGGATGAGGGATATACGGCCTATATTGAGTGAACAGTCACAGGTGACCAAGGATAAGACGACAGCTTTGCTTTGATCAGGCCAGCAGATCAGACAGCATCAACACTCTCGGCTAAACCAGCAGATAAATTCTGACACGATCAAGGATGTAACCTCAACGATAAAGACAGCGGAGATGTGCGCTACCTGTTTCAACTCCTCCATGATGGCTTGGAGGGCGAGTGAATGGATATTGGAGCATTCGAGGGTATAACAAGGTGACAGGAACGTCCCAAATTCATCGTACATCTACTCACAAGACTTCAATTCGTTGGAAGCACAATGATTTTCCGGCGGATTTACCCTGACAGAGAGCTGGACGACGGGCAATATGTACAATACATACCCGTGCACTGGCGGCCCTTATGAGACTGTCTGTGTTAGTACGATACCGCTGATACCGCATCTACCGTCTGGAGCACCGTGTGGAACAGATGTCGGGCTATGCGCCTGAGAGCCGTGGACTTGACTATGTCATGTCTTGGCCAATCTTGATAATAAGGGTGGTAACTACTACCGCGTTGTTGGGACTTGCCGGAGCCCGGGGAGAACTACTGGGGTAAGAGTGGCCTGCCGGTGGACCATCCTTCTCAGAAGATTACAACATGATAGTTAGCAGGAAATTGAAAAGGCGACGGAGGTAGAGGAGTATGTAGGTCCTACTATTTTAGGATGGGACAAGGGATTAGCTTTGTTACTACAATGAAGTGTCATCAGGGATGGAGACTTCACGCGGTGGGAATCTGTACAGCGAGGATCTCAACATTACTTTCATGAATTTAAAAGGTACTTTAAATACCGACCTTTCATAAGGTACAATGCTCATGCGTCATGTATCTCAGGAGTTGAAGTTGCTTATTGAGTTTAATCCTTGGGAGCAGAGCCTCTAAGGCATCAAGGCAGAACAGTTTGCCGTATGTCAAATCACGTGATCAATACCTCCGGCTTGGCATCAAATTCATTCCGCAGTTTTCGGATACGGCTTCATATCAATCCACCTCAACACCTATTATTCAAATCCACGGCATTTCACCAGCCGTGAGTCCGTGAAGGGATATATATCTGCCCACCCCTTCTACCGATCGTGGAACACAAGCAAAATGATCTGCCGCCGGTGCCGAACCAGCATCCTCTCCCAAATCCAACCGCAACCCACAGTGTCATGGACCGCTTCAGCCTCATCATGCGCACGCCAGCTCCCCATCCACCGCACCCAATTTCGATCCTACAGTGATGGAAACCCCACCTTATTCTCCTCACCTCCTCCGCCCACTCCCCGCCAGCCTGTCGTCGCCGACATTACCATCCCCTCGGCCATCTCGTCCGCAACCCCCGGCGTGTCGCAGCCGCTGAGCACCCCCGAAGAAAGCGTCAACGTGGACGTCAACCCCGAGAAGCCAGCGCCGGCAACTGTGAAGCCTGCCGCCGAGCGGACGCCTAGCATTGCGCCTGCGGGGACTAAGCTGAACGGGCTGAATTACCTCAAGAATAAGCCGGATGTGTTTGCGTTGGAGGACTCGGAGTATCCCGATTGGTTGTGGGGATTGCTGGAGGATGGGTCGAAGGCGAAGAAAGAGGGAGGGGTGGATCCTAACAGTACGTTATTTCCTCCTTCCTCCAATTGCTTTGGGGATGGTTGTGGTGAGAGTATGCTAATGCTGACACTTTCCAGCTCTGAATAAGAAACAGCGGAAACGCTACGAGAAGAAAGTGGCTGCGAGAGCGGCGACGCTGCCGCCTCAGATCCCTGTTCATCATCATGCTACGGATATCACGCCTGCGGAGTATAACCGTGAACGGACGGAAGATGTTCTTACCCTGGCGGCTGAGAGCATTGAGAAGCGGACGGAGATTACGAAGAGTGCGAGAGATGCCCGGAGAAAGGCGATTAGGGAGGCGAACTTCCTGCGGGGGCTGTGAGTGGTTTCGACTGGTTGACGGGGCAGATTCTGCCATGGTGAATTCGAGAGGATATGTACGATGCGTTGCTGCGGATGGTATAGAGTGTCTGGTCTGGCAACTTGCTAAGTGTATTTTTATCTCACTTTTCATCCCTGATAGGCGATAGGGCGCTGAATGGGACATTGTTTCTGCTACAAGCTTGTACTATCTGATTCTATGAATGTTCCTCCCGGGCGTGCAGCCTACCCGGCTACCCGGCTATATACAGCACAGCTAGACATCTACCTGGCAATCGGCCAGTCCTTCTCCTCACCCTGTCCCTCCACCCACGGGACACAAGCCTCCCACAGAGCCTTCAACTCCCCCTGACCAACGTCCAGCAACGCCCGCCAAAGCTCCTTATCGGCCCTCTCCACCCACGCCAGGAACGAAACCACAATGAAATCCGCATACCCCGCCTTCTCCCCTTCAAAGAAGGGCCCCGTCTTCCCCAGCCGCCCCCGCAGCATCTGCGCCAGCCCCTCCATCTCCTTCTTGACCTCGTCCGTCGTCTGCTTTACGATCTGTGGATCCTTCGGCCGCACCTCGGACAGCGGCTTGCCAAACCACGCGGACCACGTTTTGATGAAGTACTCTCTCCCCTTGTCATCGAGGAACTTGGCGACATTGGGAACGACGAGAGGGCGGGCCTTGTCGACCGCCCTCGTTATGAGCTTGCCGACAGCGATGGTGAGGGCGTAGCTTGCGTCGCCGGAGGGGAAGAGCGACGGGGTGGGATAGTATTGGTCCAAATGGCAGGCGATGGCGAAGGAGTCCATGAGGGTGCCGGTGGGGTTGGACGTGACCGTCGGCTTGTGGTTGATTGCGGGGAGGGTGTAGGGCATTCTATCTGCGTTGGCGGGTACGGCGAGGGAGGAGAGGAGGGGTGCGATGTCCGGGTAGGAGACCCAGCTCTGAGTGTAGGGGATGCGCTTGTAGTTTAGGACCATCCGGGTTTTGATGGTGTTGGGGGACCATGATTTTGACGAACCTGCACATTAGGTTAACACTTAGCAGAGGAGATGGGGGACAAGGGTTTGGACGCTTCGTACCAGGGAGGGTCGACGTGATGTCGAAGAAATGGACTGGTGAGTCGCTTGCCATTGCGGTATGAGGTCGTACTGGTGTGCTTGAGATGTTTCGTAGCAGGTTTAGCACTCTTGGAGGCTTCATTGTTGCTTATCAGTCTGACGGCGGGAGCGGGCCCGTGGCAGTGATTTATCAGCAGTTGGTGCGGAGAGTCGCCCAAGGTATCGTTGGTTCATTGTCCATGGTAGTTCCTAGTACCACGCGGATGACAGGCCAGTCTCCATAGAGGCTCTACCGTGGGTGGATTTGAGGCCTTTGTGACTGTCTACCGCTCTACCTAGTGTGCTATACTTGCGATGCACCGAGATCAGTTTACGGCCTGAGGCACTGGCCCTGAGTACCTCATAGTACCTCAATACTATTTCGAAAAGCGTAGTTGTACAGATAGAGCAATTGTCAACAGTATCATCGAGAGTGTACATTCTCTGTTATAACCATGATCAATGCAATGACTCATAGGAGAGAGAAATAGAGAAACTGAGAGCGTCTGTGCTCACCGCTGCTTAGCCAGCTCCCCCACTTTGACCGGAGGCCGATGGAGATTGAACCTGGTGAAAAGCATGGTCTGAAAGGACAACAGTGGAACAGTCTTATTGTCCCTAGAAGACTCAATAATATCAAGTTGTACCCCTCTAGACGGTCTTCTCAATGAAGGAAATGCCGTCGTATCGCCGTTGCTTATCGGTTTCTGGATGATTGCAGATTACCCCGCGTTGTTGATAAACACCGACTCTCATCTCATTTCAGGTATCTGCAGTCAACCATATTTCCTGTATCTTTCCTAGGCTATATCAAAGTCCAAAAGTTGATCATCACCATAATGGATAGACTCGGCCCAGTCAATCTCCACGGTGGCTCAGCCCCGAACAGCCAAGTCCACGCCGAGTGGAGCAAATAGACAGCGTTGAAACGAGCCAACTCAGCACCATCCTCCTGTTTTTCTCTTTCGAAGTTGTGATTCGAACCTCTATTCTTTGTGGTGATCTCTGTCATCCCCTGCGTCCTGTTTGCTTAGCAGACTCGAACTGCTTGCGATTGTCCTATTCAGCTGCTGTATCACATTCCATCTAGCGCACATTGACGAAGGCATTCATACTGCAACGCACGGCCAGCGGTGGGTCGAATCTGCACACCACGGAGTTACATCGTCAAGTCGGTCAATACATACTTGAGAATGGAAACGATGGAAGAGCTTACTGGTCGTGCTGCTACCATTTCTCTCGAGTCAGCAAAACCCGCTCGGTCAATCCAGGTGCAGCCCGGCCCTTTGTCTTCCCACCTGGACAAGATCTATGCGTCCTTGACGTCCACCTCAACCACTGATTTCATCAAGGATCTACAAAAAGAAGCGATCGCTGGTAGCGTTGAGGCCGCAAATCCCCTCGCGTCCTTGGCAGCATTCCGTGCATACATGGCCAGTCCAGCGTCTGATGCCTTGCTTCCGGCCGAAGGTGAGGATTTGTCGGCACCGATAACAGATTACTACGTCTCATCCAGTCACAACACCTATTTGACGGGGAATCAGCTGTACAGCGATGCTGCAGCGGCCGCATATACCAACGTATGTCTCACCTGACCTTCTGATGTGTCGGGGCCTTGCTGTGGGCTTTGAGGAGAACGATTGTGCATTGGTACTTGCAGGCTCCTTCATGCGGGTTGATGTAATGCACCATCAAACACGTCCCCTCTTCACCTGGCTCCGCCTGAACAATGGTTGTATCTTCACTGACTTTTACTAGGTACTTCTGAATGGTTGTAGATGTGTCGAAATCGATGTTTGGGACGGAGATGCGGACGATGACAGCGTCTCTGGTGACGACACAAGCAGCAGCAGCAGTAGTAGTAGCGAGTGGAGCTCTGACGAAGAAAATCCCAGTCGTCGTAAGAAGCAGGACGTACAAAAGACGGATGGTAGCACACAGTCTGCTAAGGCACCATCGCGACGCAAGGGCCTCTCGTCCAAACTCGGAAGCCTACTGGGCCGCAAATCATCGCCTCCTAACGGAGCAACTGATAAACCTGCGTCGACTGCTACCGCTGCTGCTGTAGGCACTGCAGCACAAACCCTGCGCCGTCCGGAGCCCCGTGTGCTTCACGGACACACGCTGACCAAAGGAACCAAGTTCCGCGATGTTTGCTATGCGATTCGCGACAGCGCTTTTGTGGCAAGTGATCTGCCAGTCATAGTTAGTTTAGAGGTGCACACATGCATCGAGCAGCAGGCGACGATGGTGGAAATCATGGAGGAGGCGTTCAAGGGAATGTTGATCGAAGTCACCCCGGAGCTTGAAGCTTCTCAGGCCCCGCCTCCGTTGGAGTCCTTGAAACGCAAGATTCTCATCAAGGTCAAATGGGTCCCAGCGACAGGCGACGGCCAAGCGGAGGCGCAGAAGGACGATCAGACCGACACGCTCGATACACCTCCCTCCGTAAATCAGGACGGTGAACCTGCACCAGCCAAGCCGTCCAAGATCCTGCATTCCCTGAGCAGGCTAGCGGTTTTTACCAAAGGATTCTCCTTCCGCCAGTTCACCCAACCAGGTAAGCCACTGCACCGCAGAACCGGCTACTACTGTTTCAGCGTGAGTGGGTGAGTGACTAGTAGTACTGACCTGCCGAATCCAGAGGCCAAAGTACCCGGACATGTGTTCTCCCTCTCCGAAAACGCCGCACGAGAGGCCTACGCCAAAGACCGCGACGCCCTCCTCGAGCACAACCGCCACTTCTTCATGCGAGTCTACCCCTACGGTCTGCGCGTGAACTCGTCCAACCCAGACCCAACCTTCTTCTGGCGCTGCGGTGCTCAGATCGTCGCCCTGAACTGGCAAAACCTCGACAAGGGCATGATGCTCAACCGCGGCATGTTCACCAGCGAGCCCGGCTGGGTCCTCAAGCCCCAGGGCTACCGCAGCTCCGATCCCCCCTCCACTCCCGTGAAGCGCCAACAGCTCGACCTCTCCATTGAGATTCTGGCCGGGCAGAACCTCCCCCTGCCCCCCGGTGATACCAAGGAATCCGGCTTCCGGCCCTACGTCAGCTGCTACCTGCATGTGGAGTGTCCGGACGAGGAGAACGGGTTCCCGCCGGGCGGCGACAACACCACCGACTCGGAGAAGACGAGCTACAAGCGCAGCATCAAGAGCGCTACAGGCAGGAATCCGGATTTCGGAGCGCAGATGATTCAGTTCCCGACCTTGCAGGGTGTCATTGACGAGTTGACTTTTGTTAGGTACAATCCCGCATCCACCTGTACAAGTCTCACAGGAGTCTAATACAGATAGCAGATTCAAAGTCAAAGACGACGAGCTCGGCCGAGACTCCCTTGCCGCATGGGCATGTCTCAAACTCAGCCGTCTGCAGCAGGGCTATCGACTGATCCATCTCCATGACTGCTCCGGGGCAGAAGCCGGTGCTGTCCTGTTAGTTCGGATCACCAAGGTGCTCTCATGAGTAGCCATTTGCCAGGTGCTAATTGGCCCGAACAAGAATCTATAGTTGAGTCGTGAGTGGTAGCAATGACGATATGACGATGTATCCATATGCATATGCATCACCCTTCGACTGGGGGACTGAATATTGGGACTTGGAAGTTCTACTCATCTTTCAGACAGATAAAATTCAAAATCCTCAATTCAGAACCCATTTCGGCCTGTAATTGCACATGCTACCTACATATGGGGTACTCAGCCCTCGGCCCTCTTCTAATTAATCTGTCGCACAAGCTTCATGCAGGGTTCTACCTTGGTTGATGCTTCATCTGGAAAGACAAGAGGGGAACATTCTGCACCTCTCCACCCAATGGAAAGGATTTTGCAAGTTGTTTGTCTCTACAGGTCAGACCACCTGGATAAATCAGCCGGAACGCTCATGCTCATGCCATGCATGCGCATCAGCTCTGCGCGCATCTGACCCGAGTAGACCATTCCAGCGTCGTTGACGATTACCTGCAGCTTCTTGCATTTGCGTGAAAACTATCCTTGACTTTGATACTACATTGTCGATTCCATCCTTGAATTGGAGTCCGCTCGTCCCAGTTGAACCTGCGGGGCAGCAATCAGGTAGATGTACAAACACATTTCCGAGGACTCGTAGAGTCTTGTGGAGTCACTATCCAGCAGAGCGCGTGGAATCTTCGTTATCAACATAGCAATGGTTAGCGAAATAGACTAGTCGGAGATCTTTTACTCTTAGTTCTTGGTCACGCCTGAATGATCCATCAAGTGTTAGGGGCTTAGAAAAGTTCCGTTACACCGCGGCAGTATGGTGGTATAGGTGAACATGACCATATCCATCAGCATGAAGAGACTGTCATTGCTCAAAACCCTCTCGAGAGACCTGGGGCAAGGAATGGAGGGGGAGGTTGCAGGGCCTGTCACACGAAGTCTATTGATTGCTGCTATATTTGATCTGACAGGATGCGGAAAAGTGACCTGTCATCGAGTAGGGATGTTGTTCTGTGAATGGATCCTTAACTGGATGAGCGCTAAGGTAATTGTGGAGTGACGAAAAGTTTAGGGGAAAGCCTGAGAGCCGCTGGTAGTACAAACATGCACAGTACACAGCTGCTGTTGCTGAGGAATTGCCTCAGAGAAATTCCTACATGCGAAACTCGTCAAGTATGATATGTTAATCACAAAAAGGAGGAGGGCAAAAGAATAGAATCATTACCAACGTCAATCTCCCATTCGACTGATATGTACTGTTGGTCGCGAACTAGTCAGCTCAAGTTTTTAGAAATCACCACAAACCCCAATCACATAGCATTGGAACGGACGAGCTCACGGATGGCTGGAGAAAGGGAGACTTGACAGGTCAACTGCAGATGTGGGGCATTGCCCAGCGAAAGTGATGGGTAAAATCCCCAGACCATTGACAAGATTCGCCGTCAACGCTAATGACCAGTCTAGATGGTTTGGGTTGATTAGCAACAAACTCAATGCCGGCTACCGCAGCCTGTGGATGGCCTGCCCACAGTATTGGTTCCAGAAAAAGGGGGGTTCGCAGCCTGCGAGAACGAAGTCTCTTCACTCCTACTCGCGGAATCCTGAAAACTCAGGGGTAGTGATAAATGATGTGCCTTTCATGTCGACTGACGATGCCAGATGCCGACACACTTCTCACGTCAGGATCGATCATCCATATTCCTCTGGTCTTGATCTCAAGCAGCCGGTGTGCAGGTCTATCAATCATATAGCTGCTTCAATTCTACCGCCACTTGCATAGTGATGGACGCCTTCCATTTGCGCGATGGATGACAGTAGTCACCGGACACAGCAACGGGGCCCTTAACGTGTGCTACTAATGCAAGGCGCACACCGTGGCCCCAAGATGGGGGCGGCTGTCAGTTGACTGTTACGGAGTTGCCGGAATAGCTTTGGCGGACATCATACGCTGCGCTCAAGTCGGTGGACCAGTGGGTCTGGTTGCTAGCGAACAGGCGCTTGATAGGGAAGGGATGTCACTGATCAAATCTGAAGTCACATCCATCACAACTGAACATTCCCAGCTGGTTTCCAGATCACAGCACTTGCCACTTACCCCTGCAGATACACAGTATCCATGTTGAGAAATTGGGATCGGTACTTGGAGTGCTCCGTAAGAAGCAATTGAATAAGATTGATGGAAGAAATTGGCGGCGAATGCTTCGATGTATAATCGAATGCAAGTTGCGTACTATCTGGTCTGCTATCCATCAGCCGGGAGGCTTGATGATGACAATTCGCGTGGTCCAGTAATATCACACAGGACCAATATAAACTACCGTGAGTTCCAAGAGTCGGGAAATTGGGACCGTATCCGTGCTGTGGATATCTCGTTCAAAGTAGCCCCGGTTTTTTTTGTTGATTACCTACTTTTGGATTGATTGCTCTTAGCAACGTCATCTGCAACCAGTCACATGGAAAAAGCTACAGTGAATGTGCAATATGCGGTGAAGTGTGTATGGAGCATTCTGGAAGATAATGCAAGCTTCGTGTTGCTTAAACAGCCTGTGATCCATTACGTGGGTATCATTCTGCTTGATCTCCATTCTTTTAGCGGATCCAGAGGTTCGGGTGACTTCGAGTCATTTTGGACTCTCCGCACACGTATCTTGCATGTAGAATGTAAAGCTGGACGCTAGCAAATAATCATATTTCATTAGTTGAATGCACGACGCTTGTCATGGACGGGATCACCCGAAGTTTCCAGAGCATAAGCTTGATTTTTGACAAGAGGTGGTGTTTGCGTCCTTGCGAGGATCATTCTCCTCTTTGGATGCATTGAATTCACCTGTGTCTAGTGTTAAATCGGTCCAATCTGGACTGGAGATCACCCGATGGAAATATCGAATCCTCGAACTCTTAGGGGTCGTCGGGTCGGTCACTTACTCTCCAGGCTATATAAGCAGGATCGACCTAGTTTTGAGGTCCGGTCCATTCAACCACAAGCCCTTCTCTTATCCATAACCCCGGGAAAGTTTGTTTGATTGAAACCTTAAAGCTGAACTCTCAACCCACTCCCCAGATTGCAAGACCACACATTTCCTGAGAGTCACAGCACACTTTGTTAGCAAGCGCCTGGTCAACCCTAGCTACCATGACGGTACGAATTGAGTGACGAGTTATAATCCCTTGTTTGCGATTGCTGATTGTCGTTACTTGGCCAGATGCCTGGTGTTCGCTGTCCATCTTGCCAGACACAGGGAAAAGAGACTTGGGTAATACCGGGAAAGAACTGCCATGTCTGTGGCACGCCATGTTGATCAACCTCTGTGAGACAATAGCCCTCTGAAAGGATAAAAAGGAACTCACTAGATCTAATGTTGTGTCAGAATCTTCATCAAAACCTTTCCGCCAAACTCCAGGAAGATCAGACTCTCCCTGGGGAAAGGAAAGAATCCTTACCTTCACAAACGAATTATAGAAGGTCCCTCGGTAATCCTCGAATCTTCTGGCTGTCCACGAGAAATGTAGGACGACAGGTATCTGAGGGAAATACCGGGAAAGCAAAAGACATGATCTCCAGGCTTGGGCCAACGGTCGCCCAGGGCAGTTGGGAAATGTTGGCGGGTGCTGGATTGTACGTTATTAAGAAAGTCTTGGACGGTGAGAGATGAAGAGCGGATCAAAAAGGACTACTTGTACGATAGAATGATGGATGCTAATCACGAAACCTCGCACAAATAAAAGCAGAGGTTAAGGACAACAGCACCTGCCTCTTTTGCTATATGCTTGCTTGCTCGTTGCCTTGAAATCAAGGCACTGCCTCTCGTGCTGCTTCCAGACTCGCGCCTCTTTTCGTAACTCTCTCTCGTTCAACCATTTGTTCCCTTCATCCCTCTTCACTTTGGAATCAAATATGTCTTACGAGTGATTTCCAGCCGTCGCTATTTGACTTGAATGGAATATTCGCTTATATTCACTTAACTCCAGTCCACGACCAAAAAGACGCAATAATTACTATCTTGTTGGAATCCTGTTATGTCTGGTGCTGGGGACAAACTACAACCAGACAGGTATCTACGAGTGGAGACGACAGATCAAATGAGGAGAGAAATAAATCAGAGCCTCAGACATGGGAGAGCTGCAACCCAGACCGGTGGTGTCTCAAGCCGCCAATTGACTGACATGATACAGGGGCACGTGAAATGCGAGAAATATCTATCGTTGGAGCGGTTGGCAATTCTGCGATCTTCAAATATTTAGCCATTGTCCATCGACGTCCTCAGCAAGTTTTCCCCGCCATCGTATTGCATGCTCACGCTCATTCTATAATCCATGGGAACAAACTAGTCCTCGAAAGTATCTGATCACTTTGCTACAAAGGAAAACCCAACAGACCATGACACAGACATACCCTATCAAAAGTCGTAGGGACGATGAACGTCTTGTCCGCGAATGGGGCTTCAAACACGTCTTTACCTGGACTGATGGAAGGTACTGCCGGCTTATACATTTGCATCTTCTTTTTATATTTGAGATGTCAATACTCCGGAGTCGTTTACTGATTCTTGGAATAGCAACGCTTACTACCCCCCACATAGTCATAGCGGCTTGACGACGCATCTCATCCGACGGGGCACTCTTACCATCACATATCCGGACGATAACTCCAAATTGCACAATGGAGAAGTCAAGAAAGAGACGTTTGGAGTGGGCGCAAGGATCGATGTGCCCGCTGGTAAGCTACATGAGGTGTGGATTGGAGAGGATGGCTGCGAATATGTTATCGGGGAGTAGACTTTCGATCAGCTTTTGATGGATCTCTACATAATCATCAGCATTACACGAAACCGTGAGCTTTTTATTGAGGTATTTCTGAGCTATTTCAGGCCGTCATGGAGGGTTCAAGGTCTATTGAAGAAGGCACAGCACTCCAACACAAGCCAGCAGGACCTCCTTCTTCCCAGCACCTAATACACGAATCTAAAGTCGAGTCTGTCGCAATGTCAGCTGAGTCGGAAAATCGAAGTCTTGTACCAGACAAACCTCTTATTCCCCAGATCCTTATTCGCAGAAAGATATTCCTCCCTTTCCGCGCTAGACATGGCGTTCCACTTTTGTGCTTTTGTTCTATCGACACACGACACAGATTAATTTTTGAAGCCATCTTTTGAAACATGGAAAAGAAAAAACGTACTTGTTTCGCCATTCATAGTAGAACCGAGCCACAACGAAGAGAACCAAGCTGTATACCGCCAAGGCAATGAGCACCTTGTTACCGGTCCGGTAATACGGTTTGTCATTTTCGCGATAGATCTGAGCATCGTTAATAGGATATAGACACTCGTGTCTGACCCAGCCGGACACCTACATTGTTGGCAATGATATTCGAGGTCTGCACCATCATGTTATACAGCGCGCTGGCAACCGTTCGTGTCCGCACTGTTCCTGCGTTCCTCGAGGTCATGGCCACAATAATCGCATGGATATACGGCGCCCCAAGAAGAAGTATCAAAATGACCCATCGGGCCCAGGGACTGGCCTCGGCGGGCAACACCTCCAGAGCAATCAGCAGAACCAGACACCAGACTTCCGCCACGACACCCAAGAGGAACCGAACATTGAACCGCTCCGAGATCCAAGTCCAGAAGAGCAGGTTGGCGATGAAGATCGCGTACGCCGGGATAGTCAGGAGATTCGTCTCGAAGGTCTTGAACCCGAGCGACTTGAGCTGCAGCGTGATGTAGCTCGTCGCCGGCGTGTTGGGGATCAGCCACGTCAGACCCAGCAGATAGATGATCCACATGTCGTAGTCGCCGAGCGCCTGCCAGAGCATCTTGGGGGTGATGGCTTGTCGGTTATGCATGCCGCCTTTGCTGGGGTCGTCGCGCAGGACTCTGTTCACGAGGATCTTTTCCTCGTGCTCGTTGAACCACCCGTTCTTTCCGCGAAAGCCGCCTTTCGTCTGTGTCGGGGACGCAGGCATCCAGAATGCGGCGATGATGCCGATAATTCCTGTAATGAGGCCTTCGAAGGCGAAGAGGTAGCGCCAGCCGCCTTTGCCGTCGCTGTCGCGGATGTGGAGGAAGCCGAAGGCGAGGAATGCGCCTACGATGGCGGTGGCTTCGTACGAGACCCAGAAGTAGCTCAGGCGGATGGGCAGCTCCTTGGACTTGTACCAGAAGGAGAGGAAGAGGATCGTGTCGGGAATGCTATGGGGGGGTAAAAAGTCAGTCTTATGGGACCGGTGGCTTAGAGCTCAACGTACAATCCGCCCTCGAATAATCCAAGAAGCGCTCGACAAGCGAAATACGCGCTCTTGCCCTTGATGAGAGACTGGAAAGCGGCGATCAAACTCCAGCAGACCATCTGAATGGGGATCCAGCGATCCGGCCCGAGTGCCTTGGAGATGAGCTGCGAGGGCAGTTCCGCGAACAGGAAACAGAGGAAGAAGATCGTCTGTCCGGTGTTGTAGTCATTCGTGTTCATCCCCAGGTCGCCCAGCATATTGTCGGACAGTGCCTGGACGACATTGCCTCGATCCAGCTGGAGCGCGAAGAACGTCACACATGCAAATGTGCAGACGCGCAGATCAATCTGCCTCGTCAGTACTGTTTGTAAAGACTAAACTGAGTTTGGAGTACCTTTCTTATCAATCTCTTCTCCTCTTCTTCGGTCCACTCGAAATCGGGATCCCAGCGGTGGATACCTTCATAGGTCGGAATTGGCTTGTAATACCGCGGGTCTTCAGAGGTATCAAATGCGGAATCTGCATTTTTGTATCGTCGGGGCTCATCACTTGACAATGAAGATGTAGACGCCTCTGCTGCGACGGATTTCGGGAACGCCTTGGTGTCATGTCCCTCCAGAACAGGCGCTCCATTTACTTCGTCCGCGGCCATTTTGCAGTTGCAGACAAAGCTTTTCGGATGGATTGGGCTGTCTGCGTGTCATTCTGTAAGATATCAGCCGGAGACGAGCGTTATAAACGGTCATTCTGCCGTATACTGATAGCATCTGAAGGTCCATCACGCAATCTATGGCTTTGAATAGGTCAGTACGGATTCAAACGCTGTCACTACCGACAAGGATAGATATCTATATGCAGACTGAAAATAACCGAGATAAGAAGAATCCACCTGCCTCAAGAGGCAAAGATGATGGTCGCATTCAGGTGGGTTCAAGACCACAAGTGAGTGCAAGCCCCGGCCAAAAGCCCAACAGAACCTGTCAAGGACTGCAGTCACACTCGGTAGTATGGTCTAGTTTACATCACGCAAAGGATATAAGATTGACGTTATAGAAGACGAGTCAAATCATCCAAGACGTGCGGGGACTTCAAAAGTGTCAATTGAATGCGGATCTCTGTTGTGGAGACTCCCACGGTATTGACTTGATTCATGCAGATCGTGCACCCAACAAGGCTAATGGCGCATGAGTTAGAGTTGTCCTGCAATAGTAATAGACGATGGTGCTATCATACGCCAATCGCCATTGTTGTGGTCGCCGCTGTCTAGGCTTCATCGAGTCTCTGCGCGAGTTCGGCGATTCCTCGTCTCGTTCGAAACGTTGTGATGAGATTAACCAGGATGAGCAAGGCATTTTGCCAGCCAACACACATTGGAAGCAGCAATCCGAGATACGGGCTGATCAAAATCCCCAACTTTAAAATAAAGAGGCCAAAATCTCGCTTTGTCTTCTCTCTGTGGAGTTTGACGTTGTATTCGCGTTGCGCGACTCACCAACGCAATCACGTCATGCTTGGCCACGAACAGCAACAACAGTCCGACAGGTTCTTGCTTATCAGCATTGCAATTTGATTTGAAGGTCTGCCAGAATGATTGACTATACGCAGTCATAGTACCCATGAAGCGATAAGTTGGTTCTGTTTCGGCAGGGCAGGTAACCAATCCGGAAGCAAGTAGCACTCGTCATGTCCGTCCCGTCCTCGAGCGTTCCAAACGGCCTGATCTCTGGATACGCTGACCTCTATCTACCCCGCGTGGAGGAAGTCTATTGTCGAATTGCATGATAGTTACGATATGTCAGAGCATTCCCCGCAGTGATTGCGTGAACAAAAGATCGGGTATTCGGCAAGGGAGTCCATATGGGTATATCTGGAGAAGTATCTCAGCTTGTATGACTTGTTCTAAGCAGAGTGCAATCGTGTCAAGAATACCTCAAAATGGCCCCTTCACTGGTTGAAAACGTTGCTCTTCGCACTGCCCCGGTCACCAAGCTCAAGACCGACGCAGGATTCAACAAGGAGAATGTGCTCGGCTATGGCGAGGCCTATAGCCATGAAAACGAGGTGAAAGGCACAGAGAAGCAGCCTCCTGCTTCGTTCCCTCACTATCTTCCCGTGTGGGACAACGAAACGGAGAGGTAAGCGGACGTTATACTTCAACTTCTAAACTCAGGTCATATCCGCTGATACCATTAGATATCCCCCACTGACGCCGTTTGAGCACTATGACCATGGCAAAGACGCCGATCCCTCCTTTCCTGACCTTCTGCCTCCGGGTAAAGTCCAGGTGGACAACCTCACGCCAACCATTGGCAGTGAAGTTCGTGGCGTCCAGTTGAGCCAGTTGACGAAAGAAGGAAAGGACCAACTGGCCCTCTACGTCGCTCAAAGAAAAGTCGTCGGTACGTTATAGACTCCAGCCTCGTCGATCATCTGCTGACGGTGTCCCCAGCCTTCCGTGACCAGGATTTTGCCCATCTCCCCATTGAAAAAGCCCTGGAGTTTGGTGGCTACTTCGGCCGACACCATATCCATCAAACCTCCGGAGCTCCCAGAGGCTATCCGGAGATCCACCTCGTGCATCGCGGTGCGGACGACCGGAGTGGTGCCGAGTTTCTGGCTACGCGGACAAATACCGTGACCTGGCACTCGGACGTAACCTTCGAGAAGCAGCCGCCCGGGACGACCTTCCTGTATCTTCTGGATGGCCCGACCAGTGGAGGTGACACTCTCTTTGCAGACATGGTGCAGGCATACAAACGGTTGTCGCCTGAGTTCCGCAAACGGCTGCATGGTCTGAAGGCAGTGCACTCTGGTATCGAGCAGATCAATGCTAGTTTGAACCGAGGGGGAATTGCACGCCGGGAGGGGATCACATCGGAGCATCCGATTGTTAGGACGCATCCTGTAAGTTGGCCAAACTTCAGCAGGCTGGTGATAGTGATTGATATCGTTTAGGTTACTGGAGAGAAAGCCCTGTTTGTCAATCCACAATGTGAGTATTCTCTTCACCAAAGACAGGGTCTCTTCTAACTGGGCAGTTACTCGTTACATTGTGGGATACAAGAAAGAAGAGTCGGACATGCTTCTCAAGTTCTTGTATGATCATATCGCGCTCTCGCAGGATCTGCAGACTCGTGTCCGATGGCTTCCTGGAACAGTAGTCGTTTGGGATGTGAGTATACTGATCTTGCGGTCTGGAAAGTACTAACGACAGTAGAACCGTGTCGTCGCACACTCGGCTCTCTTCGACTGGGAAGATGGCCAGAGGCGTCATCTGGCAAGGATCACTCCTCAGGCAGAGCCACCTTTTGAGACGCCATTTGAGGGTGATCAATAGACGAACTCCAACGAATTGCTCACTTTTATCGAGTGACTTAGAGATAACAATGATCATTAAACATCCATTCATCACTGACCTACTTGGAGTATCCTATGGAATGAGGCGACCACGTAGTTCCTGTCATAGCCATGTAGTCACATGTCCATGCACCTCGTATATCTCACTCCGTTTCAGCAGTCCATCCGCTTCAATATGACCGTTTCCCCCTTGGTCGTCCGATGGCCCGGCGAGGTACCTGCCGGAAATCAAGTCAGTCTCTTCCAAGTAACAGCCGGGCACGAACAACAAACTTACTCAATTCTTCCCAGCAAGACCCTTAGTCTTACCCTTACCCTTACACTTACTCTTCGCACAAAAGCCAAAGATCCCCTTCTTAGAGCCACACTCTTTTGCAGAACCAGACTCGGAGATACAACGGTTCTTAAACCCATTCTCACGATTCCGGCCCGTCGCACCGAGGGAAAAGTCCTGTTCCTCAGGCGTCAGGATAGATATATCCTCGACATGCTGCCAAGCGAGACCCTCCTCGTCGTCACTTTCCATGAACGCGCCGCCTTCGATGAAGTCTCTCTGACCGGTGCTGTCGAGACAAAGACAGGCACATTGGCTTCCCCAGGGTCCGGGAGTGTTGTTATTGTTATTCCTAGAGGGCATGATGAGGTTGGTAGGTCGGTTTGTTTCGAGGGAGCTTTGGATGTTAAGATTTCATTTAGTAGGTTTGGGGGGAGGCAAGGCTGACTTACAGGCAAGTAGATAGCAAAGCTTTGATCTGACTTGGACTAGAGGAGAGTAGATGGAAGTGTAGTGATGGTTATGAGTTTGAGAGGTGGGATCTCGCGAGATTTTATACGCGAGGTAGAAACAGGGGCAGTGAACATTAACCAACCTCACGCTCGCTAAACAGAGGTGAATCCCATTCACTCTACTAATGGGAATTACATAGGAACAACCATATTCACATTCTCTCAGACCGATGCAAAGCCCCAACCTTCCACTCCCGAAATGCCCTTGCAGAAGCCGGCAGCATCTCATTCCTGGCCTCCAGATCCCGCTCAACAGCCTCGTACACATACTCAGGAAGCCTCACCTCCTCCAACGACAGCGACGAACCCCGAGCAGGGTTCAGAATGGTATCTACGTCCCCGACTTCCTGGAAGAGGACCTTCATCGCTCGCTGCGAGGAGATGGTATGTTCTGCGCTGGAGCTGGAGTACCGAAAGTCGGGGTTGAAGACCCATAGCTTCATGCCGTTAGCTTACTTCGGATACAAAATGTGTGAGGGAAGGGGGGCGTACTAAGAGTCCATTTGGCCTGCCACAGTGGATAACGAAGCGACGGGCGCTTTGCCGCTCAATGAGCTCGAGGAGTTGGGCCGCGACGATGGTCTCGATGGGGTGGGTCTCCCATGTTGTTGGGTCATGGATGCTGGCGGATAGGCTTGTCTTGAAAAGTCGCCAGCCCTGAGCTACGGCGTCTTCGATACCGATCGAGGCGTTGCAATTTGCGCAGTTCAAGGATATTTCTTTCTTCTGGGCGGACTCTTCAGGTGTAGGTTGTTGTACCTATGGTAAAAGTCGGAATCAGCGACCTGATACGTGGCAATGCGCAGCAGAGATGACAATTGTATTCAGAATACAAACGCTATCTAACCTACGGATAGTTATGCCATACCCTACAGCTTGTATGTACCTTGCCTAATCGCGTCGATCCCATACCTCTGGGAAGTCCCATGGACCGAAATCAACGAAGAAACGAGCCAGGCAGCCTTAACCTCAGAGCATCAGACGGGCCACCGTGAGCCACAACGGCAAATGGCCTAAGCAGATGAAGCGCGAAATCCATCTCATAAGGAGGATAACTGCACCCCAAAGGCAAGGCCAGCTTGCCATCGCGACTACACATCAGTCCGTCCCACTCCGGGGAGCTTGAATCAATATAGGGCAATTGTATCGAAGGCCCGTCCATGGAACCGAAAAAGGCCTCCTTCTTTTTGCCCGAGAAAGGAAAAGGGAAAAGAAGCAGACCAAAGCGCAGACAAGCCTTACCTTCTTTAATCCCCCGCAATCCGCCTCCGACACCAGAAACGTCGCCACATCCACGAGGACCGTCCCGGCCGTCGCCACCACCTGATTCGCCGCGCCGTATCCCTTCGTCTGAGCATTGGGGTCTTCCACATGGCGGTGGCCCTCGGGAGGGTCCGGTTTATGACAATGCCAGAAATCCATCATCTCGGCCCAGTTCCCGCTCGGCAGGTCCTTCCACGTCCAACCTGCTGGACTGGTATCCCCAGACCCATCGGCGCATCGAGGATTATTCAGAATGACATTCTCGCACCCGCTACAACGCAGTCTCGTCGACGGAGACATATCTGCCGCGGTCCAGGGAACGAAGTCATCGATGAGCGGATCCTTGGACGGAAGTGAATCGTCCGGCTCATCAATCTGCATTCGGAAGGAGAATTCACGTCGCCTGACTCCCGAGTCATTATCCGCTGTAGCTGCATCGCCCTGTCTACTGGTGGCTAGAACGCGCCGCGAGGCTTCATTAACCCGCGCGGGTAGCTTGATAGTATCTGCCACATGGTCGAAGGGGGCCGGTAAAGATACCGAGACAGATCGACGGGATTCTGAGAGGGTTATCAGGGGCTGGATGTTCTGGCTACCTAGATTGGCCGGTATTGAGATATAAAATGTGATGTGACGGATGTTCGGGAGGAGTTCGGCGTGAAGATACAAGGACGCGTCGACATCTGTCTCGGACTTCTCTGGGGAACTAGGCATGACAGATTGTAATCCTCACATATCAGGAGTACGAACTGTCAGGGCAAGTGTCGAGACTGAGATAGAGCAAATGCGCAAGAAAGGGTAACATTATTTCAAAAGGCGACTGTGGTTGTGATAATGGAATTGATTGCAAACATTTCAAACAAAGGTCGGTTAATATCACGTGATATATTATATTCATATATTCCCTCTTTGGATCACGTGACGAGGCATTGCTAAGGGGAAGAAATATAGGGGCGTTACCATCATCAATATGAGTGGTTCCATAACCCACTAAACCACTAAATTAAGCATTTCAGATCGTCGTCGACAGAGAATTACCCGGCTTGGAGTTCATAGTAATACAAACGCTGAAGAAAACCAAACACTGACACAGCCCCTTACACAAACCCTCCCCAACCGTCGAACTCCTCGGCAAATTTCACAGCTGCCTTTAGATAAAGCCCATCCGAGTCTCCCCATGTTGCTGCAGCCTCCCGCATAGCACGCAGAGCCTTGACATAATGTGCGTCCGTAGAATGCTTGCTCTTGACTGCTTGCTTGGCGGTCCATTTCCAGTCTCTTCCTTGCGGGTCGTAATTTCGAATTCGGCCAAGATCGATCTCCGGCCTGAGCTGGGCGATGTACACAGCCAGCGTCATCAGCCACCACTGCCTGACGAGTGGAACTTGAAACCGCGCAGGAATCAACGGCAGGAGGATCCGGACAGCATGGCTGGTGGTCAGGATATGCACGAGGAAGAAATCGTATTTCTCAGTGGGATCTGCTTGTGTAGCAGTGAGCACAGCGGCGGCGAGTTGCTGGCTTTCGCGGAACTGAGGCACTGGATCCTCAATCTTCCAAGCGTTCCAATGGTCCAGTAGGGCCGCCTCGTGGTGTCGGAAGAGAGTCTCCAAGTTATGGTCCCCTGGTGTTGCAAACACCCCTTTAAAGCGCTTGTCAGCGCGGACCTTGGCTAGGATCTCAAAAAGCGATGACGAATGGTACGACGAGTCCGCCCTAGAATAAGATGAATCATCAATGTACTTGTGTATGTCGCTGTAGCAAGTCGCCACAAGACCCAACGCCTCCATAGCGACCTCCCGACTGGACATCTCAAAGGCATAACCCAGATGAATCAACGGATGCCCAACTAAACGCACAACATCAGCATATCCCTCCTGAAGCAAATATCGCAACCACTCACGATCAGCAACAAGCGAACTAAACAGTGGTTCCTTGCCGGAGAACAGATAGTCCGCTACGACCTTCTTCCAGTCATACCCGTGCCGCACAAGCTCGTCCTCAAAGAAATCCACAAACGCCCGCTGGTACCTATGCCACATCAGCCACATTCCGCAACTCATCCCACGCAATACCCAGAGAGACATACTCCCGCCGTCCAAGGAAATCCCGCCAGTCATAGGTGCTGATCTCCCCCGGAGAATCAATCCACGGCTCCAGCGTCTTCGACTCAGCCTCATACACGCGGTTCAGATCATCCGCATCTGCACCTTGGAGAAACGCTGAACTCAGAATCTACTGAACATCAGCAATGTAATCTCCAGTACTGGGGCGGCAAAAACCAACATGAGGGGCATGGTTGTGGAATTTCCGCTCGTTGTACAGGATGGCGTGATTCGCGTGGTTCAGTTTGAGCAGGTGCTTCAAGGCCCTAGCGGGCTTTTCGTGGGCTGTGTCGACATCATGGACCCTCACTGGTGGGATGTCGAATACTGTCTGGCGTTTCCAGGATGGAAGGAAACTGAAAGAGGGTAATGAGAATGAAAGCATTGTATACTCTTTTGTTGGTGGGTAGCTAGTATAGATGTGGGGCTTTATGTTGAGGTTGCAGTTCCAGTACAGTTGTAGCTAGTCGGAATCCTGCACCTGTTTTGATAAACAGGAATTCGAAAATCGGATTGAAGGTTTGTGAACTTATTGATAGGGATGAGCTGTCAGCATTCGGATAACCAGTGCTGGGAGTATGGAGTAGTTTTGGTGATGATCTTCACTCTTCGAAGCTGTGGGGATTTAAGCTGTTGATCGTTGGGGAAGGATTGGTGGCCTGAGGTTTGACTGACGTAATGCCTACTTCCAACAAACTACCATCCGCGGCTCAGTAGCGAATACGGCCGAAGTGTGAATTTTCACCGCAAAATCAAATGTTGAAATCAATAATACTGTATCAGTTTACTGACAACTCAGTTCTACTTTCTCCATGTTGAGAGTGGTCTAACCTGGTGTACTGTCGCCAATTGTAGGCAGAGGTAAGGTATAGGGAACCGGGACAGGCAAGGGATATGTGCTACACGTGCTACGCAGCCTTCCTTTTTGGTGCTTTGATAGGGAGACACAGTTCTTGACGATTTGTGACAGACGGAGCTTTACAATTTGCTATGGAATGCTCATCTTCCTGTTGTGTCTGTATTCAGCAAACCACTTCTCTTGAAAAGAAGTTAAGGATTGATGTGAGGCGGAACAGCACAGATGTACGAAGTATGTACATACATAATATAACCAATCAACCTTAATAGAATGGAGTTAAGGCGCACTAGACGGGCCTCCATGAAGCTTATGGCCGCAGTAGCCTAGGAGGATAATAGTTTCGGAGTCTTTGATCATGTAAATTAACTTAGCTCTTTGACAGCAATTCAATGTAACAAAAGTCGTCCTCTTTAATATCTTTATTCGCCTACTTTAATCTGCTTCTGTGCTATATATCCACTTCTTATAAGCGACATACAGAATTAAGCCTAGTCTATAGGGGCAAGAGAATCAGGTTTTGAAGCCATTCACCTACTATCTATTTTGGAGATTGAGGCTGCAACAGAACTTCTAAGTACTCCTGATACCTCCACTAAAGTTATCTGAGTGAGAAATTTTATAGTTAAGATAGGATATACAGTACCCTTTATTAAGGCTAAAAATATAAAGTTTCTTACAGAAAACAGCAAAGTTCCTGTCCCAGAAGTTCACATAGCCTTTAAGAACCCTACCAACAACAAAACTTATATTATTATGGAATATCTCCCTAGTGATACACTTAAAAAGTTATTACTATCCCTGAACTTAATTAAAAAAAACTATTATAAGTAATATAATTAAAGATATAATCACTAAACCACAGAGTATACTACTACTAGATTACTTTAGGATGTTAAATCATCAGCCCTATCTAGATAGGGTGTTCTGGACTGAAAACTTAAATCCTAAAATTTCTATGCCCTTCGCAAAATAGGAAGATATAAATCTTATCATTATTAAAAAGCTTCACCTAATAGAATTAAACTAGTATATCTGATTGCTGTGAAATATAGTTAATTAGACCTTAAGCAGCTACTATACTATGTTCACTCACAGTAACCTTCAGCTAAAGAATATTATAGTTCAAAGGCTTAGAGATCGTGATGGATATCCTGAGTTTAGAATTATATTAATAGACTAGGAAAGCGCTGGGTGGTATCTAGAGTTCAGGGATTTATATAATATTACAATCACCTACAGATTCAAACCTGACTAGCTTGAACTTGTGCCTGATGTATTAGATTAATACCTAGTTAAATTCCTTATGATGCAGGTGGTGTATTCTTCTGTATTCTACTAGGTAGAAAGAGATAAAGCAGATAGTCACCTATACTTATTTAGTAGGGGACACTCCTTATGTCGTGCACAGAACAATCCACTCAGGGTTCTCTAACATTAATGATGATCAATGGAATGGTAATAATGAAGAAGCAAAGTTCTTTTCCTACCATCACTGTCCTCTAACACCATATATATCCTAACCAAGGCACATTTGTAGGACTGAGTTGAACCATACTAGTGCGAAATATTCAGAACATGATCAGCCAAGTCATTCAAATTTCCTTCGAATCAAGCGTGTCCTCCTCATCTCAACATCGCCTTGTGCTAGCCATCTACTCGCTTCAACTAGTTGTATGACATTCACATCCTAAGGTAGAACAGGGATCAGGACTATTGACGACCCAACCAACCACCTCAAAAAGAAAAAGAAAAAGATAAAAAAAAAAGTGGAAATGGGGTTAACTCATTGTGTTGTTGAACTGTTCACCAGAGGCTGAGCCGAGTAGATTAACTTCCCAAAATTGAGAGGGGTCTTTTTCTTCTGAAATGGGCTTGAGAGACATATCAGGGCATGCAGTTCAGCAAGGTCTTAGTTCTCACTATGAAAAAGTGTGGACCATCAACACCCCCGAGCAGATACTAAGATGAAGAAAGCTACTAAGTAAGATTAAGAAGTTCTTATGATAGTAATCACAGCATAGAAAAGCTATAGTACATTCCCACTCTGTGTGTACTATACGGGAAGCGCCTTCCTGAGGCTACTTTCCTTGAGGTACGACATGCGCAGCATTGCTGTCGACAGGGTAATGGCCAACAGGGAGTTGTCCTGTCAAGATGTCCATATCGGTCCGTGGTCCAGTGAAGTTCTTCCGTCCGTCAATGACCCACTGAATAGCCGAGATAACGATGATAATGCCAAAGGCAGCGACGCAGTAATCTAGATGCAATGGTGTCAGTTAGCTGCTCAATCCGGCATTGCAGTGCATTAAAACATACTCATGCTGCTGCCCGATACGGGGAGGTCTGGAGGGAACAAGAAGAGCACAGTGGTGACAGAAATGTAAACAAGGGAGACCTAACGCAACGGATGAGTTCTCGTCTCGAAAGGAACCGTAGAAACAACTTACCGCGTTGGCAATCCAGCCAACAATATTAGGAAGGACAAATGGGCGCTCGGGGAGCATGTTGCGTCCGCGCAGGCAGTTGACGACAATCGGCATGCCATACGCAATATCAAGCAGTACCACAGAAGCGGAGACAATGGCGTTGAAAGCACTGAGTAGCTGTTAGCCATAGTACTATGATACCGTCAAGACGCAACCAACCTGGTAGAGCCAAGGAAAATGCATCCAAAGATGACCACCAGTGCCAGATTCAGATACAAAGAGTTCAGAGGAACCTTCAGCTTGGGGTGCACTTTGCTGAAGAAGCGAGAAGCCGGAAGACCTCCATCTCTGGCAGGCTTGTCAGCGCAAATCCACAGTCCTATAGTCTGGTCGGTAATCACCTTGCAAAAGCGAAGATCATACGGCTGCTTGTTGTCATGATGGAAATGGTTGCAAAAAGCATGCAGACCAGGGGGAACCTAGAGATTATTAGAAATGAACCACAAGGCTTCTGAAATCACCTACATCAGCAGGCAGATGGCTCCGGCATTGCTGTTGGTTGCGTTCTTGAGGATCTGTAGAAGAGGCCCGGCCGCCGAACTGATCACATCGTCGATGTTGCCAGCAACAAAGAGCAAAACAACCAGGAAGATGGTACCGGTTACGGTTCCGATACAGACACAGCCGATCATGATCTTGGGGCCGACAATTGAAGCACGGGGAATTTCTTTGCACGTAAGCTCGTGTCCTCACATTCGTATAGAGAACGAGTTACCTTCAATCATATGCGCGACACCGTCCTTTGACTTGTTAGTATACGGACGGGTACAAACGTCTGCAGGCGTGGAGGAGACTTACAAATCCTGTAACACCAAGTCCACCTTGAAGCAACTGCACCGTTGTCAGCATGAAGCATGTATTGATGTGAAGAATAACGTACTCCAAGCAACCAGGCAACCCCATCCGGCCCTGGGTTTGTCAGCTTCGTTTTCATCAAACGCTGGGGTCAACACTTACAGCCTGTCTCATTGATGAAATCCGTGAACACGAATCTGAATTTGTCAGCAGGTCACTTGTGTTTCGCAAAGCCACAAGAGTCCTTACTTTGCCGAGCTGTAGTTTGGCGACGCGCATGCCAGCACCGTAATACAAATGACAGTAAACCCAGAGAGGGACCAGATGACTTGATGCCATCAGTGTACGTCACGGAACCATTGGGGGAGAGACTTACAGGCACTCTTAGTGATATACGGAAGAACAGAGTTCATCAAGGCATTGATGATAAACGCAGCAATATTATAAGCAATGTAGATGAGGAACTGATGCCAACGCTGCGCCTCATATTCCTACAAAATGTCAATCAAGCAAAACAGGCACGGTCATCAACAAACTTACCGGATTCATCAGGGAAATGACCCCCAGAATCAATTGACTGCCCAAGAGCCCACCAGTAGCAACGAGAGCAACCTGTTATGTCAGCAGCGCACCCAAAAATCCGAGACGGGTCGTTCATACCCAGCCAGACACATTCACCCAGCCAGTAATCCAAGACAGAATCGGCATCCATCTCTCCCAGGAGACTTTCAGCCGTTAGCCCTGCCCGTAACTGCAATAGTACAGGATAACCCACTAACTAAAACACGAAGGAATATTAGCATCACCCTCTTCCACGTCCACGAAGATAGAAAAAAACTCACCTGCAACCCAATGATACTGTCCACCAGCCCTAGATGCCGTCAACAATCCGAATCCTAGCAACCAAAGACAAAAATTACTAACGTAGGATACGCAGACAAAAACTCAGCCAGCGAAGCCGCAATGCAGAGATTACAGATCCCCGCTGTGATCAAACCTGAACCCCAAGTCAGCACCGAGCCCGACGACGCCCACCCACGGCACGAAAGACCTACCCCAAACAACGCTCACGCTTCCTCCGGAGGGAAGACTCAGCGATAAACTTGCTGAAAGAGCCGTCCACGACTAGAAGGATATAGTTCATTAAGCATGTGATATTGCAAATCCGGTGGAATCAAACAGGCGTACATTCAGAATCGCAAACGCCAGTCCTAACATCGACCTAAAATCCAGCAATCGTCAGTAATCACTCAAAAGACAAGCCTTCTTATCATCATCTAAAAAGAAAAAAAATTCATACAGCATGGAAAAATTGCGATCCAACTCGGCCTTGTGGCCCATGGCCGCAAGTTGGGCGTCATCATCGACATGGCCTTTGTGCTTCTCTATCGAAGACATATCGCAGATATTACAGTCAATCAAGTATTGAATGCAACAAGAGTCAAGTAACCTGAAAGGCAAAGTCAAGAGAAGAGTAGCAATACTGTCAGGGTATAAGTAAGTGTACGTTGCGTGGTGTAGGAAGAATTACCCCGTCTGGGGAAACTCAATTCTGGCAGCCTTAGGTAGACTTGCTAGGAAAAAGCCTCAAAAGTTTAGTTGAGACCTACTCCAATCTGACCCTTTCAGTTCTCTATCTACTCGGTATGGCTATTTACCGTCGTTGGAAGCTGGATTGCTGAGAATGTCGATACGGAGTACGCCATCATGTCCCTCCTACGACCCACCAGCTGATCGCGGGGGAAATTCAACTGTTACATAATGGATATGGGGTAATCGCAACAGCATTACAGCAGTTCACAACGTCTAAGGGACTGCGACCCAGATGATAAACTGATAGGACCCGGGTCGACTCCAAAAGGTACCTAACTGTGTACTCCGTAGAGATGCACCTTTCTGGTCAAGCAAGCCAGGACAAAAGCCATCCGTGCATGCATTGGTAGACCAGGCAGGATAGGTACTATAGCAGACGGCAATTCGTCCAAATCGCCGACAACACGGCGCCGATGGCCAGTCAGATGAAAGGAGGCAAAAACCAAGAGCACGATCTGCGGGAAGTTGGTTCTTAGCGTTTTGAGCCGGAGATTTGGCTGGTTCTAGAAAGCTTATGCAGAATCAGCATCACTTGGCGACGGAGGTCTTCCGAGATAGCATTCAACATTCAACATTCAGAATTGATAATTCATATTCGAAGTCAAGATAGATAATGAGACCCGGTTGTTCGGTCTGTTTGAGACAAGATATACTCTGTATATGATATGGCGGGACGGAGTTCGGTGGACTAGTCGCAGATGGCTAATGTCTCACCGGGGCAATTTGGTGATTATCGACCGAATTGACGAATGGATCCTGGTCAGCCTCCATACCTGGGAACGGTCTCCGTACCGAGAAATAGGAGGCTAAGAAAGTTCAAGTGGAGAGTCTTGTGAAGGTCTCCCACGTGAGCAAACGGCTTGGTTGCACCCATGATGAGAGAAGAACGGCACTCAATGACGAATCCGCTCAAATCGTCAACGTTCATCGACATATTGATGGTGCTATAAACGTGGCCAACTCCCGTCCCGCAGCAGAACAATGACACATGGTATCGATACAGCCTTGGATGCAATCATAATATAATATATATATACATGCAATATGGAGAATATCGATCCTCCAACTCTACGCTATGCTCATCCCTCATCTCATTCCATTGCAACACAGTCATCTCCTACTTCGCCGCGTCCGTAGAATTCACCAAGTGATCTGTCCGGACAATGTAGTCATCATCCCCATTGGCAACATCGGGCGAGGAATCAGACTCTCCGTCTCCACCTGAGACGGTCTTATTCCTACATTTGCCTTTGCCCTTGCTGTTTGTAGATTGGCCGCTGGCACTACGCATCATGGCTGGCCCGGCCTTCCCTTTACCTTTCCCACTGCCAGGAGAAGGGTGGTCTCCATTCGTAACTGGTCCGTCGATGAATCCATCAAGCTGGCTTCCCAGCCTGAGCGCTTCAAGAGCATCGCCGATGGTCTGCGGCGCCTTGGATCCTGGCCCTGTGCTCTGTGGCTCCTGTTTCTTGTCATCGGATTCGAATTGCCGCCGAATCCGCTCGAAATGTTCCAGTTCCTTGGCACTGCAGGGATCTTAGCAAATGTCTTTCAATAATCTTCTCAGGGTATTGACTACTAGGGACGTACCTGACGCTGGGAACCATCTCGCTCTGAGCTCGGTTGAAATCTTCTTCCGTCACCATGACAGCCACGTCGTCCGGCGTCGCGAGATGGTCAAAGAAGTAGGCAGTACTGACCGGCCCTCCCGGAAGCTGCTTGATTTTTTCGTCCACCGCCGTCGCCTTGCGCGTGATAGCCTTCAGCATGGCGTCGGAGCACAGAGCATACAGATCGGCACCCGTATAAGTAAGGGGAAGCCGGTCGGCGACTCGGCGGAGCGACACTTCGGGGTCGAGTGTGAACTTTCTCGTCAAAGCCTCAAGGATAGTAGCTTGTTTCTCATGTGTATCCGAAACACCAAGGTAGAGCATCTTGTCGAAACGCCCAGGACGTAAAAGGGCCGTATCCAGTAGGTCGGGACGATTGGTGGCGCCGATAACAAATACACCCCCACTGTTCTCTTCACCCCCATTCATTCCATCTAGCTCGGCAAGCAACTGACTGACGATGCGGTCCATAACACCACCACTGTCACCTTGGTTTCCACGCTTCGGCGCGACCGAATCAAGCTCATCAAAGAAAACAACGCAAGGCCGAGCATCCCGAGCGCGCTGGAACACTCGCCGCACATTCGCCTCGGATTCACCAATGTACATATTGAGCAGTTCGGGGCCCTTGACGGAGAAGAAGTTGAGGGAGAATTCGGTGGCAATGGCTTTGGCAAGCAAGGTCTTTCCAGTACCGGGAGGACCATAGAATAGAATACCACTGCGCTTCTTCATGCCCTTGGCAAAGAGCTCAGGTCTTTCCAAAGGCAGCTGAATAGTTTCAACCAGAGCATCCTTGACATTGGTCAGTCCACCCACGTCCTCCCACTTGACGTTTGGGATCTTGGGGGCTCCAATGGAGTCGGCAAAGTTCTTCCTGGCAGCTTCAACAGCGGCGTCGAAATCGGCCTTGGTGACACCTCGTGCTGCATCGCCGCCAGAGACAAGCACATCCCTGACGCTGACATTGGATTCTGGCGCAACCTTACTTGCCGTTTCCGCTAGTTTTTCCAGGCGGGCAGTTCGGATGGCTGACGCCCTTTCGACGACATCCACTAAATCACCTGCAACCAAAGCCGCCGTCTTCAGAGCCACCGATCCCAGGTCGACGTCGGGTGACAGTCTGATGCTTCGTTCGGCCACAGCATTTCGGAGAATGCCCTCACGCTCCTTCTCCTCTGGTGCGGTCATCTCAAATTCGTGGGTGAACATGCTACGGATCCCTTCTGGGATTTGCTCCACATCCGTAGTTGTGGCAATAACAACTCTCGCATCTGCGAGGATTTCTGCCATCGCCGACACTATTCTATCGGCAGTTAGCACCTCAATGTGCTTGATGAGAAGCGCTGTACAGTGCGGTCCACAATGGAACGCCCGCTCGGCTCTCGCTTTAAGGTAGGCTTCGGTTTTCACATCGCCGCCATTGGCGCCACCCTCAGTCAGGATGTCGTAGGCATCAATGGGAAAGGTATGAAGGCCGATGTCTGCACACGCGCGCGTTGCTACCGTAGTTTTTCCAATATGTCTTTGCTGCGACCTCAGAAGAATCACAACGGGTTTCATCCCCAGCTGAATAGCGCGAGGACTCGTTGCCACTGCCATAAGCTCGCGAATTCGTTTTTGCAGTGGCGGTATGAACGGCTGCGGTGGCTCAGTGACCAGACCATGAGGGCCCGGCGCATTACTAATGGACTTTGGTACGGATTTCACCCCAAGCCAGTACTCCCAACCATTCTCCAAGATGCCCGGAACCCGGCTAATATCGCTTCCAGCCTGCACCATCCTAGTGGTCGCAGAGTCAATAACGGCTACCCCTCCCCATTGATCGTCTTCATCCTGATCCTCGGACTTGCCAGGAACCACATGAGCGACGCGGAACCATGCCACGCCAACCTTCTTCACACCCTGTGCAGACTCATTGGCTTGATTGAAACGTATTGTCAAATCTTCGTCTGGCGTGCTTGCATCCGTGGCGGCGGCACCGGAGAAAACAGCTCTGCCAAATCCCTCATCAACGCTGATGCCAACAAGATCACCGCTTTTCAAGATCCGCCTCTTCGACTCGAAATACTGCTTGAGTCCTGCGAACAGGGCCGGCTGAAGGACACGATCCATCGAGAGCGGCGTGGAAACCTTCAAAAGATTCACTTCCTTGGCCAAAGGTGGCTGCCTGGCCGAGCTGGCTTTGACTTGATGCAGAACAGCGGACTTTGAAGGGCCGTTACCAGTGGCAAATGCCATTGGGGAGATGCGCACATACTTCGTGTTCTCAAGATTGTTCAACAGCAATGGAGAAGTATAGACCGACGGAGTGAGCCGCTGCGGAGGGCGTTGAGAGATGCTAGGGCGCCTGTCTGAGGATTGGTTGATTGAATACCTAGGCTTGGCAGACGGAAGGCCTGGCAAGCCGTAGATCTTTACTGGCCGCCAATTACCATGCTCTTCGTCGTGCTCGTTGAAGCTTCCGAGCTGAATCGACGAAAACATATTCGCCTGGGGTTCCTCTGTGGCCTCGATTCTCACCCAGTCCCCAGAAAAACAGCCGATCTTCGCAAGAGTGCTGATGTCCACATAGATGAATGACTCCGGGTCATCGTCTTCCCGAGGCCTGGGGTGGAGGAGCTCGATTGGAATTCCACGAAGTAAGCCTTCCGCCTTGAAGACTTTCCCGGGTCCTCTCCCCGGGCGCAGAGTCGCCGAGGTGAAGTTAGATGCTACAGACCCAGGGGTGTGAATGCCGTCAAGTCTCCGACCACCAGCACGGGGTGTAGCGGAAGTGATTGAAGACAAGACGCCTGAAGGTGGTTGCGGAAGTTCCGGGGCTGTCAGCGAGATCATATCCTCCAACGAGTCATCTGAGGTGTCACTCGCATTGCCTACCGAACCCTCGGTTTCCGAATCATCTGGCGGGGTGGTGCTCTCCAATTCGGTCCCGCTCTCACTGGGCTTGTCTTCGGCGGCCGAGTAAAATTGCTCGTTTGATGTATCGTCCGCCTCGTCTTCCGCAACCTGCTTGAGCAGCCCCGGCCTTGACCGTAGACTCCTTTGCGCCCTGTGGCCCTGTGGGCGCGCCTGAATGAGAACAATCTTGGTCGTAGATGCAAGCAAGCCTTGAGATACGGGCTCACAGAACGAAATGTGAGCAGGAGGGGCCGGAGCGTAGGTAATTGGATGCGGTGGTAGCGGGAGCGGTAGCACGTCGCCGGTATGCACCACCTTCTGCGTCCCTAGAGCTTCTCTAACGGCAGCCGTAAGTCTTTCCTCCACCTCAGCTGCCGCTTTCTTCGTGAATCTCTTGGGCTCGAAGCCCTTTCCCGCCTTTGCCCACAGCCCGTTCGGTCCGTGCATATTCGTGGTAAACCCGCCACCGAACCTGCTCTGCACATCATCATGATTCCGAAGCAAGTCCCGCTCTACCGTAACATAAACAGTATCCAAGTGCAAAGGAATGACATCCAGGGCTCGGATCTCCACAATACGCTGCGCTTGCAGAGGGTGGCGTGTAGGTTCGAGTTTGGTCAGAGTCTGTATGAACGGCTGGAGGGAGTCTGCAGAATCCGGAAAAAGGACCGTTGAGTGTGGGAGCGGCGAAGGACGGGAGCGATCTAGAGACTCCAACCGGACAGGAACAATCGTCCACGCCAGATCTTCTACCGCGCTAGAACCCGGAGTATAGGGCGATATGGCAAGATAGCGAATGCCATCGTCATCTGTAATACACCCGGCGACTTAGTATGTAAACACACGACGCTAGCCGTAGCTTATGCCACGGGCTTTGTAACGCCGTTTCGGCTCACTCACCTGTTACAGAGGGCGGCTGAAAGAGGTCATTCGCCAGGTCTTCAGACAAAATCCCGACACTCCCACGCAGCTGGCTGTCCAGAGCTAGCCGCGCAGATATAGGCGCCCTATTGCGTAACCGCCGTTTGGCAACATTTCGTCTCCGTCTTCTCGGTTGTACAGAAGCACGGTCATGATGTGGAAAGTCCATAGTGAATCAAGGCGCGGTGTCGTGTCCGGGGTAATCACTGAGGGGCGCGGACGATAATGGGTCTGGTGTAAAGATTGTGGGAGGGTGTAATTATCAAATCAACAAGCCATGCTAACTGTCCGGTAGTGACAGAACACGAAAGACCAAGCAACAGACAATGACCGCAGATATTGTAGAGGACAATTCCTAGCTCAAGTGCGGGCAGAAGAACAAACAGTGGATGGAGAAAGTCCGGGAGAGCGAATGATTGTTCGGCACCGCCCGAGTGTTCTGCCACTTCCCGAGCCGAGGTCCAGCTGTGCTGCTTCACAAGATGCGGTCAGTTATTTGTTTTATCGACTGGATGCTGCATTAAAAAGAACCGTAGGTCAACCTCTACTCTCTCAAAAGCATATTTGGTGCTTGAAGATAAATGATCCAAGATGTGACAGCATGCAGTCCTTTCATGCTGAAGTCTACATCGAACCAATACGTAATGCTCCTAGTAATTGCCTTCTCCGCTCCCAAGTCTCCATGGTTCAAGATCACCATTGCGACAAGCAGTAAACAGCGACTTCGGTTGGCAAACCAAAAGGGGGACAAAAGGAATTTCTAATTGGCCATTCTACATATTTGCAGCTGTTTCCAAAGTTGGAGGAGGTAATCGTGGACCTTATAGTAGGATTGCATCTCACACTATGTATGTATTGTACAGACTACCATCTTCAAACTCCCTCCTAGGGGGAATATTGTCAGGATTTTCTCATATATGAGTTCCATTCTGTATCCTGGCTGGAAGTATACGAGAAAGCCGAGGCTGTGATAGGCTATCTGAGCTCAGAGTACCTACATTTATCAGCAAGAAACACTTCTTGCAAGCTGATTTAAACAAACGTAAAATCTATGATCCTGACTCGTTCGTAACGTAGGTACGTTTGTTTTTCCAGAGTCATGCTTGAGGGATTCCATGACTTGCTGCGTTGCATCGACGTCCGTTGGTCTAAGCTATATAGCCCTCGACTGATTTACTCTTGCGACATCCCTCGCCAAACCATAACGCTGGGAATCGAGCAATCGAGCGTTGAAGACAGGATTGCTTCGGGCCATTGCAACTTGGATATGGCCTCAGGATACTAAGAGAAATGCCCTGGCAACAATGATGGAATAGTAATTAGAGCCACTGGCATGGCAAAAAGTCCTTGCTGTTGCGTATCTAGAGTACTGCGAAGACACCTATATAGTGCTAACGAAGGATTGCTGACGAGCGGATGACAGCATGTATCCGGATGAAGACCAGCACCCCTTGGACGATCTGCTTTGCGATCGCAGGTTCATTGTGCTTACTCTTTACCGCAAGACAGGTTCCTATGGTGTACCAAGTTTCGTAGGAAATGAAGATCACTGCAAGAGTTCAAGTAATGTATAATGAATTCAACCTGAGATGCTTAAAATAGGCCCAAGGAGCATGACCAGAGTTAGACCATGTTCACCTAGCTTTTGGTCTTCATAGATGATAGGCAGGAGACTTTCCAGATTCAGGGAGCTTAGAGAAGATGAGGAATAGGACCTCGGGGTTGCTAGGAATGGTCAAATAGTCCCAATACTGGCGGGGCTGATTACAGCAACCATAAGTGATGCACGCTGCTTGGTCCCTTGTACTACACGCCGTTGTAGATAACCGATGGCTAGGTAGTCTACAGAGGCAGGATGTTGTATAAAGCCATTGCGAGCCTGTAACATCCCAGCTTGACTTGTTTGGTGCAGATTGAGTCCAACCCAGCGGTAAGAAATCGATCAAGGGGCCTGGCAAGGGGCCTGGCAATGGTAGGGAAACGTTCAATCAAGTTGAAACCCCAGTATTCATAAACGCTGACAAGCGGCAAGTATACAAAGAATGGATGGCTGTGGCAGATCGCGTCCATACAGGGCCCTCAATATCCATCCTCAATGGGAGCTGCAAACTCACACAAAGTAAATGAACAATTAAGCATATGACTGCTCGAGATAGTCAAAAGTCCACAACTTCGTGACACAAGTAACATTCTCCATACCTTGCTTTGCTGTGTTCCTTAGCTTCGCCAAGCGTGGCGGAGTCAATCAAGACACCATGATAATGGCGTCCAAGGCATGGGAATAATTATGAGAATTCCGTCTCATGCCAAACACTTGAGCTTCGCGTTCAACTGCCTGAACATCCGATGTGTGTCAAGATGCTGTGTGAATGTAAAACCAGAGGAACGGTAAACTGAAGCCCAACTGTGAGCCGATCAGCAGAAGGTGTATCAGATGATGCCAGTTGTTCATTTCAAGTCTTAGACTAGGGAAAGAAGAGCCCCAAAATAAACCGTCACCGACATCTGGTGATAATCTGGGAATTTTGATTGGATCAAGGCCCAATTTGAGCGGTCGAGCTGCAACAAAACTTCTCCCTTCCATATGTCAGAGGCTCTTTCCGAGAGTGGCCAGACCCTGTGAAAGAGGGATGAGGCTCAAAAAGACTCCGCACATACTTGACATTTTGGGGGTGCAGCCAAGTACGTAACCACTTGAAATTGAGCTGCCTAAGGTAGGTATTAACCTACAGAGTAGTCGTTGCGTGAGTTCTGGCTACGAGGCCGTCACTTACTGGACGAGAGAGTTTGTTCAGGTGTTAAAGATGATTACGGAGTATTAAGAGAAATTGAGTCTTTATCCATGGAAAGGAAAAATGTCGATCATACAATCACCATGCGAGCGAGTTTAGGACCCCTGTCCTGTTTGAGCCCAGGCGAGAAACCAGTTGCCCAAAGGACGAAGTCATTCTGAGACATGACCACAGCAACGGTTGTATCGACTGTGGCAACTAACCCATGGCTGGCCATTTATTGACCAACGTCTGCGCATGAAACCGAAATGTTTTTTGACATCACTTTAAGGACAGTTATGAGAAACAATTCCTAAATTTGACTTTCTCAAGGATTCCTTTACCTACTGCGAACATACTAAGTTCTTCAAATGTTCTTTCTAAGGCCATTCTGGCTACTCTTGAAGCGCTGAGAAAGAGTAAAGATACCTAGATACTCGTATTGTGCTCGTAAGCACCATCATTAGAAGAATAGCAAAAGTACGAGCCGTGGTGCCTCCTTGTCTTCCAATTGAATTGACGCTTGGTCGGGGTCCCAAAGTGTCCGACTCCGTTGGTCCTCATTTTCGGATTGTTGAACTGTCCGACCCATTCAGATTTCAAAGTTTACAACTTCCATCAGACCTGCATGCTCCGAAACTATTCCGTATTTAGCCAACATTCTACAGAGTATACCTGAATCAAACGACCCCAAAAAGTCGAAAAGAACCCCCTTTAAGAGGGCCAGAGAGGGTGGAACGGAGCCAAAGCGGCAATTGTATTAGACTGATGTCGTATTTCTCGGGTATGATACCCCTGATATCTTTATCCCAGCCTGAATTTGATCCTGAATTTGCCTTTTCGACCCGTAATACAGCGGTAAATACAGGCAGGATCACAGCCCCAGAGACGTATGATACACTAAGTACCTTGGCCGACTGCGCCGATTGCTGATCGGGTCAAGCGCCATGACAGTGGGGCCCTCGCAACGAGGCTATGAATAACAATCCAACCAGCGCTCTGATATTCTTCTCAATCTTTCCCTTTCTGGGATTAGGGGGCTCGCCTATCAGGCAGACATCGAAACCACCTCAGCTTGCGGGCCCAGCAGATCCGGGCCGGACGAACATCCTCCATAATCGTCGATGTCAGCCTGTCGTCCCAGACATAGGCTATCGTCTTCCCTCAAATCCGTCATAACGATCATTATTCCTATCATCACATTTTCATTGCCCTTACCTGTATGCTCAACTTGGCCCTCCCTCCTATCCTCGATATTCGCTTTTTGAAGTGATTCTTAACGTCGAAATAGAGAGAATCCGGTCATTGAAGGTCGCCATTTACCTCGATATAGACTTTGTGCATCTCTCAAAAGACTTTTCGAGCGAGATCATCTTCATACTTTGTTATCTACAACAGTGGTTCTACTTTGCACTCAGCTGTCGCCTACTTCTTGGTCAATCAGAATCGTAGTCTTATTTAACGTTGGTGGTGTCCTTGCATTTCACCTCACTCTTCAAGCGCGGACAACGGTCATCATAGACTATCGCACTGCCTTCAAGGGATCTTCTGCCGCCTCGGTCGTCCACTCCATCTACAGCCACCTGTCATCACGGTATGTGTTTGCACCTTCGGTTTAGATTTTATGCTTTTCATCGGGTGCTTCATCCTCGTTGCTTGTCTGGGATTAAATAGCTAATTCTTGATTGAGACCGAGCCATTGACTCGCATGTACGTCATTTGAATCACCAGGGTAGTCATCTTGCTGAATACGTATATTACATCGCACCAGGTGAGTCACAGACAGGGTGGTCTAGCCGGCGCCCTAGCACTTGGGCCAATCTGTTCTCTTCTGCTGACTTGCTAAGTCTGCCCTGCACTGTGACTCGTGCTTGCCTTTTCAGCCATGTCGACCTCTCAGGCTGAGCATACCCGGGTTCACCCGCGTCGGCGTCCCTTAAAGACAGCACCTCCCTCGCTTTCTGCTTCGACATCGATAGAAAGCTATGTCGCGGACTCGTCATCGTCGTCACCAAATTTGAGTTTGAGGAAAGGGGAAACGTTCCATTCACCTTCCCCACCACCCTCAGACGACATTGACCCGGTGCTTAGCTTTAGGTCTCTGCCCCAACGCTCACCTACATGCACCAGAAGCCTAGAGGCCATCGCCGCCCGGGAGCAGCGTATGGTCGACTATTTAAGCAACCTTAACCTCAATTCCTTAGAACCGTCTTCTCCTCTCTCTGACAAAGACAACGGAGACGATCTTCCTGTTCCTCGAGCCATCCTTCAAGCCCACATCGATTCTCAGTCAATGGCGGACCGAGTCAGCAGACCTACTCAATCCTCTGAGCTACACACACCTTCCAAGGTCCGGAAGACCCATTGCCATGCATCGGACAGTGGACTTGGCACTTCCCTCAGCAGTGAGAACATGTCGGCCTCAGACAAAAGTAAAGGTATTTTTTTTTATCTTTTGAACCTGCAGCCTCATTTTCTTTTTGCTAACATGCTTGTTATAGTGAAAGCTGGACAGTTATCATTCGAATCTCAGTCGTCTGCCAAAGCTACTACACGGATGACTCAGTCGGCCATCACCAGCTCTATCTCGGCATTTGATGCTAAGATATCTCAGAAGCGTCAATTGGGATTGCCTGCATGCAAGCAAATTGAACGCCTTATCATAAAGCCTATCCTCAGGGAAGAGAGATTGAAGCCGTTCCATCCCCTCGTTCAAAGTATCCCTCAGCGAATTGTAGATAGAGAAATCGGATGTCTTCGTGACCTCGAAAAGACACTCTTGTGGCTGGCACCGGTGAGTGATTTTCAAAAAAGGAATGGCGTTGGGTGCATTGCTCATTCATTTTCTCGTGTCTTGAAGAACTACGCGGCTTCCAGAGCTTCGTACCTCCGTTTCTGCGAATTTACGATTCAGTGTCTTCATACGTCGGTCTATCATCTCAACGAACGCGATCAACGGCTGCCAGCAGACAGGCCTTACACTAACGGCTACTTCCTTGATCTCGTCGCACAGATTCGCCGATATGCAGCTATGATTAATGAGTCCCGAAGCAGCATGCCTTCTAATAGAGAACCAGCACAGAACGGTGCAAAAGCTAGTGCTCCGAAGTATGTTGTCTCCCCGCCCTCCCGGTGGTTTGCAAGGTTTAACATTGTCCGCAGTGAACATATTACCCTGGAGGGTGGATTATCCAAAAATGGACGACCTGCCGAACTCGTGGTTCACAAGGATGGCGAGATGATTTCGCTCCGTACGGGCAAGCCCTACGAGGAGAATGCCGTTCCTGCGATGAAGCGTTCTCTCAGCCTTGGCTCCGTCGACGAGGGCGTCGAGCGATCCATGGCTCGCCGCAAGAAGAATGCACCTCCCATGGATATTAACCAGAAGTGCAAAGACTGCGACAAGGTTTTCAAAAGACCTTGTGATCTCACGTAAGTGATGCTACTGAATCTGCTTTGCTCCGTAAGTACATTTTCTTGGATGCACCTTGCTGACCGGTTCTAGGAAACATGAGAAGACGCACTCTCGTCCCTGGAAGTGTACCGAACCTTCCTGCAAATATCACGAAATTGGTTGGCCAACGGAGAAAGAGCGAGATCGTCATATCAACGACAAGCACTCCAAAGCCCCCGCTTTGTACAAGTGCAAATTCGCGCCATGTACCTACTCATCAAAGAGAGAGAGTAACTGCAAGCAGCACATGGAGAAGGCCCACGGCTGGGATTACGTTCGCTCAAAACATAATGGCAGGAACAGCAAGAAGGCGTCCAACGGAGCTACGCCCCAGACTCCCAGCATTGCTACTCCTAGCTCGAAGGCTCAGGGCATTACAACACCCCTTACTGGCTCCGAACCTTCGCCGTTCGAACCCGTCACTGCCTACCCTCCGAACCCACCGTTTTCATTTGCGGATCCTCCTACCCAAACAGGTAGCGGCGACTTCCCTCTTTTCACTACGAATAGCCCATTTGAGGATTTAGCCGCTGGTGTAAATGATTTCAGTCCGCTGCCAACCACCTCGTTGGACTTCCAAGCGTTTCAGTCCCAGCTCGAAGGGGCTGACCCTAATGGCCTCATTCCTCTGACTTTCGATCGTCAATCATTTGACTCCGGGTCTCCAGTGCCAGACTTGATCAATGAAACTATGGGCTTCGATACGTCACCAGTTGCATCCACCGACAGCAGCAGCCTCAATTTCGACCTGGCATGGAGCCAGCTTGACGCTCAAAATGTCGAGGAAGAGTTTACGACTCTGACCATGCAGATGCTCACGCCAGAGCACTCGGTGTCGATGAGTGCCTTGAACTCCTTTTCTCGAGACCCCTCCATCTCGAACCCCTCTCCGCTCCCGGTCCAGAAAGTAGAGAATTCGCTCTACACGCCCGACTCTTGCCATGTTGATGAAGGCGTGTCGGATCTTTTCGATTCCGGCTACCAGCATAAGGCAGATTTCATGCTTTTCGACCAGCATACCAACTTTGGGGCGAGTTCTGTCAATATGTCGAGTACTTGTCAACTTTCAGCGCTCCACAACTCGAATCAGATGTTCCCCTCTCTCAATACTCCGGACCTCAACTATATGACCCAGGGATGGCCCCAGGATATGGAGATGGAACATTTCTAATTTCACCGGTCATACTGGATTTTTTTGCCTCTATCATTTGATTTACTACTTCTGGAGTCTGGGACCGTCGGAAGGGCCGTGTATTTGTTTCTTTCCTATTGAAAGCGAGTTATGGTTATTCACTGGGATTACCACTACTGACAACCTTGGCATTCATCTACGAGTGCGGCATGTTCTGTTACCGGCTTGATCTTCCTTGCCAGTCACTCTCTATGGTCATTTCTGCCCCAAGTTGACGTTGATCTGTAACTTGGACTGTAATCACCGCATGCATGACTATCTATTCACCAAGTAATACTCTGTGCGGAAAGATTTATTAAGAATCACGTTCTTATCTAGAAGCGCAAATGATTCCTCCAAATTGTCAGTACGTACTTGAAAAGAACTTTTTCAAGTAGCCTGCCTGAAGATATAAGTCTTGTTGGCATCGTGTCAGCGATTCTATCAGACCCTTGGTAGACGCCACACATGCGGCATGACTCGACGGTAGCGTCCTTGACCTCATCCCTATTTTTACTTCGCTTAGCTGAAATGTCATGTTTCTACCTTTTACGGTAGCTGTATGGATTCCACTCCACTGGCACTCGATGTCGATCCCGCTCTAGGCATCGACTATCCATTACCATCGAATTAGCACCTCATTACAATAGCGGGGACAACAAGGCTGAGGCCCCTCAACTAGACTGCTGGACGCGTCAGTGGCACCAGGAAAATGAGGAATGTCACTCAGAGTTTGAAGTGCCTCGTTTAGTACCTGATACCCACCACCAGTACAAATTAGGCCTGGATCGATAGAGTGACGACACTTGCGGCATAGACTAACCCTCTTCTATTCTCTCTAGGAACTACATCTTTTCCTTACCAGGCTCTTTAATAGGTCACGCTGAATAATTCCCAGCCTCGTACAGTTTCTTGAGTTTCTGTTCATTTTATCATTTTCCTACTACCTTTTCTTGCATTCGGTCAACCGACAAGGACTTCGTCTTGGGAGCTTGGCACTGAAAGCGGAGACGTCATCTTGCTTACTGTAAACAACGTCTTGTCCTACATTAGGCAGACGGATTTCTTCCATTGCTTGCGCCGAAGTGAAGCACCATACTCCTTTTTTGCGAGGTGAATGGTCTCTCAACGGATCGATTGAACGAACGGATCGAAGTGATAGATCCCCCTGGCTCGACATGCTTGACGCAACCCCCGCCTCCCATGATGCCGACCGTCTACAGTCAGCTGGCCGGCCGTTGTCAACTCATGTACCACCTGGGCAAATTTTGACGGGGAAGCAAGAGCACTGTGAGAATTGTCTCCGTTTGGTTATGTTATGGCCGAAGAGGACTTATCGCTAACCGGTACAGATCTGAAGCGCGAGTTGATCGGCCGTCAAGTGCGCAACGAAATTACCGAGCTGAACTCCCCTACTGCCCTCCACCGCTTCGGCGCTCCATTCAAATCGGAATTCGGGGAGGTTGCCCCTGTGGATTCTGAACTACCGATTCTGCGATACATTTTTGTGCATCATGTGCGCAAGTTCCCTTTCCTCGATCAGGCGCGTGAGAAGGAGTTTTGGCAGGATAAGTTGCAGGTGGTAAGTAATTTGCACCAATTTGGGTTGTCTGCGGTAGCCGGAGACTCACTGCGACTGACTTATTTCTTCATGCAGTTCCTCGAGTCGTTCGCTAACAAGCATGTATCGTCCTCGGAAGACCGGTTGGAGGAGACCAAGCGCAGGAAGCTGGCGCGAAAAGCTGAAAAGCTTGTCGAGCTTATGATGGTATCGGGAATCCCTACGGCGTCGGGGTATGAAGAGCGGATATCATTTTCGGAGATGGAGGTCGTCGATCGCGGCGCGAACGAGAAGGGCCTTCTCGTGAATATGCCGGAGGGACATGCGATACACGGCTGGGATGTCAACGTTGCAGCGGTACGGGTTACCTCGGTCAAACGGACAGTGCGATACCATAAACATGCGGTCAGTGATAGGGACAATTACACACTGACGACGATCACTTTAGCTGACATTCCACTAGGAGTTCATCCTCCGCGTGCAGCGGGAAGGCAAGCCTGACATCTTTGTGGCCAGGCGATATGGAGAATTCGCAAAACTTTATAGGAGACTGCGTACAGAGTTTCCGGGTAGAACATTAGCACCTCTCCCGAGAAAAAATAAGTCATCAACAAGTACTAGCTTTTTTGGCTCGGCTGACGATGAGGCGTCCTCTATTTCCTCCGTGTCAACTCAAGATACTAGCGAGGGGTACATTGGTCGAACTCTGGCTCCGGGACCTCATCACAGCCGTTCATTGTCACGTTCCTCCATGAAATCATCAAAGTCTGGGAGACTTTCAAGTGAGGGCCCGAGAGAGTGTGTGCTTTACCGGGAGGAGCAGCGCGTCTCTCTTCGAGCATTTCTACGCACTTTGCTGCAGAACAAGCGAGTTTCCGAGTCAAAGGCGATGGAGGAGTTTCTCACAGCAAACCCTGTCACCTTGAATGAAGAGGAATTAACCGATGTAGAAAGAAGAAAAGCAGCGGACGCCATCAGGATCGAGGAGCAGAAGCAATTCTACGAAATTGCACGGCAGCGTGCGGCGGAGCTGGATGTATACATGGAGCAATTCCGCCGGGATATTGTGGAGAGCAGTAAGCAACGAGTCACAAATGACCCAGAGCCGGCTTTACTAACATTTCGAACTCAGATGGTCTAACGAAATTATTCTCCGAGATTCGTGAAAAGAACACGATAGCGGACCTTAGCCCTCAGTACCAGAAATTCGCTGAATGGCTTCGAATTGAGTGCGTTGATTGCCGCGATCTCCAGAGAATTGTCCGTCTCGACTGACTATAACTAGGGTTGCGGCAACTCTCTATCACGTATTCCTGGCTGAGGACAACTCTCCAGAAATGTTTGCGCAGTTCAAGAGGATACATTCTCTTGTCCCGTATACTCTACTAAAGAATGTCATCCGCATCGCCAATCCTGCAGCTGTGATGAGTGGTGTCCTAGATCTTTTCCTCGCCCAGCCATTTGGGTCACGGTCTCTACTACAGCGCATCTTTTCCATGGCTCTAAACGACGGCATTAAGCAATTTCAAAAGTCCATTGACTCGCTGGCAGCCAAGGTTGATGATCCCGTTCTGACTGGAAAGCTAAAAGAGTTCACGCATGCAGATGAGAATATCAAGAATGAAATTAGGACAGAGGCTGCGACTGAAGATGTGGATTTGATCGTTGCCATTCTTCGATCGGACCTCATAGCACCTGAGCTCACTCCGGAACAGGTTGGAAAAGTGTTCAATGCCTATGTAGCGTGGAATCATGCGGTGGACAACGTGGATCTTGAGATGCAAGAAGGAGCTCAATGGTTTGCAAACATGAAGCAATTGCTGAAGCTCTACACCCGACAACGCGACAAGGCAATGATACTCAGCATCATCGAGGAGCCTGTCACCCTTCAGTTGTTCCGCGATCTCTTCACCATTTTCTACGAGCCCCTAGTGCGCGTCTACAAATCTGCGAATGTGTACAGTAGCATTACTGACTTTGCGCAATTTGCCGATGACGCCATCGCTGTGATTGAGAAATGTCACAGGCAGGATGTATCGGCGGACCCTAACCAAACCGTCCAGGCCTTCATCGATCTATGTGAAAGACACCAAGACAACTTCTACAAGTTCATTCACGAAGTACACCTTCACGATAATGGCCTGTTTACATCCCTCATGGGTTGGATTGAAGATATCCTTGAATTCCTGCGCCACGGACCTCAAGGGGGTAAGCTTGACATGAACGCCCTGTTCCACGGAGCCAAAGATGTCGGGCAGATTGATGAGGCCAAGGCCATCGAGGAGATTAATGCTTTGATCAAGTGGCACGAGGATCGCAAACGGTGGCACTTGAATAAGACGCGACAGAAGATGGCAGCTGAAGGCACTGGGAACGAATCTTTCCCCGGAAACGCGACGTTCCGCGGCAGTGATTTTGGCTTGGATGAGGTATGTGTAATTCGAAGGGCTTGTATCTTCCTGTCTAATCCACTCTCAGGCCGACCTTGAAGATCTCGCCATTTCCGACGCGGAATCCGAAGAGTCCGAGGAAATGGAAGAGGACGACCTAGATCCGATCACCGCTGAGAGGAGACGCCGTGTCAAGAAACAGGATCAGCTTCGCCGCACCGCAGGAGAACCAGTCAAGCCGGAAGTCCAGGAGATCCTCAAGCTCTCGGAGTCTTTTAATGCTATGTTAAGGCAGGTCCTTGCCGAATAAGTCTGACTCATCGCGATGATACCCCTGCAATTAGTCACATTTGAGTACGCCTGCCTGTCTGCTTGCTTGCACGTTGCATATTTTAGATCGGAGCATAGACATCTTGGATAGCTCTTTAGATTCCATATTCAGATACAATGAAAGGCAGTATGATAGAACATACGTTGCTTTCTTCAGCGTTGTGCGCTCCTGTTTTCCCTTTCTGGAGAGATCCCGACCTAATCAACCTGCTACCGGTATACGCTTGCTGATAATATTCCATCTTGTGATAAGAAAAATATCTATCATTTCATCAGAAGACTACCGGGTGTATACATGCTGCTTCGGATGGTTTGTTCAATACTTCTACTCTCTAAATCGTTCCTGTACACTATTTTGCAACGTTTGGCTTATCAGTTTCCATAGCGACAAGCAAGGCGTTTGCTTCCCGCTCGTTGCGTCATATCGGACACAACAGTAAGAAGTTACTGAGATGCTGCATCTGCCCTCACCATGTGATGGGAGATACTGTTCTATTGCTACACCCATGATTTCTCCTCATAAACGTGCAGTCGGAGGGCTGTCGCCTCGCACCGCCATCCCATTGCGGGGACTCTTTCTTGAGGGTGTGTGGAGGTGCAACTGTCCCGAACGCCCACCAGCCATCAGGCTGCAAACAAAAAACCACGGAGTCAACCATGGGAGATGGTGTAAGTCTTATTCTGATGGGCTTTGACTAGTACAATACAGAATCATTGTTGAAGCGATACAGTCTACACCTGCCAGAAACCTCAACACAAGCGCTGCAACTTCTTTCTCTGGCAAAGCGACGCAGATGCGCGGGAGAAACTAACCGTGCTTTCGAACTCGCGGACTGAGCCGTTCTCGGCCAACAATACACCTACGAAACCATCGGTGCAGGGAAGCGGCCTTCTCACGCCACAGACGGACACAAAGGTCCAGGATGTCCGCGGGATGAGCGTCAACCGCACGCCAACACCGTCGAAGAGCGGAAAGGCCAGAATGATGATGGAGGATACGGACGAGTTTAGCTGGGATGATTCGACGGACGCGGAGGAGCTGACCAAGTTGCTTGAGCCGCCTCCTCAGCCCGATTTTGGACAGGAGGGGCCTCGCAAGGCGCCGCGGACTGAGAGCTTCATGTCTCCTGGCAAGCGAAAGCTGTCGGACATAGAAAATGATGGAAGACAGAGTACAGCCACGTTTACGCCTACATCTATCTTCTCGTCCCGCACGCAGACCCGGTTGCCGCCGGCGTCGGCGGAGGTCTCGATGACGCCTACGCCGGGAAGGTATAGAAATGTGCTATCTACGGATGCGCGGGACGATTTTTCTGAGTTAGGTCTTCAGGCTTTGAAGATCCTTGAAAGTCACAAGGTGGTTGTGCCGAAACAGGCGCAGGACGAGTTGTTGGCACTGCTGAACAAGCATGATCTGAAGATGAAGGGGATTATGCGCGGGCGGGACATCTCGCGAATTGCGCTGAAGAAGCATGAAGAGACTATTATGAAGTTGAACGAGAGAATTACGAGCCTGGAGTCACAGAGGGAAATGGATCGAGCTATCATTGATGGGTTGAGGGGACGGTAACACGAATCGGATTCGAATAAACTGGTTGGAAGGAATAGGGAGATTGCGTTCATGATACCCTGGCCGACAATGTAAGTATGTAGCCATATGTATTTTATTCTGTTCATGTTTAGGCGATCCAACTCGATGCTGTGAATCATATATTATCACCACAGAACATGTCTTCATATCAGGTATATTGTATCCCATTTCTTAGATACACAAATTATCTCTATACATCATGAATTTTGTATAATCATCAGTATGTTATGCTGGATGTGATTCCAAAATGCCAATAAGCAGATGCAAGGTCCAGATCAATATTGGCCACGTGACTGATAAGATCCAAAAGATAAAATTAAAAAGTATGAATCACATCCCCACCAACACCAACAGACCTCAATCGCGAGATACCGATGTCTCACATCCTATAATTAGACGGCAGACCGCTTAGCATACACCTGTGGCATCTGTCCTCTCGCCCATGGACTCCATGACCGACTCCTCCAATTCGCTCCGCAGCAGCGACCTTCCAGAAATGTTTCGACCACCCGTGAACCGCGCGATGCGTGTTTTGGACCGCTCGTTCTTTCGCAAGACGGTTCCTCTGTCCGCTGCTGCGGTCTTCCAAAACTCAGACATTTCAAAGGTGCGAGCGGAACTGCACAAGAGCCGGGACCTGCTGGCTGTGCCTCGGCTCAACTGTATCCGGGACGTGGCAGACCAGGAGGGGCAGATAAAGAAGGCTTTACTGCTGCGCGAGACTGTCAAGCATGACGATAAGGAAACGTGGTCGCCCAAGATAAGCGAGCTGGTCGAGAAGGGACGCATCGCAATGCGGCCGTACGACTTGACGCTGGACTATGATTTTTGGACGTACGCCGACATTATCTCCTCGATTCTACCCGAGGACGAGCTACAAGAGATTCCGCAGGGGTTTACTCAAGTGGGACACGTGCTGCATTTGAATCTTCGCGAACAATACCTCCCATACAAGTATCTCATTGCTGAGATCTTGAAGGACAAGAACAAGGTGATTAGAACGGTGATTAACAAAACCGAGGATGTTGGATCACATAGCGAGTTCCGCACATTCCCCTTTGAGCTTCTGGCGGGTGATAATGATTTGAATGTTGTCCAGCACGAGCAGGACTGCGAGTTCCGCTTTGACTATTCCCGCGTGTACTGGAACAGTCGTCTGGAGACGGAGCATCGTCGACTCGTGGAGAAATTCAACAAGGGCGAGATGGTTTGTGATGTCATGGCTGGTGTGGGACCGTTTGCTGTACCTGCTGGCAAGAAGAAGATTTTTGTCTGGGCCAACGACCTCAATCCACACGGGTACGAGGTGATGCAGGACGCCATCAAAAGGAACAAGGTGGAGGGCTTCGTTACCCCGTTCAACATGGACGGCCGGGAATTTATCCGCTGGTCTGCCAAGGAACTTCTGGAGACCGAGCCGGTGACCGTCACCATTCATCCCAAGGTGCGGCGGGACAGAAAATCCGGCAATAAAGTCGAGCAGGCCCCCCCGCCTCATCCGGAGGAGTATCACCGTCCAGTGTTCTTCGACCACTACGTGATGAATCTCCCGGCCACGGCAATCGAGTTCCTCGACGCGTTCCCAGGCATTTACGCCGGCAAGGAGTCGCTGTTTGCGCCGCACACCTCCCAGCGTCTACCCATGGTCCATGTGTATTGCTTCTCGGGCCATTCCGAGAACGAGCTGGACGACCACATTGACATCTGCCAGCGGATATCCGAGCGTATCGGGTACACTATCACGCCCGAGGATCGGATCGGAGGCAGTGGGAATCAGAGCGTTGAGCTCTCGATCCACAATGTGAGACTGGTCAGTCCCAAGAAGCAGATGTTCTGTGCTAGCTTCCGTCTGCCTGCGGAGGTTGCGTTCAAAAAGGTATAGTTCTCCATTAGGCAATCCTCGCATAGCATGCGGCGTTAGCTTGGTATTTTGTACATAAAACAAACCCGATACCCTATTATGAGCTCGCAATCATTGGCATCCACACTGTAGAAAATCGTACGTGGAAGGCGGTGAACACGTCACCGCCTCAAACTGCCGTGCGCCCTTCATCTCGAAGTTTTCCCGCTCGGTCAACATTCAGGCTCCGCATCCCTAGCCGGTCGACCTTCTACTGTCTACTGGGTACATCCTGGAGCTTTCCCTTTAAAGAAATCCAAATTTACCAGACAACAAACTCACCATGAGCGTCCAACTTCCCCCAGCCACACACCGCAAGCGCGCCCTCCCCCAGGGCGAACTCGAAGCCGCCTCAACCCTCAAACTCGGAGCCGATCAAAACACACATACCCTCTCGCTGTCGGAGGCACGGCTCGTCATCAATAAGGTGCTGGAGAATAAGCGCCGCGGGGGGAAGAAATACGAAGAACCGGAGTACGTCGCCCTGCGTTGGGTTGCCCGTCACCCAATCTTTCCACTGTGACCGTCCATCCATCTACAGACACAAAGCTAACAGGCTCGAATGAAATAGGAATCTTACCAAGACGTTGGATTACCTCGAGGTATTTGCGCGGTTCAAGGATGAGGAGAACATCAAGGCTGTGGAGCGGTTACTGAACTCGCATACTGAACTGGAGATGTTTGAGCGGTCGCAGCTGGGTATGTCTTGCTTTGAGTGATGTGTCTGGCTGTTGCTGATAATGAACAGGGAGCTTGTGCTGCGATAATGCTGAAGAAGCCAAGTCACTAATCCCGAGTCTGCAGCATAAGATCTCGGATGCGGATTTGCAGGAGTTGTTGGATGAGTTGACGAAGCTGAGAAATTTCACGGAGTGAATACGGAGTGATCCAGTAACTTTTGGCGAGATTGGATTCGGCCTGAGTCTCGGAATAGCATGGAGTTTTGGGCGTTTGGGCAAGCTGTTGTTCTACAGGTACTTTTGTAGAGTGTTATTGTTTGCAGCAGGCATATTGAGCGAACAGTGCATATGAATTGGAACCGAGCATACTCAAATTATGGAACAGAGGCTGATACTCGCCCATGACTGATATCGACTCGACTAATCGCTGATGACAATTTCCGATCCTCTCACATGTCAGAGACTGGAAAAACTTTGTCACGTGGGGTGTCGTTCACATGTCATGAGTCAGGAACTTGATCATGCCCGTGGGGAAGATACATCTGGAGTGCAGCCCGGGCGTCATGGAGAACCGTAATTACACTTTTAAAGAAAAAGGATTGCTACCTTATCTGCACAGACTACAATTCGATCTGAGTTACTTTTTTAAGTTGCCCACACTCAGCCACATCAATCATTCGAGGGAAAAAGTGTACTCTGTCGATAGGCAGAAGCCATTGCGGAGGTCCCGGGTTTTGATTTAATAAAATAATTAAGTTGGCCAGGCTGGTCACTGGTCACCATGCATCGGGTTGATGTTGCATGGACGACAGCAGGACTGGTGCTCGATAAATACCTCTCATGATTTAGGTTTGCCTGCTCTTGCTATGAGCAATCCTAAGTACAGAATGTCCATGAAGCAATACCAAGCCAAATGGCAACAACTGATCCAATGATCAAAGTCACAAGCAATAGTTTCCATTTAAGTGACGGATATATGAACGACTGGTCTGATAGTTGCTTGACAGATCAAGACCTGACGTGCATCCATCCCCAATGGAGACAATTCTGTTACTAATGTGCCGACTTTCGACCGTGCCAAGGAGGTGTACACCGGAGAACCACAAAATACCTTGAAACTTAGGAAGACGGGTGAGAGTACTCCGAAGAACCTATTGTAAGCAATACCACCATTGATAAGCGAAGAGGCCAGAGGAGAAGTGCCAAGGGGTATAAACTTCAGGATGCAAGCCTCCTCCCTCAGTTTTCAGATGATTCATTTCCCGAAATGCTAGCCTAGCTCGGTCGAAGCCCCAGAGCTTTCCACAGCAGTGATGCCCGAGATCAGAACCAGACCAATGGCACCCCGGCTAATATCAACTCCAAGGCCCTGGCCTGATCTCCACTGTTGCTTTGCATGGGATGTGTAGCGGCCCCCTAGTCCGGAAAGGGAGTAGTCAGACGTGGAGAAAGGCTAGCTGCAGGCCGATCCCCGTTGACGGTGTTGCACCAAGCCCGATTGGGTTGCAAAGGGCGTGTGTGATTGGAGAGGGAAAGGCTGTTATCAGAGACTGCTGATTGGAGGATAGCAGCTCTATCTCTTTTCTCGGGCGAGTACACCTCATTGGATTCTGTTTGATGTCTCGCTTGTAAGAAGGGACCTAGTGGCATGGTCTAAGCACTTAAAAGTGTTCTTGCATCGAAGCTGAGATGTGATTTGTGAAGTCTCTCAAAAGTTGTATCCTCATGGGCTGCTTCAAGTGATGGCAGGTAGGTACGTATGACCGCATGCTGACTAACGCAGGAGAAATTCCCAGTACGTAATCTAAAGGAGGTTCCTCGCTCCCGGCCCAATCAGGCGCAGAAGTCTTATCTTGGGAGGCAACCTCAAAAGCGACAGAGATGCGACGGCCCAGGAACAATCATATAATGGCAATTGTCATCATTGGGGAAACGGCAGCGGCGCAGAGGCAATCTGTTACGTGTGGGAAACGTAGTTTCCGAGCTGATCGCATGGAGAGAGTCGGGATCTCGTTGGAATGTTGATGTTTCTGTTATCCAATCTTAACTGAACCGGAGGGAAAGGCTGAAAGTCCGGGTGGAAAGGTGTATGACGGCGAGGCATCCAGAGAACTCATGTATATACTACTCTGTACACCTGGAGTCAATCCATCCTGGATCTGAGAGATAGCTTTTCCTCTACTCGGTTCGTATCATTAACATTCTATCTATCGATCATTCAGAAGTCATAGAGTGAAACCGTTTTCATTTTCCGCGGAATGACAGAGCGGACTATCAAGCATTTGATACTGCTGCAGTCGCTCGCGAAGGCTCATTACTATTGTTGAAGATAACAAGCAATATACAATCATATCATTACTCTGTCTGGTCGTCATATCTTCTATTATTATCGTTTCAAGAGCACAGACTCATCTCGATTATTATCTACATCTTCATCTTCATCATCATCATTGTTAGATCAATCATTTGTTGAGACTCCAGCCAACTGGTCCCCAGTGTTATCAATTATTTGCTCCGGTTCCGCTCTCTCCGCTCCCCCGATCAAGATCGCATTTTACAGTTGACGACTACTATCTCCGGACTACATTTCCTTCTACCTGGCAATTGTGTCGAGTCTAGTCTATCCACTACTTCTATCTAGACTCGTCTTTCACCTGTCTAGTGTCTAGGTACCGATAAGCTTCTCCTCCGCGGTTTGTACGTTGCTCTCAACCCCGTGGATTTGGGCTGCATCCCCAGTCATTGATTGGTTGGTGGACAGCATTGAAGCTATTCGTATCTGCCGACAGATCACCCAAACCTGACACAGCTCTCTCCTAAACCCTTGGCGAGGAGTAATTTCGAGCTTCTCGCGGAGCATCATCCTGGCATCTCCGGATATCCCGGTTTACGAGAGCAAATCCATTTGATTTATCTGTCAGGTTGTGTGGGTGCATTATCCCTGCACAAGTATCTCTTATCTATCTACCTAGATATCTGCTATCTCTATTTTCTATCTACGTCTTCCCTATCGGGATCGTCTCTTCTCCTTCTGGTTTCCCCCCCTCCTGTGCCTGAGGAATCTCTCCACAGTGAATGGCTGCCGTTATCACTCTCCAGTCGTCCACGACGGCTGGCCCTGCGGCTACATCTGCAGCTCCCTTTCAACAGCCTCACCCCTCAGACCACCACCACCTTCGAGCCCGTTCGCAACAGCAGCAGGCTAGCTCGACTCCTGCGCCTATCTCGCCCTCCTCTACCTCCATTGGATCATTGCCCCGTCTGCCGGCACCTGGTCGGGATGGGTCAAGTTGTGACGCCTGTCTGCGTAGAAAGAGCCGGTGCGCCATGAACGAAATGGTCAATAAATGCTACTCATGCGATTTCCATCGCCAGGAGTGCACCTTCACTCTCAGCCGTCCAGGTACGGCAGATGCACAATCTAAAAAGCGAAAACTAGAAGATCCCACCCCCGAGGATGTGGACACTACCAAGAGGTATGACGATGTGTTTTCTTCCTCGTGGGGAATCTTACCCCAATGCCGATCTCGGACGTCATATCAAGTTATGTGTATGCACATTGCAAGATAAACACTAATCTTTCTCGCTCTCTCTCCTTGGCAGGCAACAACATCAACATCAACAACAACAACAACCAGCAGCAGCAGCCCTCTCACCAGTTTCCAAGACAGATGTCTCCCGCTCACCTGTGAATGGTCACAACCTCCTGATCCCGTCCGGGTATTGGTCCCAGTCGGCTAAGTACATTGGCATGACCACTGAGTTAGAGCCTGCCCTACTTGAACATCTTCCTCTTGACCAGAACGACGAAGGAGTTGTTGCATCAGCCCGGGTACGTAAGATCGGTAACGACGGTACCTTTATGCGTGTCGTCGAGCCCCCATCCCAGGCGGACTCTCCGTCCATCTCGCTCGATGCTATCGAGAGCCTGGTTGCTCCCTATGGATCCACCTTGGTGGAGAAGTACTTTGAAAGCATCCATCCGGTGTTTCCCATCCTGATGGAGGATGCCTTTCGTCAGTCATATCGGACCAGACAAGGGCTTTCCCCGCTCTTACTCTCAGCTGTTTATGTCTGCGCTTTGAAGTTTGTGGATATTGGCCCTGCCTCGCAGTCGGTGCGACGTCCGGATGCTGGCCGTCTCGAGAGCACCGCGCTCCGACTTCTGATTGAGTCCTTGCCCCATGCAACTATCTCGACGATCCAGGCCGGACTACTTCTTATGGAGAAGTCCACCATCGCGACTCATGCATTGAATGCCCAGCTGGTCACCGCTGGGTTCGAGCTTGGGCTGCACCAGGACTGCAGTGGCTGGAACATGGAGACCTGGGAAAAGGGGTTGCGGAAACGGCTGGCGTGGGCCCTGTATATGCAGGACAAATGGTCGGCGCTGATTCACGGGCGGCCCTCCCACATCTTCGCCTTCAACTGGACCGTCAAGGACTTGGTAGAACAGGATTTCACCGAGGCCTTCCACACGGACAACGCGCAGCAGGACGATGCAGACGTCGGCCACGGTCCGCTCTTTTTCTGCCACATGGTGGCGCTGACCACCATCCTGTCTGACATTCTCGACCGATTCTACACTCTTCAAGCGATCGAGGAGTTCAAAGCGGCTGGCGCGAACCGAACACGCATGATCCTGGAGCGGGCCAAACCGGCCCAGATCCGACTGAAGGAATGGTTTGCATCGCTGCCGCCGCAACTGAAGATGGACTCGAGCATAGACCTCTTCGACACGGTCACTGAAGACACCGCCCGCAACGGGCCCCTCCACCTCTCCTACTTCGCAACCGAAATCACCCTCCACCGCTGCATCATCCGGTCCCTCTCCCCGGACACGGCCGACGCCTACCTCTCCCACATCTGCCGCTCCGCCGCAAAGACGCGCCTCATCTCAGCCATGGACTTTGTCAACCGGCTGCGTCAGCCTCACCTCCGCTCATTCTGGCCCGCCGCCTCCCGCACTAATTTCTCACTCATCGGCTCCTTCGGCATCCTCCTGCGCATCACCGCACCCACCAAGGAGGAGGCCGAGTTCTACCGTCTCCGCCTCTGCGAGTACCGCTGGACGCTGAGCGTCAGCCGCAAGCACGCTGAGTTCCTCGAATTTGCCCTCGACAGCCTCGACAACGCCTGTAACCTCGACCACCACGTCCCCGGCAAACCGGGCATCGACGAGCTGATGACCAGCGCCGCCAAACCGACCATCCACAACGCCCCTCTGCCCTCTGCTTCGCAGCTGGACGAGTCGATGCTCGAGATGGACCGCGCGCCGGACAGCACCCGCGGCGGCACCTCGTCTGTCGTCTCGGGCCTGGCCTCTCCGGCTACCTCCGTCAGCGACGAAAGTGTCCAGGAGGCCTCTGTTCCTCAATTGTAACCTTCTTCACGTACTTCTTGCACATAATCATCTACCTTACATCACTTATGCCTAACGACCTTTCAACCCTTTGGACCTGGTGGCGGATTCAGCCCATCCGCCTGGTTTGCTCGCTGGATCTGGATTTACGAATGATTCCCCGGATGGACGACTGGATGATTCAATTCCCTGGATCGATTTACTTGTTTGATGATGATTTTCTCTGTATCCTAGCTAGCTCATGATGAACCCGGATAGACTGGATCGGCGATTGGGATAGATCACGAATTAATGGTATTACTACATCACTATGCAGTATTCCTCATCTGAAGTCTGCAATCAATCATAAGGAGACTCAGTAGTCTACGCAATGTCGGACATCCGATCGAAAAAGTAGGCTCGACACAGCGGCGCAGCAACCCGGCAAACCGGGTGATGGGTTGGACTTGTCCGCAGTCGATCGATTCCGATAGAACTCAGCCCGGCAACTCTTTCCAGCCCTACCATAGCCCATACAGGAGTCACAGTTCGATCCAAAGTGTAGTGAACGAGGTATTCTCCGCATTTCCCCGCTCGCTCCCACTTACTCTGTGTTCCTGTTACTGAACCGAGCGTAGACGGCAATTGGTGCCTTGCTGATCGGGTGATATCCGTGATCCGTCGGATAGGATCCGGGACGGATATGCACGGTAATGAGGTCGTTGATGATGAAGTGAGGGGAAGAGACGTAGTCATGAACTTGTTAGCGACAGGCTTGTGCCTTGTATATAGTCTGCGCCTTCAAGGTGTTATTGATGACCTTCTTGCACACAGGGTGGTCGTAGCCAGGAGAGTATCAAACCGTCTCGTCTACATGTCTACAGTTGATACAGTCAAAGGAAAAATGACCCAAGACCAAGATAACCTTCGCGCCCGCTTCTGTCATGCCCTCTCGGAAATGTACAAAGCCGAAGTGCCCCTGTACGGGGACCTCGTCGACCTCGTCTGGCAAGCCGACGCAGAAGCCCTCCAGACCAGCCAGCGGCAGCACGGCAACACCACCCCAATCATCAACCCAGACGACATCCTCCCCGCCCGAAACCGCGTCGAACGGCACGGCGCCATCCGCCTCGGCACCGCGCGCGAACTCTCCACCATCCGCCGCATGTTCGCCGTCATGGGCATGCTCCCCGTGGGGTACTACGATCTGAGCGTCGCGGGTTTCCCCATGCACGCGACTGCGTTCCGGCCGCGCACACGCGAGGCGCTAGCCCGACATCCATTCCGGGTATTCACGACTGTGCTCCGGATGGAGTTGCTGAGCGAGAGGACGAGGGCGCTGGCTGAGCGGGCGCTCGCGCAGCGGGAGATCTTCACCCCCCGGCTACTGGAGCTCCTCGAGCTAGCGGAGACAAACGGGTCGCTGAGCTGCAAAGAATGCGACGAGTTCATCGCTGAGGGGCTAGAGACCTTCCGGTGGCATTCGCGGGCGGCGGTCACGCTGGAGGAGTACCGCATTCTCAAGGCAGAGCATCCCCTGGTGGCTGATATCGTCTCCTTCCCCAGCTGCCACATCAACCATTTGACCCCGCGGACGATCGACATTGATCTCGTGCAGAGGATGATGCGTGAGCGGGGGATGCCAGTTAAAGAACGCATCGAGGGTCCACCGTGCCGTGTGAACCCCATTCTCCTGCGTCAGACGAGCTTCAAGGCGCTGGAGGAGACGGTCTACTTTCGTGATGCGGGGGGTGAGTACGTGAGGGGCTCGCATACGGCGCGGTTTGGGGAGGTCGAGCAGCGGGGGTATGCGCTGACGCGGAAAGGGCGCCGGTTGTACGATCAGATTCTTGCGAGGGTGAATCGCGAGGCGGCTGGCTTGGAGCCGGTGGAGTATGAGAGGATCTTGAGGAAATGTTTCGAGGAGTTTCCTGATGATCTGGTGCAGCTGCAGACGCAGAAACTGGCTTTCTTCTGTTATCGGGTGGCACCGTATGCCTTGCAGAGGAAATATCAGGGCGTGGAATCTGTTTCGCTGGCGCAGTTGTTGAAGGATAATGTGCTCGACTACGAGCCCATCACGTACGAGGACTTCTTGCCTTTATCCGCTGGAGGCATTTTCAATTCGAACTTGGCCAACATGTCGCAGTCCAAGCAACCGATCATGGAGGCTGATGCTGATGCTGATCTGGATGGATTCCAACGGATGCTGGGGGCTCCTGTGCTGGACGAATTCTATCTGTACGAGCAGATCCAGCAGGAGAGTTTGGAGACTTGTTGCCAGCAGTTGGGAATTGGATCGATTGACTGACTCTGATTCTGCGTTTGCGTGTTATTAGCGAATTATTTCATCCACTGGAGTAGATCCTATGTCTCCATTTTCTTACCGGTGGATGCTCAAATGTGTGATGGCAATGTCTACGGAACCATGGTCACTCCAATTGGAGAGCAACTTGTCCTAGTCCCTTGACGATCGAGCGTATTGTGTATAAGGTCCCCTGATGTCTTTGTTCAAGGAGCTTATAGAGGTCAGCGAGGTGTAGGTCGCCATTCTTACAAATACAATGCATGTTTTCATGCGCATTTCCATGCGTATCTTCCCACACGTTGGAGCAAGCTGGAATGTTTCGACAGAAATGAGGACATATCTGGTCAATAGCGGCTCTATCCTGCAGGGATAAGAGAGACTGTACTTTCGTTTCACAAAATAGTTTAATCAGTGAGGCATGTTATTTCCTGACGGGACGTGGCGCGCTGTCATTCTAATGCTTCTGTCTTATTTCCACGTAGAAGTCAGGGAGAACTCTTCTGTAGCAGGTACCTTGCTTGGAGACTGCCTCATGGTAAATATGTCTTTTTCAAATATGCGGTACATATCATCAGTCCAGTCAGAAGTATTCTCCACGCTGAGATGTACTGTGTTATCTCTGACATCTACACCATCATTTTACATTCCCCGGACAAGCAATAGTCATTTTTCATGTACACTTTTCGTGGCAGGCATTTCTGTGTTACAGAGACCAAATGCTGCGATCGACTCGTATCAGCATCTCCCTCGACGCGATGATCGCTTTCAAGATTGCAATCCTTGCTGCATTGCGCTGATGTGATATCGCGCATTAGATGCAGTCAGGTTCTTTGCGTTCTGACTGCTCAAGCATACTGACACGCTCATCCAGCCATCATACGCAGCCCACCTTCAGCTTATTGCATCAAGACGCGGGGTCTTCCATCTACTACAATATTACTCCCAATGGCGGGTTCCCCTCGTTTGCTGAATCTATAACAAACAGTGTGTGTGGTACGTCTACAGAACGATGCGCTTAGCCCTACTCAGTGCTTTCTCACATTCTTTCTGCTCTACGTAAAAGTACAAATGCTCCTTGCTAATGCTTGAATTTGCCAGCTCCCCAATAAGGACGCCTTCCGTCAGCGACTCGGTACCGCAAAAATGCGTACCTTTTATCTGCTCTCCCTCAGCCTTGTTGCGGCAGCAGAGCGGCCCTCGAAGCCTAACCTCCTCTCACATGGACAAAAAGACCCTCTGCTAGGAACCTTCTTTGGGACTCCAGGCGCCGACGCAACTTTTGACTATGTGGTTGTCGGCGGTGGGAACGCCGGCCTGACCGTCGCCAGCAGACTCGCCCAGAACCGATCAGCGAGTGTCGCGGTCATCGAGGCCGGAAGCTTCTACGAGATCGACAATGGGAATAAGTCGATCGTTCCCGGCTACGCGCCGTACTTTGCCGGGACAGACCCGGAGGACTACCAGCCACTTATCGACTGGGGGTTCGTAACAACGCCCCAGCCTGGTGCAGGCAATCGCACCGCGCATTATGCCCGGGGAAAGACACTGGGAGGGAGCTCTGCGCGAAATTTCATGCTCTATCATCGGTCCACGGCAGACAGCATGCAGAGATGGGCGGATGAGGCGAGTGACGAGAGCTATACTTTCGACAGGATGCTTCCGTACTTTAAGAAGTCATGCCACTATACGCCTCCGGACCAGAGTCTGTACGTCAATAGTACAAATACGCAGACTCCAGACGCGTTTGAGCCTTCGGGGGGTCCTCTGCAGGTTTCTTTTGGCAATAGTGTCGATGTGTTTGGAACTTGGGCACAGAAGGCCTTCACTGCCGTGGGCTTGGAGGAGATCGATGGGCTGAACAGTGGCAGGCTGCTAGGAGCTGCATACGGAACCTCCACGATCAACCCGAAGAACGCACAGCGTTCGTCGTCCGAGGCGAGTTTCCTCCAGGAGGCCATCGCCGGCGGCTCGCCTCCTACGATCTACATCAACGCCATGGCGCAGAAAATCCTGTTTGACGAGAACAAGGCCGCAACGGGCGTCCAGGTCTCAACAGCGGGGACATTCGGCACGCCACCGGTCAGTTACAAATTGAACGCTCGCAAGGAGGTCATCATCTCCGCCGGCGCGTTCCAGTCTCCCCAGCTGCTCATGGTCTCAGGCGTTGGAGCATGCGACCAGCTCTCAAAGTTCGGCATTGACTGCATCCACGACCTGCCGGGCGTTGGCCAAAACCTACAAGACCACGTTTACTTCGGCTCCGTCCGTCGAGTTAACGTCCTCACAGCGTCTGCATCCGCCAACGATCCATCCCTGGCTACCAGGGAGGTAGAGCAGTACCTCGCCAACGCCACCGGGCCGCTTTCTATCTTTGGCGCCGGATATTACGGCTTTGAGAAGCTCCCTGAACCGTATCGCTCGCAGCTCTCCGAGACCTCCATCCAGGCGTTGTCCAGCGTCCCAAGAGACTGGCCAGAGATCGAATGGCTGCCGGTGAATTCCTGGATCGGGGACGGGTCCAACTACATGACCGGCGATCCGAGCGACGGGCACAACTACGCCACCATCGCGACGGCGCTCGTTGCCCCGTTCTCTCGGGGGTCCGTGACGCTGGCTGATGCGAGTATGAATACGCCGCCTGTCATCGACCCGCAGTGGCTTGTTGATCCCACAGACGTCGACCTGGCGATTCAGTCATTCAAGCGCCAGCGTCAAGTCTGGGAGGTGCTTGTTAGAATGGGGATTGCTGATGCGCGTGAAGCGTATCCCGGAGAGCATGTCCAGACGGACTCACAGATCCGTGAGTATCTGGCCAAAAGTGTGATTCCTGTGTTTCACGTGGCTGGCAGCTGTAAGATGGGGCGGAAAGATGACCCACTGGCGGTCCTGGATAATACGGCTCGGGTCTTTGGAGTACAGAACTTGCGTGTTGTTGACGCCAGTAGTTTTCCGTTCATAACGCCAGGACACCCGCAGGCGGTGGTGTATGCACTCGCGGAGAAGATTGCAGATGTTATACTGGCTGGGAGATAGCCTTACCTTTAGCTATAGATCACTGTATTCCTGACCTGTCAAAATAACCCTGTAGGAGAATACCAAGAAACAATCACGTCAGTTGCGATATAAAATACAATGCACGAGTCCATGTGCAGTGAGATCTATCTGTACATAGCATGCCCATCAGTGGATATAGGCAAAACCAAACAGTCCAGCATACCCTTTAACAGTCCCATATGCCAATAAGTTTCCTTTGCTCATTCCCAAGAAATGCTTAAGTATTAGCCTCCAACTTCGGCACATCCCCCTCTTCAACAACCACCGCCCCTTGTTCAAGTAGCTCCTCCGCCGTCTTGACCTTGACATCCATCACCCGTAGAAGGGTATACTTATGTTTGCTCTTAACCTTCCGCACATGCCGCTGTCTCCGCTTCGTCTTCTCCTTCACCCGCATTGGCTCCGCATCCACGCCCATAACCCTCACCCGGCACTCAAACAGCCGCTCATCAATATAAGGTGCTCCCTTGAGCGTGAAGTCGCGCGAACCGAGCACAGACGCCCGGTTGAAGCGGAGGATGTCTCCCGGTTTCACGCCCCGCATAAAGAACGGCAGGCGGAGATGGTCGCCTGCGGTCAGGAGGTAGGGTCTTGCGTGGAGGTGCGCGGTTATGTAGTGTGGTTTTTGGGAGGTAAGGTAGGGGAGTTTCTCGAGGAGGGATTTGGTAAGGCGTAGGGGTGACGCTTGATCCTGTGAGGGTCTGGGTGGAGTTTGAGCGGTAGGCGTGGAGGATTGGGCCTGTGGTGTGGCGCTGAGAGGGTTCTCGAGGTGTGATGTGCTGCTGCTGCTGCTTGTGTTCGTGGCTTGGTGAAGGCAGGCGCGGAAGCTGGGGCGCAGGAGTGCGTTGTGCTGCTGCTCCCAGGGTAGGGCGAAGGCTCTTGCCAGCGTTGTTCGGGAGAACATGGTGAAGTTGTTTGGTCGTCCGCTTGAATTAAGTCACTCAGATCTCTTGTAGGTCTCTGCGTTCCTCCAAGCGAGGACGAGACGCAATGGACGCTTGATGCTGGGTTGGACTTGTTGTTGATGGGCGTCGGTGTCGGCAGACATGAATCGAGAAATTCCAACGAATAGCGGATGTGGCCGCCTCGCTTTCCGTAGTGTCACGTGATATTTATCGACTTGACACAACTGCGGGATCAGGTTCGTAACACAGTCAAACGAGGGTTGTTTGTTTAGAATTTCTTGTTCAAACTTCGAACACTAGTATCAATCAGTTTAACCAAGTTATTGTGACAAGCCATTTGTTGTAGACAGACCATTAACAAAATTTCAGCACGATAAGGATCTCACGTGACTTATCGATATCGAACCTGCATCGCCCGCAGAACAACTTTTTTGTCTCAGTCTCGGCCAAGAGGAGACCATCAACATCACTTGTCAGTAACGTTCTGCTTGCTGTACATCCATCATGGTAGGTGATCCTTCTCGCAATCCCTAGAATTGTGCATTGGCTACTCCATGGATGCCGCATGCAAAGTTCTCAAGAGTAAAAATCACTGAACCAGTACTAACTGCCTCTGAATACAGCCTCAGAACGAGTTCGTCTGCCCTTCCCGACCCAGCAGTGGTCATTCCACAATCTAACAAAACCTCAGGTATATTGAGCGCTGGCAAAAGCAGCACGGTAAGCGGCTCGACCACGACGAGCGCGTCCGCAAGCGCCAGGCCCGTGAATCGCACAAACAGTCTCAGGATGCCCAGAACCTGCGCGGCCTGCGGGCCAAGCTGTACCAGCAGAAGCGTCATGCCGAGAAGATCCAGATGCGCAAGCGCATCAAGGCACAGGAGGAAAAGAACGTCAAGTCCTCCGCCCCCGACGAGCCGTCCAAGACCCCTCTGCCCCAGTACCTGCTCGACCGTTCGCAGGCGACCAACGCCAAGGCTCTGTCCAGTGCTATCAAGGATAAGCGTGCTGAGAAGGCGGCCAAGTTCGCGGTGCCCCTGCCCAAGGTGAAGGGTATCAGTGAGGAGGAGATGTTCAAGGTCGTCAACACGGGCAAGAAGACGCACAAGAAGTCGTGGAAGCGGATGATCACCAAGCCCACATTTGTCGGTAGCGACTTCACCCGGCGACCGGTCAAGTACGAGCGTTTCATCCGGCCGATGGGTCTGCGTTACAAGAAGGCCAATGTCACGCAGTATGCTGCCTTCCTTCCCTCTAAGCTTTTTGCGTTGCAACCCAACTGACAATTTATCAGCCCGGAGCTCGGCGTCACCGTGCAACTGCCCATCCTGGGCGTCAAGAAGAACCCGCAGAACCCTCTCTACACCCAACTGGGAGTCCTGACCAAGGGAACCATCATCGAAGTCAACGTCTCCGAATTGGGTCTCGTCACGACAAGCGGAAAGGTCGTATGGGGTAAATATGCGCAGATCACCAATACTCCTGAGAACGATGGCACGGTCAATGCGTATGTGACCTTTCACCAATGTATCTCCCAAGACAGAGTCATGCTAATCTTCGTGCGCAGAGTCCTCCTGGTCTAATCTTGTCCTTAAGCGGCCCTCCGCACCTTGATACCAGTTCCGTTCCAGAAGTCCGCATTCTCGTTGGTATTATCTTTTAGTTCAGCAGTCTATATTCCTGGGAGGCGTTCAAGGCGCGCACTGTGATTCCAACTATCAAAAGTATGCATCTAGTTCATCGATCCGATTTGCAAGTCAGTAGAAATAGACATCATGATTTTGATGAGCAGATCTTCACGTCGGCCGTCGATTACCTTGTATACATACATATACGTCGTTCACCAAGCTACGGTATATATTCAGTTAACATACGTATCCTCTAATTTTAAATCCATATTTATGTTGCTTTACTGTCCATATTCCAGACATCTTGGTATATGGTTATGTCGCAAGCATACAGTAAATTTACATAGACTTAGAGAATACACATATATCATTGACAATATGTATAGCCACGACACATATCCAGCAATCCTTCTGTCTTTTGAACACGTACAATGCTTCAAATACCTCAACCATGGGCAATACCACAACCCGGTTTATACGATGGACATCGTATCGTGAAACTGGTTCGAGTCTTCTCTAGCATCCATGAGTAAGAATTCTTTCATTTTAGTTAAAGCTCCTGAGTATTGCTCTTGTCGGTTTTAATGGAGAGCTCTCACTTACTTTTGTTCTATGCATCTGGTTGCAGTAGATAATCAATGCAGCGGGTACGGAATATATATAGAGAACACCAAGATGACTAACCAAAGCGATAGAAGAAAGCGTAGACATTAAGTTTAGGCGAACCGCCTCGGTGGATAATAAATTGGATATATTCCGTAGACTGAAACTCCAAAGACCATGTTGACCCAACAGGCTCCCAATGCAACAAGTCGCGGCATACACATGCAAGGCTGAAGCGCATTCCAGAAACAGCCATCTCCCATACCTGAGGGGGAAGAAATGGCTCCAAAAAAAGTATGTACAAGAAGATACTGAGTGACAAAGGAAACTATTTCAGTAGAGCAGCCGTGAACTTGGACGCCGTGTCATCGGATCATCCAGGATATCATGGAAGGAGTCTTTCAACCAAAGCAAGAGACCAAGGAAATCGTGACAAATCAAGTGTGATCAAGTATTTTCTTCTAGTGCCGCCTTGATTTTCGCATAGAATCCAGCCGGCCAGGCGGCTATTTCTTCGTCCTTGGGTATGCCCCGAGTCCGGCAGTGGTGGACAACATTCATCAGGATCCTGCCCAGCATGTCCTGATTGACGGGAACAGTGCCTTCCAATTGTGCGTCAGGGTACAAAAATGAATCTCTTTGGCTAAGAAGTTCTTCCACTGTCGGTCGTAGGGTCTGATCCCGCTGCAGGCAGCGCTTCAGGGTACGAATCAGCCCCGGCGGTATCGCAACTCCTCCAACACCAAAAGCTGGGAAGTCGATCTGCACTTTAGGGTTGGGGATGGCCATGATGCGCTCATAATATTTGGCGATTTTGGCAAATGGCGGTTGGCCATAGACCATTTTATAGAGGATACAGCCTAGACTCCAGACATCGCTGGGCTTGCCGAGCTTCATCATCTTTCCAACACTGGCTGGAAGCCCAAGTGAGGCATTCGAGTCGATCAAGGCTTCTGGTGACATATAATTGGGTGTGCCGACTTGCTGCTCGCGATGCACGTTGACCGTGTTATCCTGGATAGCGTTGGCGATTCCAAAATCGATCAGCTTCAACCTTCCCTGAACGAGGAGGAAGTTGGCGGGCTTCAGATCAGAATGCACAATATTGCAATTGTGGACCGCCTGAACACACTCAAGCATCTCTTTCCAGTAATACCGCGTGAAGTTGATATCAAACACAGCATCCTCGGCATTCAACCGGTAGGTCAAAATCTTCTCCAAATCAGACTCTCCGATTTCCATCAGAACGCTGAGGGTGTGCTTGTCCGAATTGAGTTCCCAGTCAAATAATCGGACAACCCGATCAATGTTTTCCAGCCTCTTCAAGAGGTCGATCTCGCCCTTGTAGCCAGCTAGAGTCACTGGGTCGACATCTTCGAGATTCACTCGTTTCAGAGCAAAGATTTTATAATTCTCGGCCATGACGCGGTAGACACGAGAGCTTCCCCCACGTCCGATGCAATCCAGCCGCGTGAATGGCTTATGATTGACCGAGACTTGGCTTCGCTTTTTGCGAGATTGAGATGCCGTGGCCGCTCCTCCCGTCGCCGTGGCGGTCTCAAGCATCGACATCTTCGGAGGAGGGGGCGCTGGCCGGTGAGGGGTATTGCTACTCCGTGTTGCTAGAATCTTGCGAGGGGAATGTCCAGCTGGCGTCTCTTCATTGTCTTTCTTGTCGTCCCCGTACACCACAGAGAGCTTCTCCGGTTTACTTAGGAGACTAAGCCCGTGGGGCTTATCCCGTTTGAACGTTGGTGGAGGCTCATTCTCTTGGTCTCGGGTGGCCGGGAGTTGAGGAAGCGGTGGGACCTTGAAGACAGGCTCCTCATGAGCACTTGAAGGCTTCGAGGACATTTCCGAGGCGGAACCAGGTGTCGATTTGGAGTGTGATCCGGAGGACCTCGGCGATGAAGACCTGGAGAATGGGCCCTCCCCAGAGGAAGCACTAGCGGGATCATATGCTCGGGGTCGCTCAGCTTCCTGAGACGGGCTGGGGTCTGCCCATGTTACCTTGGGCGATGAGGAGGTTCGTGTTTTAGCATTATAGCGATATTCGGCGTTGTCGTCGTTGGGGTCGAGACTCGATTCTCTATGTCGCTCGGCGGAATAGCTTTGAGGGTCATGGTTCTCCTCGCTCTGCCGCCGCAGAACACCCCTCCTCGCAGGTCCATTTAGAAATGTTCCTGTGAGCCTTCCGACTCTTTTCACGCGAAGGGAACTCTGCATGCCCACATCATCCCCATGGCGCGAGCGGAGAACAGATGCAGTGCTAAACCGAGGGGCATAGTCGTCCTCGTAATTCACCGTCCTCCCATTTTCCGAACGCTCTGCACTCGAATGTTCATGAACGGAGCTCCTATCAGCCGACCGCTTTTGGGAGGGGGACTCTGAAGTAGGAGACCGTGTATGACTCCGCGACCCAGTGATGCGAACACTGCGCGGTCTGGGGGCCGGCGTGATGAGTTCTTTTGAGCTATAGTTCGCGCTAGAGCCTGCGCTCTCACTCTGTGCTAGAGGGGAGCCTTCTCGTGCATGCCTATTGTTGTTGGCGAGAGCTGGAGCTATGCGTACTACCCGAGGAGCGGGGCTTCCGGTTGATCGATCAAGGGGTGACGATGTTCGGGACTGCCTCGATTGACTTGTCGCAGCTGACATTGCGCGTTCAGTTGAAGAGGGACGCTCGTTGCTGCTGTACTTGAGATGAGGGGAAGACCCAAGTCCGTCCTCGTCGAGGAGAGCCTTGACGGAAGCGCTGAACTTGGGCTCCGGAACCTCATCATCGGAGCTGTCACCGGCTGAATACTGTCTCGAAATCGAAACTCCCTCATTCCGCGACGTTGTATGATAGTCGAGAGCTGGTGAAGTGTGTCTAGAATTCGAGCGAGAAAGCGTAGAACGAGACATTTGCCGCAGTGATGGTTGTCGGCGCAGACCACTCGTATATGCGGAGGAAAGAGAATTCGGCGAGGCCATCATAACATTTCTCAGCCCAATCAATAAATCCTACATGGACGTGTCAACCAATGCGCCCGTCCCAAATTCCCAAAAATCATCGGATGCCCCAATGGCGGGGGCGTGTCGTATCGTGTTTGTTGTGTCGTCTGCCGGAGTTGATGCTGTTGTTCTGGTTCCTGGATCATGACAAACATCACGGGTGGCTGGGGACTCGGAGGAAAGTCACCTGACAATGTTCGTTGCCGGGGCGATCAGAGAGCAACAAATACTCATCATGAAATGGATGAACTATGTACAGGGGATTCAGAGTACCTATCAAATCAATTAAAAAGCAATAATGTGCAATTCGGCCTGCAAATTTGTGGTTTGGTTGTAGGATGTCGTTGCCTGCTTATTGCCTGCGAAGCTTTCACTGGCTGGTGATTGTATGCTCCGCAAAGATTCAATTCTGTACCTGAGAGGAGTCCTCAGATGCTCACTGAAGTAACTCTCAGACATTGAGCATTAGGGTCTGAACATATTCTCAATTCTAATTATCCTGTCTTGCCTCTGACGAGGGTCATGATTTCACTTCAGACTGAATCCCACCCTAAGAGGGGTGGAGCGTATTACCATTGTGATCGCTGGAAGGATCAACTATTGATGATATATACTCTGCAGTCAGTTACTATTCCTACAGCAACAGAGACAGGCATCACTGTTAGCATTGCTCTTCTCGTTTGTTCCTAACATTGAGAACACTTAGATGTCTTCAGTAGACTCTAACAGCTATCTACCTAAGCTCATGATAACGTATTCAGAGCTCAATGGCACATGCTCTCCTGCGAGTCACCTGACGACGGCCAGCTTGTCCTAGGGGAATCCCTCTCACTTTTCCTTTTTCTTAGCCATCTTCACAAGGAAACAGTTGATGCCCGAATTTTGCTAACGAGGAGCATATTGCCGAACTATCCGTCTCTGCCCCTGGTTCTCCAAAGTGCAAACTCAAAAAGTCCGAAGTTTCATCCAAAGACACTGCCAGGGAGGATGAAACAGAGATACAATCCCAAGCTTTTGTGGGTGTTTCATCAGGACAAATTCTGATGTCGGTTTCCTTGTTTGACCAAGTGAAATCAGCTCTCTCCAATGCATCAGCTATTTTTATCTGATGACCCTATTGCTGGAGGAGGGAATTTTACGGGTCCAACTTCGCCTGGTGGCTCCATCCTCACAGTTCGGCTCCAGCAGCGGGCGGGCCACTGCTGGTGAACTCCTGCGGTGGCCTCAGGAACCAAGGATCCAGAGGCTTTGGTTCAGGAACGGTTCCCCCGAATCCCAAACATGGTATCGTCCAATACTAAGGTACGGAGTACTTGGTATTCTTGACCCATCTTTGGTCTACTGAGGTACTGTGGTACGGAGTACATCCCCAGTGATTGAAATCTAACTTTGACCATTTATCTAGTGTGTTCTCATTTTGAGGCTCTCTTACCTAGTTGCTCTCGAGTGTTGTGTTTGGTTCCATCACTCATAGAAGTTGAGAATATGACGAACAAACCTAACAAGACACAAACTTCATACAAGCTGTTGACTACGGGCAACGGGAGTACTATTTGTCAGTCGATGCTGGTTCCGAGCTCAGGAGGGATTAGGTCTCAGCTAAAGGCCCAAAAGTGGCTAGTGGATGCATCTCGATTCTTTGTCCCTGACTAACTGAATACTACATCGTTACCCGCCATCGCCAGGGGTTGCCAAGTTCGTGGACAGTTTCCATATTTCAAGTTCATTCTTGTCGCTTTGTGATACCTTCACCTGCATCCAGCCTGGCAGACTGCGCTGACCTGCATCATGCACTAGGCATCCTTCATTTCTCCGAGTTTCCGGGGGTCTAGATTCCCCCTAGTCTAGATTCCCCCTTGGCTGGGTTGTCGAACTCATCAGGCCATCAGCCACAGGTCCGGAGCCTGCTGCGACCACAGGAGACGTCACCATCTAAGCAACCACATCCATAACACAGAGTTGATAGTTCGAACAATTCCAGTTTGTGTGGTACTACGGTGCTACATAGTGCCTGCCTTCAATGCTTTCGGTCGGCGAAATCGCCTCAAGGCAATCTGGACAGTGAACACGATCAAGTTTGACCCCTTCAACCCTTAGCCGCCGCCAGCATCCGTAATGCATCCAACTATCTGCACGTCGGAAGAGATTTCTATGTGCATCCTAGGCCCGCTGGTCCGAAAAATCGATCAGTCAACAATGGAATCTCAAAAAATAAAAAGTGTCTCACTCTATTTTGTCTAACTCCACTATCTTCGGGGAGGTTCTTCGTACACTGTCCCGAGCAATGACCTTTAACCCTCCTTTTTTTTTTTTTTTCAACTCTCCCCTGTTTATCGTCTTTTCCCCAAACAAAGAAAAAAGCAGGAGCTTTAAGCTTTTCAGCACAGAAGGGGGTTTCTGATACATCCACTCCTGATACTAACGACGGACTAATTCCGTAGTTTACAATAATATGGATTTCTCAGGAAAAGCCGCTAGCAGCTGGGGCCAAAACACCGGTTGTCGTGACTTGTCGATCACCCATGGTAGGACTCGGCAACGAACGCAGTCCCCAACTTAACAGTGCACTAGTAACTAATTTATTGATCCGCCAGTTTATCACAGGTCCAAATAAGTCCCGGCTGACTCGCAATTGGCTCTGGCTGCATCCTTAAACGGAAGTATGGTTGGCAGCCTAGCCTTGATCTAACAGCTCCTCAAACATCAACCAAGAAACCATCTGATTCGCAGAGTCAATTGCGATCATTGCTGTTTACAACTTGACTGTTGTCGATCACGGGATAACTGCCCTCAGACCGACTTCCTCGAATGTCGAAGACACGAGCTTGAAAGAAGAAGAAAAAAAAAAATCCCCGTTCTCGAGGTTACGTTATTAGCATCCTCTCAGTTCCAGGCCCTACGCAGGTCTCCCCTGGCATTGTTGACGGTTCTCCATACTATGCGTTTGGTGGCTTCGACTATGTTGAGTTTCTCCCTACAAATGGAGTTTCGCACTACAGCTTTAGGTATCCAGACCATCCGAATTATGCTTTCCCAGGCCAGAGACACATGATAGTTTGGACATCGTAAGTCGCATGTGCTCTGCGAGCCCCTGGTGACGCAATGACGGTTCGCCCAATCTTCGGCTATCTGCGTATCGATCTTTTTCTTTCCTCATGTGCCGTTGGAGCGCAAGTCCGCTAAGATGCCCAGGTTACCTGAAATAGTATTCTCGCTCGCTCGTTTCGGATGTTTCCACATTCGAAGATAGTGTGATCCATTCGCCATTCCCCTGGCAGTCTGCGATCCACTTTAGCCAACGAGCACCTTGAAGATCCGGGTCCCCAGTCCCAAAGAGTGAACAACACAGGCTCTGCTAGTGCTAGACGGCTCATCCTTCCTAGTAATCCTCGTCCTTTGGGCCCCTGCCCTCACGCCCTGTTGTGAATCTTGGCTAGTTTGGCACCAATGCTAGACAAAGGGTGGCGCTGGTAGTGGTCCGCCAATCGTGTATGAGACTGGGGAGTGCTTTCTAGTCTCTCCATCATGGCCGGCCATACTTGCATCCCCCAGGGGTAGTATATATACCTGGATAATGATCTACCTTTCCGATTGATCATCAACTCCCTTCAATCGCTTCATTTCTTTCCGCTCTTTTATGCATTTTCAGTTTTTCTTCTGATTGTCACGTTGCTTGAACAGTCTGTCGTTATCTGATTCGGCTATTCGTAGCCTCATCATTCTCTCAGGACACATTCATTCTAATACCTACCGAGACACTCGTTTAACATCTCTTATTGCGCTCCTACAATGCGTTCCAACAAGCTTTTCCTGCTCGCCAGTCTGGTGAGCTACGTCCTCGCTCTTCCCACCGACGTGGAGACCCGCCACCTGAAGCTGGGTGCAGACCTCGATATCGGTGATCTCTCCATTGGCGCGGGGATTTCGATCGATGGCGGTCTCGATTTGAGCGCGCTCATCAACGCCATCCTTGGTGGCCATGCAAGCACCACGACCCTCCTTGCTGGTCTGAGTGCTCAGGCAGCCGCTGCCCTGCAGGGAGGCGTACTTGGTTGCAAGGCCGGTGCGATTCATGCCGCCGCCAGAGCTGAACTGGCCGCCTGGCTTCGTGCTGAGGCCGCCGCCTTCCTCGATGCATCCATCAAGGCTTCCCTTCTCGAGTGGTGTGAAGGTGACGCCTCCGTCACCCTTTCCGCCGATGTCTGCGCCGGACTGTCAGTGCTGATCCCCACTTGCGCTGACATCGCCGCCAAGGGCGACCTTTTTGTTACCATTGAGGGTATCTTCTCCTCCGCCGAGGTCGCCGCAAATGTTGTCCTGAGCGCTTCCGCCCAGGCTTCTCTGTCCGCATTCCTCTCGGCGTCTGTTGAGACTGCTCTCGATGCCAAGGTTAGGGCTGGTCTCAGCCTTTGTGCTGGCGGCGGTGTCTTCGTCGACCTCGCCGCCGATGTGCAGGCCGCCCTGAAAGCCTGGCTCGCCAGTTCCGAATGCACCCTGTCCGCTTCTCTGAAGGTTGCCGTGTTGGCTTGGTTGGAGGGTAAGGTTGGTGCCGACGTCATCGCCATTGGGTCTCTGCCCAGCAATGGTCTGGCAACGATCTCTGCCGGTGCTTCCGTCGTCGCCCTGGTTGAGGAGACTGGCATCCTCTCCGCCAGCGCTCAGGCTTCTCTCGCCGCCTTCCTCGAAGCCGGCATTTCCGCCGGTCTCGACGCCCACGTTCAGGCCGCCCTCGAGGCCTGCGCCAAGGGCGGTGCCGCCGTTTCCCTTGATGTTGAAGTTCGTACCGCTCTCGTCGCCTGGCTCACCAGCTCCAGCTGCTCGCTCGGCGCTGAGCTCAAGGCTATTGTTCTCTTCTGGCTTTCGTTCGCTCTCGAGGCCGATGTCTCCGTCAGCGTGTCCACAGGTCTCCTTGGCGATCTTACCTCCTTCATTACTGGCACTCTCGAGGCAACTCTCGGCTCTGTTTTCCGTGGCGTTATTTCGATCCTGATCTCCGGCGAGAGCATGGCCTCCCTGTCTCTTGACGCTCGTGCCCAGCTGGCTGCTATTCTTGGTGGTGCCGCCGGCATCGAAATCGATTCCAACATTGAAATTATCCTCATCGGATGGCTCACCGGCTGTGGCCACCTCCCCAGCGGCTCCAGCTTCACCAAGGATCGTATTCCCACCCTTCCTTCAACTCCCACCGGCTCTGCCACCGGTGTTCCTTCTGTCTCTGTGCCCACTCCTTCCGGCATCCCCAGCGGCTCCGTTCCCTCCGGCTCCGTCCCTAACGTGCCCGTCCCCGTCCCCAGCGGTGCTTCCCCCTCTGATGCCGCCAACGTTCCTGCCCCCAGCGTCCCCAGCGGCTCCGTTCCTTCTGGTGCCTCCCCTAGCGGAGCATCAAACGGCAATGTTCCCCCCATTGTTTCCGAGGCAGTCCCTGCTCCCTCCGGTGATTCTCCTGCTGGCCCTGACGCCGCCGAGACGCCTTGCGAGACTTTGGTTTCTGAGACTGTTGTCCCCATTGCTACCAAGACCGGGGCCGTTACTAACGGTGCTGCGACCATCACCGCTGCCCCTACCGCGGTGCCTTCTAAGGGTCCCAAGGTGATCACCGTCACCAAGACCGTCATTGTTTCCGCCTGCGACTACTAGATTTAATTGTTGGCTCGTCAAGCCCAGTTACAACTGATGAAACGATGGAAACGGGAGAAATGGGTGCAATAGTCTTGTACATAACTAATTTTAATTATAATTCTGCTGACCCATATCGTGAAGCTGTATTATCAGGTTCGTGGAGTTGAATTGGGCCAGATGTCGTGGCATTACCACCCTTATTCTTTTTCATTCTCCTTGATCGCCAACCATGAGAAGTACATTGCTCACATGGATAGATCAGGTCTTTTAACTTATATCGAACCGATTGTCAAGAGACAGTAAAATATATACCGGGTAGCCTAAAGTGATGCCTTCAAAAGAACTTCTCTACCTTTGTCTGCTAGTTACTCCATCAATTCATTACTAAGCATCAATCCACCCGGGGTACTTCTCCACTCGCTCATTCCTATCCCGATGACATGTCGCTCTGTATACAGAGTATATGACAGCCGGTTGTGGGTACAACGGACCTTCCGTTGCATATCCCCGACCGCCCGTTTTCAAGCCCTTGGCTTAGGAAGGGGAACTGAGAAGGCTGGGCGAGAGCGGGCCACTAGTGTCGAGGACATTTCGATCAGCACAGTCATGCCCATCACCGCTGATTGTAATTATAACCGGAAGCAAGCGGAGAAGAAGCACACCCGTGCGCTGACGCAGTTTGCAAGCAGCAGTCTTGTCTGCATGATACGGCATGAGAGGCTGAGACGCATGCTTGCATGTCCATGCAGCTGGGATTGCTGATTCTACGTAGGACGTGTCTGATTGATGAGTTGACAGTTGGCATGCACGTTGATCATGATTCTGGATACTTTCTTAGTCTATGCTCTATATACGGCGTACAGGGTTCCTCGAAGCAGGTATATTGGGACTACACCCGGGTATCTATCTAAAAAGGTAGCACGATTATATTTAGGATGGACTGCTCTGCACATGTTCGGAAGAATGCAACGGGGTTACGGAGGCCCTGCAAGGCGATGATCGTAATATTGACCATTATGAGTGGATGGTCCTCCTGACTGTTACAGATATGGGGGCGATGGGGTCTACGGAGTAAGTGTTTGGTTTTAACTTTGATTTGACTTTGGCTACTATCACTCGGGCTAATAAATAGTGCAGATCAAGAACTGATGCTTATATTGATGGATTTGATGGAAACGCCCGAAACACTGTATTGTTTATTATGGATGGATGATGGGTAGGATACATGTACCAGCTATGGAACTACTACTAAGAACTTCTCCCTGTGCCTTAGTAAGCTATGTTTATAGCATTTACACCCTGTTCCATAACAGTTGCCCCCCCATCTCTAATTTTCGAGTCCATTGTTAGATAAGAAAATTTATTTAATCAAATCAGATGTCTGCGATTAATCGGATCCCTTTAATATAGGCGTGTGGAACGGTGTGGTGTCTCTAAGGTTGGGGATAAGGGTGGTGGTGGCGGTAACCTGTGTCATGGCATCAATGATGTGCTCTTACCTGGTGATTATCTGCTGTAATACCTCTAACTTCGCCTTAAGTTCCCTAATCTGTTGCTTTAATGTAATGACTTCCTTAACTTTTGCCTATATAGCCTGTTTATATTTCTGCTTAACCTTCATTACCTCTTCTCTGTATAAGGAGTTGCTATTATATATTATCTCTTAGAGATAAAGCACCTCTGATTTAGCATACTCTAGCTAATTAGAAGGCGTCAGGGGCAGTCAGGTTTAGGCATTATAGAATTTAGGGTAATTAAATTGCCATAGCCTGACCCTCTAGTTCTTAATATTAGATACTAATGACTTTTCTAGTAGGACAAGTTCCCCTTTTACAGTGCGTTTGAAGATGATAGTAAAGTAAGGCTTGTATATCTTTCTATTCTAGTTCTAGTAGTGTGAGTAATATTTTCTTACCTTTAGTAGTTGTTGGGCAAGCAGAAGAATATTATTGTTGGAAAGGATCTTTAGGTCTGGTTCATTATCTGTAGGCTCTGTTATCTTTATTAGACTTTGCTGTCTTTCTTCTGCTTTAATAGTTACCTTAGTATAGATAAGGTTAATGCTGGATTCTTAGCCTGTGGTGCTAGAGAGAAGTATTCCTAGGTTATTAGATTAAATATCTATCTCTGTAGCTAAAGGGGGAATGTAGAGCTAATTATACTAAGTAATAAGCTGTCTAAACTAAACCCAGAATCTTTTATTTAAGTTTAATTTATAATATTCCACTGTAAGGGATTCTAATCTTTTAATCTCTTATTCTATGTCCTCTCAAATGTCTATACTAAAGGGCTTAGGGGTCTGTAGGAGTTCTGTAAACATAGTTCTATCTAAAGTCACCTCTATACTATATTCTAGGGCCACCTCTAACTTTTCCTTTCCCTTCAAAGTAGCTATTTATCCCTGTGTTAATAATAAAACAATAACTAATTACTAGGAAATAAGGAATAAATAGAGTAGGTTAATGATGCTTAATATATAATGCTTTAAGATAAATCTTAATAGTATAGAAGTTCAGAGGTAAGGTAAGAGTGATTAAGCCACGGGTGCACTGTAAGTCAGGGGGTGATGATCTTAGAAATCTATAAATAATAGTAGAAGATTTCTATTCACTAGTAAATACTAGGCTAGGGTTAAATAGGGTATTAACCTGCCTGCAGGTTGATAATCCCACCCTTCTATATTAAGGTCTCTTCTAGTTTAACAGGTATGGCTTCTAGTGGATTCTGTTGCCCCCTGGCTTCCTTTATTAAATATTTAGCTTCTTATTATCTATCTAGGAGTTATTACTGTAGCTCTTTTGCTTCCTTTATAGCATTGCTAGACCTGGTAATAAAGTATTTAAGATAGTTAATGTAATAGCATCCTACTTAGAGCTTTGTGATAAGATCTTCCAGAACTACTAAGTGCTTGTGATATATAAGCTTCTTTAATAGGAAGGGCCCTCTCTAGTATAGATCTAACTTCCTGCCCTTATCTTTCTTAAGCATAGTGTCCTATAATAGAACTAGATCTCCTTCAGCAAGGCGTGTTAATGTTAGTAGTAGAAGTATTATCCTTAACTTAGTTATTAAATCTTAGGCTTCCTATACACGTGCTGCCTTGCTTTTAATTATTAACTATAAATCTATCTCTGCCCTAACTTCTATTCCTTCTAGGTTAATAAGGTCCTCTATCCTTAGCGCGCCCGCGTGCCTCGGAGAGAATCTAAACAGAATCTTAGCTAGGGAAAATCCATGGTCCTTAATATAGCATGTATTAATTGCCTTGATTACTGATAGTAAATTACTATCCTAATCCAGGAGTTACAAGGAATCCAGGGAGCTGATTATCCTTAATTAGCCTATAATTATATAGACTATCCATTCTATAAAACTAATAGACTATAGGGCTGTGACAGGGGCGGTTACATACTTAACCCTATTATTTCTTAAGTAAGTAGTAAATCCTTCTCCGGTAAAGTGCCTTCTGTTATCTATGTAGAGGTATTATAGTAATCTGAAATATTTTCCCACATTATATTTAAGGAAATAGACTAATACTTATGTAGTGGCTGCGGTTACAGTGTGTGTAAATATATATTTTAAAAAGTAATCTGCTCCCACTAAAATGTACCTAGCTCCCATCTAGGATATTAGCATAATTAATCTAATATAGTCTATAGTAAATAATTGTAACGGCTCCAGGGAGATTACCACCCTAGGGTCCCCCTTTAGAGGTTTAAGACTAACTACTTAATATTATGGATAACTCCTGCAGTACTCTACTAAGGTCTAGTAACAGCATGGCTAGTAGTATTAACTAATTACTCACCCTAGGGAAATCCTTGCTGTAAAATATCTATGTATATTATAGAGTAGATATAAGACTTCTTAGAGCTAAGATTACAGTACGCATTACAACCATTTCCTATTAGCTTTATAATATGCTAAGAGATATTCTCCCTTAACATTAATCAGGCTAAATCACTTGTCAATCCTTCCTTTTAGGAGTTCTTTAACTATCTGCTTATACTAGGTATCTTATAGGTATGGCAGGTATAATTCTTCATAGGTTTCCTTAGGAGTTATACTAGGCTGTAGTTAATAATCTTCTATATTTATAAATAAAAGTAATAGGAAGCCGTCCTCTTTAGTTCCTAGGGTAGTTAATTTCTAGTAAGGAATCTAGGATAGTCTATTAGCCACTACTTGAAGCTTTCCTGGCACATAAATATAGTTAACTTGGTATTCCTGCAGTTAGTAATACTACTAAGCTAATTAACCTATTACTTCTAAATGCTCCCCTATAATAGACTTAACTATAGTATAATTAGTGTAGATAATAACTAGATAGGGTGATCCTAATATAAGCTACCTTATTTCCTCTAAACCCCTAAGGACTGCTAGTACTTCCTTTTCTATTATAGTATAATAGGTTTCAGGGTCTAAAAGTATAAAGGACAGATACATCACTAGGACTTCATATAGATGAGTTTTTTATAATGATTTAGTTCTAACTAGATATTCTGTTATCTAGAAGAGTACTCCACCTAGGCCCCTATTAGAAGTATTAGTGCTAAGGTGATATTGCAACTTAGGATCTCCTCTAGAGAGCTTTACCTCTAGAAGATATCTCTTTAATATCTAGAACACTTTCTGTTGTTCCTCACCCTATTTAAATAACTTAAGTTACTTAGTCTTGCCCTTCCCTATATATTTAAGAGCCTTCTTAAGGATAGCTATATAATCCACCCTCCCTAGGATATATACCTTCAAGAATGGCAGCAGATAAATAAACCTTATTAATTCTTCCTTATTTATTAGTTCTAGCTATACCTAGAGTGCTTTAAGTTTTATTATAGACGGCTGAAGTCCATTATGGGTATATTAGTAACTAAGAATTTCAATCTTATTAATAAAGAAGATGCTCTTAGCAGGATTAAGGGTTAATCCTGCCTAAGCTAGTCAGGGGAAGTAATGCTAGTGTAGGAAGGAAACTATATTATTTATATTCTTAGTTATGGCAGCGTTATTATCTATAAAGTATTTAAAACCCACTCCTAGAAGCAATGTAAGTGTAGCTTTGGATGATGGTTTAGGTATTACTCCCATTGCTAGATCCTTTAATTTAGAGTAAGTCCCTAGAGCTCCTGTAAGCCCCTGTCCTATATATAAATAATAGAATTAGCCCAGGATTGAGTTGAACCTTATTTTAAATAAATACTTAATAGCCAGCAGTACTGCCTAATATCTATTAGCTGCATCTACTTTAAAGAATACCTTCTATTACTTTTTTAAGAGATTTGTGATGACTGGCTCTATTCTCTATAGTAGATAATTTATCTTTATAGTGGCTGTATTTATTAGCATGAAATTATATACTATCTATAGTTTTCCTGAGGTCTTCCTTGGGAACTTAGTATGTGCACTCTATGAAGATATATACTTAATGATGATGCCTATATTAACTATCTTTAGCAGGTTCTCTACTTACTAACTTTTTTCCTCTTTTATATAGAGTAGGAGTTTTGCTGCTCGCGGGGTAGCCTATAGGTAGGTAGGGATTTAATGTTTAATAAGTCTTATAGCTAGTATGTTAGTAACCCTTTTAACAAAAAGATCCTTCTAAGTATAAAGTAGATCTGCTACTACTAGCCACTCCTCCTTAGTAACTAGCAGTCCTAATAATTAGGTATTTTCCTTTATCTAAGCTTATGCCTAGTTATAATCTATTATTATAGCCCACCGGTACTCCTGAGGTCTTAAAGTTATTAGGAACCCTAGGTATCCTATATTCTCCATCTTATCTTTAATATCTCTGAGGTCTGTAGTCATTAAGGGAGATGTTTAGTTAGATAGAGGATATAAATAGGTAGGTATTGGTGCTGTGGTATCTAATGCTCAGATAGTATTCTATATATTATTTTTATGTGTTATTTCTGTTTCTATGTTTTCAGGGAGTGGGTTTAATATATACTATTCCTTCCCTTATTAATAACAGGTGCTCCTATTATAGTGCCCTCTTCACTAGGTCTATTAATGACCTGCGGCCTCTGCGGAGGGTAATATAGGTGCTACTACTAGTTTCCCTAATTATAGTCTAAGGAGTTAGCCTTGTAGCAGTCCTCTTCTATTACTTCCCAGATAACTTAGAATAGCTTATGCTTGCCTTCTATATTAGTACTTAATTCATCTTAGTCTAAGGCCTGAGGATGATGATTTAAAGTACACAGAGGAATAATGGGCTTGTAGGTTTTGATTTTGACTTGTTTGATTACTTAACTCTAGATCTTAGCTTTTTTCATCTCTTCTATAACAGCAGCCTATTAAGTCCTTATAACTTCCTTTATTCTATCTAACCCTTTGATAGTATATATTCCATGTTTGTAATTTCCTAATAATCTAATAGATAACATCTAGTGGTGACCTAGTAGGATAGAGTATCCTAGATCCCTGTCTATAACTATTACTGTGATAATTCAGGTAACCCCTTTAATAGTTAACTATAACCAGACTATAGCACTTAACTAGAAGTTATGGCCTGTCACCACCTAATAATAAATGTCTACTAGAATAATTCTTACTTTTAAGGCACTAACAATATATCTAGTAACTAAATTACTCTTTAATCCCCTATCTACTAGCACTGCCTTACACATCACAGCCTATAACTTATTATTAGTAGTTATAGCTTGTACATCTGTAGTAGTGTAGAAGAGTTCTGTTAAACTAGGATCCTGTGGTTAGAAATAATTATCATATACTTTATTCTGCTAGTCTAGCTGCTTAAGATAATAAATTCTTACTCTCTTTAGAGCCTTTTTTATTTTATTAGTAGGATTTAGCCTTATAAGTTTTATAAACTCTATACAGGCTGCTGGTGCCACGTTAAGGAGTTCTATAAGACTTAGTTCTACCCTTATGCTGTTCATCACATTCTTTAAATTAAGTAGATTCCTATCTAATCCCTTTAGGTGTCTCTTTTCCTTCAGGTTCTTAGTCTTCCCTATATTCAGTATCTTAAGTTAACTATTACTTATAGTATCTACCCTGGCCTACTTACTACCTATATCTTCATCTCTAGTGGCATAGACTCACTGCAGTTCTACTAGCGCATTACTTAATTATAGGATGTAGACATCTATTAGGGATAGGGAGCTAAGAAGCACTATATTAACTCTATTAATAGTATTCTATTTAGCTACTTCTTCACTTTCGCTGTCTACAAACCAGACATGTATAATATTATTTAATTCTACTCCTATAATAGCTGCTGAAGTTATGCTAGTGGTTAGGTCTACTTAACACCTAGACTCTAGTCTAAATACTCCCCCTTAAGGCTAAATTAGTCTATTCATCTCTAAAGTGCTGTAATTTGTCTAAGGCTATCTGTATTATCTCTGTGACTAGAGTTAACCCTAGCCTTAACCTATAGTTTCTTATCTAATCTATTATTATTCCTCTGTAGGCAATAGAGGATTTATATAGATTAGTATAATATGGCCTGTTTACCTACACTTAAAGTACACTCTCTATCCTATATTCTGCCACTGCTGCTGTTACTAACTTATAGATAACTACTAGGACTAATCCTAGGATAGATTAATCCTTAAAAGCTATTCAGTGAGAGTCCTAATTAGTTAGCTTTGATTATTAAGGGTGTCTGTAAACATCTTATCTCAGGATCTAGATATAGTCACCTCCTTAATAATAGTTACCTCGTCTTTATATACTCTTGCTATATGAATTAGTTCTTTAATTTTAACTATCTTAGACATTGCTTTCTGAGCTTATATATAAGTATTTAGAACTTTTTATATTATAGTATCTAATAGTCCCTAGGCGAACATTAAACTAATAGATTAACCCCAATCATCCAGAATAGACATTGTGAGCTCTTGGACTTCATTAATATACCCCCTTAGACTTTTTATTCCCTACTATAACTCTGAAAGCCTTATAATAGCATCCTATATCTAATTACTTAGCTCTTGTTCTGGGAACCTTGCTTAGAGATATTAGGCTAATTTCTCCTAGTCCTTCCTCTCTGTCTTGGGTAAGGTATAGCTAAATCTAAGAGCAGCTTCTCTTAGGCCTATAAAAAGTATAGTAGCTATTGCCTGCTTCTTTTCCTCAGGGTCTAAGCTTATACTAGCCTATATAAACTAATACTAGTTAATATAAAGATCTATATCTTCCCCAGGTTTACCTGAGAAGGTAGGTTGGTTTAACATTATAATATAGAAATAATTTATAGTTGGCTGTAAAGGTTTCTCCTTAACTATAGATAATAGTAGATTACCTGATTCACTGCATGTAGAGGCATGTAATAAGGTTTAGAATGCTCTAACTACCTCTTGTAGCTAATTAAGTAGAGTATCATTAGGTATGCCTTCCCTAATCTGTTCTAGTTGCTAGTAGAAGGAATAGGTACACTCTGGGGCTAATCCTAAAATAGAAGGTGGGTAATGTAATGCTGCCTGAGGCTTACTAATATCACTCCCAGGAGCTAACTACACAGGCCGCCACCCTAAGTAGATAGGTAAAAATAGGTCTGTCTTGGCGACTGCTAAGGTGCTTTGTGCTTCCTAGCCTTTCTTATAAAGAATATAGGAGATGAATCTAATAATTCTGATTAAAGGAAAGAAAATCTGAAATGGAATAAGTTTAAAGAGGAAATCTACTAAGTTAACTCTCCGCAAATCTAGCCCCTAGTTACTCTGAGGATTTGCAGCTACTTAATACTCACACTCACAGGATTAACATAGAAATGATAATAAAGGAAACACAGGATTTATTCGGGCCCGGCACTGGTCACTAAATGATGCTTATACTGATAGATTTAATGGAAACACCCAAAACACTGTATTGTTTATTATGGATGGATGATGGGTAGGATACATGTACCAGCTATGGAACCACTACTGAGAACTTCTCCCCGTGCCTTAGTAAGCCGTGTTTACAGCGTTTGCACCCTGTTCCGTGACAGAACCAATGTCCCCCAGATGCATGGTTGACACTATTGCTGATCAGCTTCCACGTGGTATCCATGTCCACGGATTCAAAATTACGACTAGAAGTGAGAAGGAAAGTAAAAATTTCCTAGTACCAAGGATTCCCAAAAGGCACATAGTTATCTTTCTCTAGATCACTAGTAAGCCGCATCCCACTTGTCAAGGCGCCTATTGATTACCAGCTTCATGTTCCAACCGTATGCTGCTTGGACGCTGTCGTATTGCCACCTACCTTATCATGAGAGGCAGTGCGGCGCATTGCAACTAGCCGTTCGCGGAGAAGCTTCTCGCGCAGCTCCGTGCTCGATATGCGTGGCCGATTCGGTTTTGAGTGGATACCCTGTCAGGTTCGTCAGTCTGAATAGTTCTTTGGGAGCTGAGATTGGAATAAGAGGCAAAGGAACGAACATCAAGAATCTAGTTACTCATCGGGTAAAATATCCATCTGAAATCAGTTACCCACCTCTTCAGTATCCTTCGTGTCGTGATCTGTCGAGCTCGGCTGCTCAGGCGGTGGAGACGACCGCTTTGCGGATTCCTCGGCTGGATCAGCCATCCTCTGTCGTTTCTCAGTATGTGTAGATACAGAAGAGGTGTTGCGCCGTCTTCGGGCAGCAGGGGCATATCTCTCAATAGAGCGACGTCTCTTCCTTTCTCTCCCATAACTGCGGCTGCGGCTGCGAGAAGCACGCCTCGGACTGACGCTGCCAGTGCGAGAACGGCCTCGACTGCGACTGCGACTGCGGCTGACACTCCTGGTTGAGCGTCGTCGTCTGCGCTCATCATCGCGATCTCTGCTGCGACTCAAACGGCGATCATCACGGGACTTGCGGGCCTTTGCAGAATCAGCGGTTGGTTCATTCTTGTCAGTTCTTGAGGTGTCAGGTGAGGATCCCCTCCGTCTGCTATTCTTCTCATCCGGCCGTCGAGACCTAGACCTTGACCTGGAGTGGGAGCGGCTTTCCCCTCTGCGCCGGTCTCGGGGAGCAGGCGAACGGGATGAACTGCGGGAAGAGACAGATCTTCGTCTCCTTTGGTCTCTTCTGGGAGTACGTGAGCGCGATGAATCACTGCGGGAAATGGATCTAGCTCGATCACCGTAGTCTGGGTTGCGTCTTCTCGGTCTCCTGTAGTCTCCTCTTTCTGGAGAAACAGAGCCACTCACGGAGCGGCGACGTTTGTATCTGTCTCTGCTAGGTAGGCGTCGACGGGGTGGCGATCGAGATGAGGAAACGGAACGAGAGCGGGAGGGAGAGGCACTGGGCGATCTTGAAGGCCGACGGCCCCGGCGCGAACCGGAGGGAACGTAAGAATCAAATTCTCGTCTTGAGGGCGGATCGCGAAATCGCTCGCGGCTTAGTCGCCTGGGTGGCGATCGGTTGTCCCTGTATGGCCGTCTATCAAAGTCTCGGCCTCCACGACCACCGCCTCGCCTGCCCCGATTGCGATCGAAACGTTCTCTTCGCCGGATCTCTTCCAGCTCCCTTTCGCGTGCTAGCTCTTGCTCCCTCTTGCGGCGGGCTTCTTCCGCTGCTTTCTCGGCCGCGATCTAGCAGAAACAGTATCAGCACCAGGTTTAAAACCATTCAAACAATGTATCAGCGCTACCTTCTCTTGTATAAGCTCGAGCTTCTTAGCTTCCAGCAGCTCCTTCGGGACGCCTTGGGGGTTCTCTTGAGCGCTGAGACATAGTGACCAGAGATCTTTACAGAACTTGGGCGTATCCTTATCCAGAAAGCCAGTAAGCTGGATTTGTAGAGATTTGATATCTGGCTATAAGTGGTAAGGAAATCGGTCAGTGCACGTCTTCAGACCTAGGAAATGAGCCGAAGGAAACATACAAATCGCGAGCCTTCTAGTAAGTTAAAACAGAGCTCAATGACGACATCGTCCTCGTTTCCAAGTATCTCAGAGATCTTTCCCGCGATCCATCTATAATCAGGCGTCTTCGTTAGGAAAAGCTCGTCCCCAATAAGGTTCAAAAGTTGATTCTCACTTCTTCATAACCTCAATATTGACCTTTTTCATATCCACCTTCCGATTGAACTCGGGAGGGAACTTGGTCTGTTTAAGTAATTTGGCATCTACGCTGGAAGTCATATTTGCTGGACGAGCTGTGACAGCTCGCGGTACAGCCAGAAAAGTTACTGAACATAAAGGAAGAACGCGTGCGATTGCGATGATGATGCTCCAAATTGCGTTCGTGGCCCTAAAGGTGCCCGTACCTCGGAGGTCATGTCGGGCCGACTACAAGCAGCTTAGTGAATGACAAGCCTAGGTCCTGAAGAAGTACGGAGTAGAGAATAATGCTTAATTCTGTAGTGCTCGATTGCCCTGGGTTGGTGTGTTTGAGCGAAATTCAACAAGCAGAGGACGCAATGACGCAAGTCCCGGACCCTGAAATACTGGAATCAAACTAAATATGTGACCATGACCCGATCAACGGCAGCCATTTGTAACATCAAATCATGCTATGATAACGGTAGCGGTGTTCACATGTAGACTGATAAAAGTGACCCTGAAGACGTCTCAAGCTTCTAGTTCCCTTAGGACTCGGTTCACCTCCTCCCGAGCACGAGTAAGCTCCTCATCAACCGTGCCGAGTGCATATTTCGTCTTCATCTCATAATGCAGATCAACAAGCTCCTTTGCCCGTCGGAGATCATCATTCTGTTGTTCCTGCTGTCGCTTGCCCAAAGTGGCTTTGCTTCTGTCATCGGGTAACACTTTTGCCTCGTTGAGCCTTTCGTTGACGGTGACTAGAGCAAGTGCATCATTGTAGTCCTGTCTCAGTTCAGAAGGTGTACCTATCAAGCTGTGATCTTTGAGAAGTCGAACGTACGCAGACTCGTAGTGAAGTCAGATCAGAGAGGATCTCTGCAACCTGCATGATGGATGAGTATGATAGGCTTAAGTTGGGGTTGAGAACGTCTTGTTTTGGATATCTCCGTCAGAAGATGATGATGTCTTGGCAGGATCATGTATGGTGATCAGGTATTCTCATTAGCCTCACACTTTAGAACTCAATTCGAGTCCATCTACTTCACTGTCATAACATGTTTCACCCTTCTATCAAGCAGTTTACTATAAATGCCTGGACAGCATTGAGATGACTATTTCCGAACATGAAGTGCCGAGGTCGGAGATTCGGAGTGCTCTCCCCGGATTGTGGAGACGCACCAGGTGATATCAAGATGGGGTGGAATTTGTCTTTAATATTTATTGACGCTTGACAGCGAATGCGTCTCAAAGCGAGACCATCTCATTCCCACCAAAATCCCCGTCGCAATGGCAGCCTCAATAAGAGCCAATTGCAGAAAGGTGATTTGCATCGGCCGCAACTATGCGTGAGTGCTCGGATGGCCCCTGCACAGCATCATCACCACTGACGAATGCTTCCCCCGCAGCGACCACATTACAGAACTCAACAATACCAAGCCGAAGCAGCCTTTCTTCTTCCTGAAGCCTCCGTCTTCTATTCTTCTGCCGCGCGAGGGTCCCGTTCTGCTCCCCAAGGGAGTTAGCCTGCACTATGAGGTGGAATTGGCGCTGGTGATGGGCAAGACGGTTCGGGATCTGGACCCGAATGATGAGAAGGGTGCTCTGGATGCGATTCGCAGTCAGTGTCCTTAGATAATTCTCCTGTCTTCTCCACCTCGAAAAGACTGACATATAATCCTCGTATCAGGCTACCTCCTCGCCATTGACATGACCGGCCGGAACGTCCAAGACGAGGCAAAGAAGAAGGGCCTCCCTTGGTCCATCGCCAAGGGCTTTGACACTTTCCTGCCCATTTCCGAAGAGATTCCCAAGGCGCGCATTCCCGATCCACATAATGCTTTCTTGCGCCTCAGCGTTGGGTCCCAGCTTCGTCAGGCAGATTCCACCGGCCTCATGCTCTACCGGATCCCCAGGCAGCTAGCAGAGATCTCGCGCGTCATGACGCTGGAGAAGGGCGATCTTGTTCTTACTGGTACCCCCAAGGGAGTTGGAGAGGTCAAGGCCGGTGACGTGATGAAGGCGTCCATCGAGGTGGACGGGAAGGAGATCGAGGAGGGTAGAATCGAGGTGGAGGTGAAAGATCGGGAGGGCAGATATGTGTACAGTGAGACGTGATATCGTGTATCAACGGAAAACTGTACATTGGGCCAGCTGCTGTATATAAAAATGCCCTGCAAACACATTCCGCATCGCGGACCATCTCAAGTTCAAGTATGTTTACACTATCAAATCATCTTCATCCGCTGGCACAATCGGTATGAACCTCCTTTGCTTCTTACGTGGTCTGAATATGTGGACTTCACCCGGTGCCTGTACAGCTGCTACGCGCTCTTCGACGTCCCCCTTAACAGCTCGCTTTGGTTCCACGGCATGCTTATGCTGCTTTCCAGTCTCTTTGCCCACTATCTTCCCCAGCGTATCCCACGACCACCCCGCTCTATCCATCTCGCCTTCCACTCGACCTCTCGTCCCGGCATCGTAAAGCCCCCGCACAAAAGCCGCGACGATCTCGCCTTCTCTCTTCCGCAGAGACAACTGTGCCCGCATCTCCTCGACGGACGAGAGATAGTCCTCAAGATCTCGTCCGCCCTGTCTGATCTGCGGAAGCATAGCTGAATCGGGTTCGGCAATCCGTTCCTTCTCCGGGTGGAGATCAATTCGGTTCGAATATTGTTGCGAATGGCGAGAGGAACCCCACGTAGTCTCGGTGAGACTTCGTAAGGAGCCTTTTTGAGCGAAAGGAGCGGACTCAGCTAGGCCCATTGAATCGGGTACTATGTCTGGTTCTGGAGATGCCTGCTTGACTCCTGTAGAGTCTGTCCTTGATCAGCACGAATAAGAGAACCACAACATACAACTTCAAATACAGATGAAACAATACATACCACCACCCTCTGGACCTCCCACTCCACCTCGTAGACCCTCCTTCTCTCTCCTAAACCAAGCCCGAACCTCATTCAGAACCTGCCTCTGTATCGACTTCCCCAATTCAGCCAGTCCCGTCTGCTCCCTGCATTTCCGTTCGATACTATCGAGGCTCTCTCTCAAGTGGCCATTCTCACGCTCAATGACATCAAGCCGACTAGACATCCCCTCCAACCTAGTTTCAAGTCTGTCCGTGATGTCCTTCAGCCTCTGGGCGCATATATCGTGATTGGTGTTGGCTGTCTGTGCCTGTTCTCGTACTTCATTCAGTTGCTGCTTCAGTTCAGCGATTGATAAGATGGCGCCGGCGAGATCGGCTCTTGTGCTCTCGAGCTGGTTGACCAGGTGGATGTTCTCGCGGCGGATCTGGTGAGCCCAGAGGAGGGAGGGGGCTGATGGGTCCCATGACCGTATTGTTGTTTTGTCCATGGGAAGTGGTTTCGATGAGAGACGTTCTAGGCAAGGATGAGATGCTGGGTGATTATCGTGGAATAATTTATGGTCGAATAGCGGTGGATGGTGATTGTTTGATGGCAGTAGATACTCAACTCTGGATAAGGTTAAGTTGAACAAGTGGTAACTGAAAAACCTAGGGGAACCAAATACATAGCTCAGTTTAACAATTGGAATGGCATTTACCTCTATCTATGGTACTGCAGGTATGAAACCACCTCCATGTCATGATCATGTATTCATCCACCCAAAGTGCCTTGTCTGTTCATGAAGAAAGAAAAAGCAACTGAATGAACAAATAGCATTTTCCACTCAACCGACTGGTTAAGCATGATAGCAGCATCCTTAACCAACCAAGGCCAGCCAAGCACAAAATGGTAAGGGAATAAAGACGGCAAACTCGAAGTGATGCAAGAAAAGAGAAACCATGAATTACAGCGTTAAAAAGCACAGGAACATGTCGCATCTCCATTAGAAAACAAAAGGAAACCATGAACAGCAGCTTCCGAAGATGCGCAGTAGCTGCTTCTACTGCACCCTCCGCAATCCACTGCCAGCAGAAGAAGAGCTGGAGACACAGAAAGCCACTTTTAAAGGAATCTCCTTCGCCAAAAGACAAGCAACGATGTTGAGAAGACGCATTTTTCCACCGCAGCTTACCCTTGGCACGTTATTGGCATACTGCGATCGTGATCCGCATCATAAAAGATGCGGGTGGTAACTCGAGGTTGGGGTGTTTAGATAAGGTCTGACAGCAGGTTAGCATACATTCAATCAAGGCTAATATCCACATGGTTGAACTTACCAGCAACGTTCATGGGCATCTCCTCGATCTGGGTGCTGTAGAACTGCTCGATCTCACGCATCATGCGGACATCGTCAGCAGTGACGAAGTTGATGGCAACACCCTTACGACCGAAACGACCACCACGACCGATACGGTGAATGTAGTTCTCACGGTTGGCGGGCAAGTCGTAGTTGATGACCAGGGAAACCTGCTGAACGTCGATACCACGAGCCAGAAGATCGGTGGCGATCAGGACACGGGAAGAACCAGAGCGGAACTCCTTCATGATAACATCACGCTGGGCCTGCTCCATATCACCGTGCATGGCGGAGACAGTGAAGTCACGGGCAGTCAGCTTATCAGTGAGCCAGTCGACCTTGCGGCGGGTGTTGCAGAAGATGACAGCCTGGGTGATGGTGACAGTCTCGTAGAGATCGGACAGGGTGTCGAGCTTCCACTCTTCCTTCTCGACGGCGATGTAGAACTGCTTGATACCTTCCAGGGTGAGTTCCTGCTTCTTCACCAGGATACGGACGGGGTCGCGCATGAACTTGGTGGTAACCTCAAGGACATCCTGGGGCATGGTAGCAGACAGCAGGACGACCTGAGTAGACTGAGGAAGGAGCTGGAAGATGTCGTAGATTTGCTCGGTGAAACCACGCTGTATACCGCGTTAGAAAAGATGCCGGGCGAAACATGTGCAAACAAGGCTAACTCACAGAAAGCATCTCATCGGCCTCGTCGAGGATGAACATCTTCAGGTTGTCGGTGCGAAGGACACGGCGCTGGATCATGTCCTGGACACGGCCGGGAGTACCGACAACGACCTGGGGACCCTCCTGAAGAGCCTTCATGTCCTCACGAACGTTGGTACCACCAATGCAAGCGTGGCACTCAATGTTCATGAAGTCACCGATGGCAACAACGACCTTCTGGATCTGCTGAGCCAACTCACGGGTGGGAGCAAGGATGAGAGCCTGGCATCCCTTGACGTTGGGGTCGAGCTTCTGGAGAGCGGAGATGGAGAAAGTGGCAGTCTTTCCGGTACCGGACTGAGCCTGGGCGATGACATCGTTACCTGTGATTCCCAGATTAATGACGGTACTTTCATAGGCCGTAATAGGAAGACCTACCCTTGATGATGGGAAGGATAGCACGCTGCTGGATAGCAGAGGGACGCTCGAAACCGTAGGCGTAGACACCTGGGAAGATATCGTCAATACTTGCTACACACATACCCCGCCATCTCGTTGAGACGAGTGAAACATACCGCGAAGAAGCTCGGGCTTCAGGTCCATAGCATCGAAGGAGTCGGTGATCTCATCGTAGTTGGACTCGATCTGTCCTAAAATCGGCGAGTATTGTCAGTCTTAAATCTTTTGCTGAATTTTTTCGGTTGCAAGCAACGCCACAAAATGTTTGCAGTCGACACTGTAACGCCAGCCGATAAGAACACAAGGAAAACGGCATTAAAACATACCCTCGGGGATCTCCTCCAAACCCTTGTCGTTAGAAGCCATGATTGCGACTGAAGTAGGTGGTGATCACAGGCGAAAAGCTGCGATCGATGAAACAGTGGGGTGTTGGTTGTGAACTTGGAAGTTTTCTTAGCGACAACAGGTCCCAGTGGGGGTTGTAGTCGCAGAGATCTGAGAGTAATGAAAGCCCCTTAGAGATACTTTTAGAGACTAGAACCACGACTCTCACGAGAGAGATTTCTTAGGAACTAGTGAAGTAGTGATGGTAGAGTTGAGATAGTAAGATATTGAAGATGGATTCACCGGGTAGTAGTAATGTGGGCTGGAGAAGAAGAGGGAGAAAAAGATTTTCCTTGTCTCTTTTTGGTGAAGCCGCGAAATTTTTGATTTTTTCCTGTTTAGCGCCAATTCTGCCCAACCCACATCTACCGCCTGCTGTTTCAGGCTTCATGGTTTGCCCCGTGGGATTTTTTTGCCGTTGGTGATTTGTGAGTGGTGGTGATGCTAATATTTGATAGAGGTGCAGAAGGTCCTCATGCAAGATACAATAATCTGTTCTTCTTATCTTGACTTTTTGTCCTGTTAGTTCTCTGTTATAGAGCTTCCGGAACCTCTCAGAATCAGGTATCCTGTCATTCGGAGGACCCCATACTTGAACTCACCATACAATTCCTCCTATTCTTAGTGTGGGATCTGATTACTGAGGCTCTGGTTAAATGCCTGATATTACATCTTTGCAGAGTCACCCACTGGAGGAGACTGATTCTCATTCTTTCTCACCGGATGACAGCCTCCAGGAAGATCTAACTGGTCATGATGCAATCCCCTGTCATCCGCTAGGCGTAAAGCCGAGTGGCAACGCTCTTCTTGCCAATGAGAATCTCCGTCATGCGACTGGGACGTTCAATCTTCTGCCGGATGAGCTGATTTTGATACTGCTAGAGTCTCTGGATGGTCCAAGTCTATTGCGGTTCGGGAGGACCTGTAAAGCCTTTTATGCATTTACAAGAGCTGAGGAATTGTGGAAGGCTCTTTTCATTTGGTAAGGATACATAGATCTTCGTATGATTAGACACGGCCACTAGACTTTAGAATCTAGTAGTCTTGGGACATTCACTAAGAGGCAATCTTCAGGTCGCCCCCTTCGTGGTTCACATGGAGAGGAACATGGCGCTCGACATACCTCAACATCCCTCCTTCCAAAGTTGCCATATTGGACTGCTCAAGTCTGTTTTCTGATGCTCTTCATCGTCCATTTTATTGCACACACATCTCCTTGGACACTTATGTGAGCAATATTCCCTCGAGAAATCAGATCACCCGTCTTCCGGACCTTTCCCCAGAGGAATTCCAGGCAGAGTGGTCCAGCAAGCCTTTCATTTTGACACAGCCGGTGAAGCAGTGGCCGGCTTACAAGAACTGGTCCGTAGACTCACTGCTTGCCAAATACGGAGACACAGTCTTTCGTGCCGAGGCTGTGGATTGGAAATTGAGCACCTACGTGGATTACATGAGGAACAACGCAGACGAGAGTCCTTTGTATCTATTTGACCGGGCCTTTGTGTCGAAAATGGGGCTCAAGGTTGGTCCGCCAGAGGAGGAACCTGATGCGACATACTGGCCTCCTCCGTGCTTTGGGGAAGACTTCTTCTCCGTGCTGGGGAATGACCGCCCGGACAGGCAATGGCTCATTATTGGCCCTGAGAGATCTGGTAGTACGTTCCACAAGGACCCCAATGCGACCAGTGCCTGGAACGCGGTCATTCGCGGCTCCAAGTACTGGATCATGTTTCCCTCGTCGTCCAAACTGCCACCCCCGCCTGGTGTCTTTGTTTCGGACGATCAGAGCGAAGTCACATCGCCTCTGAGCATTGCAGAATGGCTGCTTTGCTTCCATGCAGAGGCGCGGCGCACACCTGGCTGCATTGAAGGTATTTGTGGTGAAGGGGAAATTCTTCATGTGCCTTCAGGATGGTGGCATTTGGTCGTGAATCTCGAACCTTCCATTGCTATTACGCAGAATTTCACCCCGCGTGCGCATCTGACTGCCACTCTTGACTTCTTGTCTAACAAAGCCAATCAGGTTTCGGGTTTCAGGAAAGATGTGCATAACCCCTACGAGCGGTTTGTGGAAAACATGCGCAAGACTCACCCGGAGTTACTCCAGCAGGCGCTGGACGAGTTGCAGAAAAAGTCAGATGGCAGGAAACGCAAGTGGGATGAGCTGGTTCACGGAAAGGTGGCCCAGGAGGACGCCGGAGACGCCTCTGAAGGAGGGGGATTTAGTTTCGGCTTTGGAGATGATAGCGACATAGAAGTCCCCTGAGTCACTCCCACAGCTTGAAGTTGTCACATACGGTTTAAGCATATATATTCCTCCTAAGCACATATTGTGGTTGGGCAACCTGGCGCCTATACCCTCCAGGAGGACAGCCGTCCACCGAATCAATGACAAGCAACAGTCTTAGCAGCTGACTGGTTATCTCCAAACACCAGATATCCGGCGAAAGCACCAACAGCAACTGCAAGCATGACGAACCCATTATACGTCATGAACAGCAGCCTATGTCCATTTAAGCATCTGAACTGATAGAAAAAACAGGCAGAATGGGGGAAATAACTTACATGATGAAGAAGCTATAGAACACTTGCACGGCATACAAAGCTGCAAGGATGATCTTGCCTCTTTGCTCCACGGCCCGTCTGTTGTCCCTACCTGCAACCAGCGGTGAGCTCTCGTTGGGGGTTTGACTTGAGGGAACGTTGGTGGTGGCGGACTCGTCGGCGAACTCATTGCCTTGCACACCGTTCGTCAATGAAGGCTTCAGTCGAGCTATGGCCAAAGCAGACATAGAAAGCGGGAGTACATTTTAATGGAACAAATGCTTGCTCGGCAGAGTCCACCAACGCAGCATGCCACCGTAGATACACGTCCTATAGCTCAGAAAAGACCGAAGTACTTACCGATCGTAGCTGTTGTTGTCGAGAAAACGTTCAGACGCTGCGCTTGGGCAGCTTCGTATTTTCGGGTGGCTTGCCGGACACCCTCGTAACCTGCTGTCAAGAGCACTATGACAATCAGGGACATGAGGAGGGAGAAGGGGCCAGTGATATGCCACTGGCTGAAGACGATGCAAAGGTCCTTGGTGGACCAGGTGAATAGCATCTGATTGTGTCAGTGTACAGGATTGTAACTACAGGTAGAACTATGAGATCTCACATTCATATTGCACTGTCCGCCCATATCCATGTCGCCATGTCCATGGTCCATATCCATGCCGGAATGGTGCATGGCGCTGTGATCCATCATTCCAGATGTAAATGGTATACTTGTCCAAAGAACACACGCTATAGATACAAGGTAAACGTAAGGACTGGAAATGACAAAACAGAGACAGATTGACGTTGAAAGTTGATGCATTCATCAAGGACGAAACGTATGCTAATGCAAACAAGACAAACAGAATCTATAAGATCCTCCCTTTGGCTTCACATTTACTGAATACGGGAGTCCAGTCCTCCAACCGGTCTCAAACTGACCGCCCTGCCTCAGACGATAGTCCAAGCATCACGAACAACGCGTCCCCTCTCAACCTGTTATCAAGGAATACTCAGCATATTAATTGAGCAATTCAACCTTTGTCAGCCCTTGCTGCACAACACAAGATGGCAGACACCGTCCCAGCTCAGGCTCCAGCCGCAACAGGCAGACCAACAGGTGCAGCAACCGCAACAGCACCAGCAACAGCAGGCGCATCAGGCACAACAACAGGCACACAACCCTCCGGCACCAACAACCCAACCACCGGCAACGCTAACGCCAACACATCCACAACCACAACAGACTCAGACAGCGGCAACCGAGGCCTCCCCTACTACGAAAAACTCCGCCGCGACCTCCGCGACGCCCTGCAAAAGAAACGCCTTATGGACAAAAGCATGGTATGCCTTCGCCTCTCCCCCTATATCCCTTCCCAGTCCGCCATAACCTGGCAACTAACCACAGCGGACAGGCCCAACTCGAAGACCAAATCTACCGTTTTGAGCAATCCTACCTCGAAGAAACCACCGCCGGAAACATCATCAAGGGTTTCGACAACTATATCAAGGGGTCCGGGTCAAGCACGGGGCTTGGCGCAAGCGGGATCGCGCTGGCAGGGGGCATGGGCGGCGCGGCACGTCGCAAGTCGCAGGTGACAGATGCAGATAGGGTGTTTTCGAGGAGTTCGGCGAGTTTCATGCGGGTGCGTTAGCGTCTGCGTTTACTTCTTAAAGCTCTGAATAAAGGCGGTGGTCTAACCAGTCATAGGATTCTCCCGCGCCATCATCCGTGCAGACTACGCCTTCGCATGCGCCGACGCCGACGTCGACATACAACGGGTCGAATGGGAAGCCGAATGGCGAGGGGACGTCGTCTGCTGCGGCGAGTGTGAAGGGGTCTTCGTCTTCGTCGTCGAAAAATAAGAAGAAAGCGAACGGGGCCGGTAACAAGGACAAGGATAAGGATGATGAGGGCGACGAAGGAGGGGATAAGCCGCCTACGAAGCGGTTGAAGATTACTTATGGGAGGGATTAGAACTACTGGATTCGAGTCGACTCGAGGAGTTTATTTTGTGGGCTTTCATTCTACGCATCAAGACAGGGGTGGGAAAAAGGAGCTTAGGCGCTGGGTGCTTTTTCTTTGGGACTGGTATATGTGAGCATTTACGGTCATCTTGCTCTTTCTATTGATATCCACTGGTCTAAAGGCTTCACTAGACTCAAAAGCAAATAATGGCATTGACTATCCTACTGTCCATCGTATAGACACATCCATCGCGCTCATTATGGACACCATGAGCAATTACAGCTGCAAGCGATAGGTGGCAACCTCAAAAGCTCGCAGCTCAATCTTGACTGCGACGTCGTCCTCGCCCTTGCAAACCTCCAACCGCTCCTCATTGTCCTCAAGCACATTGCACTTCCAAGCCTCCTTGACCGGGAACTTGGCGTGGATCGTACCCCTCGATCTACCGCCCAGCGACTCGTAGATACGAAGGATGATGCTTTTCCCGGGTCGCTTGGGCAGCTCGCCCCGAGAAACGTCTTCATCGTCCTCTCCGCGCTTGACCACGTCCAAGATGAGAGACTGTGAGCCCCTGACAGCGATGGATCTGAACACGTCAGCGGATTGCATGCCGGAGCAACGGCGCAGGATAAGAGGACTGTTGAAATTGTATCCCGCGCGGACGGTGCGGGCATCCAGGGGGCCAGCATGCGGGAGAATGGCGTAGCGAATATGATGGCGGCCCATGTCGGCATGGGCGTCTGGGGCTTTGGGGGCACGCAGAAGCGAGAGACGCATCAGGTTACCGCAGGTTGCAAAGCCGTATTTGGAGTCATTGAGGATCGAGACTCCGTAGCCGTACTCTGACAGGTCGGCCCATTTGTGGCAGCAGACCTCGAATTTGGCCATGTCCCAGCTGTTTCGGTTAGAAAACTATTGCTCATTGGAAAGGCTTGACTTACCTTGTGTTGTAATGCGTCGGTCGCCTGGTGATTCCATATTGAGTCTCGTACGATGCCTCTGTGTTGGTAATGTCCACGGGGAATTCGACCTTGAGGAACTTCATGGTCTCCTGCCACTCGACTTCGCTCTCAAACTCGACATAAGAGGGCTGGTCATCCACCGCCGCAGCCAGGCTGATTGTCGTCTTGACCCAGCTCTGGTCGCTAATTTGGATTGTGGTGGCCACGCTGACACGGTGCGGGCCTTCCTCTGCGATGGAGGTCTTTCCCGCCTGGAGCTCTTTTCTCGAATCGAGGTGGTAAACTTCCACATCCCAGGCTTGCCAGTAAAGCGGCTTGTCGTCAAAGACGACGAGCTGTCCCGCCTTGCCTCCCTTGGCGATGACTTCTCGCTCGGCTTCGAGGTCATACAAAGAAGTAATGACGCCATCCTGAACATCGACCCTCAACTTGCCATTGTCAAGACGGAAAATGCCAGGTCGTATCTCTGCTACCGTCACGGTGGGCTTTCGTTTAGCATCTAGAACCTGGCATTGGATGAGGCCAGGATCTCCTCTTGCTAGAGCATACCGTGAGCCTGTCAACGCGACGAACTCATCCGGGATTTTGACAATTTCCGAGCGAAACCAAGGCAACGTGTTGATGGCAACAAGACTCTTGCCGGCACTGTTCTCGGGAAACCCAAGCGCTTCGAGAGCTTGTTGTCTGGCCCGCTCACCCGTCTCAAAAATCTGCGCATACAGCTTGTCCGAATCGTCGTAGCACATCTCAATAGAGCTTCCGGGTAGGCAATCGTGGAACTGGCATAGAAGCACACCTTCCCACATATCATCAATATCATTCTTTGGATATTTGTACTCGCCGTTTGTCTTGGTAAGGGATGCGAGAGTCGACAGATATTCTAGTTCGCGCAGCAGAAATTCAGACTTGCGGTTGTTCCTCTTGTTGTTCGCCTGCGTAGTGTATGTGCCCCGGTGCAGTTCAAAGTAGAGCTCGCCATACCAGGTGACAAACTCTGTTCCATTTGCAACCTTTTGCTCAAGCCTCGTGAAGAAATCATCGACCGAGTCTCCCATCTTCACGCGCGGAAGCAAGCCAACCTTGTCACTTAGACCCCGGCAGCGGCGCAGCTTCTCTAGATGTTCAAAGGTAGGGCCACCGCCACCATCTCCTTTTCCAAACACCAGAAGCGAAGTGTTGTCATGATCCAGCGACTTGTGCTGGGTCACGCTGCGTTTAACGTCGCCAAAATGTGCTTCTGCGGTGTAGGTCTCAGACGGGGCCATGTGGCACATTACCTGGCTGCCGTCAAGCGCAACCCATTTGAAGGTAGTGTGCGGGAAGTTGTTGATATTGTTCCAGCTGAGTTTCTGGGTAAAGAAGCGGCTCATGCCCGCCAGCCGGCAGATCTGAGGGATTTGACTTGAGTAGCCGAATGTATCCGGCAGCCAGAAGGTGCTGCAACGCTCGCCAAAGCGGCTTTCAAAGAACCTTTGGCCGTAAATGAATTGTCGTACCAACGACTCTCCGCTGGGCAAGTTAGTGTCGTGTTCGACCCAGCTACCACCAATCGGCTGGAAATGGCCCTTCTTTACCCATCGTTTGACGCGGTCAAAGACTGAAGGGTAATACTGCTCTAGCCACTTAAACTGTTGTGCCTGAGAACAAGTGAATCGGTGCTCTGGATACCGGTCCATCAGGTCACACTGGTTAGACCATGAGCGAGCAACCTTGCGCTTTGTCTCCGCCCAAGGCCAGAGCCAGCAGGAGTCGATATGGCAGTGCCCGATGGCGTAGACAATGGGCTGGGTATCCGTCTCATAAACATCAGACGAGTCGACCTTATCCCCAAGATACTTCTGAGCGATTCTGCGAGCCTCCTTGATGGAGTCCCGGCTTCCGTGGCCCGCTATAAAAGCGTCCATGATGGCATTGGCAACCATATTGGCTTCATGAGCCTCCCAAGAGTCACCGGGGAACTCTCTCGCCGCGTCTGTAAAAAGTCAGCCACTCACACACACACTGCTTCACCAATAGCAGCCGTATACGCACCGCCAATGATCCAGAAATCATAAAACAGCGCCCGCGCCTCAACGTTGACGGCAGTAATCCGCGCCGTATGGAGCGTATAGTACTTATCCGGCGCAGGCGGCTGAATCGAGTCGCCGCCAGGCGCATTCCCAAACATGGCATTGCACGCCATCTCAATGTAAAACGTATGCTCCTTGCCATCGCGCCACGCATCAGGAATAACCCACTCGATCCGCTCCCCGCCACCAGTCAACCCCTGCACCGGCCGACCATCATCCGTCCACACCAAGCCCTCATTATTTGCATCCCAATGGAACTCCAATCGTTCTTTGTCGAGCATATCGCGCGGGACCGTCAGCCGAATCCGGAACCAGTGCGTCGACCAACTAGGGCCGAAAGAGGCGCCGATATGCGTGGGCGTGAACTCGTGCGATGTCGCCTCCTCGAACGTAGGACGCTGCAGGTCCGGGGGGGAGTAGACGGACAGCTTGACATGGTCTTCGTCGGAGGTGGTAGCTTCGTAGAGCTTGCTGTGGGCGGGGTTTAGCGAGGATTTTTTTTTCTTTTAGTTGATGGGATATACGTACGAGATGAGGCTTTGCTCACGGTACTGGCCTGAGTCTGTGAACTGGCGCAGTCGATCCGTGTAAATGCTCTTGATGCGTTGACCGACAGGATGTTCTGGGGCTCGAGGGAGTGAGCTTGGAGCTCGCAATGGGACGTCTCCACCCATTTCGGCGGATCTAGACTGTTGAGGTAAATAGGTTGAGGGATAATACCTTAACGGCTTTGCTTCAGAATATTTTGTTGAAAATTCTAACTTCAGCGTCTTTAGTCTCCTTAGAGATTAAAAGAGAAGGAAAGAGGAGAAAGGGAGGGTCAGGAAAGAGGCCAGCCGGATATCCGCCAGGAACAGGGATGACGTTTAAGTGCGGAGAAGTCAACAGCGGGAGATGGCGAGGAAACGGGGCGGAGGAGGTGGAATGTGAGACATCAACGAGGGTCATGAGATGTTGCATGATCCAGGAATTAGTCTATGTCTCCTTGGCTGTCTGTTTAATCTGAGAAAGCTGTATATCGACAGGGTTATTGATAGATATCCTTGTAGGACTTGTGCCATGACAGCATTGCCTGTATCGAGATACACTTCATGTTCTACAAAGATCACCTGGTTGTGACCCCCCAGATTAATCACTACAGAGCACCGTGTTGCTAACCCTGCATTGAGAACGAACATTTGACAAGTTGGGTGGAATGGATAGGTGGAGATCTCATCTATCGCAAAAGGTACTCAATTACAAAGATTGTATAACCCATACAGCTGGCATCAAAAAGTCGCTTCCATCAATCATCCAATCCATTGCCGAGACGCCAAACGTAAGCCTTAGGCCCTTCCAGAGGTATCAAAATAATAAAAAAGAAGTGAAATCATCAAAGGTGCGAAAGATTTAAATAAAAAAACCCCATCAGCTCGGCGGAGGCAGAGTGCAGAAACGATAGAAGAGAAAAAGCAAAGATATAATCATATCCAAGACTCAACGCGTCCATACGTCGTGTATGGGTTGACCGGTCCTATCAGTTTGATCTGCGATTTGAGCTGCATTCGTCGACGGTCATCGCTCGACTTGATGACTTTCTTCTTCGCCTCATCAAGCACGTCTAGCACTTGGGTGGTTCCATCCTGTAACACCCGAATGGCCTCTCGAGTGTTCTGCTGGATTACGGAGCGCACCGGCGGCGACAACGGCGCAGTGGGATTGGCAGATGTGAAGTCTGTACTTGATTTGGACTTTTGCGCGGACGACGGGTAAATGTTCCTTTGATGCTTTGGAAACTTCACCTGCTGATTTGGCCGATAGCTGACCCTCTTTGTGCCGCCGGATTTGTCCCAGATTGCCGCACCATACTTCTGGTAAGGAGTGATGGGAACAGCAAGCTGCTTCGTTCGGTGAACAGGAATTGGCTCGGGGCTTTCTACCCATCGTTCGCTCATACTTGAATCAGTTGAAATCGAGAGGGTTCTCATCCGGATATCTATATCCATCGGGCTCGACTCTTCTGTAGATGTTCCATGAGGGTGGTCACTCGAGGTGGCGGTCCCCTGGGAGGACGCATACTTGGGCGGGTAGAAAGAGGGCGCGGTCGTGGGCCGCCCTCGTCGGTTCGGCTTGTCCTTCTCCGCAGAACGCCTCGACAATGTGCGATGGACGTAGGAACGGATCGAGTCCCGAACTTCATGGGCGAGTGTGAGAGTCCCCCGGTCGGAGGTATTAGAACGCCTGCGATTCCTTCCAAAATCAAACGAGGATAAATGCAATTTGCCCGCGTTCCTCTTCCGCCATTGCGAGCTGGCGGGAGGAACCCGTCCGGATGGTCCAGCACCCAAGGCAGACGGGGTCGCTAATTCGGGGAAGAAATCCCACTTCTTCTCCCGGAAATAGTGGTTCGGACCGGCCCGTTTCTGGGCCCATTCTGGCGGACTTCCATATCGGTCATCTTTGGATACTGACAGAGCGTGTTGGGAAAGCGACAGGCTTGGAGAATAGGAAGCTATTGTTGATTGCTTCGCACAGGGATCCACTATTGGCTCGGCGCGATCTAAGGACGAAACCGGAGGATGATCGACAAGCCCGGGTAGGTCATCCGACGCCGAACGGACAAAAACGGGATAGCTTTCCGTCGAGTGGGTGGATTCGTGGTCTTGACTACCGTCACTATCCGCACTGCTAATGGTACTGCTGTCATCGCTCCATGCTGTCGAACCCCTCATCTCCGAGGCATCTGGGAGCGACTGTATTTGTGACGGAAGGTCGGGAAGAGGCTTGTCCAGTTGCAGGGTAGGACGAGCTGGAGGTTGAGGAACTCTAGGCGGGATAACCTGCTCCAGTCCCTCTAAGGATCGCGATGGTCTCACTGGAGGAGCCTGACGGGAGTAAGCGAGAGAGGCGGGAGACAACATGATCCCAACTTTATACTCGATCGTCAAGCAGACACCTTAGATATATTGTTTTCCCCCTCCACGAGGGATTCTGTTTGGAAAGGGGAAAGAAACCAGTGTTTTGGCAAGACAACCACCAACAGAACTCGGAGGATTTTGGATTTAGGTATGGCAAATGGATCAGATTGAGTTACGGATTAGACAATTCTCAGGAACAAAGAAACACAAACTGCCAAGGAGCGGGCTCAGCCTGTGTGTCAACAATCAACAGTCAACAGAATTGGGGTGTCCGGGAATGGCTGATCACAAGACCCTTTCCCCGCAAGTCAGCCTGTCAATCGAGCCTCCAAGTGGGCATGTACAAGAAGGATACAGCGGGGAGATATACGAACAAGCATCTTTGAAAAGGAAGAAGAAAAGAAGAAAAGAAGAGAAGAGGGGAAGAGGGAAGAAAAAGGAGGAGGGAGAACCGGGAAGGATAAAGCAACTGACTGCAAGAGAAAAGAAAACGATATGGAAATAAAATAAAAATAAAAATGGGACAATGCGAAGTAAAGGGATAGAAAGATGCAGCCAAACGAGTGATAATTCGGGTGGAGGGTAATCAGACCTCCCCCCTAGATAGAAAACGATGAGAGAAAAGAAAAGCTAAAATAATACTAGTATGAAAGCAGGCGAGATAATGCAGAAAACAAAAAAGCTAGCAAATCATACAGCAGGGTCAACCATGCAGCGGCGCAGTTTGCGAATCGTCCTGCAGGATAATCAGCATTTGGGTATCATCGCCAGCAAGCAGCCTCATGGACCGTCGTGAGGGGGGACATGCCAACGCAAGGGATGCCCAGATTACGGTTGTGTCGGCCAGCCTCTGACTCTGTGCACTGCCTTCCTGTCCTTCATCATCGTGAAAGGTTTAGTTAGGTAAGAATAGTATCTTAGATTGAGAGTGAAACATCGATGAGTAGGTAGGACAGTACTGATGATGGAACCATAAAGACGCTCAATGGGGATTGGGGTAATCCAGACTACGGAGTACTCCGTACCACTAAGATACTAGTACTCTGCACTTACGGAAGAGTGCTTAAGCTCAGGTATGAGCGATAGTATTGTGTACTAAGTATCTACATTATGTTCGGAGTACCTAGATTCCCAGCGCCCAACCTCGTGAAACACTAATCAGGTACCTGGGGGAGCTACCCGTAGGAATCGACACGTCCAACCTCTAAACCTAACTAAGTTTGGCTGCCTTCTGCATCGTCTCTGGCGTGAGTTCATCAGTGGGCTTACGAACGGCATTTAGTCGCCCCATCTTTCGGAGATTGGCGATCATCGCTTCGTCGCCAAAGTGGCTGTTGTGTTCGAATTCCGGGTCCTCACCATATGCCACTCGCGCGACATCCACCAGAATGCGGGCCGTCATGCCAAACACCCGGTAGCGAGTCACCTCGCCTGAATTTTCTTTCTCTTCTAGCTCCTCTGCAGCCTGTTTCTGCATCCGGCTGCTGCTGCGCGGTTTGACGACCGACCGGCTGTTGATGGGGACAAAGAACTGATGCACTGGGAGTGGGTCAGTGACAATCAAGAACTATCTAGACAAACGCCAACGAAAAAGCAAAGACAAATCAACCGACGATTTTTTTTTCCCCTTTTCCTTTGTCATTTTCCTTCTGCCTGATTTCTTTTCTTTTGACTTTTTTCTTTACACAGTATTGCAATTTAACCCGATTCAACCGACGACACACCGCCTGTCAAACAATGTACTCTACAGAGTTCAGGAGTAAGGTACAGCATTGGTACTCCGTACCTAGGTGCAACGGTGCAAACGGAGGACAGTGCCACTTACTTCTCCAATTGGACTGATGCCATCCAGTCCAGGATCCCTGATACCATTCTGTTGGGTCCTTGGTGCCCCAATCATCCGCATCTCTCATGCGTAAAAAATTGTGAAATGGCGCCGTAAACACGGCCGCAACCTCTCTGGCATCTAGCCTGGGAATCAGCGACACCTCTGGGTCGGCATTCTCACCCGTCTCCTCGTCGTACGAATGGAGCAGCGCCACGCAAGGGCGGACAACCACCTCCGTTCGAGCAAGATTAGCCGGGAACTCGCAGAGATGCTCAACGCTGAACGGCCGGGGAAATGACTGTTTCAGATCAGGCAACCCTATCTCTTCACGTGCCTCGCGGCGTGCCGTCTGGAATGCGGTCTCTTCTAGCGTATCCGCCCGTCCTGGGAAGCGTGGTGTGAGTGCTTGATACAAATTTTTGTCTTAAACTTTTAGGTTTGAATTTCACAATCGCATTCTTGACCCTTGAATGCGCAATCGATGATAGATGATATATCAGATGCATTGGGATGTCTTCATTTCTCCTCTTGAATTCTTTCTTGACCGCAAAGTGGAGCGCTCCACTCACCTCCAGGTAAAGCCGCTTGGCCAGCATCTGTAGAAATAGCGGTATGAGTAGATCATCTTGTCATGATATGATCATCGACACCTTTTCGACATCCATTCCCTGGAAAGCTTATGAGATTACTCACATGAACTGAGCGTCTTCGCCCGAATCGTCAACACAACCCTCAGATCGCCCTTGGCATCCGCGTAAAGTAACACTAGAACCGCCGCTCGACGCGACAATGGTACAAGTTCATAATTCGTCGGTGGAGGCCGATACTCTCTCAGCCGATCAATCGCTCTCTATTTAACGCAATCGCAGTAGCGGTGCTCGTTAGCCAAGGTGCATCATCAACGTCGTCATCGATTTCACCCTAGCAATTGACAGGGGAGAGATAGTTCCGAAACAAAAAAACAAAAAAACAAAAAAAAAAAAAAAAAAAAAAAAATTAAAAAATTGGCGGCGACACCCGCAAACCTCAAAATGAAATGAGATCATATTATCGAAATCTGAATCACCCACATGCCCATGGGTCATCCCTCATGCAGCCCGCTGAAAAGTGCCCAAATGGGGAAGACCGTTGCAGTAACGCGCGATTAAAATCAAGCTCGCCTCCGAGTTTCCGAAATTAAATGGCACGTACCTGTGAAGCCGGATTCAGACGAGGCATCTTCTCCCTTGCAGGTGCGGGCTGTGACGCAAGTCTCTTGCCAGTGCTGGTGCTGAAGCCACGGGTTATCGCGGTCAATTGGAGCAATGGTCGTCTTCGCATAATAACGCAGGGATATGAGCGATTAGGGCGCTTAGCTTTGTTTTATATCGTCATGACATGCACTATGGATTTGGTTCCTGATATTGGCGTGGAGATGGGTGGTGCTCCGTTGCCATTGCCGAGGTTAGTGGATCATCTGGGGCTGGAAAAGCCCTGGGTTCTTGGGGTAGAGCCAGCTTACAGCTGTCTTAGGCCTGCCAGCCGGGCTAATGGGAAAGTCGCGAACTGTGCTATTTTAGGTGCACGTTAAGATGCATTTCTTTTATTACGTCCTATTCTTCACTCAATTGGTAAGCAGTGACAGTTAGGTTCGAGACGTTCATCATAATGCGTTGAATCCAACTTTGGCATGCATCATCTAGTCTTACATCGATTTTAGCAAGTCAACGAAAATTAATCAACAAGAAAAGGAAAGGTAGAGAGGGGGCCATGAATATAATCATAATGTAGAACAGATAAGGTAGTGGGCCACTGCGAAGGGACCCTCCCCAATGGTCAAACCTCCGTCGAACTTCCTGATATCTATCGAGACAATACATCACCAGCAATCAAAATCACATAAATAGAATAAAGATGGTAATTGGAGGAGAGTATTCTGACCAAGGGAATGGACATCACACGCACCCAAAAGAAGAAGTCTATCAAGTGTGGAAAGTAAAAGACGGAGGAAATGGCAGAGAGAGCCTGTGGAAAATAAGACGAAAATGCAGGTCTATTCCTTTGGGGATTATCATCTCGGGCAGAAGGTGAGGGGAGAGGAGACAGAAGGAGAAACAATTGCCGGCAACATTCTATTGCGAGGAACCTCCCTTCTTCTCTTCCTTCTCCTTGGCCGCCAAGTCTTCTGACTGTGTCTGCTCGGCCTTATCGCCTTCCTTCTCAGCCTCAACAGCCTCGTTGGATTGCTTTTCTTGGCTGTTCGAGGCCTCAAACTTTGCGTCCTCTGTTTCGTCGATATCCTCAATGTCCTTTGGGGTCGTAACGCCCTTCTCTTCATGCTTGCTGTTCTGCTCATTTTCCTCCTCGATGAGTTCTTGCTGCTCCTTGATAACCTCAAGACGCTGCTTGTTGGTGGCAGCGCCCTCGGCATTATGGACCTCGAGCTCAATTTCGTGGAACAACTCTTCAGGGATACTAGACAGCACAGACTTGAGCGCTTCAATCTGAGACGCCATCTCTGCCTCCTTGCCGCCCTGTGCATATGCGTACGCGTTGCTCAGCACCAGAAGCGTGGACGGAACGCCTTGCTTGAGGCGCAGATCCAGCCACATCGCCAAGTCTTCCCGCAGGCGAGCGGGAGAAATACCATGCGTACGAATGCCACGTGAGGCACAAGCCATCTGCAGTTCTGGAACAGAGAGCGAGTCCACCCCCTCGTAGAAAATCGCGCGGTCATCGCGCTTAATCTGACGCATACGGTGTCGAATGTTGTACCGGAGCATGGCGTCCGTACCGAACGAATTTAGATTCATGTATTTGCAAATGGCGACAAGTTGAGGGCGGGACAGATTGTCCAGGGTCAAGTCATCCTTAAAGATCTTGCAAACCTTGATAACGTCCTCGGTTGAGGGGGTTTCCCCGGTTGTTCTAATCTTCTTGAAGAATTCTCCGAATTCCTCGTTCTTCACAGCGGCGGGAGTCACAGGGAGACCACTCTCTCGGAGAGTATTCTTCAGAAAGGTCGAAACCTCTTGCCGGGTTGAGCTCAAGTTAAGAGCCTTTTTCTCGCGTGCTTTCTGGCCCTCGTAGGTGCTAGGCAGCAGGTTGGGGAACAGCTTCAAGGCGACAGGAAGTAGCAGTTCGGCGAAGGGGATAATGACGAACATCGAGAATGGGATCAACCGGCCAAGATCTTTCACCGTTCGTTGAAGCTGATTGTTCAGTGTGTGAGTTGAGGCCACTAGCGTTACTTCGCAAGGGTAGCAAAAGACCTACCTGACGGTACTCTCTCCGGCTGAGCTCATATCCAGCAGCCATCTTCAACGCCAGTCGCGAACTGATCCTGACTTCCGTAGCAAGAAGCTTCGTACCATCCCAGTAGTGCTGAACTTCCTTCTTGATCTTCTGCCCAATCGTCAACTTCTTCTGCTCCTTTTTCGCCTCAGTCACTTTCTTATCATCGTCCGCCAGCCCCTTCTTCGCCGCTTCCAGCTCGGCGCGCTTCTGTACATCTACGCTGTTCTCGGATGCAAGAGGTGTCTCTGACTTGGGAGCGACCTGCGTGTTCCCGTTGTCAGCCGCAAGTCGCGACACATCTTCCTTGGGAATGGGCTTCTTGGCCTGTTCGGCGTTGAAGCCCGGAGGCGGCAATGGGTTAGAGGGCGATGATGTCGAAGTAGAAGTTTCTGTGGCATAGCCGCGCTGATGAGAAACCAAGATCGCAATCGCCTGCAGGTGGGTAGGGAACCCTCGTTCGTTGAATCGGAGATTTGCGGCCGATGCAGCACCCAGGGCGCCAGTATACCGTGGTCGGACTGTTGGTGATGATCATTATGAGACACAATAATTTCTCCCCAAGTACGATACAGCTAAAGCGAGCATAAAGGTTGACTTACCGATCAGATTGGGGCGCACAGAATTGGTGCGCATAAGCCTGGCCGATCTCATTGTGACGGACATTGCCGAAGTCTAGGGGCATGAAATGCTCGGGGTGACGAGCAAGTATAGCAGACGGGGCGCAGCAATCTCGAAGAGAGTTGTAATCTTGATCTCTTAATGGTTTCAACCGTGCAGAAGAAGAGTAGGTATGACAGTCAAAGTTTGAAGTAATGATGTCGTTGAGCACTCTCCGAAGACCCATGCAAGAAGATGTGGTTTCTTCACGTGATCTCATCGGATTTCGGGGCTTATTTTCGTTGGCGTCGGAGTTTACCAAATCCCATTGAGAGACTGGAAACAAGCTCTCTACTCCGTACTCTCCTGGCATTGGCCGCTTTTCTGGTGGATCATTATTACGTATTAATTCTCAAATTGCTCCATATTCTGAATTTAGTAACAGTAGACCATGCTGTTTGTACTAGACATAATTAACGAGATAAATGCGCTGCTGAAATCAGAATAAGATGTCCAGGTGAAAGGAAAATCTGTGCAATCCGGGGAATCAAAATCAATCGCAATCATCAACAGTCTAGATCATGTAGGCATTAAGTGTTTGAATATAGGCAAGTCGCGGAGACAAAAGAATGACTACGGCAGGGTATCATCAAGAGCAACACAAAACCAGTCGATGCCCAACCCAGAAGCATTGCTAGAGCATAGACAAACTCAGTAGAAAGACTCAAGGAGATAAAAGAGCATTTACAAAATTAATAGGCAATGAAGATTCTACTTTCTCTCTCGCGTATTGGCAGCGGCCGCGAGATTGGAGCCATCTATGGCAGTCGACGCCGCACTAGAGTCAAGCGGGGGGATCTTGTCGAGACTTGACTTGTCGCTGTCCTTGTGCACAGATGCTGAGTCCTCCAAGATGCCAGCCCCTGCGGAAGAAGCGTTGTTCAGGATCGGTAGCGTCGAGCTGGTCGTACCAGCCGGAGAGCCCTGCCAGCGCGCAACATCTTTCTTCAACTCCTCCAGCTCCTTCTGGAAACGTTTGCCAAAGATGTCAATGTAGTAAGTGGCACCATTGTGGATACTCAAAACGAATAGGGCTGTCAAGAAAACACCGCTGGCCCATCGGAACCGGAACCAGAGAGGACAAGGAATCATGGTCAGAAGCGCATAAATGTACTGAATCATCATAAAGGCAGGCGATTGCAATGATTCGGGAAGACTGATCACAAACTTCCCAATCCAGGTCTTCGCGTAGGATTTGCGAAGCCACGTGAAGCTGGTAGGACGCCCAGCGGCGATCTTCTCGGCACGGCGCACAGTAATGAAAAAGTGATAGGTCAGCTGCCAGAACATGTAAGGCACAGTTGCCCACAGCATCATGGAAAGAAGAGAATAGTGGTTGGAAGAGCCAGGTTTGCTGAACTTGATGTCGTAGACGGCCGGAAATCTCTCTCGTAGCACTTCCGCGGGAGTGAGATGGACGAGACAGTGTAAGGTAACTGGCGGCATGATGTGAATGAAGAGACTGCGCATGAGACACGTCAGCGAATGATCCTTTGCCGGGAAATTCCTCAACGGCACCTACCTCACGACCTTATCCATGCTGTGGAAGACCATAGAGTTTCGCCACATTGCAATAGCAACGGCATTGTTTCCAAAAGTGAGGCAGAAGGTGCTGATAAATAGTCTCTTGGACCTCGGAAAGACCCAGATACTGAGCATGCAGAGCATATTGACAAAGTAGCAAAGATCGGCAAGGAAATAATGATATCCCTTTTTGTGGTATCCATAGTATCGGATCGGCATGAAGTAGGCCAACTGCACGCTGAACCAGATGTAGAAGTATTCGGGGTAGGCTCCAATGAGGTAGCCGCTGACGAAGATATTGAGAACGCCTGCGATGAACGAAACCTTCTCGCGTAGTGTCACCGTGGCCGTGGCATTCCACTGCTTCTCCAGCCGCTTGACACCATCACTCATCCGACGGCGATATTTGGCCAATTGCTCATCGGCTGTGGGAACCCGCCGCTTCCATTCTCCGACCACTCGATCCTTTGCGTTCATTGAGGTAGATTTCAGCTTCTCGCGCTGCTTTCTGACCTTCTCTCTCTGCACATTGATCGCCTGTTGCCATTTCTCGAGTTTCTGGGAGAGTGAAAAGTTGTCAAGCAAGTCAAACACGGTGAGTTTGTCTAGCGGCGGAAACGTCTCCCAATCATCCTGATACGAAAAGGAAGGATTTCGCGACAGCCTAGGAGGAGAGGCTGGCGGCGAATATGAGCGATTGGAGGAGTCCGCATATTCATCTGTGTCATAGAAGGCATCCATATCTTCCATTGATGCGGGTTGCAACACAGGTGAGTCATGCACGCCCGTCATCTGGTTTGTCCTTCTATCTTGGTCATCATCGAGTCCGGTGCCCTCCATGATGAGTTGTTGTCGAAATGAGAGGATTGTAGGGCCTTCCCGGCTGTGAGGGTAGGAGCGACTAAGAAAGCGGCCGAAAGTTAGCATCACCATGTTGTATCAGGCCCAGACGCCGTCCCCCAACAAGATATGAGAGAGCTCGAATACGTAGACTTGATAAACGAAGTGACTTCTGGGATGCAGGAAGCAACAAGAGTCTGGGAGTCTTATCGATAGGAGGGGCTGATATAACTACCTTTGGTAGGCTGAGGACTCTCAAGTCAAAAAAACGAATCGTCGTCCAATGAAGATTAGGTCTGTTATCCAATGGTCGAATGCGCCAGTATCCTTCAAAATCCAAGGCGCGTGATACCATGTAAGAGTCAACTGTACTGCCGAGCGCGACGACGTGCGGAGAAAGGATGTGGAAAGTTCGACTTGGGAGGACCGTGGTGTTGGAGAAAAGGCCTGTTGGGAAGATGAAGCTCAACGCGTGCTTGAAGTGACGTTTCTGGTTGGTTGCGGCTCATTTGCTACTTGGGTCTTGGAGCAGCTCATGATGCTCCCTGAAATCTGGGGCATGATCTGCTCGGCTAACCAATAAGCTTCAGCCACAGGATCCCCTTGCCACTACCGATGATTTGTTGCCTGAGGCGTGGCTGCCCGTCGATACCATGCATTGTGCTGCGTCTATGCGTATTTAACATGCAGGTTGTCCCTTCAGTTGATAGACGAATAAGGCATGATATTATTTTTGGAGAAATGCGACCGCTTGAAGAGAATAACGGTCTCCATTCTATAATTCTTGCAGTAGATCCACAACACAGCAGAAAACCATGAAGGACTGATATCTATATGCAAGCAGGTCACACTATTCATCAGTAATCCGCTATAAAACGCCGGATGGGACTTCTTTTGGGAAGAGAATGTCAATGAAGCGGCTGAGTTGTGGTCAGAAGGAGACATGACAGCAGCCATACGCTACTAAGATCGGTAACTTTCCGATTCATATCATGGTCCGAATGCATCTGCTGCGTTGTAATGATGCGGTATTAGCACGCCCAGAATACTCAGGCCCATCATGGAATGAGCCTCCCCTTGTGCTACCAGACGTCGGCTCAGAGATAATCTTCAACGCTACTGGTGAGGAGAGGCATGAAAGGATGATAATCCAGGTCAAGCTCTCAATACCACGGTTCATCCTCCAGCTCTCTCCTTGCCTCCATCAACAACTGCTTCTGCAGCTCACCCAGCAAAAATTGGCCGACAACCGCAACCCTTCTGACTTGCCGAAACAGGCGCGCCACCGCCACTATATACAGCGAGCCAGCTCGAGTGTCGCCACATATGACCAAACGTTGTGCGCAGGCCCAAGATATTAGGATACGTGCTGAGCTAAGCAAAGGAAGCCCGGAGAGAATGAGATTGACGCTCTGGCAATGCTCGCGCATGTATTCGGTGAAGTACGGAGTATAAGCGATATGCATGATGCGGTGCTTGGGGAGATGGTTGGGGGTTTTGAAGGATTCGAGTATCTCATAGTGTAACCCCATCCAAGAGCGTCGAATGTGAAACGGCTGAAAACGACCTGCTGTACCTCCTCATATATATGCTTGCTTGTGGTTAGAAGATTCATGTACACGTCATTTGAATCTCGCCAGACGGTGTGGCCACGGATATAATATACCAACTTCAACAATTCTCCACAAATGATGACTTCACGGTCGAGCCAGTAATGATCGGTGCTCGAAGTAGCCCTGCAGAGAATCTCGCTGCGAATTTCGAAGGGGAGGTCGAGGAGGCGAAATGGTATTGACACGATCGAGTGACTTGGCTCTGTCTCCTTTGCATGCTTGAAAGAGGAAAAGGGCTTGAGAATAGTGCTCCATAAGCAAGGACCCTCCTGAATCCAGACTTTCCGATTCAAGTCCATATTGCGAGAGAAGGTCTGAGACTCTGAACGCATACTTCTCTATGGACTTGATAGATTTGCTACTTCTGCATCTGAAATTTTGTCGTCCGATGAACGGTGAATGTTGGCCCTCTCGGTCTGGCCGTTGAGGAGCTAGTCTGGCGGGATACATGGAGTAAGGACTTTTTCCACTTTCCAGACAATGAGCAGGCTTCTGAATGGGGCAATATACATTATTTCGCCAGAACACAGTCATGCCTAAGAACGGCTCATTTGCTCAGGACGCTATGAGCTAATTGACATGCAACAGGGAAGAATCAACAAAGGAGACAACACAAACGAAAGATACGCCCTCGCTCTTCTTAACAGGACACAAGCCGAAAACTCCACACTATCTACGTTTGCTGAGAATGGGATTTTAGAACATCGTGTGTTGCAATTTGTCTCCGTATGAACAGGGACGATAGATGGCCAAAAGCGAATACCAAGACGACAGCCAGCGATAAGGCAAGTCGCAGGGACAGGCTGTTGAGGAGGTCAGAGACGGGCTCATATTCAGGCTACAGCCGAGATTTCACGGGAACGGACCTTCCTATGACAAGGTTCAGTCAGTTTGACGACATATTAAATGGCACATTGATCCCAGAGGTTCCATGGCTCCAGATCATCGAATGCGGAGCATAGAAGCCCGGCAAAGAATTAGAGCCAGTCGAAGGAACCTCTGCATGGGCATGCAACGCCTGCGTTTGCTCACTAGAACTGATGGATGAAATCATACCCTTTGAGAGAGATGATAGTCCGCTCTCAACTGAGCTTTTGCGGCTGATGGACACTGGGGACAAGGGCAAGTAATCCGCCTCAGTGATTTGCTTTTCGTTAATGTTCACTACTGCCGGCTCAATTCCCTCCGGCAGATGTATTGAGGAGACATAGATAACGGTATCACCGCCTGTTGGGTCATTAACGATCAGCCTGATGCCACCGAACGATTTGTTAGAGTCTAAACATACTGATCTTTCCGCTCAGATAGAGTTCCTCGATTTCCCGGACGTCATAAATCTCGTCCAAGATGAACAGACGCTGAGGCGGTGCGATTTGACGGTGCACATCCTGCCCAGCCTCTCTGAGCTTCTGCGCGGTGATGGCATGGCTTTCCCTCAGTTCGCAAAGAATGTGCATAAGAAGTCGAATTCTCTCTAGAAGAGACGAAGAGTCAGCGACTCCTGGCTGAACCGAATTTGCAAAATAACAAGCGAGGGAAGAACGCGATTGACATACCATGCTTTAGGAGGTGATCTGGCTCCTTGTGTTGAACGCCTGTAGGCCACCATTTGGGCTTAGTCAATTCAGGATCCAGCTTCTGACAAGGTCCTCCCATCACTGTCCTACGCCCATTGTACGGGTGATTGACTTGCTTCCGAGGTTCTACCAACTTGACAAATGCCTTTGCAATCACCCTGCAGTTGAGCTGTTGGAGATTTTCAAAGGCTTTTTGGTAGAACTGACGCAGCACGTCGGTTTGTCCTACTCGAATCGGCGTCCGTTTGGCTCCGCCGTCAGCCGAATCTGAATCTGAATCACCACCCATTTCCGAGCTTGTGCGCTTCCTATTCCTCCTAGGGCGCTTATTCTGAAGTGTCTGGAATTCGCAAGGGATGAGCCTGGGATGCCTTGGTTGGCCATGCTGGAACCACGCTGGACTTTGTTGTAGATCCAGTCCGGCATTAAATATAAAGGACTGCCTTTCGGCTAGTTCGCCATGTGCTGCCCCAATTGCACCGGCTTGCGATACACGCGGATAGTCAGCATTTGTAATTTCAGGTGTTCGACATGATCCGTTCTCACCAGAGGGGAAATTCTGCATGTTTGACTGCCAATCGGGGGTCACGGCTCTAACAAAGCTCTGCTTGAGATCTTCGGTAAAAATGGCCCTTTCACAGCCTGCAAGGGATGTAGAAACATTTACACCAAGCTCGCCATTGCTATCTATATAGATCATGGCAAAGTGGGGGAAAGGGCAGTTGGATGCCCGTGGCATTGGGCTGTGGCTCTCCTGTGGGAAATCAAGTTAGTGGATTGTCCTATTGTTGCGACAAAGCGTTATGCATACCGCTGGCCCTTGCTGGCCCGCCATGCTATCATAGGGCAACAGCTGATGATGCTCCTGGGCTCCTGGCTGGGCTGTTGGATCCATTGCGCAAATCGACCTTGAGGTGCGAAAGATATACTGAAGTACCAATGTCTGTTGAAGAATGGGCCGTCGGAGGCTCAATGGTGAGTCCTCCACGAAACGATATATGTGATCCGAGATTTGATAGTTTGTGGCAACTCCAAAGAATCTACCGGACCATGGGCTTGGGCTACTTTATATAACCGCACGACCAATTGCAGTGTTGAAAAAGTACGTACACAAATGGTCCTCAAATCATCCCATGTGAGAGTTGAATTTCACTAATATCGCTGACGGCTTGGGTGGCGTGGTTCAACACGGAACCTAATGTAATACAGACAAATGCATGCAGAAGTGACACTATGGGCTGCACGGAAAGGTCCCATTGATACATGGCCGCCATTGCTCTTAGGCAGATGGGGCATTAATACATACAGAATCGGGCTTAACGCCTCTAATTGATGCCAATCAGCGAATGAGGACGATGGATGCTACCTGTTTACGAGACTGTCGCCATCGGGGAATCAGCAAGTCGCCTCCTGAGCGTGAAGATCATCCAAGAGTTGTCTGTGACCGTAGGGCGTCTTTCCATCTTTCCAGCCAGATGGAAGCTCCGTCAATGGTGCTACCGAGCGCGTCAATGTACCAACAAAAGCAATCACAACTAATAATCTAGGCTAGGTTTAAGACCGGGGAAGCTAGCTTAGAGTTAGCCTGCGGCCGGAGCAGTCAGGGCACATCCCAGCAGGGAGAATCGATTCCCTTTTCGTCGCTTTGATTTGAACCTTGTCCAAAGGTTGAGCCTGTTATCCGTCTAATAGAATCATTGACCACCTTTTTGGTCGTCAGACTCGTCCTTTTGACATGGCGCTGACACTCAGGACGCTTTTGAGAACACAAGTGTAAGAGGGTCATCCAGGGCGATGTCCAATGCGCACCCGTTCTCTAGGACCACAGCAGTGACATGCCCGCCCTTCAAGCTTGGTTTTCAGTGGCAATCAATGTCCACCAACGGAGCCTGGTGTATCTGCGCCCTATAGATAGCCTGTGGAGACAGTCGTCCAGCGCCATCAACTACAGATTGGTTCCACCGAACCAAAGAGCGAAATCAATGTATCAGGTTTTCTTTGTTCGCTGTCCAGAGCGTGTGCGTCAGTGCGGCTACATGGAGGTTGTTGTCTAACGTAGGCCTCAGCCATTGGTCATTGCTCACGCATTCGACAGTTATTCGCTGGCTTGCTCATACCTTTCAACCTGTTGAACAATAGCGACTCTCTGGGGATCCTTTATCAATTGAGCCATGGAGAGGTGCCAGAATGCAGAGTCTAGAGTCCAGGTGGCAGAGTAGCTGAAGAGTTATCACTTTGTACCGCGTGGGGACAGCTTTCGAGTTTGAGAAAGGTTGGGCTTGAAGCACGGACAGTCCGAAGCATAGTGCATCAGCGCACTTTTCCTCAAAGGCTTTTAGCTTCATCCATAAGGTATCGACACAAAATCTACGGGATCTTGATTCTTGGTAAGCTGCATGGACTGACCGATTACCCTTTGACTTCCTGAAACGGCAGCCAAGGGCAGGAAGTACAGAGAAATAACCCGGCAGCTGTCCCGACAGTGGGTTAGGACTCTCTTATCGAATCAGCATCGCTGTACTCTCCTCGAAACAGTTCCGTTTGACTGTCCACTAGTTGAACACTTGCTGAATGCACTTTAACCTAACATTCTAGCACTTGTACTAACTTAAGGATAGTATAGTACAGTAATTGACCGACCGCTGATCCTCCAACCTCTACTGAGCTATGAGCAGACGTCCAGAACTAGACTTTCACTGCTAAATTGCTTTTGTGCCTGGTTCTTCCAAGTGGTATCCATCAATCGATGTCATTCAGGAGTCAGGAGAACCATATTTGAACACTGAGCCAACTACACTTCAACTGATATTTGCAAATCCATACCCCGTTCCATGGTAGGCAAAAGCATTACCTTTCCCTCCTGATAAGGAGGTGTTTTAACAGGGATTGCTTCGTTACGGCGGATATTGCATCCACCAACCACCAATGGATATGGCTTCATGTTCTCAGCAACGAAGTTGGGGCCAGAGCTGCGAATTCAAGAAGCTGTCTCCATGGGAGATTGCCTTGAACGGAAACAAAAAGCAAGCGCAGTTCTTTCTTGGAGAATGCAAACTGCGGAGTGCGGACAGACCTCTCCGAATGCCAGGCGATGTGACACGTCACATCGTCACTGATGGTCTTGTTATGCAGCTTGCGCCACTGGCAAGAAAAACAGGAGGATAAAAACGTACCTATCAAACCTGGGGGGGGGGAAGGAAAAGAAAAGAAAAAAGAAAGGAGACAAAACCGCCATGGCTCCCTTGCTTCATTGCGGGGAAAGTGGACTCCTTTTTTCTTTTTCTTAATGCAATTCTTCGCGCTTGTCCACTAGTCACCATCACAGTGGAAAACAATGCCTCATCCATCCACTTTCTGCCAGGTAACAAACAGAATTGACTTGTGCCTGCTGTCAGAAACCATTCCTGTGTTGGAATGACCATGGAATATTAGCCGTTTCAATGTCTGGAAGACCTGCATGTTGTGACTTGTGGCTGCTGTCTATATTTTGCTCGACGAGACGACTTCAAGGCCCTCTGTCAAGTCCAGACCCTCTTGGGCTTGGAGCGAAGGACAATCACTCTGCAAGCGGTGAGAATTTTTTTTTTTTTTTTTTTTTTTTTTTTTTTTCTCGCAGACTGACACCCAAGTCAACTTGATATGCTGTCGTTGGCTATTTGCGAGCGAAATGATCCTTTTTCGCTGAGTTTCTCGTCATGATGCCCCTGCAATAGGTCTCTAATTGACTGCATGAATGTCTGAGCACTTGCAGCAACCAAGATATTGTCTGGCCTGCATGTAAATTGGATGAGAATAATGCCCATCTTCACACGATAGCGTTTTGCTATTGTTGAAGACCAACTATTTTACTGATCCGCCAGGGTATGGGACAGATACAATGGTCCATCTGATGATCGACTATCTGTCTCTCACCGACAATTCAATGCTAATCATGGCCAACGTTGGGGTTTTCATGGTGTACATCCGCTATCCGTCAACCATTGATCATTTGCCGCATTGATGACGCTCGCCATTGAGATTGAGAATAGTCTTCTGAAGGCGTGAGGACGGGCTTCCCGATATGCGCATACTACAAATGCCAGACATTCATCCATGCAACTTATTTGTCTCCGTGCGCCTAATCATTTCATCTCCTATGGAATAGAAAGCCAATAGTGCTTCATCTTGTGTACGTAGTTGGAACATGGAGGATCCAAATAGTTCACTAGACCTTGGCTACTGACTCGAGTGATAGACTTTTGGGGCGATAACTGACGGTGTCTGTAAGAAATCAAGTTCTCTCTGGGACTCGGAAGCAGCGTGGGGCTACGAATGTTCAATGGCTTTCGACTTTTGGACTGCGCCACAAGGGATCGGATGAGGAATTACAAAGACTCTCAGATCGAAAGATTCTTCTGCCGCTTCACGGAGCCATCGAGCATCGTTTAGCGCCCCAGCTATGTGTCTTTGGATCAAGTTGCCTACTCCTGTACTATAGCAGAGGTGACGATCTCTTGATGATCTCTTGGACAATGACCCCATAATGACCCCGATCTCAAAATTCTTTCAAGGCATTACTGGTGGGAAAAGACAATGTTAAACAATAGTTAACGGAGCCTACATATTGACATTCGTAGTCTCGTGACTTAAAAGAGCTGCTCCTCAAGGTTCAGAGCTATGACAGCCGAAGGGTCACACCTAGTTTGCCTCGCAATATCTTCCTGCAGTCATGCCTCTGCTGCGAGGCCGGGTCGTCGTCGATGCAGTACAGGACAACAACTCTTGAAGGCGACAATCCAGCTCCGCAATACCATTACCACCCAGCTCGACGAGCTCGTTAGTACATCTTAAATCACCCGCAACCCTCTTCAGCTCGTAAAGCACGGCCAGCCTCTCCTGGTGAAACCTCAAACGCTAGCCCTCTTCCGTCACCTAACGATGCACCCACGATCCACGGAGGCAATCTTCCTTGGGGTGACCCGTGGCCAGAAATGATCGCTTGTTTCATGAACTTCTACCACATTCCCTTTCCGTGGCAAGGGGTCTTGTCCATCCCGATGGGACGGACCAATGACTGAGCCCCTCTACGCATACTGCTGCACTGCTGCACTGCCACTACCAAGCATCAAAAGCTCCCCCCGAGTTCCAACAAGCAGCTTCAAAGGCACTGGGAAGCTCTTACCTCCCGCTTCAGCACTGTGTCTCGCCATAACTATATCGTAGGTAGTTGCAGGGGGTATGGCCCTCCCAAGCTCCGTTGACAGGCATCCCATTATTCTCAACCTCGTTGATTCTTCTGCGTGTCACTGCAAACGATGCGGCGTCCTCCCTTGTCATTATAAGTGCAACCCCATTAATGCCCGCTGGTGACTCAGAAGCTTGCACCAACCACTTGTGATAACGGTGCAGGCAATTCCACAAGATGAACAGTCGACGCCTGTGCTAAGCTGCCGCGCAGTTTCCATGTTAAAGTATCCGGCTCAACCTCACGTCGTTTACCCTCTTCTTTTGCCGGCTTACAAGGGAAATCGTAGAGTCAAAGGCGGAGTTGGTTGCATTAATTATCATGCCTTTGTCATTAACCTTCCCGCTATCCATCGCGACTGTTTGGAAAAGAAGAATTCATAGCCATCAAGGGATATAACAAGGCAGTTAGACCGGGGGGGGGGGGAAAGGGGGAGGAGAAGTACTATTCTACAAAGCCATGGAAGTAACCAGATCACAACCCTTCGAGGCAAGCTTAATTGAAGTACAGAAATCAATCTAGTTATATTTCCGGAGCTGCAGGAGAGGTCAGCACTTGAAATGGCGGCTGGAAGAATGAAGGCAAACTTACATCAAGTGTCAAGGATTTACTGGTGTTTTCGACCTGGTCTCGGTAGATACCAACCAGTGCTTCACTGTTCTGGAACAGTCCAGTCTTCAAGCTGATGACGATGAACTGCATGCCAGGGGCCGCATGGTCGTGGATATAGTTGGCGATGCGAGCCACATTGGTGTTGTCAAGCGCAGCGTCAACCTCGTCCAGCACAAAGAAGGGGGATGGCTGGTAAGAATGGATAGCAAAGAGCAAAGCCAGCGCAGCCATAGTCTTCTCGCCACCGGATAGATGCTCCATGTCCCGGAAACGCTTGAGAGGAGGCATGGCGTGATATTTGATACCATCTAGGTATGGCTCGTCAGAGTCCTCAATGTCCAAGTACCTATGGTTCATTATTTAGTTAGAGCAACATAAATTATATCCCTGAAACAAAAAACTTACGCCTGCCCTCCCAATGGATAATTGGCACTGCGAGTCAGCTCACGGTAGATGGGTCCAATTTGCTCCGAGATGTGAGAGAACGCTTTGTTGAAGAGATCCGATCGTTTTCGCATAACCTCCTCGAAGTCTTCTTTGGCCTTGCGAGCCCGTTTGCGTGCTTCATCGAAGTCCTTCTCAGTGCTTCGCAGTTTGTTTTCAACGCTTTCGAGACGCTCCATCGCACGTGTATTCGGCGCCATCTTGTCCAACTCGCTGTTGAGAGTTTTAATTCTGTCGAGCAGTTCTTCTTCGACCTTTTCGTCGCCCTCCTGTTTCTGATGAGTTCTTGTTCGATCTGACCCGGTGCGACAGTACTAACCTCCTTGAGAGACTCCCCTAGCGAGTCAAAATCGACTTCAATCCCATAGTCTTGCACTATACCACTTCCGTCATTGGCCTCCTCATCAACGTCCATTGCATCGGGGTCGGCTGTTTGAACAATGTCATCGATAGGCAGTTGGTCAAGCGATTTGGAATTTTCCGTGAGAGGGATGTTGATATCCTCGAGTTTGCAGCGCCTTAGAACAGCATATCGGCTGGAGGAGTTACGCTGGATTTCGGCCTCCAAAGCGCTAATATTCTTTAGGACACCTTCAACGTCCTTGCTGCGTCTCTGAAGTTCTCTGCGTTGCCTTGCGAGGTTCTCCGCTGATTGTGCATAAGCCTCCTTCTGTTCCTGCAGTCGTTCCCTAAGAACATCCAGCTCAGCATTGTATTCATCCAGCTGATTCCGGATTTGCTCTTGCTCGGCTTTGAGTTCCTTGATTAGACTCTGGTCCCGTCCATGCTGTGCCTGAAGACTGGCAATTCTATCGTTCGTCGCCTGAAGTCGTTGCCTTTCGAAGCTGAGTTGGTTCTCAATCCTACTCTTCTGCGTTGTGAACTCGAGCTTTTTCTGAGCGGCCTCCTCTTGCAGAGAGCCTTGTTGTACCTCGTATTCACGAATGTTGGCGTAACCAAGACGCTTGCAAAATTTGCGGTAGATTTCGTCCTCAATCCTGCTGACAGACTCTTGCGATTGCGCGATGGTCTGGTCGAGTTCCTCCAGAGCTTCCTGGCGCTCCATGTATTTGGGTCGCAAGTCTTCGAGTTGGCGCTTCACGAAATCCAATTCTGTGCGCTTGCTCTTGAGGTTTCTTTCGAGAGCCTTGAGTTCCTCTTGCGCGTAGGCTAGGCGCTGCTCCAGGCCCACCAATTCACCTTGCAAAGTCTCCTCTTCAGTGCCTCTACGATGGCCCTTGGGCAGATTGGCGAGGTCGGCCATCAGTTTGTCCTTGAGCTTGTGAAGATTCTCAACCTCGGAGTCCTCCCATCTCTTGGAATTTTGTTGAGGGCCTCTACCACCAGTCATCAAACCTCCCTTGTGGATTACAGTTCCATCGAGTGTGACGGCTTTTGCGTCTACGTTTCTTTCATAGCAAAGGTATTTGGCTGTCGCCAAATCATCACAAACAATGGCGTTTCCACAGGCATAGCTGATGGCTCTTGCAACGGAGTCATCGTAGTCCACCGTTTCAATAGCTGGGCGCATTCCTCGGTGGATGCCTTTCAGATTAGAATTGAAAGCCTTGACTTGGATGGTCTCCAGAGGGATAAAGGTTGCCTGGCCGGCTCTCTGGTATCGGAGGTGCTGGATGCACTCCTTGGCGGTCTTCTCATTATCGACGACGATGGCATCGAAGTGACGGCCGAGCACGGTGCTAACGGCTTCGGCATACTTCTTCTGCTTAGGTCTGCAAAGGTCACTGACACGGCCCTTCACACCAGGAAAGATGCGCTTCAAGGTCGAGATCAGCTCCTTGGCTCTTAGTTCCCTCTCTGTTTGCTTCTTGCCATCATCAGCCTCAAGAAGCTTTTTCAAGACGACCTGAACTTTCTCCTCAAGTTCTGTCCTCATCTGGGAGATGCGAAGGCGCTCAGAGGTGAGCGCGTTCAATTCCTTCTTCTTGCGGTCAATCTCCTTAGAAGTGGTCTTGACTGTGTCATTCAAGGCTGACTTGCGCTCCGTCAAAGTCTGTGTATCATTTTCTACGCTCTTGAGTTGCCACTCCGTTGAGTCAAACTTGCTCTTCAAACTGTTGTAGGCCTCGGCTTCCGTCTTTCTTTGGCGCTTTAGATTGGCGAGATTGATTTGCTCCGCAGATGATCGCTTGCTGACTTCTTCTTTGAGCATTTTGTACTCCTGCTGGTCAGATTCGCTCAGTTGACCACCCTTATTACTCATTGTCTTATGCCATTCAGCCTCCCATTGGGCCTGAGCTTTTTCGACCACTTTGAGGTCCTTTTCCAATTGTTTCACATTGGCCGCCTGAGAATCACGTTCCTTGCCAATTTCGGCAATCCGAGAGGCAAACCTCTCTACCTTTTTCCTGGTGATGTCAACCTTCTCATCCACAGGAACCAAGGCATTGGTCGCTTCTTCGATATCTTTCTCCTTCTTGATAATATTTCTCTCTGCCTTGGCTACATCTCTGCCGACCTTCGCATGATCTACCTTGGCGCTCTCGACATTTTTCTCGTATTTCTCGACCCCGCGACGATATTCCTTGAGCTCCTCTTGGTACTTCTGGATATCCGCGCTGGATGCGTCAATCAACCGCTGGAAATGGAAAAGCTTCCAGAGAATATGCGTGATCTCGGCCTGATCACGTTCCTCTGCCTTCCTAGCATAGTTCTCGGCTTCACGCTTCTGCTCCTGGTATTGCTTAATTTCAGAATTGATACCTCTCCGTCGGTTGAGCTGGATAGTCTGCTGCTCGGCTGCCTCCTCGGCTTCTGCTTTAAGACGTTCATACTCAGCTTTGTATTCAAGACTTCCCGAAATCTGCTCAATCAACCGCGTCAAGTCCTTGGGAGACTGGGAAGCAATCGCCTCAACGTCGCCCTGGAACACAAGAAAATTGCGCGCCTTGATCAGAATATTTTCCGCCTCGAGAGCCTCGTTGTACTGTTGCGCCGTCACGATGCGATTGTTGATCCGGTATTCGCTAACGCCAGAGCTTGTGATCGACCGTCGCCATTGCTGCTCCTCGCCCGCATCATCCTCGTACACGGCCATGACCCATGCGGTTTTTGGGTCATTCGATCCACTGGGATCCTGCGATTCCTCGCCGTCGACTCCGTCATCGTTTTGTTCTTCTCCGTTCGGTACAGCATCGGTTGCATTGCCTTCGGCGTCAACTTTCGAGGTGCGCAGGACGCGGCCACGGTAGACAAGATCGCGTAGGTTCGTAGATCGCAGATGTGAGGATTTTATTCCCAGGACGAAAGAAATTGCATCCATCCTAAATCTCGTCAGCGCGAAAGGGCCCTGTGGCAGATGTTAAAGTGACACGCACGAGTTGGATTTCCCAGACCCATTAGGTCCGATAATGGATGTGAAGTAGGCATCTCCAAACAGCAAAACATGATGTCCCTTGTAGGACTTGAAATCTAAGGAATAGGTTAGCACTATCCGCCGACGAGTAATCGTATTATCCCGTACTGAAAAGCTCAAGGCGAATAAGTTTCCCCATCTTGCGATAAGGCAGCCGCTGTCCCACGACTGCAAAAGCAAAGTTGAAGTCTCAAAATGGGAACAAAGACGCCCGCGCCGATTCACTCAGCAATATAGCTGCAGCGATGGAGCAGCGACTGACAGAGTGTTTGGATGACCCCGCGCGATAGTTGACATTCATGGGAGTCGCGTCTCGGAGCCTCTGGACGCGCTGCGGCTGCAAGACGACATATCACGTGCTTCATGGCCGCTCAACCACTACGAAAGATAGATACACCTCTCCGGTTGCTCATTCAACATCTCATTCGAAATTTAATTTACATCTATGTACATATGATCTTTGCCGCAAACATTAGTGATGGCAGAAGGCCCAAAAAAGCACCTCGATGCGGTATGCAAGGCTTGAAAGCAGAAAGTGGGAAGCTTTGTAGTTGAAAAATCTGAGAAGATAACTCTGCCTTTCCTCGTCACGCGGGAAATATGCTAATAGCTCCTGATGCTCACCGGGTTCCCAATCACCAGGAAATCCTCGGAGATGTACCCAGCCGAATCCATTCGGAAAACACCCTTTTGACCCTCGACTTCCAAGAGGATGATATCCTCCTGTGTAAAGAGTTGTCGGACAGACCGGAAACCCTTCCAGAAGACCTGGCTAATCTTCGTCAAAGGCGCTCTGTAGATGCTCACCCTAGCCGGTTGAGCGTTTGGAGTCGTCTGTGGCTTGAGCGACTCAGGGGAGACGACCAGACGCCGAGAGAAGGCTATTTGGCGAGGTAGGGCATCAAAGCGGTATGGCTTTCGGAAAGGGATCATGCTTCGAACAGTGAAGCGAAGGTATGTCTTGCCATTCAAGTGAATGGCATTGATGGCCTTGATCAACCGCGCAGTCTTCACAATGAAGACTGTCCCCATGACACTCATCATGACACAAATGCCACCAAATAGACTCTTCTGCCACATTGGCAGAGCTACAACTGGGTCTCCGAACACGATGCTCGAGTTGTAGACCGAGTAAGCCAAGCAGAATGCTGCGATACCGTAAGCACCCAACACATAGAAGCGATGTGATGGTGCCTTAAAAAGTAACAAGTCGCCTTCTTTCGCAACCTTCCTTTCTAGTTTGCCGAGTCCCTCTGGTCGCCTCCCCGCAAATTTGAGCGTTTCTTGCGATGGTTTTGGAGGATTACGGGGTGCCGTGGGCTTGACAACAGCCTTGGTCCGAGGAGCACATGAAGAGAAATATCTCCATGTCGGTAATGACTGCGGGCCCAGTAATATTGGTGTTCTAGGGCAGTGGTATGCAAATGCCCGAAAGGCAAATGACTTGGGGATCATTGTAGTGCCTATAAACTGAGAGCAAACACATCACGTTAGCAGAGAGCCCCTGTAAGGCGAATCAAGAAATTAGAGAGACGCTATCAGCAACACGATGAGCGCATCTTCGAGAAGACCAATCGGCAGATATTGGACGACTAACCTTCAGATCAAGTTCAAACTTCCGTTGCTCTCCCCCTCTTCAATTTCCGCTCGCATCGCAATACGCGTTCTCCGCGGCAGAAAAATGTTCCCGTCCGGGCCGCCGGTGAGCTCCCAACAACCTCAACATCTAGAGCAAGAACAAACAGATCTTATCGCGATTGATCCTGCCTTGATGGATCTCTACGTCTAACTTTGAAACGCGCTCTACTGTTTGCAGCACCTAGATCCATCAGGGATTCTGTGCGGCTTAACGACGGGGTAGAACCTCTCACTCGTCTCAAGCCTTCCGAATCCAGCTTCAGCGCCAAGCGCTCTCGGAGATAGATCTCGATCAGAAAGGTGACATTTGAACTATATCAAGCGCAAGATCGAGCAAGATGGCTTCCAGCTTCCCCGTGCGCCGTGTGTCAGCATTGGTTGCTAGACGGCAACCCCGGGTAATCAGCACCACGAGACGTAAGTGACCCAGCGCCCTCAAATGCAATTCAAGCGGGTGCGATCTGGAAATAGTCCAATATGCGATGGCTTCCCGAGTATACTAGAATGAAATCTGCAGGTTCTAACAGCGATATCGATAGGCCTCAATTCTTCCTCTTCAGTCCAAACACAGAACCCCGTTTACCCCCTCTATCCCTCCGTCCAACTGCTCCTCCATGAAAAGGGCATCCCAGAATCCGAAATCCCCAAGATTCCCGCCTCCGGTCCAAAAGGCCGTCTCCTTAAGGGTGATGTTCTCGCCTACATTGGCGCCATCCCCGCCGACTACCCATCCAGCCAAGCCTCCCGCCTCGAAAAGCTTTCCCATCTCGACCTCAGCAACATCAAGATCGCAGCTCCACAACCCGCCGAGACCAAGGCTCCAGTTGTCGAGGAACCCATCACCAGACCCCCGCCCACAGTCTCAGTAGCCGTTTCTATCTCCCTGGCTACTGTGCTCTCCGTCCAAAAGAAGATCAAGGAAACGATCGGCGTCACCGTGCCGCTATCGACTTTCCTTGCCCGTGCCACCGACCTGGCGAACGAAGACCTCCCCCGTTCCCCCCGCAGCAAGCCCTCGGCAGACGAGCTCTTTGATGAGATTCTCGGCGCTGAGCCTATCAAGACATCCCCGGGCGATTACGTTCCCGAGCTGAATGCCCTGGAGGCAGTTGAGTATGAGCCCGCTCAGCCCGTCAAGGAAGACATCATCGATATTCTCAGCGGCAAGGTTCCAAAGAAGGCGCCCCGTAAGGCATCCATGGAGGAATACCCCGCCGGCTCTGCTACGAATGTGTTTAGTTTGACCGTTCCTGTTGGTGATGAGACGAGGGCTAGGGTTTTCTTGGACCGGGTGAAGACCCTGTTGACTGTGGAGCCTGGAAGGCTTGTCCTATAGATCTCTAATTCATATACCTGTTCCAAGTAAGGAGTCAAAATAATCAGCGATTTTCTCCTATCACATATCTTATTGTCTTTCAGTGTAGCTCTAATGAGACAAATATACAATTCATCCGTGTACCCGAGCATTAGCATTTTGACTTTTGCAAAGACAATCATTTCACCCCATCTTAGAATGTCTTTAGTCTAGTAGACTTTGACTACAATTAGTTACTTTTTTTACGGTATCACAAACTTCTTCTGCTCAGCTTCTCTACTCTCCCAGAGCAGTATGCAATCCATTCATCTGCCAAGAGCAAGAAACCACTACCAAGGAGCTCCGAGTGTCTTGCAATTGTATGTCTCATGTCATCATAATTTTAGCAGAGATAAAGATACGGCTATCACCATGCAAGCATCAGCGAAAAGAGTTCATTCTGGGGCCGTTGAAGCCCATTCGTCCCATGAGCAACACCAGTCCCTCCAATCCGTGTGAACACCATGAGCGCCACCGCTTATACCGTTTCAGAAAGAGTTAAGAATATCATGCTCGAGGCCAAATCCATAACGAAGATGGCCTGAGGCGGGAAGCCGAGCGTGGGAAGAAAAGTAAGTGCGGAGGAGCAAAGTCGACGAAAGTACATGCCAGGAAGATGTAATAAGATGGAAAGGAAAAGAGAAGCACCTGGATACCACGTTGAAAATGCTGTAGACCCACGAGCAAAATGCGAAAAAAATGCCAAAGAAGCGAAAACTCCTCCCGTAAACAGACCAAAAGTTACCCCCAGGATTGCTGCAACGCCAATGTCCTGGAACGCCGTGTCTAATGCATATGTGAAAACCATGCGGGGATGTAAAAGATGCTGCAGGGTCATGATAACCTCGAGTCCTAACGCCGGTACTACCGAATCGTACCCCATTCCGCAAGCTTGCCGCTCTCTCGTCCATGTTCTCTTCCTGACCTCTTATTGAAAATCTTCCAGAATCTCAACGTTTCGTCACCAGCTCCGGTAACGACGGTCTGTCCATCGGGGCTCATCGCAAGGTAGAGAACACGGAAAGTGTGGCCGGTCAGCGATACAATCTGCTCCATGCGCGGGTATTTCCAGATTACAATCTGGTTCTGACTGTAGCCGTGTGTACTGATGATTTCGTCCGAGTTCTTCGACCATGCCAGGTTACACACCTGGCTACCCGTATCAACTTCCTTGATCAGTGAACCAGTAGCAGTGTTCCAGAATTTGATGGTCCGGTCCGCCGTGCCTCCACCTGAGGCGAGGAGATGGTGTTGATGGGGTGACCAGGCGATGGCCTTCACGGCTGCGGTATGGTCCGAGAAGCGATAAAGCGGTGTCTCATTCAGCTTGTCCCACACCATGAGTTTGTTGTCATTTCCGCCTGAAGCTAGTTGGCCATCTTCGGTGTTCCACCGGAGTCCGCAAACTTCCTGCTTATGGCCGGACAGTCGACGTAAATACTGATCTGGGGAACGAACATCACGGTGGAAGATCAGTCGATCCCGAGAACCTGACGTAAGGATATGATCGTTCCAAGCAAGAGCCCCCACACGATTGGTATGCCCAATCATTGTCCGAAGACGGCGACAATGCTCTGCATCCCATATCTGTACAAGACCTTTGCCAGTTCCTATTGAAAGATGTGTGCCCTGTCCAATGTCAGTCATGAAACACATAATAATCATTGCCAACATATAGAGAAATCTCATTACCCTCTGAATCCAGCTAACACTTGTGACAGTATCATCTCTTAGTTCGCAAAGTTTCGTCACCCGTCCGGTATTCGAATTCCACATGTACACTGAATTGCCTAGGCCAACACCTAGCACATTACTACTGCCCCAGTCCACCAGATTCAAGTAGAAATCATCTTGCAAATCGGGTGCGTCGAGAACCTTATAGGGTACTTTATTAACGTAGCGAGGCTGCTTGCGAGGAGTCTCGAGGATGCGTTGACTGTCGTATCGGATCGGCGATAGACTGTAGAGTTCTGATCGCACATTTAAGTTGGGACCATGTTGACTGCGGGGCGTCTTGGATGGTGTTGGTTGACCAGATCCAATTCTTGGAGAAGCGTAAGTGAACAGGTTTTTGTGAGGCGTCGATGGCGTGATACTGGCGGGCGGTAGGTTTGAGATGGTGTGTGCAGGGGGTGTGTGAGAGCGTGTTTTCTCATTGAGACCGTTGGGAATTCCCAATAGTGGATCAGGAGACAGTGAATCCAGATCAGCCTGTGGGACAGTGTTTCCAAAAAGTTCACTTCTGAGTACGCGGGAGTACATTCTATTCGCCTCTTCCGCTACAAGCAACGTCAGCTTCAGGTACGTCAATCAGGGTCCCGTGGTAAACCTACTTTTTTGGAAGTGAAGCTCTGCGTGAGGGGCGCGCTTTTTCGTTTTGGAAGGAGTAGAGGGACATCCATCTTCATGAAGCAAGCTATAAGTTGCTTGTAGATCTTGCCCCTCGCGATTTGGTATAAACCTGTGGGCGCCTTCGGTCAGTCATCGCCCATCAAAGAATCAATACAATGTATCTTGATGCTCACCGATCGCCATATACTCGCTGTCTTTTCCTACTGGGGCTTGTTCCAGGGGTTCTTTCCCGAGGACGCCCTGCATCTTCGTACTCCTTCAAAGCCTTCGCTAGCAGGTTGGGATCAACGGGTTCGGAACTGCTGTGAGTTTTCTGTCTTCCTGCCGATGTCGCGGGATAGAAAATCGTCTTCTTCGATGGCATGCTGGGAGGTGTCCTTGATCCGGGCGGTGATGCGATATTCAAGGCATCTGGGGCCCTCTCCGAAGATCTCATTGTGGATTTCGCCGCCATTGCGCCAGCAGCCGCCAGGGAATCTGAGTCTTTGTTGTTGTTGTCGCCCATGCTCACAAACGTAATTTCTATTCAGAGTGCAAGCGCTCGAGGTTGGTATGAACACTAGGAGAGACCGGAGAGGTGATGCGACAGATTCTAGGTGTCCTGTGACGATGTGGAGGATATATAGAGACCGTATGATGGTGCGCTTTCAAGCCTATGAGCGACGGATAGTCTTTCTAAATGAATCGCAGGTTGTCCTAAGAGCTGGTGGTTCGTAGAATAAATAAGGTTGTTGGCAGCAACGGCCAAGTCCTTCTGCTCCGCTCCAAACAATTAATCACTGAAGGCAGGCGACTGAGGGAGCGACAAATGGCGGACAGGGTACCATTCACTTCTCTCACCAGACCCAAGGCTGATTTGACGGAATCTGGTAACTTGTGGAGGTCATTTGAAAGCGACCTGACCACCGTCTGGTGAGCTATGAGAGACTGAAAAATAGCAAAAGCAATCCAAGGGCGGGCTACGGGCTATCTCTCTTCTGGGGGGTGACGGAGTTTCGAAGGGGATTCCATCCCTCCCAGTCACGCGTCGGGAGCACTAAGCCTATCTGGGACAGAGGAGGTTGGCTGATGGAGGATCGACAGGATGCGTTTATCTTTGTTGATCTTACTATTATCCTAAGTCTAAGATTTGTCGCAGAATGAGGAACTACAGTAGAAACTACGTCAATGAGCTTGTTTAAGTCTGACTTGGTTATTATATAGTTTATTATTGTTGTTGTGGTGTCGGCTAACCATGTAGTGAGCACACAGATCGCTCAGTTGTACGGAGTATACATCTGCCCACAACAACACTGGTTACAATAACACAGTACTAAATGTGGGAAGTATTGCATCTGGTGACTTAAATCAATATATCTGCTTACATTGGTGTCTTTTGGAAACAATAACAAAACCCCTTCATTAACGCGAAGCGCCAATATGCCTAACCAGAAGGGCGCGCTCAGCCTGTCGTTGATTGTTGTGCCCTATCAATCAGCCGCACTAACTGTCCTATCGGTTTCGCGACCGCCTGTCGTTCCACGCGCCTTCGACGCGACGGAGAGCTCGGGCCAGCATATGGAAGGGAGAGTTTACTTTCGCCTCTGCAGCCAAATAAAAACTCCTTTTTTTGTGATCATGGACCTTTGTCGATCCTAACACCAGCTGAGCGGCCGTCAACGGCAAGAATTCCCCGTGAATATCTATTAATCCGATGATGAAATCATGCCTTATCTCTTTCCACATTTCTTCAACACCACTGACACTTCGGTCTCAAGGACCCTTCATCCTCAGCATGCCTACTCCGTACTGCACTATTAATAGGGAGGTATATGTATTGACTATGTTTAATTCTAAATTTCTGGACAATTGCTCCACTGATCTTTTCCGTCATTGTCTGATTAGAGATGTCAGACCAGTCAATGGCGCTTTTGGTCATACTTCATAGTTGGATCTGTGCTGAAAGTGAAGCTCAACAAAGAACCCACATGAGTGGTATATTTCTGTACGAAAAACATATGGATCCTACTAAAAATAGGACTCATCAGGTCTTATGTCATATTTTACATTTGATGATGAGTATGCAGACTAAATTATCATAAATATGTATCAATTTCTTTGTAGCGCTTTCAATACTATAGACTACCGAACGTGGTTAGTATCGGTCTGACCGCCAAGACTGTTGGAGAGTATCTATGATCCCGATATCATGCCAACAAATAGCATAGTCCCTCCTCTCCACTTACTCCAGACTTCACCATAAGCTACCCCATAGCCAACAGGGTACTCTTTCAAGATGACCTCTAAGCTCGCGCAAAACTTGAAGCAGCCCGCCTTGGACTTTTTGTCCTTTGTCAATGCCTCTCCAACACGTAAATACACCTTCCTAATGGTTGAACGCTGCTTCTTATCTAGAGACTGGAACTGACAGCAGCACGAAATCCTTAGCTTTCCATGCTGTTCAGTCTGCAAAAGAACTCCTCATTAAAGCAGGATTTCAGGAAATCAAGGTTTGATTCATAACTAAGGACGCAGATCATGTCCATACCAATCTTCTCACTCTTTCCCCATAGGAAAAGGACTCTTGGGCTTCGACATGCCGACCTGGCGGAAAGTATTATCTGACCCGCAATAGCTCAACTATCGTAGCTTTTGCGGTAGGCAAGAAATGGAAGGTATGTTCGCACGACACCGGGTGACATAACGTACAGCCTCCTTGGTCAGAAAAACTAAAGTGTCGGATTATTGTAGCCTGGCAATGCTATATCCATGATCGGTGCGCACACAGACTCCCCTGTTCTGAGAGTCAAGCCTGTCAGCAACAAGCGCGGAGAGGGCTATATGCAAGTTGGTGTTGAGACGTATGGTGGAGGCATCTGGCACACATGTCCGTTTACTGACTTCTATCCCTACATGGCCCACTCAAAACTAATGGTCGTCAGGGTTTGACCGTGACCTGGGAGTAGCGGGTCGCGCTATGGTTAAGACCAGGGATGGCTCCATTGTGCAGAAATTGATTAGGATCGACCGTCCAAGTAACACCCCCCCATATTAATATTGTGCGAAGGTAGTGACAACTGACCCTAATTGCAGTCCTTCGCATTCCCACCTTGGCCATTCATCTTGACCGCCAGGAAACTTTCTCTTTCAACAAAGAGACCCAGCTGTTCCCTATTGCTGGCCTTGTGGCAGCCGAGCTCAACCGTACCGGTGAGCCCAAAGACGCTGAAGCCAAGCAGGATGGTAAGGGCGAATTTTCTCCTCTGAAGGCGATAACTGAGCGTCATCATCCCTACTTTGTCGAGCTTCTGGCTACTGAGGCAGGTGTCGAGCCCGCCGACATTCTTGACTTCGAAATGATTCTATTTGACACCCAAAAATCTTGCCTTGGTGGCATGCATGAGGAGTTCATTTTCTCACCTAGGCTGGATAACCTCAACAGCTCTTTCTGTGCCACTGTTGGCTTGATCGAGTCTGTTGCTGATTCCTCGGCACTGGATGATGAGACATCTATCCGACTGATTTCATTGTTCGACCATGAGGAGATTGGAAGCCGTACTGCTCAGGGCGCGGACTCAAACCTCCTTCCCGCCGTCATTCATCGCTTGTCGGTTCTTCCTTCGACTTCGTCCGACCAAGACGATGTATCTACAGCCTATGAGCAGACTTTGTCTACCTCCTTCCTCCTATCCGCCGATATGGCTCACGCAGTACACCCAAATTACGCTGCGAAGTACGAATCCGATCACCGTCCAGAGATCAACAAGGGCCCTGTCATCAAAATCAATGCCAATGCTCGCTACGCTACAAACTCGCCTGGCATTGTTCTTCTTCAGGAAGTTGCTCGAAAGGCAGCGGAAAATGGGGGCGAAGGAGTCCCTCTGCAGCTCTTCGTTGTCCGCAACGATTCCAGCTGCGGTAGCACTATCGGACCTATGCTGTCTGCTGCACTAGGTGCTCGAACCCTTGATCTGGGTAACCCTCAATTGAGCATGCACAGTATCCGTGAGACTGGTGGTACCTACGATGTGGGACACTCGATACGCCTGTTTACTAGTTTCTTCAAACACTACTCGAGCGTTTCTAAACAGATTCTGGTCGACTGAGATTTTGGCCTAAATACCTGTTAGCGAGATCGCACATCTTCATTCGGCATGCAGAGGCGCAGGACTAACCTCCCTCATACTTGAATGAAATAGAAAGAAAACATACCATCGATGTTTAACCAGCCTCACCAAGCATCAATATCTCACTCCAAACTCCATGAAGGTGCTTCTCACCAACGAGGGAAAGCCCAAGGGCAATGATATAGAGTGCTCAATAGATGAGGTCGTGACTATGCCAGCTAAATTTGAGGGTTATCAACAGCAAGCTCTTGATCTAGAACAATAGATTTCCTGCCGTTATTTCTCGCATTTGCGTAGAGCACATCTGTTATTGACCGAAATTTTGCTTTGAAGGGCAGGCGGTCATTCACAATATTAGGCCTATCGCGTATCACGTGTAGACGCGTCTCTCAGACAAGTTTCCTGGATACCTGTGCTCAAGGCGCTATCTCTGAGCCATCTTAATTTCAAAAAGAGCATTTTATTGAAGATTTTGGACTACTTAGACTCAAGTGGTTTACATGGCCGAGTAGCTACTCATGGCTGCCAATTTCTTTAACAACAAGGCCCGAGCTGCAGCTGCTGCAGCTGCCGCAGCATCCACCAGTTCGAAGCAAAAGCCAACAGATGGAAAGGAGGAGCAGACACGGCTGCAGCCATGGGTTGAGAAATAGTATTTACTATCTAGCCCATTGTCTATTCTACGCAATGGTTGTTCTAACGGAGATCCATAGCCGTCCCAAGACCCTCGATGATGTAGCCGCGCAAGACCACACCACGAAAGTCCTTCAACGGACATTACAAGCTTCAAATGTACGTCATACAAGACTTCCTACCAAAGTAAATTCGAAGATGAACGTTACTGACAGAACTAGCTCCCTCACATGCTTTTCTATGGTCCCCCAGGTACAGGAAAGACCTCGACCATCCTCGCGCTCGCAAAATCGCTATTCGGTCCTGCTCTTTATCGGTCACGTATCCTCGAACTGAACGCCTCAGACGAACGTGGTATTGGCATTGTCCGAGAAAAAGTCAAGGGATTCGCCCGCACACAACTCAGCCAACCCACAGGACTAGACTCGTCATATTTCGAACAATACCCTTGCCCACCGTTCAAGATCATCATCCTGGATGAGGCGGATAGCATGACTCAGGATGCACAGTCTGCACTCAGACGCACGATGGAACAATACAGCCGGATCACCCGTTTCTGTCTCGTCTGCAACTACGTCACACGGATCATAGAGCCGCTTGCCAGTCGATGCAGCAAGTTCCGCTTCAAGCCGCTGGATAATTCGGCTGCAGCGGAGCGCTTGGCGCATATTGCCAGATTGGAGAATTTGAAGCTTGATGAAGGCGTCATTGATAAGCTGATTAGCTGCAGTGAAGGTGATTTACGGCGTGCCATTACATACATGCAGAGTGCGGCCCGGTTGGTAGGCGCTGGTCGTCCGACGAGTCAAAAAGATGGGGACGAGGACTCTGAGATGACAGACGCCAGCTCAGAACCTGTCACTATGCAAATGATTGAAGAGATTGCCGGCGTTGTCCCTGAAAGTGTTATAGATAGACTCATTCAGGCCATGCAGCCCAAGAAATTAGGGTCTTCCTACGAGGCTATCTCTACCGTCGTCACGGATATTGTTGCAGATGGGTGGAGTGCGGGTCAGCTTGTCTTGCAGGTAAGCTCTGTTCTTATTCCCTTTACACGAGGCTTCGTTCAATTGCGAGATTCCGTCCTTGTGGTCAAAGAGTGCTGATAATCCGCAGCTGTACCGACGGATTGTCTACAACGATGCTATTCCGGACATACAAAAGAACAAGATTGTAACTGCCTTCTCTGAGATGGACAAGCGTCTGGTCGACGGCGCAGACGAGCATTTATCGATACTAGATCTCGCCCTTCGGATATCAGGCATCCTAGGCGGCTCGTAATATTATCGATCTACACGTAATCAAGGATTTCAGCGTTTAATTGCACACACGAGGGCTATAAAAGTGTTAATGTAATAAATGTATTGATATTCGAGCATAGAAGTATCTGGTAGATCCTGACTGCTTATGCCCCGCTTGATGAGGGATCTGCTCAGGGCAAGCAATTCCGAAGTGGTATAGGAGTGTATATTATCAGATGAAGACCAAAGGCATGGGCTACAATCTCCAATATTACTGCTACTCCCCACGTATGAAGTATGAGTATAGGAGCACCTCCGATCCTCTGGCGATGCCCCACAACCACGTGTGGGCCCCGCTCGCGCGCATGTCCGAAGAGTCAGCGTACAGGTAAGCTGACCGACATCGCAGCTTAACAGTCGCTACTTGGAATTTGTGTCTCAGTCTTGTCAGCCAATTCCTGGGAGTTCTTATCTTTATATATCTACGGATAGTTTCCCGGTCCCGAAGCACCAAAACCAAGTGCAGGAAGTCCAGAATAGCTCCTCCGGAGAGTCCTAAGCCGTAACCCCGTGATGACGACTGTACCCCGATATCTTACTGGGAAGAAGGAGGAGATCAAGGAGTTCTTGGATAAATTCGATGTGAGTCTATCCAGTACACGTTCCAATTACATGCACTTTATACGCCTTATTCTGATCAAGAAGTTGATTGGATCTATTAGGTATTTCTGTTCGATTGTGATGGTTCGTGGCTGCTCTTCTTCGCTTACTCATTCGGTGCAATGGGCGTGATGATTTCGCGAATGCCTGACACAATTCGCTGGGGCGATTGCTGAACAAATTGTCTGATATAGGAGTCCTTTGGTCTGGCGACCACCTCTTCCCTGGGACTGTTGAGACGCTGGAAATGTTGAGGAGCAACGGTATGCTCGCACCTGCCGGGGAGAAGGTCCGGGCTAGAGACTCATATCAACTAGGCAAGCAGGTGGTTTTCGTCACGAACAACAGCACAAAGTCACGAGCCGACTACAAAAAGAAACTGGAGAAGCTGGGGATCCCTAGCACAACGGTATGTCTTTAAGCTGAAGCTTGCGGAGACTGTGCCAGAGTAGAAGGTTGTGTACACCGGTCCAGGCTGACAGAAGAAAACAGGAAGAAATCTTTTCCTCCTCGTACAGCGCATCCATTTATATTTCCCGTATCCTCAAACTGCCAGAAAATAAGCGAAAGGTCTTCGTCATCGGCGAGACGGGCATTGAGCAAGAGCTTCAAACGGAGAACGTCCCATTCATTGGAGGCACAGATCCTGCGTATCGTCGCGAAGTGAGACCTGATGACTACAAACTTATTGCAGCCGGCGACCCATCGTTACTTGACCCCGAGGTCGGAGTTGTTCTCGTAGGACTGGACTTCCATCTGAACTACCTGAAGCTGGCTCTAGCATATCACTACATCAAACGTGGTGCGGTTTTCCTTGCGACCAATATCGATTCCACACTTCCGAACTCAGGTGCACTGTTCCCCGGCGCGGGTTCCATGAGTGCGCCGCTTATCATGATGCTGGGTGAGGAGCCTGTCTCACTAGGCAAGCCTAACCAGGCAATGATGGACGCGATTGAGGGAAAATTCAAGTTCGATAGATCTCGGACGTGCATGGTGGGAGACCGCGCCAACACTGACATCCGGTTTGGGTTAGAAGGCAAGCTCGGAGGCACTTTGGGTGTCCTCACTGGAGTCAGCTCAAAGGATGACTTCCTAACTGGGCCTATTAGACCTTCGGTGTACCTAGACAAACTTTCCGACCTTTTGGAAGCGAAGTGAAGTAGCATCACCGAGCATGTCTCCCCTTGCTGACTTTCAGGCATCGGCCCCTGGTACAGGCACTTCGAGGAGAAATTCACCGTCGATAGATCTCATCAAGATATCCCATAGAGTTGTTATATAATTTGACATATAGAATGGACACCGAGGGAATTGCATCCACACGCAAGGAATACGAGATGCCCTTGATGGCTCACAGGCGTCTGAAGTTCTCAGGCAGGTCACGCTTCCTGGGACCTGAGGAATGCCTTCAGTTTCCACAGCGCCAGAAGAGCTTGAACGGCCGTTGGGTTGACGGGGATCAGGATCAGAGCAGTGTTCTCAAATTGTGGACCGTAGCTCCTTATTTCTGCTAGATCGGCTGGAGACAATAGCTCGGACAGGTCAAAGACGGGTACTTTCGACTGGTACTGTGGGAGGGTCACCAAGTCAGGATACAGAGACTTTGCTAGTTCACAATCGTGAGCCTGCTCTTGAGCAGTTTCAGAATCTCCATTCTCGCGTCCTTCCACCTGACGGCCCAAGACCAGCACCCCACTGCATTCCATGCGCTCGATCTTCTCCAAGCGTCCTAAGCCTTCCAGAAGAGCATCGTAAGAATTGTCTTTGACCTGAATGACCCTTAAAGACCCGAGCTCTGATTTCGGCCGCTTCTGCGTACGGTACATGTCTTTGAGCTTCTTTAGGACATGCTTCCGCATTCTCTCGAGGACGAACTCAGGCATGTCCTCCCGCCAAATCAACCGTTTCTCCTCTCGAGTTGTGAAGGGTCCCAGCGGGTGCTTCCATCGAAAAGGCACCAGTCTTGTAAGCAGGGGTCTTCTCCCACTCTTGTTTCGCACAAGCGGTATCGTCAAGTCCTTCAAAAGGGGCAGACGGTCGATAATTCGTAGAGTGAGGGAGCGGATCGATTTATTCTTCGGAGATAATTGTTCGGCTGGCTCATGTTGATCGGCTTTCGTGACTTTCGAGGACGATAATTCGTCCCGTAGGAGACCAACAGGCATGAACCAGAGCCCCTCGTCGTCCGGGCGTTGGACCAGGCCCCAATCCGTGAAAAACTCCCGTGGCAAACGAGTTCCAGTAACTGCACACATACGCACAGGCGATGCCAGTGCTACTGCCCAGGGATTGAGACGTAGCCGGTCTGTATCATTCTGAGTTGGCCGTTTCTTGCGCTTCTTCTCAACTCCAGAAAGCGCTTTTGTGAGCAAGGGCGATTGAGGCAGTAGCTGAGAAGGACGGACAGATTGAGCTGTTTGAGATGATGCTTCTCCGTTTTTCCTCACATTGCCCTGATCTAGTTCCGGCGCGTCGGCTTCTTTCTGAGATTCTGGGCTTCGCGACTCGTCCCGGCCGATGGAGCTTGAGATTCCACGCCGAAGGACGCAATTGGACGATGCAGGGTTTGCAGCTTTGAGGAAAAGTTGACGAAACGTAGCTATTCGCCATGACGCGTATGAAGCGCGTTGTCGGCAGCACTCCATGCTCTGCAGCTGTTGTGGCCGGACATGGAAATACAAGCTGAAGAAATCCGCGAGTAAGCGGAGAAATCAGTGATGTGAGCTCTCCGCTCCCCGCTCTCCGACTCCTACTCCAAATCCTGACCAGTCCTTTCTTCTACAACCATAGCAGTATCCTGCCTGTATCTCGTGCTCCCTGAACTAGGGTCAGGCCTGGTTCAACTGATCAACTACCTCCTCATGATGGCCTTATTCTACTAATAGCTGATGGTAGTCTGGGTAGTCCAACAAACGCTCAGAGGGTGATAGTTTTTCTCACTGCACATACCCTCAGAAAGAGAGCTGAGCTACATCAATATAACGCTTCTTTGGCCAGAGATTGATTATTAAGCCGTCACTTACCAGTTAGCAGTGACTCTCCCGCGCGTGCTTTGTGGGGCCTCTATCCCAACTCTCAGGCTTTCAGAACTGGCTAGGTGTCTCACGCTCTAGCTTGGAGTAAGTGAACAGGCTAGAACTACAACAGCTCATAATCTCTTCACACCTAGTTTGGAAACGGTGACTATGTCATGATGTAAAGCTAAAGGCTTCTAAGTGATTCTTGATAGCCAGGGCTCACGGGTCTCCTTGATAGCCAACAAGGCGGAACCGCATGAAGAGGTCGAAATAGAGGAGGATCGGGTATGTATGCACTTTCTTCAGCAAGAACATAGATATCCCCGCCTCTTTCACGGCACTGGTGGCTTCCCTTCGCCTTCTCCTCCTTCATTTTGCGGCTTTACCCTGCGGTCCAAAATCTCGTCGACGATACCCATCTCCAAAGCCTCCTGAGCCCCCATAAAGTAATCACGTTCCATCAACTTCTCGATCTCCTCAAGAGACAGCACTTTCTTCCCTGTCAGGTGCCGCTGGTAGATCTTGTTCAATTGGTTGCGAACACGTAGAATCTCTTTGGCGTGAATGGCGATATCGCTCGCTTGTCCGAAGTACCCACCCGAGGGCTGGTGTATCATTATAGACGAGTGTGGGAGGCAGTACCGTTTCCCCGGATCGCCGCCGCAAAGCAATAGCGATCCCATGGAGGCTGCCTGTCCAACGCAGATTGTGCTGACTGGGGATGCAATGTAGGTCATTGTGTCGTAGATGGCGAGGCCTAGGTATAGGTGTGTTAGATTAGTCCTTTTGTACAAACGACAGCGATATCGGATGCATTGGAATTACCAGCTGTCACTGAGCCACCGGGAGAATTAATGTATAGGTGGATAGGTTTCTGAGGGTTGTCGGCTTCGAGGAAGAGGAGCTGGGCGACTATCGACGCGGACATGGTTTCGTCTACTTCGCCATTGAGGCAGATTATACGCTCCTGGAGAGAGAAATGTAAGCGCAATCCACATTTCACAGAGTTCACCCATAGAAAATCTGCTATACCTTTAACAACCTGGAAAAGATATCATCTTATAGAACCCGTTGTTAGCTTGGAGTTGGCTCCGGCGATTGATACACGGCCAACAAACGTACATGTGTGCCAACCGCCTCCCTGCAACAGTGAGTCAGTGAGTCAACCTAGCCAGTACTAAAACATCTCCAAAACTTGAGACTCACCACTGTTTCAGTCACAAATGGTGTTGGGGTCCACCCTCTCGGAGGGATTGCGCTGGACAATGCGGGGATGGTGCTGGTGAAGCTTCGCGACAACACAGGCTGAAGGGCGGTGCGACCCAGCCTTTTCAAGAAGATGCTTGAGTTCATGACAAAACAATGAGCGAGTAAATGGTAATCAAGATGCGGTTGTCTCGTCTCTCGTCAATCAAGTGAGCGGTGGATCTGTGTTTTGAAGTCTTGATCGCGCAAGGTACTGCTGTACTGGTCAGGATTTGGAGTAGGAGCATCGGAGAGCGGAGAACGGAGATGTCAACCATAACCACGCGACCAAACAAGGCATCTACACAACCACTTCTAGCGTGGTAGAAAATAGTGGTGTAATGTTGTGTTTAACACACAATTCCAACGGTGGATAGGATCTCTTCATGCCAGTTGGCTCTGCCACGGTACGACTTACTAGTGTATTTACCATGTATCAGCTAGCTATATAGCTGGTTCCCATCACTTGATGAGCATGCATTGGCATGATCTAGATATGTATTAACGGCGGCATATTTACAAAGAAGCTATTGATAACCAATGTGTGACAACAGTAGAAAAGAGTCAGGATTCTATCCGCTGAACACGACCGTCAGGCCCGACCTGCAGTCCAAATCTTGCTCGTAGAAAAGCCGCCGTCTGGTCCGAAGGTATGTACGAAGATGTTCGCGCCGGCGGAGCAGTCGTACTATATTTCCATTGGTCACGTATGACATCAAAGAGGCCAAGATTCATGATCACAGCCTCTCCGGAGGAGAATGCGTCCAGAGGGTGGCTATTCTTCGCACCAGGCGTATGGCCATCCTCTGACGGGTCTGCCAATAATTGTGTATGTTCCGCCTGTTCACCTACACCGGCATTTGCACGTGTAATATGGCCGTCGGTCTCATCAAGCTCAGCACCAACAACGGAAGACCGCGATTCGGGTCGAGTCCTATGGACACCTCTTTCCTCCGAGTCATGGTCTTGTACTCTGAGAATTTCTGTAGAAGTAGTGGACGTTTGCCCTGTAGTTTTCACTCTTTCGACTATGAGACCCAGCATGACGAGATCGAGAATCAGCACAAGAAAATCGAGCAAAAATAACCGAAATAGCGAAATGGGGGCTTTTTGTCCGATGAAATCGATCAACAACCCTCCATGAAGATACCCTCGAGTAGCCTCGCTGGCCTCAGGATGGGTGAAGAAGTTGTGAAAGATCATACAAAAGATGTTACTGACGAAGATGGCTCCGATGAAGGGTTGATTCCGCGTCGGATCAAAAGGAGGGGCTTTGGGGGTGAAAAATATCAGCTGCACTATAGCACGGATTGCGAAGAGTATGACTGAGCAACTGGAGCAAAGCAATGAGAGTCCTGTTAGTAAAGCGCAAGCCACACTCCGACGACGTGCTCCTCAAAGCAATTCCAGAAAGCAGTCACGATGAAATTAAGGCAGCTCACTCCATGTAATAGAGCGCAGATAGCTCGCAGTAAATGAGGATATCAAGATCGCGAAGTAAACGATCAATGAACGCGACCTTGGCAGCCAGCTGCAGCTTTCTCATGCGCTCATTCTCTCGAGGCACCACATTAGCATCTTGCTCGGTGAGATTCGCGACGTTTCCATAAGATATGCCGGACACGTCAGCGATGTACTCCGCATCTCGAAAGGCATCTGGAGTTGTCATAGGGGTTCATGAGGGCATGAAAGGCGAGTTGGGAAAAGAAGGGAGATCAGACACTAGATCGGTGACGGAGGACTGCTATATGCGGAGCGTCAGTATGCATGTAAATAGGATGACTGCCCGCTCAAGTAGCAGCTCTCCTCATCTGTTCACTGTTTGTCATGTGATGTCGAATCACCTGCAACTTTGGGAACCTGTCGGATGTGCCTTATTTACTCAAAATACGAAGGATAAAGCATGTAATGGCAAGATGGCCGAGTTGGTCCAAGGCGTGAGGTTAAGGTACACCTTAATACCAAACTCTATGAGTTTCCTCATCATCGTATGATGGCGTGGGTTCGAATCCCACTCTTGTCAGATGCGTTTTCTCTTTTTCCTCCTTTAGAGGAATTCCTGTTTTAAAACTATTTCCCCTTTCTGATTTTGAGTTTTGGTTGTTAAATCCCCCCAAATGATTACTTTTTATTCGTATCTCCTAATGGAAGTGAATCGCTGGTGGATATGGTTTCCGCATTGATAGATACCTAGGTACATCAACATCTATAACTCATCTCTCAGGTCTTGTTCGATTTCTGTAGCTTCGTACATGCGTTTCTTTGGATTTCGCGGTATCTCTTCTTGTCGTTGCCTTTCTTCTGGTGACACGTCGTCGATGTTGGTTTCGTCCCCCAATTTGCTGTTCTTTTCTATCGTATCGCCAATCTGATCAATCAGCCGATCAGTCTCAGATTGCTCTTCAGGAGCTTGGGATTCGTCCCAAGAAGCGCTGATGGACGCGCTAGGCATGGCTGCTGTTTGTCCTAATGTTGGTGCTTCATGAGGCATGCTTTGGCTGAGTGAAGCTGATGGTTGTAATTGAACGGCCGTGCTAGTGATCCCGACTGTTCCAAGGATAGCGAACGCGGACCTCGCTATCAACTTAATCGGCAGCCATACAAGCCACCAGAGCGGTCCATATAATATGCGACGGAATATGAGCCAAGATATTGTTCCAACAAGGATGTAGAATGCTGTTTCCAGGTACCAAGTGTCAGACTTTTGGGACCGGAGGAGAGAACCGATGAGATCGCGGGACGATGAGAGGAGAGAGTCCAGATCGGTGTAAGACTCCGATAATGAGGACAGGGCAGCTGTGGATTGCTCTGTGGTTATAGAATTAGCAGATTGAGGATGGTCTCCCAATGCAAATATAACGAACCTAGAGTTTGGTGAGCAAATTGACTTCGAGATAGTTCTGCCTGCATCAGCTGGTGCGTCCTGCGCAGTGCGGCAGTAACATCGTTTGAGGCGTTCTTGACAATATCATCATGCGACAGCTTCTCGTTCAATTGGCTTCGGCGCTCAGCACTCTGTGACCTCGAAAACAATAGCTCTCTCTCCTTGCGTTTTGCGGCCTCCGCGTTTCGTTTCGCCTGGAGCTGAGCATTGCGAAAATCCACTCTTGTCCTAGGCAAGTATGTTAGCCAGATAAATGTAACCTGGAGAGACGCTTCACCTCTTCATCTCCTCGGCCAACCTCCCCGCCAATGATACGATTCGCTCCTTTTCCAGCTCCTTCGCATTGTCCACACCTTTCCGTCCGCTTTCGTTGCCAGTTTCAAGAGCATCGACCTCAACCTTCAGGATCTCCATCTGCTCTTCCGCCTCTTTCAATGAGCCATGTATTTCCTGTCCCAATTCTAGGCGGGCCTCGTCGCCTTGACCAATAGCCACTGTAAAATTCCTTAGACGATCGATGAGCGGGTGTATCTGAGCCAGAGCTATTGAGAGCTCTTTGAGTCGAGCTTGGAGAGCAGCTGTTGAAGCCATCGTGGCAGTGTGTATTTAAAGTATATCAAGATTGTCCGGTACGGGTTAGTATGTGCACAGATTGTGGAACATGTCCAAGATATTGAATATAGAGTGGTCATAAATGCACCATGACAACCCAAAGCTGCGGTTCTTCAGAGCTTCGCTTTGGGAAAGTCGATTCCCTTGTTGTCCAATCCGCCTCGTGTCCACAATCAACAGCGTCATCGGTTCCTGAGGCCACAAAGTGTTTGCATCTTGAGCAAACATAACTCTCCGGCCGCTGACTGCGAGGTAATTTTCTAGTTAGGTAGATCAGGAACGGGCAACGGCCTCATCACTATACAATTGATTCCTGTATTTCAAAGCCACCATCCTCAATTTCAAGGGTCCGACTGCTTCCGTCGCTGTTCTTCCCAAAAACCAAACGGGCTCACTCGATTGACCGGCTCAAGCGCGGAAAGCTGGCTTAACCGGCATCCGACTTGCGGTGATCTACAGGTGTCGTAGGTTTGTTCCATCACCTTCAGCAAACGGCTCCCTGCAGTCTTGACTAACTCCCTGAGCAGCGAAACCAATTGGCCATTCCATCCTCTTATTCGAACGTCCAAGAAAAAGCGGTCCCATCAAAATGACCATTCCACTGCACACAATCACTTCCTTCCGGGCGACCTTCAATCCGTTCTCCCGGTCTGCTCGTCCCTGCCGCTTGCTCCTTTCTCTCCTCCGCAACCCTTCAACCACACCCGCCTCGAGTCCGACGCACATTGATATTCAAGTCACTCAGCTGCCACGCCACTCGACACAGCCCCCTGAGATGACGGTAGGGTTCAGAGGAGGCAAGGAGGTCAAGATCGAGGTGGGCAAGAAACAAATGAAGATCGGTGATGTGATCGAAGAACTTGCACGTGTGGGACGGAGTATCGAACGAGAAGAAACCCTCAAGGGTTAATTTTCGGGTCTGTACATTGTTCTTCGTGGTTTTCTAGGTATCATTGCGGGTTTTACGCTACGGCGCCGAGGACATCGGGTTCGAGTTTTCTCATTGTGCTTTTGTACTATAGAAGGGGAAGGGCGAGCAATGATCGCTGTGTGTGATTTGGAAAAGACGTTGACGAGCCATAATCTGAGTTGACGACATTTGTATATATTAGCATTGAACAAGATATTTTCTTCTTTTCAGCCCGCCAGGCCAGTTTCTATGGGTCTTCACAGCAATATCTAAGCTCCAAGGAAAGAGGATTCCGTGCCACGTGCATTATTTCATTTAGACAGTTTCTACTAGATCAGACCAATCGCATTTCTACAGAATATGAGCAAATGCGGGAATATGCAAAGCCCTTAGTACTCGCCCTGAGGGAGAACGGAACAGTTTTTTTAAAATTCTAGAACTTTTGTTCAATATAGATTTAAACAGCAGCACCAGAAATGAAGAACCACTTGTCAATGCTGCCATCAATGGGGGCAGGAGGGAGGTTCTCGCCCTTGGGGATGCTGGCAAGCTGGGCGGGGTCGGCGCGGTCAGAAGAGTTCTCAACAGAAGTGTTGGCACTGCCAAAGTCAGTTGAATCCTTGCCTCATCGGTGTCACTATGGTTAATGAAGTACTTACAGGCTAATATCGCCACGAGGGCTCTTGCCGGTGATAAGCTTCTCCCAAGCATCAGCGCACTCGCGGATAACATCGAGAGCGTACCTGGAAATGAGAAATGTTAGCATAGAAAGATGATACCAGACGCAGTAAGAAGGAACCCACTTCTTGTTCTTGCACTCGCCAGAGAAGGCAAACTGGTTCTCAGGCTTTCCGTCGGGGATCTTGTAGATACGGAACCATTCGTTGGTAGCACGGAGAAGGCCAGGAAGGTGACGCTCAACATCCTCAATGTCGTTGAGCTTAGGGGCAAGAGGGTCGTTGATATCAATGACGATGACCTTCCAGTCGGTCTCCTCCTCATCGAGCAGAGCCATCACACCAAGAACCTTGACCTGCTTGACCTGACCGGGATAGCCAACAAGCTCACCGATTTCACAGACATCGAGCGGGTCGTTGTCACCCTTGGCCTTGGTCTCGGGGTGGACAACGTTGGGGTCTTCCCAGGTCTAAACCATCGAGAAATCCCTGGTTAGCATTGATTGGCCTGGACGTGCACCGTGTTCATGAAGTTGGCTTACCTGGGGGAAGGCACCGTAGTTCCAGAGGTAACCCTTGTGGGGGAAGCAGTTACGGACGAAACGGAGCTTGCCCTTCTTGACATCCTGCTTAATGGGGTTCAGGAACTCCTCCTTGGAGATCTAAACATCCAAGCCGAATCAGCGAATGCTCCGTAATGAAAAAACAGTGATCGTTCTAAGTGTCTCGCGGATCCGAATTGCGTACCTCCTGCTTGGCGTTGGTCCAGCGGGGAATCTCAACAACCATGTTGAGGATTGTCTGTTCCGGGTTGGCGTAAAGGGGAATGTCGTGGAAGGGAGAAATTGGGACGCCATCCTTCTCAATGTAGACACGGTGCTCCAGGGTGTTGGCCTGGCCGATCTTGCGAACGGTGTAAGACATGTTGGGCGATTGCGGCGGGGTATACGAGGAAAAATGTCTAGAAAGAAGAGCAGCACGAGTTGACGCGGAGCTGACAGACGAACGAACTCTTGACGATGATGGCGAAGACAAATTTGCTTGTTGAGGGGAGAAGGAAGGAGAGAAGGAGGAGGACGAGAGGGAGGAGGGAGGAGGGGCTTGTCGAGTGGGGGGAGCCAGCGTTGCTGATGTGCGAGGACTGGGCGAACAAGGGCGGGCGAGGGCCGGTGAGGCGGTGGACAGTCGGAGCAATGGAGACAGGGGCAGTAGTGCTTTGCTGCTCATGCGCAGAGCCACCGGGGACATTGATTGTATATTAATAGGAAGAAATTCGGGCAGAGTTCCTCAATTGACAGACCTAGATTGATTTAAAGCTTGTGATCGTGACCTTGAATCGGCTTTATGCCGTTTATAGCAGCTGTTCCAGCGAAAGGGATCGAAGACAAAAATTGCTGGCAATTATCGGGATGGAAAATCGGCGTCGGGAATTCTAGTGACAGGTGTCCGAGGCCCATCGATAGAGCCACTGTTCGCTATACAAAAGATACCTAGGTACAAAGATATTCTCCCTCCCTAATTCATTGATTATCTACCTTCTCTTTTTGCTGCCAGTTGTTCTTTAATTTACTCTTGCAATCATGGTAGAGAACAGTGCTCAAATATGGCCAACCACCAACCGTTATCGGACGCCTCTCAAATATACCGGAAGCTACCAGAGGTAGTCGGCACGACAAAGTTCCTCGGTGCATGGGACAATAAAGGGCGGGGCTCCGCAATTTATATTATTGCTATTCCGCTGCTCTGCTGCTAGTCTGTCATTATTTGAGGTAATGATGATATCTACCTTGGGGTAGGATCATAGTACCTAGGAGGTAATATGATGCTCCCAGGTGCTTGACGTGTGCGGGTTGAGACCCATACTACTGAACAATGACCAGCTCACAAGGCCATTATTGGTGAGAATAACAATAGCTTCAACTGTTCATGTCAGCTCCCTCGATATCAGGAGCCTGACATTCACGTTACAGGGGTCGCGGTGCTTGACTTAAATAACCTTATTTTCACCTGGTCGCTTAGTCCGCCATGTTATGATGGTGGTACCTTCCACTGGTTTACTTTGTGTGCTTGAGTATTGAGGACTACCTATGTACGGAGTACTGCTCGGCAAGGGGGAAGCTGCAACATAAGCACAACATTTATTTGGTCTAAGTCGGAGGGAGAAATCGATTCTCAATATAAGAAATATGGTGACAGAATACCAACATATCTTTGCCCAATCCTCCAAGGAGTTCTCCAACCGATATCCGTCTATGAACGGAAGACTCCGAAGTAGCAATGGAGATCAAATGAAGCTTATCAGTTTTATCTTCACGTGACTTCCACTTTTTCCATCTCCACCTTTTCAATGTCTGTCGCCATCCACTTTGTAGGTCGTCGATTTACATTTCTGTAAGACAACTTTATCCTATACACCACGTTTTCCCTGTCATTCGCTTCGCACTTTGTCGTGTCTCAAAAAAGTCAATAATGCTATGCTAAGATTTCTCCGATCCGCAATGACTTCGCTCACGACACCCCGCGTTCCTATTCCCGTCAATGGTGTCGACTACCGTGGCAAAGTAGTCCTGGCACCGATGGTGCGTTCGGGAGAGCTGCCTTCACGCCTTCTCGCTCTCAAATACGGAGCGGATCTTGTCTGGGGTCCTGAAACGGTAGACCGATCGCTTATCGGAGCCACGCGCCGAGTGAACCCTCGCAACGGATGCATCGAATATATCAGATTCCCCTCGAACGGTGGCCGCCCAGACAAACCTGCTCAGGAGTCCATTCTGTACCGGATTGATCCCGTTCGGGAGAAGGGAAAATTGGTGTTCCAAATCGGTTCTGCAAACCCGGAGCTGGCCGTCGAAGCAGCAAAACTGGTCGCAGGCGACGTTGCGGGGATCGATTTGAACTCTGGATGTCCCAAACCTTTCAGTACGAGTGGTGGAATGGGAGCAGCTCTCCTACGGACCCCCGACAAGCTCGTCTCTATCCTTGAATCGCTTGTGCGGGAAGTCGGGAATCCTTATCAGATCGGCATCTCGGTCAAAATCCGTATCCTGGAGACCCCAGAGAAGACAGAAAGCCTTGTCAAGAGACTCGTTGCCACAGGTATCACAGGCTTGACTGTTCATTGCCGCACGACGCCGATGCGGCCTCGCGAACGCGCCATCCGCGACCAGTTGGCGATGATTGCGCGAATCTGTCGCGAGGCTGGTGTTGCATGCGTCATGAATGGCGACGTCACCTCTCGGGACGAAGCGCTTGCGCTTATGAAGGAATTTGGAGTGGACGGAGCTATGATAGCGACAGCGGCTGAGGCAAACCCGTCATGCTTCCGCTCCGAAGCAGAGGGTGGTCTACTCCCCTGGAGGGAGGTGGTCCACGACTATCTTCAAGCCGCTATTGAGTGCGAGAACCGCTTCGGCAACACCAAATTTCTTCTGAACATCCTCATCCCCGGGAAGAACAGGGAGTTCAAAGATGCCAAGACAGCAAAGTCTTACTCCGACTACTGCCACTTCCTCAAATTCGATGACCTACTTCCAGAGGCCGCCCAAGTGGACGAGATCCTCAATCTCACGGACAAGTCCGTTTATAAGAACAACGAAACGGAGGATTCTGCTCGCGATATCGCTGTCAAAAACGCCCTCGAGAATAACGAGACGGCTCGTGCGGTAAGCGGCGCGCCCAGGCCCAAAGCAGCCTCACCAGCCGTGAACGGAGGAGGTCCCATTCGCACCAGCTCCATCCCGACCCCGGTCAGGTCGAAGCCGGAAGATCATCCTATCGACATCACTGTCCCAGCTCCAGAGGTGGCTCAAAAGCAGGAACTTGCCGCATGAATATAACATCATCTTCCCCCTCTAGTCCCGTCCGGGGACTTTCCATCTCACTCCCCTTCTTCCTATTTTTCGATACTACTGCATAGCTCGAGTTCTATATCTGCATGTTATGGTGTATGTAGGAATGACCTTCACTGGGTTTTCTTTGTCCGGAGTTTATTCTAGAGATCTGTTTATAGATTCCTTTTTTTTTTTTTCGTGAATATATTCATTCATCTTGGTTGAACGCAGAGTATATTCTATAATAATGAAACAGCAGTCTCTACATATTCCGATGGCGGAGAATAATCATATCGCCCCTGTATGTCGCAGTTTGTAGCATGGCACTGCTTAGGTCCCACAAAGGCGTGTAGTGCGGCCTTTGTCTTACGCACTGTTGCATGACAGGCTACAAACACTTTGTCCTTCACTCTCAGGGGGGACTTGTGCTACAGCAAAGGTAGAGCAACTATCCTATCAAATATATATAGAGGACCAAAGATCTCTGGTTAACCCAATGATGCTCCTATTACTCTAAGAATGTCACCAACTGCTACAGATGTTGGTGAATGCTATGGATGCTACCTAATAGAACCCCTGAAAAGCAAGACCAATGCTGGGAACCATTGAACCCTGCCAGATCCGACAATATGCACGTGTGACCCTGAACAATCCGATAACAAGATGATATGCAGATTGACTCGCTTGCAGCAGAACAGAAAACGCGTTCTAGACAGTAGACAGAAATCCAAGTCAAGATTAAATCCGGCTCAACTGTAACCGATGAATCTAGGACTGAAAGAGACTCAGGCGTTCGTGCTATCTGTCTTCACCTCCTCTTGCTTTGCAAGAAGCATATCTTCCACGACCTTCATTCCAGCTTCCTCACCCTTCTTGCTCTCGGTTTCGTCGCCTGCAACGGCCTGGTCGAGAGCCAACTTGGTTTGGCCAAGAGCGTAAATCTGCTCTTCGATCGTGTCCTTGGTGACAAGGCGGATGACTTCTACCTCCCTGGTCTGTCCAACACGATGTGCTCGGTTCTCCGCTTGCACATCTTCCTGTGGGTTAAAGCTGGAATCGAAGATGACGACTTTGTTCGCACAGGCCAGATTGATTCCCGCGCCACCAGCCTTCGTCGAAAGAAGAAACACAGGAATGTCGGTTCGTTCATGGAAAGCATCTAGAATGGACTGACGATCCTCTACATTCGTCCGACCATCCAGGCGAACGAAACCCAGATGGAGAGTCTCAAGAACATGCTCGAGAATATCCATGACCAGAGTAAACTGGGAAAACACCAGTGTTCGATCCCCGTTCTCTTGGAACCGTTTGAGCAACTCGCAGAGTTTATCAACTTTTCCAGAGTTCATCCACTCTTCGTTTTTGAGGGCGAATTTCCCCAGGGAATGAGGGTGATTGAGACACAACTGATGACATTCAAAATCATTATAAGCCTGCAGCTCTTCGAAGATGATGTCGGGGTTCGATTGAGACCATTGCTCCTCCTTCAAGCAGGCCTTGGCCATACGACTGAGGATGGTGTCAGTGTAATGACGCCGGTATAACAGTGGATGTATAGCAGCCTGTCGAAGTTTCATCAGAATGTTGGCGGACCTGTTACCAGTCTTCTTTCCGGCGGCGCGGTCAGCAAGAAGCTGACGAACTTCTTCCTTTTCATGCTCATAGATCTCCCTCTGGGCGCTGTTCAACTCGCAATATTCAACATGCGACGTCTTACGGGGCAGGTCGATGACTTGATGCTTCTTCCGCCTCAATACAAACGGCTTGAGCATGGATTTGGCCCGTTCAATGCGCTGCGCCGAGAGAAGCGTGGAGTGGGATTCATCCACTGTCTTCGCCTTATTTGCAAAGATATACTGGAGATCTTCCTTGCGCTCTTGAAAGACCTTTGGAAGAATGAAGCCCAGCAGTGAAGCCAGTTCTTGGAGATTGTTCTGCAACGGCGTTCCAGTCAAGAGAAGTCGAAAACGGGCTGGGATCCGTATCAGCTTCTCATACAACACTGATGTACTGCTCTTTAGCATATGTCCTTCATCATAGACACAGACACAGAAGTCCATGTTGCGCAAGAAGTGGGCGTCAACCTTCGCCTTTGCGACAGTGTAGGTGGTGATAATCACATTGATGTCATCACGGTTATCTTCAATGGTCTGACGGATCACGGCGCGTTCTGCTTGCCCTGCATAATAGGGCATGACAGACAATGTCGGACAAAATTTTTGAAACTCCCGAAGCCAATTCTCGATTGTTGACGACGGCACAACCACCAAGTGCGGTCCTTTTATGCCCTTTTCATACAGATGCGCTAAAAATGCAATGACCTGGCAGGTCTTTCCAAGGCCCATGTCATCGGCCAAAATGCAGCTCAACTGCTTCTCAAACAGCAAGGATAACCAGTTAATCCCCACTATTTGATAATCTTTCATCTTCAGGTCGTCATTCATGATACTGGGTTGGGAAATGAAACGAGACTTGCGTGAACCTGACGCAGGGCTATCGCTATCCTCGTCAGTACGCTGACTAGCGGGTGTCCCAATGCCAGAATCGTGCGACTCTTGGTTAATCGATACCAGATCCAATTCACCGTCCCGCTTTCCAAAGATATCAACACCCCAGTTCTTCATTTCTGCTGCAACGGGGCGTCCAAGCGCTTCGCATTTAGCGACCAAAGAATCCACCGCTTCATAACCCACCCACATATCGAGACATTTGTCCACGATCTTGTCGCCAATTGGCTTCGGCGTCTTCCTGCCCCTGGCGCCCCTTGGTTTTGTGTTTTGCTCCGTTGATGGAGCGGGTACAGCGCGGGCCTCGTCTAGGGACCTAAATGGACGGTGGGAGATGATGACTTGGGCAACATCCTCTGTCGTTGCAGCCAGATCTGCAAGCTCTACAGCCTGACACGTGTTGATGAACCTCAAAACCTTGATCTCGGATTCCACATTTTCCAATGCGTCGCCAACACCAGAATCAGAGTCGTCAGTCATGATCAAAGGTGCTTCAGGTGATTCCGAACGTGCGGGCGAAGGCTGCTTCCGTCCCTGTACCAGTCGTCCAGGCTTTTTCTTGGGAGGAGTCTCGGAACGAGCAGGACTTGGGGAAATACCACGACTCTTTGGTCCTCTCATCAGGCGTCTCCGTGGCTTTGCTTCTTCCTCGTTCAGCGGTTGTGGTTGCGACTGCGATTGGACCTTCTGGCTTGCCAGGTTCTTCTGCAAGTTCATGGCCGACCACTTATCCTGGATTGTCCCTCGAGCTTTAATGTTTTGCTTCGCTGGTGCGATCTGTTCAGCTTGTTGAGCTGTAATCAATTCATCGTCCGATGAACCAGGTGCATCCCGTTCCTCCGTATTTGCCAGATGATCCAATGCATCCTCATAATTTCCCCGCTTGAACACAAGAGCTTGCATGCAAGCTTGGACCGATTTCTGCGGCATCACTTTCAACATTCTCTCCACTTTGACCCTCATCTGGTAATCTTGAATGTCTTGTAATGATGTAACGGACACCTCCACTGGTTGCGCGCGGGAAGGGCCACTCTGTCTGGGCTTTTTAATGGGGATTCCTTTGGGGGTCGGGTCCATCTGGGAAGCAGACCGTTTGGCGCTTGGGTTGTAAATTGCGGAGGAGGTGATCTCCTTGAAGCGATCAAAAGAGGACGAAGAATTGGCACTAACTGGGGAATCCATGACTTTCTCGGGACTCCGCGATGTCTTGGTGAACATGGATGGTTTGATATCCGTGCTTCTTTTCAGCTGGGTGTCTTCGTCGGAAGAGCCACCGACGTATGTTGGGCCGTCATCGTCGAGATTTATGACGGGCGTACGTTTCGCAGGTCCGGCAGAGACAGGAGGGCAGAAACGCGTTCCAGGAGGTGCCATGGCATTGGAAAGGCGACCTCCCAGCGAGGCAGGACGGGAAGGCGAGGATGTCGGACCTGGGGGAGAAGAAGCGGCAACTTGGACTGTACTTTTGGCTGAATGAGGGACTTCAATGATTTGGGTCGGTTGAGTAAGTCGCTGAGAAGCAGGAGTCAACGATTGTGTTGCAAGTGATTGGAAATGCTGAGCGGCCACCGGAAGAGTGGCGATAGTCTCATATTCAGTATCATCCTTGACGCCGGTCGGAGGAGTACTACAGACAATCTTCCTGTCGCTGACGGGGGTATCAGGGACGGAATCGTCCATGTTGTCAATCGACAACAAGCTTTTTAAGCAATAAAGATCGAATTAAAGACGGACAAATCAGGCAGCAATGAAAGAGGAGCAAAACCCAACGGAGCACCAAAAGAGAGCTCGCCTGCTTCTCCAGAATCCATTCCATCACTGTCTTTTTTTTCAACAAACGCGGCGGACGCGCCTTTGTCACGTGATTTGGCGCCTCAATTAAGACCAACTGGGAACAAGAACACATAGCCCTGTGAATAATGCGGCATCTATGAGCAAATCAATCAGGAAGAATAGAATAATACTCAATATTCTTATTGCCAGACGACAACATTAATCTTTCCTATGAATGTACTCATCTACCTCGAAATCAGTCGCCAGTATTCACCCGATTACCTTACACCATTGGACAAATCTGACCAATCAAATGACGCTGAGGAATGGCTTTTCCCATTCCATCAGCTCCGCTCAATGCGCTATTGTCCATACACCCCATAATAGCTTAAGCTACCTACCTTACTATGAAGTAACACTTTGACGAGTAGATGCATATTAAGTTCTCAATAGCTCAACCTTTCCTCTAGCATTTTCCTCATTAAGACAACTGATCTAGCTTATCTGAAGAAAGACAAAGGACTGTCATCTCTTCTTCACTATTCTCCGGTTGTCGACAATTACATATTGAACCTCCTCCTCCGTCTTTGGACACCACGTCTACAACACCAAGACAACAGGTGCTTTCTCTCCCTTGATACCACTCATAATGACTAGCCGTCGCTCTCAAGAGAAATCCTATGCAGAGGCGGCTGCCGCACCGCCACCAAAAGAATCTGCCAGTTCTGACGTTACCCCTGCAGTTCCTGCGTAAGTAGTTCCCAGTACATGTCACTATACTGCCTGCAGTCCGAGAAAATGGATCGCGCCATATATTAGATTGATATAGGCTTATAAAAATATAGAGATGTTATCTACAAGCTGCTAGGATTCACAGCCGCCATGGTTGTTGGTCCTATCGGCATGTACTTTGTCACAGTAAACTCCGGCGGTATGTCTTTCTTCCATCAGACCAGTAATTTCTCTTTATTCGAGACGCTGACTCGGATAGCGAGTCCAACTGTGGCCGGTATCACCGCCGCAATCACTGCGAATCTGGTCTTATTCGGTTATATCTACGTGGCGTGGCTAGATGATAGAGAAGAGAGGGAAGCAGCATCAAAGAGGAATGAGAAAAAGGCCCAGTGATTAGGTCGACTTCCTCCAGCAAATCACTTGCAGTCGCTTATTCCGTTTCTCGATATACTTATATGTGTATTGATATGTTAAGAATTCGCCTGGAAAAGTCGTGGACGCTGTGTGTCGAGAAGTACCGAAGCAAGTCTGTTTTGATATTCGTTGAATAGCGCTGTTCGATCCATTTATGTTACACGGTCAAGTAATGCGACGATCACTACACACTATGTGTGTTGCATGCACTTTGTCATCCACACAAGATGTCCGAGACTAAATCAAACGGCCACTGACGCCTGCAGATGCACGAACAAGACCCGTGGTATGTGATAAAATCAAGAAGTAGTGTTCAAAGAAACGCAAAATAAACAACTATTGGTATCTATGCCGGTCTTCTCTTGACAAATTCCTCCAAATCAGCCTTGGTTGCAACCCCGAGTACAAACTTCCGGGACCCATCAGTGACCACGGCAAACTGCTGCTTTTCTCTCCTTTCCCCGTTGGGTCCCGTTTCACTCTCAAAGAACTGCTCTAGCTCCTCTAGCGGCGTCTCCATTGTGATGACCTGATATGTGCCACGCTTGCGGTTAAAGCGCTGCATGGCAGTTGAGACAGGGTCCGTTTCCTTGACGGTGCCTTGTTTGAGCAACTCCTTCAGTCGCGGTATGCTAAGGTATCCGAGTAAAGACCGATTCGATGATATGACTGTCAGGTGGGTATAATCGCGCTCATATGCGGCGAGCATGGCGGAGGCAATGGAATCACTGGGAGAGACGGAGAGTGCAGGAGGAGGATCCAGATCTTCAACAGTAGCCTACAACAGAAGTTAGTCACATCGAGGTGCTTCTTGTGGCATTCTGATTGACATGAAGAAGACTAACCCCTCTGTACTTGTCAGCCCAGGCAGTCTGACTTGTGGACACATCGACATTTGGGGCGAGTTTCTCGCGAGCAAAAGCCTCGCTGGCGGTCATATAAGAGGCCATTCTCGGAGAAAAGTGTCACGGATTCAGGAGGGGTGTTTTAGGATGAGGGGCAGAATAGCGTTCAGCAGTGAGTCGACTGCGGACCATCAATCAATGGCACTCTTGCTATAATGCTAAGTCACAAGAAGCTTGTAAAGAATTATCCAAACGCGCTATTGACTGTAACGGCAACCGAGCTCGAGTCAATGTTGATTTTATCGACTGCGGCCCACTAACGTCGACGGATCGGGATCGGCGCGGAGGGGAAAAATGAGCGCCATTTTGAGACAGTAGTGAGCGGAGAACGGGTGTTTAGCTAATCAGGATGCCAAAGTACCAAGTCCGACGTCATCGTCCTTCCGACCAGTGTCAGACCCCTTCGTCCTCTTCCCACTTCCTCATTCTCGATGTAATCTTCAGTAACCTCACTTGGGATAGTCTGTACCCGTGGTATTTCTTTAAAGTGCAAAGCTTGAAATCAAATCTGTACTCATACTGATCTTCTTGCCTTCCTCCAGCCAGCTATTCCGCTCACCAACCCCACGAGTGGAGACAACGACCTGGTATTGAGGATCCGTTCGTACCGGCTCATCAGATCAATTGACCCAACGCCTTCAATTAATAGTATTCTTCTAACTGCGTATCAATTCCAAATCGACAACCATGTTCCCTTTTGACAGTGTGATCCTCGAGGCCTTCAACGCCCAGAACCCTCTGAACCGTCCTAAAGAGCCCAAGCAAGCGGGATCTGCGGCTTTGATCAGACGGGAGCCTTTCCCGGCGTGGAGCGTGATTGATGAGTCTAAGAGGAAAGCCGATGCCTTTGCTAAAGAGGCGGCTCGAGAATTCGATGTCGTCAGTCAAAAGGCTCAAGCCAAAACAGGCAAGATTGAGCCATGGACCCCCAAGTACTATGCAGCTTGCACCGTCGGAGGTCTGCTGGCTTGTGTAGGTCTCAGGAGTGATATTGTCTATTTGATCTATATTTAACCGATTAACAGGGTCTTACCCACACCGCAGTGACGCCATTAGATTTAGTCAAATGCCGCCGACAAGTTGATTCGCAGTTGTACAAGAGCAACATGGAGGCGTTCCGCGTGATTCGCAATGCAGAAGGCATAAGAGGCGTGTTCACTGGTTGGAGTCCGACATTTTTCGGATACAGCGTAAGCCGATGGTTTATGGCGCGGTTTTGATCAGAACTGACTGACAGGGGGCAAAGGCTCAAGGAGCATTCAAATATGGCGGTTACGAATTTTTCAAGAAGTTCTATTCTGATCTCGTGGGACCGGAGCGTGCCCATAAATGGAAGACCTCCGTGTATCTGGCTGCCAGTGCGTCGGCGGAATTCATCGCTGATGTCGCCCTATGCCCATTCGAAGCTGTCAAGGTGCGCACGCAGACAACTATTCCTCCTGAGTTCAAGGGGACTTTCTCTGGAATTTCCCAGGTCATCGGCAAGGAAGGAGTTGCTGGGTAAGTTTGTGTCTCTTCAGAATCTACCTCCAACCTCTCATCACTGATCGCAACATAGTCTCTACAAAGGCTTGTATCCACTCTGGGGTCGGCAAATCCCATACACCATGATGAAGTTCGCGTCTTTTGAAACCATTGTGGAAGCCATCTACAAGAAACTGCCCCGGAAGAAGGAAGAGTACGGCAAGGGCTCGCAGACTGCAGTCGCCTTTACTGGTGGTTACTTGGCCGGTATCCTTTGCGCCGTCGTGTCTCATCCCGCTGATGTTATGGTGAGTAAGCTGAATGCTAACCGACTGCCTGGCGAGGCATTTGGTGCCGCAATTGGCCGTATCTACAAGGACATTGGCTTCATGGGTCTTTGGAACGGTCTCCCTGTCAGAATCGTTATGATCGGAACTCTTGTAGGTCCTCCTTTTGCACGTGTTTGCGGTCATGAGCTAACAACCTTCTGTACAGACTGGATTGCAATGGATGATGTGAGTTTCTCCCTTCAAGTGTGATGAACAACGGCAGACATACTAATTTTTTTTTAGCTACGACTCGTTCAAGATCTTCATGGGTCTTCCAACCACCGGCGGTGGCCCTCCTGCCGGGAAGAAGGAAACAAAGGCCGCAGGCTTTTAGAAGAGGGTAGGGTATCGTGATAATATCTTCGTGCTTGATCGGTTACAGTGAGCTTTGGACAGTATGTTAAAGGCAGTCGTAACTCAAATGTCGAATAAAGTTTGTTAATCGACTGGTCTTCATGTACTCTCCCTCTGACTATGATAATTTCAATTGCTCACCCAAATGATCCGCCTGATAGGGGATCATTATCGCCAAGACATCTCTTATCAGTAACTACTTTAGTCACGAATCGGACCAATCAGTAAACACTGCCATCGTATCTTATCAGCGCCGCCTCGACGTCACTGGGACTCTTCAGTATTCGTGACCACGAGGCTCGATGCATGGTTGACGACTGATTCATCATCATCTTATAACGATGACCTTGATTTCCTACCAATCCCTACAATCCTTTCAGGGGTAGGATAGTGGTACGGTTTTCCCTGCTCTGTAGTCTGACTTTATTAGCGAAGTTACCCCATCTCTAGTTCTTATCTTATATATTTCTCACCCACATCCCGCATTTGCCTACGGCCCCTCCACTGAGCAGTTTTTTTATTATCGGGTAAGTCATAGTATTCATATTTCATAGCAACAACCGATTCACACTTCTAATATCTTCATCCAGTATCTCCTTCGCTTCTGCAGACTACATACTTAAGACTCAAACACGATCTAAACAACAACCATCCCACCATGGGCGAAAACGAACCAATCGTCTCGCACGGCCGCGGAGGTACGCGTCCCATACATGCCTGTCCACAGTAACCCTCACAAACCATCTCTTAACACGCATCGCAAACCAGGCCAGGGCAACATCGGCGCAGACCCCACCCAGTACGTTCAACCCCCGCACCCGGAACCATCCCATCCAACCCACCCTCTAACCAAACCCCAGATACGTCGATGCCGGTATTGTCCGCGAAGGCCCCTACGGCGACCAAGGCGACGGCGCCTACTCGGCTGGTGTAAGTCCCCACCCTGTCCCACGCCAACCAAGCAGGCTGCAGGACAAGTGAGCAGATACTGAGAGAAATGCAATAACAGCGCGGCGGAGCCGGCAACATCGGCTCCCCCAACGTGCGACCCACGTCGCGGGTGCCCCACGATGCGGAAATCATCCCCGAGCTGGCAATCCGCAAGTCGACGGATGAGAACTACCATGTTGGTGTATGTCATTGTGCATGTTCATGTCTTCCTCCCTCCGACCCGTCCGGCTTTCATCTTCAGCGTAAGCGGGTTGGAGCGTTGTTGTGTGCTGTAACTAACTGTACCTGATCTATGCAGCGCGGCGGCCAGGGCAACGTCCATCTGGACGGGGAGACCCGCAAAGGGAAGGAGGAGAAAAAGCGCCAGCAACATCAGCAACACCCTGAAGGGTTGGCGGATAAGCTCAAGCATAAGCTTCTTGGGAGGGGTTAGAAGGTACGTTAGAGTGGGATCGATGGTGGATTGTTGTTATGCCAGTACCGTGTTTTAGGATATTGTTATGATTCCCTGTCTGCTTTTGATAGTCCTAGGTCTATCGTTTGTTTATCTTTATGGTATCTACCGAGGACAGATTGTCTGGTCAGCCTGTAGAATAAAGTGATATGCACAACCGAGTCTAGATCACGTTATGTAAAGTTGTAGAAACCCGTTGATCAAACAGCTGCAGTCTAGTTAGTCTATGGCCATCCTGCATAAGCCTATGACCATACAAAACTCAGGTGTGGTATCAATATACACCACCTGTTGATCTCTTGACGTTATTAGAAATAGGGCGCAAAATATGTACTCGAAATATCAGGCAAACATGAGAACGGAACATTAATCAATTTTGATGATTCGCTCGGGCATCCATGTATCGTGGCATCGTCAAGCATAGACGTATAAACTGTAAGACAGCCTGATGAAAAAAATCAGGAGCATTAACATTAACAAAAAAGCAAAGACGCAATTTCCCTGTTTCCCCATGTCTGAACTCGAGAAGAACGCCCATTAGGAACAATCATGACATACGTTAGAAGAATAGCGAACGAGAACCAGATAACCACCGACGTATGCCTTAATCCTTGCCAAACTTGCGCTTGAACCAGCTCTTTCGCTTGTCCCCTGTATCGGACATGTTCACCGATTTTCGCAGTTGACGGCGGTTGGGCGCTGACGCGGCTGCTGGGGGGCCGCCGACAGGGCCCCCAGCGTTAGGATCGAAGGCCGGTGCTTGGTTGAAGCTATGTACGGGGGGCTTTGGAGGCGCTGGCGCATAGCCATTGAGATTGGGTTGAGAGTTGAACCCTTGCTGTCCATATTGTAGCTGCTGGGACAATTGGTCGATCGAACTATTCACAGAACTGGGGTCTGTCGAATTGCCCCAAGCATCAGTGTGGCTTCCGCCCGACCCAGAGGCTGCAGTGATATTATCGACGGATTTTTGGTATGAATGTTGTGCGTATCCATTCGAGCCGTTGCTGTATCCTGTCTGATCGGTATACACCCGCGGGTTGGGTCGAGGTCGACGACCGCCGCCTTGGTTGTACGGGTAGTAGCCATTATCTTGAGGTTGGCCATTGTAAGTATCGACATAACTCTCTGGTCGCGAATAGGTCCCCCGCTGATTGAAGTGTCCACTCTGATCACTGTATCCTCTGTTTGGATAGTATCCGTTTCCACGGCTGGACTCTACATGCAGCAACGGTTGTTAGCATACTGCATCACAAAATGACAGTCCGACCGATTGCATATTGTCTTCAAGGGTGAGGTTTGTAGCGCGTATTTACCTCCATAGTAGCTGCCACGTTTGTTTTGCTCTCCACCGTTAGGCGACTCTGTCGACACGCTTGTTAACAATCTGCATGCATATGACAGAATAAAGATCCAAACTCACCTGTTCTCGCCCAGGAAACGGGTCTACTACTGTACGTCCCTTCAATAGCAGCTTCGAAAGATCGAATGGTCTCCAATGGACGTTCGAATCGAGGACGAGTGGGATTGGAAAGATCGGGATCGGCTTTGATCACAAAAACTGTCAGTGGAAAGTTGCAGCCGATTGCACAAGCTGTCAGTACGTACTGATAATCTGCCCAAATCGGTCTTTGTGCTGCATAGCTCTTAGAGAGCCCAGAGTCGACTGTTCGAGGGCCACAGCCACTAATTGCTCAATAGGTCAGTTACTATGCGCATGCAGAGCTAACAGAAAGAGACAGGAGACGAATGATGTTTAGGTATGGGGTCCAAATCGTGGACAATATCGCAGAATATTGAGCGACCGAAAGAGAGTTAAGAGATGGAATCAACGTACTTGGTTGCGCTTCGCTCATAGCAAGCGTTGGATCAGCTTTGGTATGTAAACTGCGTCTGTGCTTTTCCTCAGAAGACTCTTTGAGAGAGATTTTATTGCTGCCAGCGTTGCTCGACCGGCGAGATTTATCAGACCTGCCACCGAAACTGAAACCACGACTGGGTCTGGGCGACGCGACCGTCTGTGAGGGGGCCATCTTCATTCTATGTCAAGGCCCGTTTTTTTCTGCTTCAACTAGGCCACTTAGCGGCCGATAAACAAGTTTGTCAACAGAGAGCTCCACTGACGATAGGAGTAGCTCCGTCGTGATCTGCCTGAATTATGGCAGGTTGGCGGCCGCAGTGGAGCGCAAAGGTGGACACTGCCAAGAACTGTATGAACGAACACGAATGCGTTGTGTTGCTTTGGATTGGATCTATCAAACGCTCCGTAACTAAGGTAGATAGGAGCCTTGATTGCAGCGAACGGTGGATGGTCACGAACGAGTGGAAGCGGCAGATTGAGCTTTGAAACGCTTCCACAGATTGCAGTGTCTATACTGTGGAGACACTCCTACTATACAAGACTGCAGAGACGTCGCTGCTTGATCGACTCTGAAACCGACAGATCTCTTCTTCTTACGGTTGCTGGTGTTGTCTTAAGCAGCGAGCAGATCGGAAAAAAGCAAAAGAAAGCCACTTCCGAATGTTGTCACTGCAGATGGAAGCGAGAGAGTGCACAGAGGACTTCGTAAATTTGCGCAAAAAAGACCGTGGGAAGCTGCGATGTATCGAGCGAGCAGGCTGGAAATAAACTGGAAGCAACTAGCAGCCGAAAGACAGCTGGATCGGCAGAAAATAGATAGTTCAAGCGTTTCCCGTAGATAATTGGATTTGTACCGTAAAGATCGACAGTAATGGTGAAGGAAGTTGTTAGACGTGAGTTAGACGGACGGCAAACTCTCACAAGAATTAGGGTGCTCTCCAAACGAAGGTCAGCGAGAAGAAGTACTAGAATAATAATATTCAACTAGCTTGAGACCAAAGAAGAGGAAGGCAAATGGGCCACAGTTATAGCGGTAGGGAGTGATTGAGAAACACAAGAGTTCGACATGCGTCGGAAACAGACGCCACGCAATATTCTTTTGGAGAGGGGAACCTAAACCAAAAAAAAAGAATAAATAAATAAATAAAAAAGGAAAAATCCAAAGCAAGCGTTACTATTGCCATGCTGTGCTGCTTGACTGAACTGTCTCCCACGAGTCGGATGATGGCGCTATATTATTACTGAAGCCACCTGACTGCCGAGTGCGTAGAAGGCTCTGGTACTCTGTATGTCTATTCTGGTACCTAGGTTAGTAGGATCTTGGTATCAATCGACTATCTTGGTTGTAGACTAAGGTACACTACGTACTCTTTCAATGGTTGAAAGGAGACCATAACTTAGCAAATATACCAGCAATTCCTCGGACCCCGAATCTGCCACTGTGCCCAAGTGTGACAAAGCATCTCTTTCCATCTTAATAGAATTGCAAGACCAGAATCTAGGCAGCCGGCAATACTGCGTAAATGCAGGAAAATTCAGAAAGGTAAAATACCGCTAGGCCCAAAAGTCAATCAACTCAATCAGAATCCAAAGGAATAACCACGACCACTCCAATATCCAAGACAAAAAGGGCTCTGAGCGTCCCACTGGCTGGTGGCCAACAGGCAAGAAACCAATCGGCTACCGAAGGTTCCCCCAGCCACTGTTAGCGAATAGCCTCGTTGGCCAAGATAAGTCTAGGAACTGGGTCCATCCTGTTCTTTGAGTCAACAGTTCCTTGGATGTGATCGGAAGTGAGACTCATGGAGTGGTGTGCTTGATAGAATGCTAAATAGAGAGATTATGACCGTTCTTGAATATAAAAGAATTAATTTACTCAATAGTTCGTGTGAAGGCGAGAATACCTTACCGACTGTTAGTAGTGAAGCGTTTGGAATCCAAAACTACATCATAATTACTTAATCATGTTGGGCAGGTTATTTTTATTTTTAGGCCAAGCTTTACTCCATAGACATGAGTCGTCGTGCTCTGTTCTCAGCCGATTGTTGCGTTATTATTATTATCTGTACCGTGGAAGTGTACCTAGGCCAGAATCTAATCATGTAATTGCTGAAAAGCCCAGCCACCCCATGTTCAAGGACAAACAATACCAATCCTGAACCTTTTTATTCAACTGTATCCGCATCCCTCCCATTGGTTCCTCTCCTGTCATCAACTAAGGAGACTTGAAGGACACGGACTACAGAGTACCACCTAATGAGTTAGTTGGAGTCATATCACCGCGGGGTTATGTTGCCCTATGCGACCTACACAAACTATATTGTCACGTGAAGTGACCATTTGGACAGCATCGTAAGGTAGCTCAGACCTGAAGTAAATACACCTGAAATTTTGGGAGTCAAGATTCCTTGAGCCGGAAGAAAAGTTATTCTGATCCCTTACTCTAACAATATTTCTAATATGTACCAAGGCTCTGAACACTTCTTCGAAGGGGAATCTGGGGTTTGTGAGTTGCCACGAAGCACGAGGTGGTGAGGATCTTCAGTGTGATCTGGTGGGTCTCTGTGGTGCGGGATGGCGCATTACTTTAATTATCACTCCACAAATACTCCAAACAAACGAGCATTTAAGGTATTTTGGGCTCGCCGTTACCTCTGATCTGCTGAGGAGTTGAGGCAAGGGGTTCTGTCATCCGATAACCTTGAGTTCCCAGGGCCGTGCGCTAATATCTCACTCGCTTGGCTGACAGCATATTTGTACTCAGGAGAATAACCCTTATACAGAGGTTCACGCTGAAAGGACGTAAGATAGAAAAATCTGACAGATAGTCTTCAGTGGGCAAGAGCAGATGATTACTTATATACATGTACACCACTTCCTATGTCTGCACTGCTTTCCAGTTGATCTACACTTGGACCCTCACTCAGACAAGCCAGTCACCCTATCCGATTTCAACAATCTGCATGACAAGCCATGGGCCGAAATGGACTCGAACATCACGAAACAGTAGAATCGCAAAAACATCTACTGTGCCAGCAGAAGCATTATATCTCTCGCTCCATTGAAAGGCCAGCGCGATGATTCTAAAAACCAGTCAGCACTGGCTATTTTCCTGAAATACCTCTGGACATGGATGCAGGTAATGCTGTGATCATTTAGTACATAGTTCTCGGAGCTGCATGTTGTGTACTACGTCGACTGAAGTCCTATCTGCCCCGGCTTTACCTCAATACCTAACAAGCGAACGCCAATGCGATGATCTCTCTCTCTCTCTCTCTCACATAGTGAACGGATTGAGACGCTATGGACTTTAAACATAGTATAGCGAATCTTGTGGGTATGTCAACGAAGCCGTAACTGTCAAGGTTTCAATCCGAGTATGACATCTGGTTCCTGTACATGGTGTTTTCATAGATGAGAGTCGTGACTACTGGTTCCTAGAGTACCTGCCATAGACTGCTAAGTCCAGCTAGGTGGCGCGGGCGATCTGTTGTTCTATATGGTTACTGTCAGGGAGTCACCTTGGGTGCATCAATCAGCCGTATCATTGGGCATAAGCAGGCGCAATTTATGAGAAGCCCAAGTAAAACTGTACGACGGGGCTACTAAATAAGCCTGGCAGATGAGTCGTATGACAGGATATCAGCAGACCATTTTGCACTTGCACTGGCCATTTTGCGTTGGGCGTTAGGAGACTATACGAGGTTATGCAAGTCGAGCTGACTGGCCAGGGTGGCAGAGCTGCGAACTGAATAGAGCCCCTGATTCAACTATCATTGAACACACCAGTAGTTTCTGCTACCTTACTCCCGATCCTAATGCAACGCGCGGTTTGCTGAAATGTATGGTTTGGTTGTTTATAGTGTCAGATACACTGGGAAAGAAGCCATGTTGTCAGACAAGACACATCATGCTTGCCAATGTAGAAAACACGACAAGCCCTTCTAGATGCCTGGAGGCCGGCAATGTCACCACGCTGGAAGAGTCTGAAGAAAACAACAAAAGTTCTTTTGAATTTAATTCGTAGGGCTGGTCGGCCCTGCCTCTCCCACGAACATTATCAACCCGCCAACTCCATCATCTCAACATCGGCTCATACCGTCAACTCCTTGCCCGACTGTCTGTGCGAAGTTTCCGGATTGCCCAACGAACAGGTAATAAACACAGGTCATTTAGATGTTGGAGGGGTAGAGCATGACGCGGACGGTAGCACCGAAGGACTTGGGGGGGAGGTTGTGGCGGAACTGAGCACGGACAACGCCGGAGTTGCCTGTCAAGTTCATATCGTCAGTTGTTTTGTTCCTCCTAGTGGCCGTCGTCCAACAGGGCCGCAATGCCGATATACCGATCCATCGGCATTGGATTCACGTACCGTGTGGCCGGGTAACCTTGCCCCAAATGACCCGGATGTTGGAACCCCGAACCTCACGCTTCGCCCGGTAAACGAAAGCAACCTTCTTGCCGAGGTAGAAGCTGTAAAACAACCGTCTTAGCTGCATGTTCTCTTCCTGATTCCGTCACCTTTCGACCGGTGTATACTCACTTTGCGGCCTCAGTGCTGTCAACACCGTCGATCTTGATCAGACTATACGAGGTGTCAGCCTCCCATATCCCTTGACGTCCATCTAGACAGTGGATAGGTACCTGGTGTTGGGGTTGACCGCGCGCTTGGAGCGCTGGTAGCTCAGGTGGCGACCCCTGCATAGAGAATTCGTATTAACCCATCTGTCCATATGCTTTTGTTCTCGACTTGGCCCCCCCAGCCCCGATCCCACCGTGCGACATTTGACATTTGTATATCGCATTCCGAATGATCGCGACCCGACGGAGAATCGATGAGATAATCGTGGTAACTTACTTGACATAGACTGTGCAAGTAGAAAATTCCGTTAGCAAGGCCCTTTACGAATTCCACAATCGCGCCGTATCCATTCCCGAAACCCATTCTCCAACCTATCCGTACACATCGATATCCAGCTAAACGAAGAGGGATCACTCACGTCTGTGACCGTGTTCCGAAGGCATTATGACGGTTTATCTGAGCAACAGCGGGCAACGCAAACAAGTCGAAGGAAGGCAAAGATGACCCGCAAAAAGTCGTCCGGGTTGTCGTGATTGTCGTCGCTTCGATAGTCTGAGACGAGCAGCCGACCGCACAATGATCAATTTGCAAGGTGCGTTCGGGGCCGTTCGCCCTAACCCAAAACGGGAACTTAGCGAGCCAAACCACCCCAGGGTTAAGCGAAGTCCCGTGATGGAGAATCGCAAAAAAAGTCTAAACCACTTTGGGCGTTTTCGTGGAAGATTATATTCTCCGCCATCCGAGATAAGCTGATAAAGACGATAAAAATGATAACGATCTTCCCGCCAAGACAGGAGACTTTTGAGCCAGGGCAACCCCACTACTCATTCAACATTATTTTGCCGTCGGGCTACAGTGGTCCGAAGACGGATTGACGGCTTCCCAGATCATTGGACATCGGATATGTCTCTGACTGCTTTTCCCCTGCTTCTCCGGTGGAAGTGGGCAATTGTCTAGAGCGTCGAGTGCTGACAAACGATGCTTATTACGCTCCTAAGAGGTAGTGACGGTTTCGTTTCGTGAGTATCTATTTCCGCGGGGACTCGCTTGAAGTCTATCTGAGAGAACGCAGTCCGTAATTATGACTATTCTTATATGGCGCGATCATTATCTTGGTGCTGGAGGACTACAAAAGTGTATACACACAGTAGACATTGATTTGTTGATACTTGTCGATATCCGGAGTACTCTTAGGGTCTTCCTGGCAAATTAGTGTATACTCCGAACGGTCCAGCAGACCGAGAGCACATATTTGGAAATAAAGCGAGTTCCGCTGCCCCACTGGCAAGGAAATCGGCAATAGACTTGACATTTGCTGGTTTATCAGCAATCATTGAGAAGACGGAACTCGGTTCTGTCGATGAGCACGCAATCCTCGAATTGATGCCAAGGGTCAGCTTATACTTTTTCAATTATGTTCACAGTTACATAGGTTGAATAGCTACCGATGTGTTTTTGCAGATCCGAATTCAAGGCCAGCTGGTCTGATATCTCAGGTTACGGAGTTGTTCCAGTTAACCCCGAACTCGTGTAAGCTACCCCATCATCGTCATATGGCTTAGCAAAGAAAGTCCAGGCGTTATTTGTACGTCTTTGCTCACGGGAAATTAAAATCCGTAGTTGTCAGTTCCTTCCTAACTGTTCTATGACAAATCTGCCGATCCATCTCCACGGTTTAGGTCACCGGGAGAGCTTCTTCTGGCTTTCCTCCCTAGCCTGCAAACTGCAAGACTAAGTAGGACCTCTAGCTTCCAGTTTCCACTGTGCCAACTCCATAGCTCTAGCGCAATCTCTGCGACCAGCCAGGAGATAGTGGAGTCCGAAGTCGCTGCTCGCGGCACCATGGGCTGCATGGTACTCCGTAATGTTAGGTAGGACGAAGGAATTGGAAGGCATGTTTCTCGAAGTATTTGTTCCTCCCAAGGTTTACGCTACCGAAATTTAAGCCAGATCTATTCTAATTAGGGCCTTGCCAGGATGTGCCTTTTTGTACGGAGTAGATAACATGGACGTCAACAAATACGTAGCCATTGACCAAACCTCAATTGGGATTTGATTATCATGAACCTGAGCTTACAGATCAGGAGGGAAGGGCAACTCCACGCCCACAAGATATTAGGTTCCTGGGCATGCAGCACCAAGACAGTTAGCCTCCTATATAAGCTGAGCGGGACATCACGCAGGAGTAAGAAGTTTGTCCTTGTAAACCATTCCCCTCATCCAAGGCGCAAACAGTGTGATACGGCCAGGTTGGTTTACGCGGGGTCAGCAGGGTCAGCAAGTCAGCATCAAATCAGTCCAAATCTCTAAATGAAAATCATCCGTTGGGTCACAGTGGAGCTGACTGTGTTAGAGAGTCCCATATCCGTCCTCCGTATGTCTTTCTTAATTAACCGGGATAAACGAGAAGTTTGTGATTATATGATTAGATTCGTAAGGGGATAACATCCACACGTCCTGATGATATATGATTGCAGGGAAGTTTGCCACGGAGAATGTTATTGTTGAAAGCGATGACATTCGTCTCTATCTATGCCTACACCAGAGCATGACCTGGCCGCTGCTAGGCGCTGTAGCATAACACTTAGGCTATCTGATAATAATCAGAAATCATTTATTAATTCTCCTCCCTGTAATCCCATTCGACTAACCCTGATACTACCTCCCATAATACACACGGGGTCGTGCGGCAGCATCGACGTAGTGGAAGAATCCAAGCCAGCCCCACCGACACCCACCTTGCATTACTACAAGTCAGCTTGAGAGCCCTCCGTGTTAAAAAGTACATGCTCCGCCGGAATTGTTGGGTATTTTTCCAACAATTCCTCTTCATTCATTCTCTCTCTTCTTGTCTCCTATATCCTTAACTCCTAAAATCACCTCTGTCCCAAAGATTGAAGTGTCAGTTTTAAAGAGTCGTGCAAAAAAAAAAAAGAAAAAAAAATGTCCAGCACAATAGCCCGATCTGACGAGCAGCAGAATGCTGGGTACGTCTCTTCCATAGTTCTGCCTCGCTGACATCACACCCCTCCCCCTCCAACGGCGGAAACACTCCCGTTACCTCAGACCCTATCACCGCTTGCGACTGCTCGGTACTGGTCACCGACGTGCAACCTGTCTGCTCCCTTTGACCAACGTCTTATTTTCCATTGTCTTTTAGTTCTATTCAAGTCATCCTCTCTCCTGCTGTAACCTACCAAGTTGACTGCTTGTCAATTATTGCCTTTTCGTTTTTGCTCTTCATCCGTTTTTCACCCTCATTTTGTCTCTTTTCCCTCTGCGTCCGTCAAGTCACACACCGAACCCTGACCGACCTAGATAAAATTTTCTCGCTTCGAATAATATCAGTGCAAATCGGTTGCTAACATGGATTATGCGCTCAGCACACTCGAACTTAAAGATGACACCGTCATCGTAGTACTAGGTGCCTCGGGAGACCTTGCTAAGAAGAAGACTGTTCGTTGCCCCACGGATATCTACTCTCTAGACAGCTGTTTTAAACTAACATCTCAATAGTTCCCTGCTCTTTTTGGGCTCGTACGTTCCACCTCTGTTGACGAGGGTCTAAAACCCACCTCGATTGACCGTATGCACAGTTCCGCAACAAGTTCCTTCCCAAGGATATCAAGATCGTCGGATATGCTCGAACAAAGATGGACCACGAAGAATTCTTGAAGCGAGTGCGATCATACATTAAGGTTCCCACCAAAGAAATTGAGGAGCAGCTGGACAGCTTCTGCGGTCTCTGCACCTACATCTCCGGTCAATATGACCAGGACGATTCTTTCATTAACCTGAGGAAGCACCTCGAGAAGGTTGAGAAGGGCCACAAGGAGCAAAACAGAGTCTTTTACATGGCGCTGCCTCCCAGCGTCTTCACCACTGTGTCAGAGCAACTGAAGAGGAACTGCTATCCCAAGAATGGCATTGCTCGGATCATCGTGAGTTTCCCTACACAACCTGAAGAGAAGAGCAACATCTGATGCGCATGTTCTCGCTGTATACAGGTTGAAAAGCCTTTCGGTAAAGATCTTCAAAGCTCGCGTGACCTCCAGAAAGCCCTTGACCCGAACTGGAAGGAAGAAGAGATCTTCCGGATTGACCACTACCTGGGTAAGGAGATGGTCAAGAACATCCTTATCATGCGCTTCGGCAACGAATTCTTCAACGCCACTTGGAACCGCCACCACATCGACAATGTACAGGTATGGGAATGCTTGAAATATTCCGAATCGAGAGCAACTTGCTGACAGGTTCGTTCCTGCCGCAGATCACATTTAAGGAGCCTTTCGGTACAGAGGGTCGTGGTGGCTATTTCGATGAATTCGGTATTATCCGTGATGTCATGCAAAACCGTATGTTTTTTGCCATCTGCTTGCGTGAATGGGCGATGCTGATGTTCGTCTTTCAGACTTGCTGCAGGTCCTGACATTGCTCGCCATGGAGCGTCCCATCTCCTTCTCCTCTGAAGATATCCGCGATGAGAAGGTAGGCCACTCAGCTATGTCCAGAGGCAACAAGCGAGACTAATCCATCGCAGGTTCGTGTCTTGCGTGCCATGGATCCCATCGAACCTAAGAACGTCATCATCGGCCAATATGGGAAGTCTCTGGATGGAAGCAAGCCCGCATACAAGGAGGACGACACTGTTCCTAAGGATTCCCGGTGCCCGACATTCTGCGCCATGGTTGCATACATCAAGAACGAGAGATGGGATGGTGTTCCCTTCATTTTGAAGGCTGGAAAGGGTAAGCATGGTTTGCCTTTTGGACCGCTAGAGTCGCGCGTATACTTACCTTTCACACAGCCCTAAATGAGCAGAAGACCGAAATTCGCATTCAATTCCGCGATGTCACATCTGGTATTTTCAAGGATATCCCTCGTAACGAGTTGGTTATCCGAGTGCAGCCCAACGAGTCGGTGTACATCAAGATGAACTCCAAGTTGCCTGGCTTGTCCATGCAGACCGTCATGACTGAGCTGGATCTCACCTATCGCCGCCGTTTCTCTGACTTGAAGATTCCCGAAGCCTACGAATCGCTCATCCTGGACGCTCTGAAGGGTGACCACTCTAATTTTGTGCGTGACGATGAGCTCGACGCAAGCTGGAAGATTTTCACGCCTCTCCTACACTACCTTGACGACAACAAGGAGATCATCCCCATGGAATACCCCTACGGTATGTGCCATAACATACTCTTCTAATTAGTATCATTGCTAATCCTGTCAAAGGCTCCCGCGGACCCGCTGTTCTTGATGACTTCACTGCTTCGTTTGGCTACAAGTTCAGTGATGCTGCGGGTTACCAGTGGCCCATGACCAGCACTACCCCTAATCGTTTGTAGCGGGATGGGATATTGCATGACTATGAAAGAAAGAAAAAGCATTAATGTACGAATTTCCGTTGATTTTATGATGTCTGGGTTGTTATGGCAGGGTTCTCTTTAGTGCTTTGATCAGCCGGATATGCTTTGATATGTTATTAGAAATGGAGCTGCTTATGGACAAGATCAGACCAGGCCGCTGGTATAACGGATGTAGGTATGTACTATGCAAGCCGTATGTCGCCTGACTGAAAGGATATCGCCTTTGTCCTGATGAGCGTCAGAGGAATTCACTACGCTGCCTTGCTACGGGATCGCGCCTCGATAATGCAGCCTACTATTCATCTTAGCCTTTAACCAATGAGAGTATTATAGGCCAAAACGAGAGGACATTCTCGGATTTGTGAGTAAAGTAAGCTTAAGGTAGAACTTCGAGTCAATCCCGATGTTTCAGCACATGTTCGTGTCTTAGCCGGAATAAGGGGCGGTGCACATATCTGGGGGATTTGTACGGAGTGGATCATCCCTAGACACATGCCTCGCCAAGGTAGCTGGGGTTGTCAAGCTAACAGTATCAAACCGAATGCTAGAGACGGACGGCCATCGTCATCTTTCTCTGGCTATTAATAACAACTACCTCATGGCTGGTGGGTCACAGGAGATTAAGAATGCCAACCGATGCTGATTTGACCTAGACCGCAGTGCATGGACGGCTCGGAGGCCCGCATGCGTTGATTTGCACTTTTCTGGCAGTTGAGCACCGGGCATCTTGGGCTTTCGGCCTCACCTCAATCCCTCAATCCTTCAAGATCTCCTTCCTTTCTTCTCACCCTGCCTTCCTTCCATTCTGTGTTTCTGCATGAAATCCTCCCTATCCTAGTTTGACGTGATTTGTGGAGTAAATCGGCTTCTCGCCTTTCATTGACCAACATCCAATTTCGTCCCATCGGCGACCCTACGGAGCTAATAACCAACAATTCCAACTCCGGTCATTTTTTCGAGTCGTACAGTGCAAAGAGCACACTACACACTCGACCACAGATTAACAATTGAATCGGTATTGGTGACACTCCGCTGCTAGAGACTTGCATACGCACGAGGATCGTTTGTTTATTGGCGATTGTGGGTTCATCGCGACTAGGCTGTTGCGACTCGGCTTCACCAAACAGCCTGAGACTACAGTATCACTCTGGTGCATGGCAAAGTGAGGATACTGTTGGATACTTTTGGTGGATGCAGGTGTCGTAAGCATGCCACAGGCTGCACGATGGGTGGGTTCTCCCTCTATCAAGGGAAAATCGGAGTCGATGCGAATGGCACTGTTGACATTCAGCTTGTTGGGGTTACAGTATGTACTTCTGTCTACCACTACGGATGTTTTTGATCGTGCTCCCCAACCGGATCGCTGATTATTTTCCTGTTGCAGATTTACTTGGGGCATTGAAATGACCTGTAAGCCGTTCCTTCCACTACAGTCACCGCGTCTTGCGATTTGACCAGTCCCGCACTCGAAATAGATTGCACGCCGTACCTGCTCCAGCTGGGCCTTACAAAGTCTCGGACTTCGCTTGTGTGGATTGCTGGCCCCTTGTCTGGGTTGATCATTCAGCCTTTGATCGGTGTCATTGCGGATCGTTCACGCTCGAAGTGGGGAAGGCGCAGGCCATTTATGGTCGTTGGTTCGTGTATTGTCGCAGTGTGTTTGCTAGTGCTGGGGTGGACGACGGAAATTGTCAGCCTATTCGTGAAAGATGCAGAGAAGGTGTGTCTATTCTGTTCAGGGCCGGGTTTTGGCATCTGTGACTCTGCCGCTCACTTTACCAGGCAAAAAATGTCACCATAGCCCTTGCCGTCCTGAGTATCTATGCAGTTGACTTTGCGATCAATATAGGTGAGCTTGTTGACGCCCTCATCTGAATTATACTGACATCCTTTAGTTCAGGCTTGTTGTCGCAGCTTGATCGTTGACACGTTACCGATTCCATTGCAACAAGCTGGGTCAGCATGGGGTATGGATCCTACCTTTGCCCATGTGGTTCAAAGCTAACGACCCTCAGCAACAAGAATGTCCGCAATTGGCCAGCTGATTAGCTATGTTATTGGCTCAATCGATACGGTCAGCCTCTTTGGCGCCATTATCGGGGATACGCAATTCAAACAGATGACAGTAATTGCTGCACTCTCGCTGATCGGGGCTGTTTCCGTCACCTCTTATTCGGTGAAGGAGAGAATCCTGATTACTGCCAGGTGACTATAATCGGAACCAGATTGTCTTGATTAGTGCTAATTTGATCATGCAGGGACTCCGATGGAAAAGCGGGAGCGGTTCAAGTCATTTCTCAACTTTTCAAGACGACAATGGACCTTCCTCCTCGCATTCAGGCAATTTGTTGGGCGCAATTCTGGGCTTGGATTGGTATGGCATCTTTCAAAAAGATTTTAGAAGTTGTTGCTGACTCGATTTAGGCTGGTTCCCCTTCCTTTTCTACAGTACTACTTGGGTCGGTGAGACGTACTTCCGATACGAAGTCCCCAAAGACGCTCCACAGTCAAGCGACTTTCTCGGCGAAATTGGACGCGTCGGCAGTCTGTCTCTGGTCGTTTTCTCTTCCATCACTTTCATCAGCTCTGTGCTTCTACCGTTCTGTGTGCAGCCTCCGGACAGTAAACGGTCCAGATTCACACCTCGCCCGCCACCTGGGATAGCTGCGCTTCTTAAGAGGATCACAGCGATACGACCAGACCTGCAGACATCATGGATGATATCTCATGTGATGTTTGCTGCGACCATGATCTTTGCACCTCTGGCCCGGTCTCGGGCATTTGCCACATGCCTCGTGGCCCTGTGTGGTATCCCGTGGGCGATCAGCAGCTGGGCGCCTTTCGCATTCATGGGAGTGGAAATCAACAAGCTGGCGATGGGACCTGCAGCCGCAGCGCGCTCTTCTGGCGTGACCATGATTACTTCTTCTACTATCCGTTCCAGCAATTTTGACACGGACACGGAGATGGACGTCCTACGACTCAACCACCATGATACGGACAGTGACAGCGATTCCGATGACGACGCAAATATTCCTTCCACTGGCGAACTGGCTGGTATCTACCTCGGCGTGTTGAATGTATACACTACGCTCCCGCAATTTGTCGGCACATTCATCAGTTGGATAGTCTTCAGCCTCCTCGAACCTGGTAGTACGAAACGGGACGATTCCGCACAGGACTCGCAATGGATACGCCGAGATAAAGAGGGTCCTAATGCTATATCCATCTGCCTGTTTGTGGGTGCCTTGTGTGCACTTGTAGCCGCTGAAGCTACTCGACGACTACGCTATGCTCGCTGACAGCTCCGAGTGCTTAACTGCATTTCAACATAAACCCCTGATGATGTACGATCAGCGAGTCTCGTTTCCTACTCAATTTCTTGTCTTGCATCGTTTGACTCCCCTTGTTTCATGCCCGTTGATACCCAGATCGTCCGACTCTATATACATTCTGGATATATCCTTTCTTAGATCTGATGGCAACCATCCATGCCGATGATTGGTAAATAGTGAACTAATGATAATACATAATATGGACATGCGTTTTTGCCTGGTGCCAGAGCCAGAATCAGTAGCATCTGACTGACGTAGGAGATGACGGTATACTGATATAGTCCCAACAAGCCAGGTCAGTTAGCATACTTCTACCGAACAACCGGCACATACTCTCCATATCATCAACTGAACAGAGGGAACAGGTGAGAATGCCCCACGTCCTCATAATTCTCACCTCGCAGGGCTTAATCCCCGCCACCCGCCAACAAACTGGTTGGCACCTGGTACGTTATGTCCACACTTATTCCCCCAAGCATTCAACCATTTCACCACGCACAGCTCACAACAAGGAAAACACCCGCAGTCCGAACTCGCCCACCCATACTCTATCCTCGAACCCAAGGTCACCCTCACCATGGCCTCCCCTCAGGGCGGCGAAGCGCCCTTCGACCCAGCCTCTGCCTCAGCCTCCGCGAAACCAGAATCCGATACAACCGACATCACCGCTCTAGCGCGGCACTGGGAGGCTTGGACGCACACGTATAAGATCAGGGAGTTGGTTGCCCGTGCGGGAGCGGGGGAATTCGACGCGGTGTTCTATGTGGGTGGGCGGGGGGGTATGTCTATGTCTAACGATCTACAATCTGAGGTTGACATTATGATGTTGATGTTGATGTTGATGGTAGCGATGTTTGACCTCGTAAGGGACGCGGCCTCGCTTGCCCTGATACAGAATGTCGCAGCGGCGGGAAAGCCTATCGCCGCGGTCAGCCATGGGCCTGCGGCGCTGCTGAATGCGACGGCACCCTCGGGGGTATCTTTGCTTGCTGGAGCAGGGGTGACGGGTTTCTCGAGGGAAGAGGAGGATGCGGCGGGAATGGCGCCGGCTTTGCCATTTCAGTTGGAGACGGAGCTGGAGCGCGTATCTGGGGGTGGATATGTCAAAGCGGACCGATCTGGGACCAAGGTTGTTGTATCTACGACGGCCGGGCTGTGCTCGCCGCTGATTACAGGGCAGAATCCGGCTAGTGCGGCTGGCGTGGCTCGGGAGATTTTGAGGGTATTGGGGTGCGATTGATCTTGTTGGCCCAATTATACCATAGTGCAGAGTCACACTGGCCTGTCAGAAGGGGTGTGTCAAGAGACGAAAAACAAAACTGTTTGGATTCACTAAGTCTGCCAAGGTATATGGAACAAGAACACGCAGAAAACATACAACAAGTGGGGAATCAAGTGAAATCACGAATTGAAGCGACAGCAGATAGAAGAATAAAATCACATCTGGTCATCGGAAGATAGAGAGAATCGACCAGAATATTATAACAATGTCGAGTGCAAAGTTGCGAGAAAGCAAGCGGCATAATAGCGTCATTTTGTAGTTCTTTCGCTGTCAAATATGAGAGCTGGCCATGGAAGAAGTATCAAAAACATCAGGGCGTATAAAAGTCTACCGATCGAAGGCAGCCGGCACTGGACCAGGCAGCGAGCCAAAAGTATAGCAACGAAGGGCTTATGGAAGTGAGATGGTCTTGAATGGGAGAGAGCAAGTCGAAATTAGACGTCTTTTAGCTTGCGGCCTGCATATTTCCAGTCAATTCGGCCACTCTCGCCTTGATACGAGCAGCACGAGACTCGAAGCCTGGACAGAATCAGCATCGTTATTGCCAGTTCAAGGGGCCGCCTCCACTTACTCTCTTCTTCGCTTGTATTACCTTCATCTTGGCTATATCGGTAGGAACCGGACTGTTCGAGTCTAGCGGCCCTTTCCGCGGCATTCTTGCGAATCTGTGCCCAGCGGTCATAAGATGAATTGGCCGGGGCTGCCGTAGGGCTCGTTGAACGTTCAGAAACTCCGGTCCTATTGGGGTATTCGCTAACAGTGGCAGCAGGCGCAGACTTGTCAGCGAATGCTTCAGAGACAGGAGAATCCTCAGGAGCGAACGCTGGCTGTTCCACCAAGGGGCCCTGATCAAATCGAGAGAATTCACGATCCGCTGCCGTTCGCTCATTAGTGTCTACGCGGGAAAGTGCATCGTATTCAGCATCACGACGGGTCATCGGGGGCCCATCATGCTGTTCGTCAGTAGTGACGGTCTGCGGCTCAGGGACTGGTTTCTCCACGCGTGCAGGTGGGCTTGCGACTTCAGCTGGAGCAGCGGGGGGAGCCGCCGCCGGAGCTGGAACGGGTTTCCTCAAAGTCGAGGCGCCATTGGGGCGAACTGTCTCCTGGGCTTCCTTGGCCTTGCCTTCTAAAGCCGCACGAGCAGCAGCAACAGCCGACGGCTGAGCCCCAGTAGGTTTCATTGGCGGTTTCGACTCCAGGTCATTCTTCTTCCTGGTTGTTCCGAACATACCTTTGAAGCCCGTGTTGCCAGGCTTCTTCTTTAGTCTGGCTCTTGAATCATCTGTCGTGTCAGTTGACTGCTTGGGCAGAGATTCAGCAGCTGCACTGATAGTGTCCTGTCTGCTGGCGGCATTTTCGTCCACACTGCCTCTTTGCATATGCTCAATCGGCGTGGGAGAGCTTGGCACGCTGTCCTTGGGCACCGGAGGTGGCGCCTGGTGGGTTGATGAGCTCAGTGCCGGAGAAGCTGGCGGCTCTGACACCTTGCCGTTCACAGCCGCCTCATTTTCGTCGGTCAGCGCACCTGTCCCGGCCCGGCTGTCCTTGAGATAGGCGGCGCGATAGGCATTCTTGTCATAATTCCTGGCCCACTTCATCGCTTGAGAAGCCTCACTCATGATTCCTGGTTGCAAAGACATAACGGAGGTTGCCTTTGAGTACCGTGAGTCGTTCGGCACGCTAGCCTTCGATCTGTTAACGGCCTCCTGCTCCTGTTCCCGATGCTTCTTCTGCAAAGCCGCGGCAGCAGCCTGAATGCGAGCATGCTGATCAGGTGCAATGCTAGTCTTACTATGGGGAGCGAGATTGTTGGCGCGATTGTAGGACTCTTCAACGGCAGACACTTTTTTGGCCGACGATTTGCGCCGACCGATCATTCCCTTGCGAGAAGAGAAGGTAAAAAACCTCTTCTTCTCGACAATGTACGCACCTGGTTCAGGCTCCGGCGCTGCGCCTTTAACCTGTTCCTCCAGAACTAACCACTTTGTGTCCTTAATGATCGTTTCGATCAATGCGCACCTACCAAATACCGCCTTCCGCGAAGCAGGCTCCTCTACGGCCAGACTGCTGATCCAGACCCACCAGAAGGAGTCGTCCAGATCCAGTGTGGTGATGCTGGCAAGCTCGGCAGGTTCGGCAGGAACTTCCGAGTCCAGGGTACGCTTGTGAGACTGAGAGCTTTGGCCTCGCACCGTAGCAATTGGAGGCAGGACCTTGTCTGGTGGAAGGAGCAAAGGAGCAACTTGCGGCTTGAAGTCGTTGCTGTCATTGAAGCCGGAGGACATGAAATCTGCCCAGGATGGAGTTGTAGGGCGACCAAGATCCCCCGCGACGGAATGAGGAGCGGACCGAAGACCGCCCGCAAACTCGTTCCTTGCTAACGAAGTCGCATCTGCATCGTTGTCCAAGTCGGTGGCGCCAAATCCCAGATCCTCAAACCGCGACCAGGACGCTTCTGGCACCGATGTCGTCGGGTCGGAGGTACTGGACTGATTCGTTGACGAGACGCATTTCAAGACACGCAAGCACTCGTCGGTAAGGGCCTTGACGGGGTCGTCAAAGCTGGCGAATTCCTGCAGATGCCGGTCACTGTCCCGGTATTCAAAGTTCTTCGCACGTCGCAAAAGGGCGAACGGAGTCGGTGAGACGGTATCAACGATCATGACGACCTTTGTGGTCGAGACCTGCAGAAGGGTCGGCGTTTCAGGCGGATACTCCGTTGCTTGGACCAGGGTTTGGAGAGCGATGGGCAAAGTTGAGATACCGCTTATACCACGCGGAGAGTCGGGAGATATCGAGCGGAGATAGGCGAAGAACAAATGGCTCGTGGCATCGGCAGCGCTGACGCAAACGGTCAGTCACTTCTAACTCAGTCCAGGTATATTCGATTGAAGGAAAACGTACGCGGCCCAGTTTTTGTAGGCAGCTTCAAAGCCATTGCCCGCATCCGAATGCTCAAAAGCCCACCACCCAGCATACCTCGAGAGCTTTCGGCCTCCGAGACCGTTGGACTTGCCGTGTGCTGCAATGGCAGCTAGCAGGTCGAAAAAGTCGAAAATAATCTTGGTTCGAGCATCCGAGTCGACACTGATTGGGATGAACGTGGAGAATGCGTCGCGGGCGAGTTGAGAATCTGCGATCCGATCAGCCTTATGCAACCTGCCGGCCGCCGCTATGTAGTGTAAACCCATACCTTGTTCGCCGACTTTGAAAAGTTCATACGCGTCCCAGGTGACAACTCCTCCGGGGAGTCTGCTCCAGCACCATTTCAAGACACTGCAGAGGACCTATGATCGTACATCGAACCTGTCAGCCATGTTACGTTGCGGTGCTTGGGTGGATCCGCCGCAATGGGCTCACCGTTGGGTCCGTAAGTCGTAGCTCTTGCGACAGCGCATCTCCACTCCAAGGCGCGCCCTTTTCGACAGACTTGTTAAAGTAGTTACGGATAAAATAACGTGCATCGGAGGACTCGGTGGTCGGACGGAACGGTAACAGTAGAAACGGTGTTTGGAGAGCTGTCAAATGGGAAAAAAAGAGGCAAGGATCAGCGATCAGAAGAATGTGGGTGTCTCAGATTTGACAGTGGAATGCGCGCCAGTAATTGACAATCCGTTACTGGAAATCCATGATAGCAAACAATCGAACGTACCTCGAGCCTTCAATTCTTGAGTGCATCCACGTAGGAGCTCCTGAACTTCTTCAGGAGCGACTTCTGTTCGCTGCCACGCGTCGGTCCATGTGGGCTTTGCGGGACCCGTGTTTTCGACAACGGGGTTCTTGGTCGATTTCTTTGCAGCATTGGAGTCCTTACTCCGGAAGACACGAGTGAAAAAGGGCATCTTTCTTCCACGGATGTCGGCTCCACGGGATAGAAAACCGGTGGAATGTTGCTTGGCTAATCAGGAAAATGTACTCAGGGGCGGAGTAGAAAAGTCGCGTCTCGAAAATGCGAATCAAACCGATGGGCATAGATAGCAAACAGATCAAGGGATTGACAAACCAGACTCTGCAATTTTCGCAGTGCACGGAGCAAAAATGCAAGGATCAAACTGGCGGGATAGGGCAGGGGGGGAAGAAAATAGGACTACAGAGTAAACGAGAAAGGAGATCAGGCAGGGCCAGGCAGGAAAACGGAAAGAAGAAACAGTTATACGGCAGTCAATGATTGAGTCTAAACGATTGCCAAAGCTGGATGCCAGACAGCAACACTGACAGACAACTAGGCCGACGACCACCTAGGTGTCCAAGAATCAACTGGCACAACTGCAGCCCAGAATGGGGCAGCACGGCTACCTAGCGGGCACCGAACACTATGTGATGTATGTATGAAAGTGGATTGATTGGATCTGGTATAACGAGAGTGGACAACCACATGAAGATCGTGGGTGGGACAAGTGGAAGTTCAGACAAAACAGAAAGGAGAGACCGTGGGGAATGAGGAAGCACACAAAAACAAGACCCCAAAACACAGAAGGAGAATGAGAAGAAAGGAGGAATGATGATGGGAGTGAAATAAAGAGTTGGTGATGATGAGGATCTGCCTTAGCTATACTGTGTTGCTCGTTTCAGGGGCTGAAATTCCATTACTTACGCCCAAAAAGGCACCATGCCATGGTTCAGTGACCCTGACCAGAGGTAGAGCGGGGAGACGAACCAGCCATTGTTGATGCCCATTGAGTAAACAATAATGCGGCGTCGCAAAAAATGAGCAATTGCCTTCAAAAATGATATTTGAAAGTATTCAATTGGATATGTATTCATTTATTGAGTCTGTCATATTGTCTTAGGGATGCTAGGAGCATTTTGTGTGAGTACATCTAGGTAGTCTAGTCCGTACTTCGTAGGTACCACAATAAGTCCAGAACTTGATACCCATAACTATAAAATCAACTACAAAAAAACCTTACACCCAATTAGGAAAGGTCAGTATCATCCAGTTTGAAGCTATTACAAAGACCGTATTGGCTTTGCACAATCCAGCGCGACTGCAGGTACTTAAGTTTGGATTGCTAGGATTGAATATTGGGTGGATCTAAAGGTCCTCAGAGGTCAGCCATATACCTCTCAAGCTCCTAGCTTGCTTGCTTGCTTGCTTGCTTGTTGCTGTTCATCATCCATGGACAATGAGTAGTGAATCTCCTGCCACAATAATCAAGAAAGACAGAGCACCGACTTATCTTGCTTTGATAGAAAGAGCGTAGTATACGCCTGATCCTTCTACTAAAAGACCTCCTAAATCTTACCGTAGTACGGTCAAATATTTCTTCTCACCCATATTTGCCTATCACAGACAAGAAGCTGACATTTCAACCCGTCTTCCCCGCTAGCATCATCAGCCTTCCGTGAAGGACGCGCAGCTCATTGTGACGCGCGACAATTTAGAATGGTATAGGCCCGACTGGCAGCTGTGCACTGCAAATTACGCCTGGTCTGGCTGTGATATGTCCAACCCCCATCGTTCATGGTCAAGGCTGGTTGATCACAGCACCCATAAATAAGCATAACAGACTAGAATGGAACTAAGTCTGTACGTCTGTACGCCTACATGCCAAGTGACTAGCATGTAACTCAGTATAATCAATATCTGAATGGAGACTTTCAGGAAATTTGGGCACTGTATGAGTCATCGGCTCACAACTTCGCCCCGACAGTTACGCATAGCAATTGTCGAACAGTTGGGAATAGCCTTGGACAGGTTGCGAGGACTTTCCAAGAATCTCATACCTATGTATTTATCTGGTGGTGCTATAAAGGTTCAGCTCACTGATAAACGAACCACTCTCTGCATAATTGTCAACTAGAAATTATTCTATCATGGTAACCCCCCAAGGCCCACGCTGCCGAATATACGTAGCTTCCATATACAGTTTCACAGCCCTTAATCGGTTGATCATGGTAAGCAGAAACTCGACCTATAATAGCCCATTAATCATAGCTAATGATTCTTGAAAGCATCAGTAATGGGCCCAAGGAACCAATCAATATCGAATCAATGACGCTTCAGCACGGCACTGACCATATCAAATTATCGAAGCTTGGAGCTCCGGCCTGGGTGTGGCTGTGCAGGACCAGGCTTCGTGTGGTTGCCAGCCTTGACCAGGCCACCTACTCGATGATGTTGATGATGTGAAAAAGTAAAAATATGTGCAGGATCTACTGGAATGATACCCCAGTGAGATTCAAGTCTTATATCGATCGTTCAGTAGCGATTCATGAGAAAGCAAGCGAATTATAGAATATTCGACCTAATTGGCTTAAAATAGTCAGCGTCTAAGGGTCGGCAATGGCGGCTGTCTATAGCGAGCGACAGACGAATCATGTGCCAGCACCAGCCACATATGGAGAACTGGGAGCCGACGGCATAAAAGTCACCATCCCACTTTTTTTTCCCTTCCATCAATTCTATTCTATCTTTAGAATCTTCTGCATCAACCGCGTGTCACTCTCCATCGACTCATTGTCGTTCCATCCTATCTTCATCGAGCTTTCGCATCCGTTCATCTTACCGTTTATATTCTTCTTCTGATTGACTTTTCTTCTCACTCGGCGGCCTGAGGAGTCCAGAGGCTCCTCCTTATCCTTCCGTCATCGGGTTTGTGTTGTTGTGTTCTTCCTGACGGGTCAAACGTCCTGATTATCTTCGCGCCCGCGGGTTCATCCCTCTATAAGGGCATCACCCATCATTTCTTCTCTAACGCTCTTTAACTCCCCTAATCCTTCCGTTCGTTATTCTTTGCCATTTCATCCCATCTGATGTGGAGAAAGCTGTCTGCAAACGATAGTATTCCACGATAAGTAGGAATAAAGAAAATAGGTAACCACAAGCAGCTGGGACAGACTGCAACCTGGCGCCCGCAGCACACAGGCTTTTATCCTTACCCCGTCGCGCTCCGCTATCTATCTATCCCCTCTTCAAGCGGCGCTTCTTGAGTTTCAACTCGCGCCGCGCCATTTATCACGAACAAGCTCATCCCCACATTGTCCTCTGGTTGTCCTATCGTGTGGTGTCAGCAATTCTCTGTTACTGCTTGACGCGTGGTGTTCCTTGTTTACTGCTTATCACATAAGCATTATCCATGGGTCGAAGAAAGATCGAGATTAAGGCGATCAAGGATGATCGCAATCGATCAGTGTAAGTCGTCCAGCATCCATCGCCCAGTAGGGGTCTTGAATGCGACACTGACTCACATTGTCAACCGCTTCTAGTACCTTTCTGAAACGAAAGGGCGGTCTTTTCAAGAAGGCACATGAACTCGCGGTATTATGTTCGGTAGATGTCGCCGTCATCATCTTTGGTCACAACAAGAAGCTCTACGAATTCTCATCATGTGATATGCGAGAGACATTGGGTCGCTATCAATATGTGCGTTCCCTCCATTATCCGCATCAATTCAGTACGTTGACATGAATATCAGTACGGCCCGCCGCACGAACATAAAGGCCCCGAGGACTTCAATGGGAAACGGGACGATGATGATGACGAGGACGAGACCACTCCTGCTCCAGAAGAGATGCAACCTACAACCCAGAACCCACCTGCTGTGGTTCCCGCCCACATCCCCAGCCATCCTGGTTTTCAGCACGTCAACCACGCACCATCTGCCTCCCCGCCCATTTCTAATGGAATACCCTTTGATCCGCGACATGGTACTCCGCAACCTCAAGGTGCTTCAAGGCCATCCTCAAGAAATCATCTTCGACGCGTGAGTTCGAATTTGGGCCCCCAGCAACATCATGGAACTCCACCGCCCCCGCCACAAAATGGGTTCGCATATATTCCAAATCCCTCGATGTATCATCCCAATGCCAACCCCAACATAGCCCAACAACCGCGCCCACCCCAATTCGCACACTATGGACCGCAACAGCCACTACCGCCGCACGCAATACCTCCACATCCCATGCCTCAACCAGTCCCGCCGCACCATCAAGCCCCGCAGCATCTCCCCCAACATCCACATCCGCTTGCTCAGCAGACACCTGCGATGGGACTCTCGCAACCGCCTCATGCGTCAATACCACAGGTCGCGCAGCCTTTCTTGCCCGAACAAGGGAGAAACTCGATCCCTCCTGCGTTTCCGACAGAGCAGTCGCAACCACCTCGACCGGTATCCCTACCCGATGTTTCCTCGGCAGATCAGATGGTTGGTCCATTAAAGGTGGAAACAAGTCCCTCTCCTCCGCACCAGCGATCGCTGTCATCCAAATCGCGCAGTATCTTCACGCCGATCGATGACCGCGGCTCCGTTCTGGCCCGTCACTTCGGACTCGGCCCGCCTACGTGCGAGTCTCCACGCACTGAGAGTGCAGACGTCAAGGCAGAAGCAAAACAGAATGACTCGAAAGAAATCAAGCCACCTGCTCAACCTGTTGCGCCCCCACCCCCGCCTAGGACCACAGCCGATGCGGCACGGTCTCAGTCAGCTCCTGATATCAAGCCACCGCCACGAACGAATAGTGGTCAACTGCCCTCGAAGCGGCCACAGCTTAAGGTGCAAATACCAAGCGAAAATTCTGACCGGGGAAGTGCTACAGCAGATTCTTCGTCGTCCACCGGCAACCAAACCGTGACTCCTGCCAAGGCTAATCCCGACACCAATCACTCCGGCGTGGTTCTCCCTCCACCGTCGCCATCTGCCGGAGCAATTCTGAGTGCTGGCGCCACAGGGCCCCCAAATCCCTTCGCTCGGCCACCGCCGCCGGGAACTGCCAGCCAGAACAGCAATGCGTACAACAGCAATAACAACATAGAGACGCCGATCTCTGCTCTACCCAGTCGATTTGTGTCTGATGCTCTTCTTCCGTCACCGTCGAGTTTCTTCCCGGAATGGGGGTTCGGCAGGTCCGGTCCCGACACGAACATGTTGCCTAGTCCTCTAACCTTCCCCACTCCAGCGGTTCAGACCGGTCCAGGGTTCGCGCGCGAAGATGAACAGGAGAAGAAGCGCAAAAGTCCCGACAGCGGTCCTAGCATCGAGGGAACGGCGAAGAAATCCAAGACGTGATTCCTCATTGGATTGTGCTTGCAATCTGATTTGTCTAAAAATCTTGTTTCACCTAAGGCATTTTAGGGCGTTGGGGCTTTTTTTTCTTTACTTTCTTGAATATTGCGATGGCCTCACGGGCTCACCTTTCATTTTTCATTTTTCTTCTTGGCCGTCACCTCTCATTTGTCAAAGTTTGGATTTGTTGGTAGCTTATACCCCTTTCCTTTATTTTTTTCTGGTTCTCTTGCTGTTGATACGGCTGCAGTGCGTTTTCTGGAAGAACTTGGGAATGTGATCTGTATTTGCTTGTACTAATTAGGTAAAAGGATTGCTTGAGCTGCTAGGCTCCTTTGCGAATGTCTTGAGTACGTAGCGCTCGCTTCCGACTTTTACAGCTAATAACCACAACCGTCCTACTGAAAGCGGAGAGATTGGTTATGTACAAGAGGATGCTTTATTAGGTGCCTGACTTTTGGGGAGAGTAATGCAAAAACGCTATGTACGCGCAACGAATGGAATGCGAACCACGGCATGCCATGCGCGATCCCAATTACCGATTATGTACATTAAATATAGGTATAGACATTCGAGAAAGCATAAAAGAACGATGAAGAAGCTAGGGAGGAGGGTTATACCTCCGCCTTTGGCAATGGATCAGTCCGCTTGGCTGCCGCCGCAGCTTCAGCCTCAGCCTTCTGCTCCGCGAGGATCTCCTTCCGGGCGCGCTCCTGCTCCGCCAAGCCGGTCTTCGTAAAGGTGTGCGCCTTGCTCAGCTCGACGGGCCGGATGAAGAGACTGACGAGGAAGCCGAAGCCGCCGACAGCCGTGTAGAAGATCCACAGCCTGCTCAGGCTATGCGTGAAGGACTCGAGGACGACGATGCGGGCAGCCTCGGGGAGAGACTTGACAAGTGAGCCAGTGGAGCCAGCAAAGGAGCCAGCGAGTATAGCTGCGGTTTCGGGGCCTGTGGCGGCCTCGATGGCGGGCTGTTGGCGCGCGAGGTCGTTCTGGTAGACGACTGTGCCCAGGACAACGGAGATGGCGGAGGAGGCCTGGCGGAGGAAGGCGAAGGTTGCGGTGGCGGTTGCCATGTCAGAGCGGTGGATGTTGGCCTGGAAGGCGACAAGGGGGGCCTGGAAGAGCGGGCCAACGCCTACACCGGCGATGATCTGGTAGATGATGATGCGGGGCCAGGAGGCGTAATATTTCAGGTCGATGAGAAGGCCGAAGCCAAGGGTCATGAGGCCCAAGCCGCCGACGATCAGCTCGCGGTAGCGACCTGTCTTTTTGATGATGATGCCTGTGCCTGCGGAGACGACGGAGAGGCTAAGAACCAAGGGGAGGACGTAGACGCCGCTGAGGATCGGGGAGGCCTGCAGCACGGTCTGGAAGTAGAGCGGGAGGTAGTAGGAGCCGGCGATGAAGACGAAGGCATGGCAGAAGCAGACGATAAGGACGAGACGATTGTGCCAGTTTTTGAAAAGTCGCACGGGAATCAGAGGATACTTGGCGAGTTTCCACTCGTTCAGCATCGCTAGGACCCAGACCACTACGCCGAAGATGATCAGGCAGATGACTGTGGCCGAGGCCCAGGGGTAGTTGATACCGCCGAACTCCAGCCCGAAGAGGAACATGAGTGTGCCTCCGATGATGAGAACAGTGCCGGACCAATCGATAGCTCGGAGGCCTTCGAACAGCGGCGTGCCACCGGATTCGAGCTTGAGGAAGAAGACGAGGATTGCGAACGAGACGCCACCGACAGGTACTGAGCAAATCAGCTTGATTCCGCCACAGGTCAACGAGATTATACGTACAGTTCAGGTAGAAACACCACCGCCAGGTCACAGCAGTCGTAAAGGCACCTCCGATAATGGGGCCAAGAGCACCCGCAATGGCCCACGTCACGCCAAACAGGCCATAGTACATCGGCCGTTCCCTTGAAGAATCAGCCTTGAGTAGTCGAAAGCAAAGAAAGAGATCCAACTTACCGGACGCTGAACAAATCAGTAACACAGATATTGGCCAAGACAATGATACCACCACCCCCCGCACCCTGGATCGCTCGTCCGACCAGCATCATGGTCATGTTGACCGCAAGAGCGCAGATCAGACTGCCGACAAGGAACACAGCATTGGCCATAAGCAGGATCGGCTTACGGCCCCAGATGTCACTGATCTTGCCCCAGAGTGTGATACAGGCAGCATTGGCGAGCAAATACGAGGAAGCCATCCATGAATAACCACTTTCGGAGGCGTGAAACTGGGCAGCCATGGTTGGAAGAGCCGTTGAGACGATTGTCTAGACAAGTCAGCCTCGCCTGAAAAAAATCAATAAGAGTTAATAGCACGTACCATATCCAAAGCGGCCAGAAACAACACCAGCTAGAAATCGTCAGTACAGTTCTATACCAATCCCAATGACGGAAACATACACAAAGCGCAGGCATGATAATCAAAATCTTCTTCTTCCCCAACTTCTGCGCCTGAGAGTGCGTCCGGTCCAACGGCGAGCCATCTGTCTCAACATCTTTCCCGTCAGAGTCTTCATGAGATTCATGAGATGGATGATCTGGGTTGTTGACGGGCAGTTGATCATCCCCAATTGACGGCGGCGTCATAGTGGCGGACTTTTCTAGACTGTCCTCCCCAGAGGGAGAGATTTTGTCCGACATAGTTAAACTGCTCTTGTTATCGTTCTCGTAGTCATGGTCTTTCTCCCCGTCTACTGTCATGATTTGAGCAGAATAGAACGAGTCGAGAAAAAGAAATCTGACGATTATCGACTCCAGTCGCCTCGACTTGGCAGCGGGGAAAGTAAGCAAGAGAATACGAATCAGTTGGAAAAGTTTCGGGTAAAGCCGAGCTTAGAAAAGAAAATTGATAAATACTCCGGACAAAAGAGAAGCTTTAGTTGATGGTCGATCGGCACAATGACGGGCTGCCAATGGGGATAGCTTCACTCGAAGACAAGTTCAAAGATTTCGACCAAGGTGAAGAAGGAAGAAACCAGCGTCACTCGTAGTCGTAAGTACCAAAGCCTCGAGCCTTGAAGCCTTAGAAGAAGGCCAACCCCTAGTGTGGAGAGAGGTAGATTTTGTCGGCGTTAACAACTTATGCGACTCCGACGCCGAGTTGAAGGCCGAGAAACTTGTCTTATCTCCTTCATCATAGTCATTTGAGTCATACCCATATGTTCGAACAGAACGCGATCTGTCTGAGAATACGAACAGTGGGAAAGTTGTTGTTGCGAGAGAGGATTTGGATATCCATCATGAAGTTTACGATGTCATCCACATGGCTGTTAACAATTGACGTGCGATGCTTTTCGCAACAGAAGTAGGCAGAAGGCCTTTAAAGTAGACGAAGATGTGAAGATTTGAAGAATATAGAATAATTTATTCTCCGAGCTCACTCCTTTTTCTTTCCATTTTCCTCAGCGTCATATGCAATGTCTAATATCAAGCATTTCTTGGCACGGGAGTACAGTATCAGTGAGACAACCATTGGGATCTTGACGAGCTTGTGTTATGGCTTCAATAATTTATTCAGGGGTATAATGTATGTAGGGGAAGAAAAGAGGCATAAAAAGTACACGAGGTCAAAAGCATTTTCAGAACACAGAATCATGTATACACAATGCACAATCCATCCGTCCCTCTCTAGTCCTGCAACTGTAGAATCTCTACACGATCGCGTCATCAGTCAGTTCATCAATCAGACCAGACTGCCTCGAAGCGCCACTTACCAGTCAAAAACTCCTCAAAGCTCAGTGTGATATACCCGTCCCGATCCTCGTCATACCGCTTGAACACGTCTGTCATTCGTCTGAGACTGATACATGCCTGCACAAAGAGATCGAAGCTCATCCCATCCTTGGCAGGTCCATGCCCCCCGTTTATTTGCTGTTTCTTGCTCTCAAACGTGGTATAGAGCACCGTGACAAATGGCTGGCTGAGCCTGTACCCGAACGCAACCAGCGCTTTCTCAAACTCCTGCAGACTAATGCGCCCACTGCGATCTTCGTCAAACCGGTCAAAGAGCTCCCGCCACGCAGCGAGGAACCGCCACAGCGCCACGAACTCGTCGAACGAGATGGTCCCGCTGCTGTTCCGGTCGAACATGCGAATCATCATCTTGACGGTCTTGGGATGGAAAGAGGTATAGTCGCCATTTACGAGGGCGGATCCGAGCTCCATCTCGGTCAGAGCGCCCGAGTGTGAGGCATTGGCAGCGCGGAAGAGTGGGAAGAGCTGCTGAGGGTCATCGTGCGGGGCGGACAGAGGAGGCGGATGGGGGGATTGAGGTGGACGCGAGACTGGAGAAGGGCGATTGCGTACGGGCTGCGAGGGAGGGGGCCCGAAGCCGTAGTTTTGGGGCGGAGGCGAGGGGTGGAGGGGATGCGGCCGCGCATGGCTTGCGGGAGGCGGCCCGGTCGCAGGGAGGGGTTTGTTGATCTGAGCATTCGTGACGGGGACTCTCTGGGGGTGCCCGCCGGGCGGAGCATGAGACGATGTTCGAGGAGGTCGCTGGGCCTGCGGTTGTGAGGAGACTTGCATGGAGCCGATCATCTGGGCGACCTGCTGGAAGTCAGTGGCGGGGGGTAGGCAATCTGTCTGACGGCAATTTGTTCGTACTTGTTCCGGTTCAGCATGCCTGTCCTCCTCGGTCAGTCAGACACAAACACAGAGTCACCTCATCATTCACAAACACTTACGCTGGCAGCGCATCGGGGTTGTAAGATTTGTTGTAAGCCATGGTAGCCTGGCGTAACGGAGGGTGGGCACAGTGAGGATCACCACGAAGAGCGCTCCTGTCTAAAAAGACGAAGGGAGAATTTTCAAGACATCCACGTGCTCATAAAGAGGATAAATGAAAAGATGAAGTGGATGAATAGAAGGTGATTCAGGAGTTCGAGTAAGTTCTGGTGCGACTTGGCTATCTTTTAGCTCTTTCGTCGTACTCGTACAACAAAAGTGAAAGCGGAGCCGTGGGGCTATCTTTGAGTCGTGCATATGCTAAGACACAAGCAAAACAATAGATTTACGGGATGGTTTTTATCATTGGGTCCCGGAAGACGACCTCTGAGAGTATGTTATCTAAGTTCTTCCTGAGCTTCCATTATGCTTCCTGTAGCAGAGAACAAGCCACCGTGGGTTGTTTTTCCTTCTTGGACGGTAAGGTGATGTTCAGCCCTACCAGCCTGGGGACATATACCTAAGTGGCTTTTCGCTGGCTGATATTCGGGTGGATCTTCTATTTTGCAGGCAGATAGCTATACATCTTTCAACACTACTTCTTCATTGATTCTTCGACCTGTGGAGCTGAATGCCTAAGAACTTGAAAGATTTCCTCAAACGCTTTAGTTTGAAGTTGTTTGCCCTCTTCCCCCGTGGTCAAAGCAGCAGATTCACTGTTCTCAATTAGCATAGTCTCAATGGACAAAGATTGGCTCGGTGCTTACTCCACGTAACCATCGTCTCTCCAGCACTTCCCATGTGACTCGACTCCTTGATACGTTGCACTGACCAGGGACCGACTCCCCTGTTCCGCCGTGCGAGCAAATAGCTTATATACTAACCACATCATCCATCGCTCGTAGAATCGGTCGTACTGCCGTCCCAGAGAGGACGCACAGAACCCAGGACTGACAGTGTTGATGATCACTGGGACTGACCCATTCTCCTCACGAGCGTGTTGCGCCACCGTCTTGAGGACATATTCCATCAGGAGTTTCGAGATCCGGTATTGCTGGGGTCCATTAAAATGCTTGGGATCGTTGAGATGCTCCAGTAATGAGCCGTCAGTCCGCAGACTGTCCGCTTCCACTCTGGTAAACAATTTGCTTGATACCACCCTCAAGTGACTGGGGCTTTCAGCCGACGAGCTACTCCGGAGTTTAGGGAGAAGCAGGATTGCCAGCAACGAAGTGGACAATGTATTGACCTGCAACGTCTCCTCCCACCCATCAGGAGATGCTATGTAACTCCGATTCCACAATCCCGCATTGAGCAATACGACGGCCAGCCGTTCGATCTCTGTGTTGACGCGAGCTGCGAAATCCTTGACGCTTTGGAAACTACTCATGTCCAATTCCCAGACATGTATTACCCCAGGTCTGTTGGTGCGCAGCTCCAGCTCAGCTTTTGTCGCTTCTCCTCGCTCCAGGTTGCGACAGCCAATAACAAGAGAGTCCACACCGAGATTGAGCAGTTTGATGGCAGCCTCAAACCCGAGCCCAGAAGTCGCCCCGGTCAGGACCACCGTTTGGCCTGCAAAAGAGATTCCGGTGGGGCTTTCGGGGGACGACATTTGCAGAAGGCGAGAAGACCAGCCTGATTAATGGTAACGACTTGAAGAAAAGGGCTATGTCGCTGATGTTGGCGTATGGAAACGATAAATTGATCTTAGAAAGCAACTTTGAGCTACATGGCCTTAGACAGCAGGTAGATTAGGCAAGCTGCTGACAACAAAGTGCTTCAGCGAGCGGATTTTTCGTAGAGATAGGCCTACATTATCAGTTCAATGCTCTAACTTGTTATGGTAAACCAGGAGGTAGGGATTTCAATGTTACCTAAAGTACGAGATGGAAGAGTCCGTAACTCTCATAAGTCTGTGTACCAGACAGGAGAAGCAAATAATTAGTCCATTGCTTAGGCTTGCCGCGGCGTCTGGGCAGCCCACTTAAGATGAGATAGACTGTATTTCCGTCACTCCTTTGCAAGTACCTCCAACATAATATTAGCTAGCAGGAGAAACTGCTCCAGATTGAGGGGTGTCGGCGACGAGAGCAATGAAGAAGAGTCAATGGACGGTGGCGAGAAGCGGCTGGACCCGTTTGTGCCATGAGAATGATTTCCATTCAATTCGGGGCTGGTATACCACTGGCCATTTACACAAAAACAGGGCCACGTGGATGCAAAAGCGCTCCTTGGATAGGCCGGCGACGCTCGGGGCAGTCTTGTCTGAAAGATTCCTCGCTGATTTTTATGCATGGAGACAAACACTGCAAACATCGAGCACGTCTTGTATAATCTGGCATTAAGTTGTCGCCATTCTATCAACGTATCAATTCAACATACCCTCTTCTTTTGGTATACTTGATACCTTGCTGAAAACATCAGAATAAATTGCTCTAAATACGAGTTGATTGCTCGGCAGGACTTCTGTGCCGTGTGATGAAGGATCATCGGCTGAGAAACTATCCTTTTCTACCGAACTTCTATATAAGTGTGTTGAACATCGTTAGAGTTGTTCTGGAGGCTCGGCAGATATGACCACGCCAGATACGCCTCAAAGTCTGCCAGCTGGCCGAACATGGCGTAACTACTTTCCTGACGGTGACCTTTGGGTATTTGGTTATGGGTAAGTCATGCTCCTGCGGATTCAATCCAATTGCTTTCACGGCTGACTCATCTCAATAGGAGTCTCATTTGGAAGCCACCGCCACACTATGGTGTGTATCATCTGCCAAGCCATACATTGGCCTCTGCATCTAACCCTGGTACAGACCAACGAGTCCCAGGCTATATCGATGGCTATGTTCGACGCTTCTGGCAGGTTTGTACTTCAGCAGATATACACCCGTTCTAGTCATCTCTGACCTTCACTAGGCCAGGTACACACTCCCAATATTCAGATATCGCCAAGCTATCGCTGATCAACATTAGTACCGACCATCGCGGCACTCCAGAAGCCCCAGGTCGTGTGGTAACGGTTATTGAACGGGGTTTCTGGGAAAGTCTAGACGACCCGGTAAGTCTCTTTTTCAAGCCTCGCCTCGCCTCAGCGTCTGATGGACCAGCACGCACATCTTGAATCCTCAACAGCCCGTGTCTGGGGCGCAGCATACCACATCCCCGCCTCCCATGCCGAGGAAGTCCACGACTATCTCGACGAGCGCGAAATAGATGGCTACACCGTCCACTACACCCCCTTTCATCCCATATCTGCCGTCGCCACATCCACCGTCTCAAGGGCCCCGGAGACGGAGACGGTACCGGAGACACAGTCGCTATCGCCGGCGCACGCCGCGCCAATCACCTGCATGGTGTATATCGGGCAGCCTAGCAATCCGCAATTCCTGCGCGACCCGGCTCGCCGCGAACCGCAGGATGTCGCGGAGGTGATTAGCCACGGCCGGGGCCAGAGCGGGAAGAACACCGAGTATCTGTACCTGCTCGAGAAAGCGTTAGAGGGCCTAGGGCTTGGGAGTGCTGATATGCATGTCACTGACCTGGTGCGACGGGTCAAGGCGATTGAGAGCACTGAGGAAGCGACAGCCGAGCAGGCGGCTGCGGAGAGAGACGTGAAGGAATCCCTCGAAGCGTCGTGGGCCGAGGCGCATAGGGATTCCTCGCAGATCGAATAGTGTGCAGGCCTATGTACAGATGACGGCTATACATGATGATGAGATAGAATAGACGGTATACATTGGGTATATACATGTACACGTACCCTACTGAAGGTCTGTTGGACCCTACGCTCAACCACCTTCGATAATGATTTGGTATTTTCCTGAATGAAAGATCCCCGTCACTGGGACGTAGAATTGCAAGTAGGGAAAGAAGAGAAGGAACAGAATACGGATGCTTAAAGATTTAAAAGCTATCATAGCGCTCAGTATTACATATATATATATATCAAAATCAGTGAATGGTAATTGGTACCAATGAGTATTTCTCTCAAGCAAGTTGATGCGAACCGGTATCAAATCATAATATAACCTGTTCTGCCGCCAAAATTTCTTGGGCATATCAATCAATTCTTCTTCTATTCCATGTGGGGATAAAACGCCATGCGACGGATATGGTACAGCCTCCCATGGACAATGTAGCGATGCTTTACCCACCAGAACACGATTTTGAAGGACGTCCTCAGAGGCTGGGTCGTTCTCGAAACTCTCAGCAATCAGAGGAATCCGCATTGCATAGTCCCACACATATCCCAAAGTATCTGCTTCTAGATGCATGATCGCGTCATGTGTTGCCGCATCGAGCGCCTGTGTGGCAAAGCAATCATAATATCATCCTGGAGTTGAGCTTCCTCAGCAGAGAATATGACCATGTCGTCATCGAATTCGTCCCTTCCTGCTCCTGAAGCGGGCTGGAGGTTTACCTCTTGTTCAAACGATCCGGCTTGAAATACCGAGGAGAAGAAGCGCTCATCTTGGGATTTGGTAGGATGCTCAGGGCATTTCACTGTATCGGAGCCCGAGTCAAAGTCCTCCTTCGAGCCAGCATTGCTCCTATTAGCCAGTGTCGTCTTCCTGGGTCTCGCTAGAGGTGTATCAGATGTGTGCTTAAAATCTGGCTCGTCCTTGGGACCCTTGTCAGGAGCGTCTGGAAAGATGAATTTCGTATTTAGGCTTGCGCTATCCTCAACGAAACTATTTCCCATATCTTCCAATGACACCGTTTGTTTCAGTTGTTTTGAATGATCTTCATCAGCGTCCTCCACTCTATAGACAGAGCTTGCTTTGCGACTGTTGCATTTGCTACCCGAGAATGACCACTCTGAAACGACTTGGGGCTCCGTCGCTTGTTGACGAAACTTATCCCGCCCCTGTAGCAGGAGCTTCAGGTCCTCCAAGCTCCAGTACTTTCTAACAGGATGGGTAGACTCATCTTTGACCTTATCTTGTGAGCTCAAATCAAAATGCAGAAGCTGTCTTATGTGAATCTCTGACCAGCTTTCAGACAAGAATGCGGCGTGTTCATGGTATGAAATACTAGTAGGTGTTGATGATAGAGAGAGTTCGCAACGATGAACATCAGGATTGTATGCCCCGGAGTGGTTAGGCTGATCAGCTTGAGATTGAACGGCAACAGCCACATGCCTCTTCAATGCTATGTTGCGCACGCTGCAATCTGCCGGTGATTGTTGTTGTAAGTTCGGAGATGAACGCAACAAGGTACTGCTTGCCTCCATCTCAAAGCCCTGGATACGAGCTTCATCTTCGAGTGAGCGAAGTGGGAAGTAGCTCGAAATGAGTAGCTGGGAATCCTCGGGATTTGCTCGAGCCTTCCTCTTGTTGTTCAGACTCTGATGGCTTGTGCAACTTTCGCTATCGCTCCGTAGTTTCTTGCTCAAGAATCTTGTCTCTGAAAACCCCTTCTCAGGCACTCGACCTCGGTTTACCAGCTTGCGAATCCCCGAGAAATGGGGAAAATGTCGAAGCTCGCCGGCTTTCACTGGCGATGAAGTCTTCCCTCTTCTGAAAATACCTAGATTTAGGTGCGAATGTAGCTGCTCAGGCCGTCAGCAATGGGTCTCTTGCCTGCTGAAGAACAATGCATACTGTTAATCGATCTCGTGTGACATTAGAAGCATGGAAGCTGTCATTGATCGTATGTCTCCTAACCAGCTTTGATGACTTTTTCGCTTTTGTCCGCGATTGTTTTGATTGTATACAAGATGTTGAGCCTTTGTACTCATAATGGTCTTCTCTTGTCTTCTTTCGTGGTTTGCGTTCGTATCCACCCTTGCTTACCTTTTCAATAATTGTACCTTTTTCAATAGGATGCTTTCCAGGATAGGGTGACCATCTGATGCTGTCCAAAGGAGCGGGGCATTGGGCAAAGGATCTTCCTTCGTGCAGGGCCCTTCTTGGAGAAATTGATGCAGACTGCATGATGGGAGGCCGACTGCTGCAGCATTGCTGGCTCTTCTCTTGAGCCGCTTGGTCAATGATAAACAGGAATCCGTCAGCGGAAAATGGCCCCTAGTGTGATACTTCTACGCGAGATGGATAAAAAATTCACCTTCTGCAGAATCAGAGGCATGATTGTTTGTATAATGTATCGGCGAGTTCTCACGTTCAAGAAGCCATTTGAGGATCAATTCCCGGGCATTTGGTGCCAGGTGACGTTCTCTTCGCGAGGATTGATGCATGTATATAGCTGTGCTCAGGTTGAGGTTACTCGTTGGCTGAACTTGTTGCCAGTAGGATCATGTCGGCTCGCACGCCTTTCCTTCTGGAGTTGACAACATCGATGACGAATGATTGTAAGCAACTGTTCCAGAATAGGAAATCATGACTCAGGAAGCAGCTTCCTCGCCAGCTGCCTTGGGTCATCCAGGTATCAGAAAAGCATCCGTGAGTTTCAGTCATGGCAGAGGATATCCAACGTATTGATCTCATCACACTGAGATTCGAACAAGACATAATACTCTTCTTATGCACCTACAGAGGTACATAGTGCGATATAAACTAGTCCTATCTACGGAGTACTAAGCCAAGGTGGGTTCCAAGCGTCTCGCTTATATTTCCTATCAAGGCATGAGTCTAGATAAGTTAATAACCAGGCACATGTGGATCAATTCTCCACCATTATCAATTCTGCCCCTCCTCTCCAAACTTTCGTTGTTTGGTCTCTTCCTATCTAAGTGATATAAAGTGGTCGGATCGAAGATTAGTTTCAATACTAGTGTGAGGAGGGGGCAAAAGGGAGCAGTAATTTATCAAATCACTTGCCTTAATAGGAGGATTTGGCTCTTCTTAGCACCCGCCAACCCGACCAAACAAAATGACAAGCTACTGGCTCTCAATGATTGTGAGATGTGACTGACAATAAGTGTTGCTGCGGCACTTAGACCATCTAGGCCATAGCTTTCCAGTAAAACAGTCAAGCAATGGAGATCTTGCCCAAATTCTTTAAAAAAAGAATTGGTTTTGGGCCCTCCCCCCTCCCCCTCCCCTTCTCTCTCTTTTTTTTCTTTTTCTCCTTTTTAACTTTTTGTTTTACTCTTCCCAACGGCGACGCAAAGTTTCACCAATCTTATCAAAGATCTCCACAATTCAGCAAATAATCCACTGGGCCTTAAGAGGATACAGATGGTCTACACAATACTGTGCCATAATGCATCACTTTCTGAGATGAGAAAGAGCACGATCCTAGGAGATGCTACCTTCTGCAGAAAAGTGTACACTGACAGGGATGGACAAACTCCGGCTAATGTAGGATCATATGCGAGGTACAGGGTGAGATACCACCCATGGTACGACAAATGAGGGACTAAAAAGTATCTTTCTCAAAATCAAAACTCCTCTATTCCCAGAACCCCCGTTCAGCCACGGACTCGTTCAAGCATGTATTTCTTTAGGGTAAGATTCAGGCTTCTGCTTGGTCTGGCATTTCCAGTTCCTACCTGCTACTGCGCAAAGGCTACAGATGGGCTGCCGACTTCCCAGTGAGGGGGACGGAGGTGCGCATCAGCTCTCAGGTTAGTGGCGACCATACTCTAGCGCCCTTAGACTGCTCCCTTTGTGCACTCGTCGTGCATTAATAGAATAATGGTAATACAATGGCTCCCGCTTATCAATTTATAATCGCTTTGAGGGAAAAATAATAATACTATTGCCGAGTACGTAGCCTGTAGGAGTAGTAATCAGTAACCCCCGCTTTGCATCTTTGCTACACCTCCCTCAGTCCTCCCTTTCACTCTCCCACTTCGCAGGTTCTGCACGGTTAATCCACTGCTCGTCTTGCCTTATCAAACTGTGAGAATATCCTTCCTCCTCATCCAACTCACCTGTGATATTAACACTCTTTGTCTTCCAGCAACAAAAGTTTCTACTGTGAGTGTCCCTTGCCTTGCTGTATGCTCTGTTTGTTTCACGGACCAGCGACATCCTCAGGCACAGCCGCAGCAAGATTGCTGTGGAAAAATTTCTGTCAAAAAAGGGAGAAATTTTCTGCTCTTGATTTCTTCCCCTCTCCTTCCTTTTCATCCACTTATTTCGATCACCTTGGTCTTCGGGAAACTGCCACTTTGTCTCAGTACTAATTCAACTGAATAGTTTCGTTCAACCTTCGACATGTCTAAGCTTTTCATCGGGTGTGTTTTCATTTTACGTCAAACTTCAACGCATTTTCTCAAGTAACGATTCAATAGCGGCCTCGCATGGCACACCACTGATGACGCCCTTCGTCAGGGTTTTGAACCGTATGGCGTGGTTGAAGAAGCTGTTAGTAGTACCTTTTCCCTCTCATTGATCATTATCACACTATCTTTTTGATTGTTACTACCTTCCCAAACCATACTGATGACTCTTTCACGATACGCAGATCGTTGTCAAGGATCGTGACACCAACCGCAGCCGTGGCTTCGGTTTCGTTCGTTTCAGCAGCGACACCGAGGCTGATGCTGCTATGGATGCTATGAACAACCAGGAGTAAGCTTTCCCAAATCCCTTCAGACTGTAGTTTGTACCTGAGTGTCCAACCTGTACTCTTTTGAACCGTCTCTCTCATCGCGGAAGCACTAACAAATGACGCATATAGGTTCGATGGACGCACCATTCGTGTTGACAAGGCCTCCGAGCGCCCTGCCCGTAACAACGGTGGCTTCCACGGCCGTGGTGGCTACAACCAGTCCGAGGGTGCTCCCGGAAATGGTATATGCTCCCATCAAATTGTTCAACGAATTTAATACTGACAAGTTTTACAGGTGGCCAACGCTATGGAGGTAACCGGGGTTACGGCGGTGAGTAGAGTCGTGTCCCTTCCGAATAATCACTAATTTCCTTCCAGAGTGGCGCCCCTCGAATAACGCTGCTTAAATGCCTCAGTCGAAAACACCTAGCTCGTTTCTCTCCGTACCTTTTTCGCCAGATAAGTTATGAGATACGATTATGAAAATGATCATGCCGGGCTCTTTATCGCATTTCTTGAACGTGAATGACGCACAAGTTCATGATGATGGAATTTATTAGTGCTTATTGCTTGTCTCTCAATTTCGTCTTCATCTCGCCTATCGAGATAATTAAGATTGGTTGACGGCCGTTGCATGGCGACGTACTTTTCCTTAAGTTTCCTTCTAGACTTTAAAAACTCAATCCTGAAGCACTCCTCTTTAAACTTCATTGATGAATTGGCGGTGTTGCAGTCTTGATCGAAGCAGTCATGGATATTCGACCATCTGGCCGTTGGTCCTACAGTTCGCAACGCTCGTACGATCACGGAGTATAACCCACTCTCTGAAGCTCGCGAGCTCGTCAAATAGGCAAATTTAGTGTACCTCTTGACTATATTTACATAATACTGTACTTGGATCCAGAAGCAGGTCATCGAACAAGTTCACTAACTCATAAGCTGCGACGTAAGCTTTCTCGTTTTGGATGTAACCAGAGAGCCGCCATCGCGGAATGATGCAACGACCTCCAGGGACGGAAGCTGCTGCTGCTCTTCGTAGAGCTCCCTGAGGAACTACGGGTATCACGAAAATGCCTCACAGTCCATGGCACGACCGCAACCGCAGATCGAATTGTTAAGGTGACTTTGAGTTTGTTGAGACGCTCACAGTGGAGATAAAGCCTCAACGACACCAGTTCCCCTGAAGGCTGCCTTGTTGGTTATGACGACTTCAACTGGGTATTTCCATTCCATAAAGCGAGTCCACCCTACGTCACTCACATCAGTCTTGTTTGCATGCTGTAGAAGTCAAAGGGCGTACCCCAATAAGCGCATCTCCTTCCCAGATACTTCCCGATAAACGGGACGATGACCATGGTCAATAGTAACTCCAGCTGCTCAATGCTTTCTCTCCATTCCTCCTCGGCATCTGAGTAGTCGTCTGAAAGTGTGTCCAGATCTGAAGAGGTGGTAGACTCTGATGGAAGGGATGCAATCTCATCGTCTGAGCCGGATGTGTACCTGTCTACCGAAGACACCATGTACGCAGACGTAGCGAGGGACGGGTTAGAGGCGGAAGGTGAGGAGAACGACATGATGAAATTGACTTAAATCTGGGATACGGGACGGGTTAATGAGCGAAGTAAAACACCGATGATGAAATCAAGCAGCGGCCTGCCTACTGCCTGAACAAGGAATGCAGCATGAAGTGTTGCCGACCGATAGAAATATCCAAGATCAGAAACCCAATACTTGAGAGGCATCTAAAGACAGGCCCTGATGTAATCCAGGAGAGCCAAGTCACGTGAATAAATTACGGTCATACGAGTGCACAACTACCTTATTTGACTCACAGTCACGTGAACCCGTACCGCGATAACAGAATTGCCATCACGAACCCAAAGATATGTCTCTACCAATATATCAACCTCTCGTCAGGCTACCTATAGGCAAGTCTTTACTGCTAGATAACATTCTTCCTGACTGTTATCATATTTGGAAGTGCCTACTGCTGCAGAAAGGACATATATAATATGGCGGATGCTGTACGTCACACCCTGTTTTCCCTTTACCGATTCTGCCCTCCCACATTTTCTTTAATGCGGACAATCTTCACATTTCATACCCCCCATCGGCCTAATCACACTACGTTGCCACCTCACCATCAGTTGTAACAATTGCCTGTGTTAGGCAGTGAACAATCGCCAGACTGTTTTTTTTAAAGGGATATCGTCTCTGTTAATTTATTTCCACCTTGCTAACAACCTGTCGTCGGGTCCATTAGCAGGTCGAGCCTACTCCTCAAAAGCAACGCAAATCGGTTGCCTTCAGTGAAGGTGCAGTCATCATGGACACAAACGGCGAAGTCACAGAGGCTCCCGCTCCTCAAATCACCACAGCTGAGAATGAAGCTGGTATGCTTCTACTTTTCCTGTCGCTCAAACCTGCGACCGCAGCCGAAACTGACTTCAAGCAGGCACAGCAGACGCCGCAGTCGACGAAGTAACCGAACTCTTCAAGGGCCTCTCGAAAAAGAAGAAGACCAAGAAGCCCAAGGACGCTGAGGCCGGTGAAGGCGACGACGCCGCTGCCACCGCCGATGGGGAATTCGACCCCACCGCCCTGAAAAAGAAGAAGAAGAAGGTCAAGAAGGTCGATACGGGTGACTTTGAGGCTAAGCTCGCCGAAGCTGGTATCTCGGAGAAGGCCGCTGCCGAGGAGAAAGAGGGCGAGTTGCCTGAGGGCGATCTCGAAGCCGGCACCGGTATCTGGGCGCACGACGCAACCCAGGCCATCCCGTACTCACTCCTCGTCTCCCGATTCTTCTCCCTCATCCAGAGCCACCATCCCGACCTGCTGTCCAGCGGCACCAAGTCGTATAAGATCCCTCCTCCTCAGTGTCTGCGTGAAGGTAACCGTCGTACCATCTTCGCGAACATCGCCGACATCTGCAAGCGTATGAAGCGTTCGGACGACCACGTCATGCAGTTCTTGTTCGCCGAATTGGGTACCAGCGGCAGTGTCGACGGTAGCAGGCGTCTGGTCATTAAGGGTCGTTTCCAGCAGAAGCAGATTGAGAACGTCTTGAGAAGATATATCGGTATGTTCCTTTATGTCCCTCTTGGATTTGAATACTACAGTAGCTGACAGCCTCCAGTTGAATATGTTACATGCAAAACCTGCCGCAGCCCCGACACCGAACTCAACAAGGGCGAAAACCGTCTCTACTTCGTTACCTGCAACTCCTGCGGTTCTCGTCGGTCGGTCGCCGCCATCAAGACCGGTTTCCGTGGACAGGTTGGTCGCAGAAAGAGACAAGGCTAAACGAGGTTATGGCTGGGTGGGGGATCTATATGGAGCCGGCTGTGGGAAGATACTTTTCATTTATTTTTTCCTGTTTATTTCCCCCATTTTCGTATAAAGTTCCTCTGCTATGTGGATGATGATGAAAAAGGATCGAAATGTGATGTCGTGAGTTTATGCAGGATTTGGAAAAATAGAAACGACGTGAAGACCAGAAGTCAAGTCCATGTGTTTGGGAACCAATTCATTCTCATTTTGTAAGGGCTATCACAAGGGTAATAAGATAAACATGCCAGCAAGGATGGATCAAGATAAAACAGCACCCGCTCAAGGAATCACAACGCTAAACATAAGAAATTTTACAGCAAATGGATGTAGAAGCCTTTGATACTGTTTGTCCACGAGCGCGATACCTTAATTACTGGCAGTATGCGCTCCAATATGCGCGGCAAAGGCAGTGACGTTCCTCGTCTGCAAGTACACGGTCCCAGGGCCGGTGAAACGGCATGCTAGACCCTCGCCAGAACTTATATTGGAAATGATACCTCCTGAAGCGACACGCTCCATCTTGTACTTGCAGTTCCAGGCAACGAGGTGCCCGTTATCGACGTAGTAGGATTCTCCGTCGGCAATCTGGGCAGTTGATTGTCAGCAAGTCACAGAGAATCTCCACAGATTGGGTGCTAGAAGCTACGGGAAGGGTAGCTTACATCTTTCCTGATAATAGCACCGAAGCTCTGGAGCCACACGAGACCGACACCAGACAGCTTGTACACGAACAACCCCTCTCCGGAGAAGACACCCTTCGACAAACCTTGCGCTTGATAGTCCTTTGAGATACCGCTAGTCGAGGCCAGGAAGGCATCTTTTCCGACCTTCCACTGGTCAGAGCCAGAGAAGCGCAGCATAATGATATCACCCAGTGCCGCGGGCGCAAGCAGAAGCTCGCCGGGGCCAGTGTATGTGGACAGTGACATCTCGCCGCCGGCAAACATCTTTTTCAGAGAGAATTTGATGCTTCCTCTTAGTGTGATCGTGTGCGACATTGCGATCATTGCCCCTGACCGTATCATGAGCCTCGTGGACTTTTCAGGTTCCGAAAAAATGGCACTCACCTGGCTTGGCCTCAATCGGACACCCTACCGCCAGCTGCAGCGTCAGAAGGGAATTCGTGTCCCGATGGCTAATCCTATAGCTCCCGCCATTGAATGTCCCAACATCGTCCTGGGAAGTTGAGGTCACGAACTGGCTGAACTGAGACGGCCCGGCAGATGTCCGCTGGGCTTGCACAGCCATGTTCGAAGATTGCGACGGCGTTGACTGGTGGCCCTGCGGCTGCGGTGGAGGTGATGCAGAGCTTTGTCCGTATGGATTGGTTGCATATGCGGCCGCATGTGCATCTCCCGGCTGGGGACTTGCAGGAGTCGGTTGCTTAGGCGGAGGAGGGTAGCTGAAGTTCTGAGGTGGAAATCCTGGTGACGGCTGGGGAGGTGGTGGAAAAGCTGTATAGAACATTAATGAGACTATACTCCCAATGCATGAAACGGTTTGTTATCACATCATACCTCCAGAGTTTGGAGGTGCTTAATCACAGAGAGGATTAGCACGTATATTGGTCTGGTTCGGCTTTGAAATAGTACTTACGAGGATAATGGCCCTCTTGAGACGGAGGTTGGTATGAAGTGGCCATGGTTTCAGTTGATTTCCTCTTTTTCAGTAGTTTTCCAAAGGATGCAGTCGAGTCAACAGAGGGAATGAAACGAATATAAGAGAGAATGTAAGCATAACCAGAGTGGGATATCCTCGTATTCGTCAGTTGTTTCTAGACTTAATCTGATGCTGTTGAGCTCGAGTGAGAGACCTTCTTCAAGAACCGCCCAACCTGGTTGACAGCTATATTTCCATTAAAGAAATCAACTGCGCAGACTCGTGTGATATATGAGCACGCAGCTGTAGCATCAGTAGCCGCTCAGCATCCGTCATCTTGCCATCTCCATGCTCTGATTGGATTGAAAGCTGTCGGCGCTTAGAGGAATCAGGAGGGGAGAGTTGTGATAGGTCCTGCAGAAGATCCCATTCAAGTTGGATTAGTCCATCTTTAGCTTTCCGGCATGTGGAATCTGTATCTTCCTGTCATTGGGCCCCTCGTCCTTCATTGCGGCAATCTTAATGGTGGGAGACTCTGTGCCATGACAATAGAGCTTAAGCTGAGACTGCGGGCAGTCTGGGCGAGGGAGGGGGATGAAGTGGGGTAGATGAACAGGTGAGAATTATAGCCTATCGTTATTACTATGCTGCGGTACGGCCTACAAAGTGGCGTGTTGTTTGAAGATTAAATTTAATAGTTAGGTGGATAGGAATCGAAGCTCTCCCTATCTCTATGGATTCAGTACCTTGTTGAAGAGTCTGTTACATCCATGGTAAAGGACATATATTTGTATCCATAGAACAAATAAGAGCAGCTATTGTTCACCTGGCACACATACTAGCTAACAAATGACAGGCTACAATCTCAAGCTACAAAAAGGTCTTCATCACAAATTAATTGGCGGCCATCACCACAACCCCTCTGTCTCACCTTATTGCGCCGTGTATATCCTAGTTGACTTGATCGGAGCAGTCAAAGGACTCCGCGCACACATGAAGTATAGTGGATTTCTCTTCTTTCCCCGCAGCTACTTCTTCCTCCTTATCTCATTTCTATCACAAGCACTCTATCACAATTTCTTCTGGTGAAGCTGGTGAAACTTGTCTTCCTAAATCTGGTCGCTTCTCTTTGTTCTGATGTGTCTCAGTGTGTCTCTCCTGTGTGGCTAGGAGGCACATCCTTGTCTACTAGTTGTGCGCCCTAATATTAATATTGGGAAGACGATCTGTGGGAGTATAGGACCCTCGAGCCAAGCTATCACAGACACCTTTCGGTAAAGTGTCCAGGGATTTTGTTGACGCTATCTTGGGCCGAGGCTTCAATACTGGCTGCTGGAGGGATCTCACAGCATCCGATTGTTTCCCACAGCATTTCTCACAAGAGGCGCGTCTTCGACAATCATTCTTCAATACTAGAGAACGGCGATGCTCGATTCTTGAGGTTCCAATCAATATAAATTCAGTCCCATCGAAGCTGTGTCTGTTGCGAGATGCCTCTGCGATCATGGCATCCTTGAAGTTTTGCACATGCTTCTGGGGAACAGTGGAATACACAGCACTTTCAATCTTCTCCGCAGCTGGCACCTATTCCAGACTCCAGATTGCTTCGCCAGCTAGTTCCGGAGGTCTTCAGCACCTTTGGAATTTTCAATTGTTGTAATATGGCCTGCCCGGGTTCCTCCTCTACACAGTACAGTTTATCAACTGAGTCATTGCTAGCTCACTGTTATAGCTGAGGACCATCTTCCTTAAGGCGAATCTGTAGTCGTATTCCAGACTTTACTCCGACTTAATCTGAAACCTCGCTTCGAGTTGAGGCGGACTCTCAATGAGAAGCTTAGCCACAATCTGAGCAATCCGAGGGATGGACTCGTGAGAGGCATTCGCCAAGGATCTCCACCGGAGACTCTGTATTCCAGAAATGGCTCAAGTTTGTCTAGGCTCTTGTCGTTGCGTCGGCCCAGGAAGCATGAGCACGTTCTAATCAGAGGTTATAAGAGGCGAATGATGTAGTCTTCTCATTTGAGTGTCTTTTTTTCTATTGTCAAGTATGAGCAAGCAGAGTTTGTGCTCCAACATACTGCGTGAAGAGTCACGCATCTTGAAGACATCTCGCTCCCTGTGTTATGTTAGGATCTAACTTTGAATTGATTCGCGAGCGATATCGGTGACCTCGTTAGTCGTTTGCATCTCAAAGTCTGCAGCCGTACTACGGGCCTACAGCGGATCAGTGATGGTGGGGCTATTGATGTTAAGTGTACTCCGTAGATGCGGACCGTTCAGCCACAACCCCAGGATACAAGTGATCGTCGGCTTGTAAAACTCTGGTATGAACTCATGGCTTATGATCATGATAATGACTACAATTTCTCGTCAGCTCTGGCCAACACTTAATCTCTGAACTGGCAGGTACTCTGACTGGGATTGATCTAGCATTCTTTTGAAACGTTCTGGAACAACCGGTCTCTTGACATATGGAGCAAAGCCAATTAGGCAACAAAATATCCAGTCTTGACTTACCCTGTAGGGAAGGAGTAAGTCAATCTCTACGGAGTACATCAACTATTCTATGCTACTTGTAGGTACTATCTGGACTACAGTTTCTGTAACTTTTCGCAGGGCATTTCCATTTGATAATTAATCCCACCGGTCCCATAAGAGAGGCGTTCTTTTTTGGTATTGGGCAGAGTCATCAGCACAACACCTGTACTATGCCTGCATTAGCCAGTAAATCAAACATGAACAATGAAATTTAGGACATAGGGAGTTCCAGAATACGGATTCATCTATCCAAAGGTACAGTTTCTCAAATGCTTTACTAACATGTATATGACATTGCGCATTTAATCAATGATTGTGTTTTATTATTGATGGAAACATAGTTTACCTACCTTAGTAGCGCTCTGTAGGCATGGCAATGTAACATAGTCTGCCAAGCCCCATGAGATACCTAGAAATTGTGGCTCTTGTTTCGGTTCCACCCTCTCCCGGGTCCAGTGCCATGTGTGCCTGAGTTCCTGGAAACATATATTATTAGTGACAATCGACTACGCCTTCCTGTGGTCGACATCTGCTCCAGCGGCCGTTTCACTTCCATCCATTTTTTTCATCGCTGTAATCCCCTTTATCATTTTTAAATCAATATCCGCATCGTCATGGCCACCCAAACCAGCTTCATGACCGCAATGAGCAACCGCTCGCTCCGCACTGTCCGATCGGTATGATAATGCCGCACCGGTTTCTTCATCATGCCAACGTCTGTCGCACACCTTGCTAATGTATCTCAGGAGCTCGAGTTTCTTGCAGATGCTTCAGTCATTACTCGTCAGCAACTCTCATCGATCCTGGCCCACCTGCCTAATGAGGCCCCTCAACAAGCCAATACACCAGTTCCTCCGCCACAACAGCAACAACCGGTTGTCGCTCAATCTCAACCTCCCCCGGCATCATACGCTCCCCCCACATCGCAGTTCGCTAATACCTCCTTGAACGAGAAGGCCGCTCTGCAGCAACAACAATACTCGACCCCCTCTATTCCTCCACCCGCTTACCCTCAAGCTGCGCCCGTACTGTCCGTCGCTACAGCACTCTATGCTTATACTCCAACAGATGCTGGAGATCTTGCTCTGCAGCCACACGACCGTGTCCAAGTTTTGGAACACATGAACGCTGATTGTACGTTGGTTTGAAGGCGGTGCCAGGAATTCAAGCTAACAGACATAGGGTGGCGTGGCCGTAATGAACGGACCAACCTTGAGGGTATCTTCCCTCGCAGCTATGTGAACGTAATAGAAGAGAAGGGAGTGTCGTCTCCCCCTCCTACCAACTATGGAAATTTGCCCCTTGACGTTAGTCAGAGCGGCTCAGCTGCCCCAGATGAAAAGCGGCCGGGCAGCAAGTTCGAGGAGCATGGCAAGAAGTTCGGAAAGAAGATGGGTAATGCCGGTACGTCGATTGTGGCTCCATTAATTAGTGTTTGCGGCCACTAACTATGTCTTAGCTATCTTTGGTGCCGGTGCTACTATCGGCTCCAACATTGTGAATAGTATCTTCTAGCGTTGATCCCTCGAGTCTTTCTGGGGTCTGAGAATGGGTTCTTCCTCAGTCATGGGAACGGCGTTCAGGCGGATTGTTTGCTCAACCTATCGTAGGTATTCATAATGAAAATATCGGATTTGATAACAATATGTGGATCATGACGCACAGCATGATGATCAATGCTGCTCAAACACGTTGTCTGTGCTTGACAATCAACTACTAGAGGGATTCGGCAAGCTTCGACCAGGCCGCTCTCTTGTTTGGAATTCGGGCTTTGGGTACGCTATAGCCGCCTCTGTGGTGTAGTTGGTTATCACGTGAGTCTCATATTATGTATATGATCAGAAGCTGCACTTCTGGGACATCTCAAGGTCGGGAGTTCGATCCTCCCCGGAGGCAGTTAGGCTAGTTTCCTTTTTGCTTGCTTTTTTTTATTCTTGCCCCGTTGTATACAGATACGAGGCTATGTCAAATGTTTTGGTTGCATCCCCTTCGCTGTGTGACGATGAATAGTTCACGCACCATCGTTCCATACACAATCTGCTTATTTATGGTGGTGTTAAGGCTATTGTACAATCAAGTGTTTTAAGAGGCAAAGAGGAAAAGTTTGAATGGGCTTGCACCTAATCCTCTCTCTCCTGTAACTAGGAAGAGAAACTCTTGTGTAATACACGCATGATAGTCATCTCACTCTTGACTCCAGATCTGGTAGGTGTATGTTGACTCGACATTAATTATGGAGTATATACAGTGTATCTCCAAACGTCTCCAAACCCTCTTTGGGACCCCGAATGAGATGATGTCAGCAACGCTAGTCCCAGAGAGGAATAGTGCATGACTCCCCTCCAAATTGCGTCGCTCAGGGCTCGAGAAGCTTCTGTGTCATCAGTATAAATTCGGTGGCTCTGTGGACTCTCTCCTTGTCAGTCATAACCTCACGCGATCACTCTCTCCGCCACCTTCTACTCTACCACTTCGGACACCTCTCTTATTCCCAACATCGTCCTCCATCAATACCTTCATACGCTTCGAGCATACGCATCCTCAAAATGAGTGATTGGGATTCTGTCACACGCATTGGAGCCAAGCACCGTGCTGGTGCCGCTCCCCGAGAGACGGTAGTCAGGGGAAAGAGCGCTCTGAACGCTGCTCAGCGCCAGGGTCTCGTCATTGCTACTGAGAAGAAGTATGCAACTGGCAATGCTGTATGTTCTGCATTCACTCCCCTCTCCATATTGAATACCTATTAACGTTCGAAAAAAAGGCCGGAAAGACAGCCGCCATGGAAGGTCAGCACCTGACAAAGGTCGATCGAAGCGACGACATTGTCAAGCCCAAGACCGTCGGTCTCCAGGTCGCAGACGCCATCAAGAAGCGCCGAAACGAGGAGGGCTACAAAATGACACAAAAGGAACTCGCTACCAAGTGCAACACCACCATCACAGTCATCCAGGACTTTGAGAGGGGTACAGCCGCGCCCGACCAGAAGGTCCTGAGCGCTATGGAGCGTGTGCTCAATATCAAACTCAGAGGCTCGGACATCGGGAAGGAGAAGTTCCCTAAGAAGAAGTAAAATGGGGGTGAGCCCACGCCTTTTTCTTAGGGAATCGAAAAACTCAAGTTTTTGATTTTTCCCGATGTTCTTTCTTTCGTGTCATGATACGTCTTTTTTTTTTTTTTTTTTTTTTTTTAGAACCTATGTCCTTTTTATGATGTTTATGTTTTCTGCTGGTCGGAAGAGCGCTGGGCTGGCATTGAAACGATTCATATATCGCGGCATAAAAATACCACTTGCTTTTCGGGCGCTTCTACGGACTCGCTTTGCGTTTTTATCCTTGTTTCTGGACTTTCATCGTCATAAGAGGGATCTCATGGCATCGACGGGGATTGCGATTGCAAGGTTGGGGACTTCTTTCAGATTGCGCGCCGGTTTCGCCGAGTTGTCTATAGAATATTTCACAGGTATAGAACAATCAATAGATGAAGTGGCGCCTGGTGTTCGAATCTTGGGGCAAAATAATTTCAAATGTAGCGAAAGTGACCCCCCCTCTCTCTACACCTTCATGGTAAATGGCAAGGCCCTCTACTGAATTGCAGTGTGTCGAGAATGTTACGGGGTTGCTCCAAAGTACCAGAGGTGGCAAACCGACGACTTACCAAGGTAGATGTGCCGAATGGAGCGGTAAATCCAAAGGATCTCCGTAAAACTCTTGAAAGTCAATTCTCCGTGCTCCTTCTTTATTGGCAGAAAGTTAGGCCGGAAATACAGGTACAAGTTGATGAAAAGTCTATCCCTGAGTATTTTTCGGACGATAGGTGCTCAATTCTCATGAAGAAGCCGATGTATTGAAGCCATCCAGATCAGGCACCAATCGGCACTAACGAGATAATGGACATCAATAGTATTGCTGACGAGGGTGTTTCCTCCGCCTGGACACATAATTCAAGTCGAATATGGACAGTGAAGGAGAACTGACGGGAAGAAGCAAAAGGGCAATTCTTTTGATTAAGATGGTAAGAGGACGAGGTAGGATGATGATGGAGAACAAGAAAGAATAACTGTAAAAGAGGTACCAACTCCGTAGATGAACGAGAAAATCATGCCCTGTATTGACCCGCCAGGTCTTCTACCCATTTCCGCCGCGCCTGGCTTTTCCTTCTTTTATGAGCAAAAAAGCGTCCGTCTCATGATTCATACAGATAATGCATGACTTGAAAAATAAAGAGCTTGTGGATATCACCCGACTCACTTCCTCAGCTGCTCTCTCTCGACCTCGTACATGAAATCAAAGTAGGGCTTGTCAAAGTGGTGCACACGAACGTAACCGTCCTCACCACCGGAGGCATATGCTGTGCCGTTGGGGTGGACGTCAACCGTGTTGAGGGGACCGAAGTGGCCTCTGACACGGCCAATCTCGTCCTCGAAGACCTTGTGGTAGAAACGGGCCTCGAATTTACCCTGCCGGGCGGAGGTGGTTGTGACATCCATGGCGGCCTGGCCACCACCCAGGATCACGTAGTCCTTTTTGGGAGTGATGGTGGCGCTGTTCAGGGGAGTATCGGCAACGTATGTTTTGAGAATGGCGAGATTACGAGAGGAGATGAGCTAGCGATAGTCAGACTTTGACAACATATGGATGGATGGAATGGGTCAGAACGAACCTTAGCGGACTTGTCTTTGGAGGCAGTGATGAAGTAAGTACGGTCCTGAGAGAACTGGATGTCGTTGATCTGGTGATCAAACTCGTGCGCCTGGACGTTCTCCAGTTGCTCACCAGTCTGCGCGCAAATCAGCATAGTTTTCCAGATTCCAGGTGCAGAATAAGCCCACCTTTCCATCGTATTGGCTGACACTGCCGTCTTCGTGTCCAGCAATGATGTACTTGCCCAGATAACTCCAGCCCGCCACGGTGGCCTTGCTTTCTGTGCAGGTGATTCTCAAGCTAGGCTCATCGGCCTGGTTCTCTAGACCACCACCCTGACTATCCCCATAATTGATGTCGAGCACAGCGATCGTACCGAGGAATCCCATACGCTTTTCCGTCACAGCCAGCAGCCTGCTTCCATCGGGGTTGAATGCGACCCGCTTCACAGCGGTAGGGAAATCCCAGACCTTAACACACTCGCCAGTCTTGACGTTCCAAAGTCGCACAGTGTTGTCTGCCGAGCCGGTCGCCAGGAGAACTGTGTTGGGGCTGACATCGACCGTCCAGATGGCACCCTGGTGGCCACTGTAGGTACCAAGTCGCTCGCCGTTGGCCGACCACCAAGCACATACAATCTTATCCTTCGCCACGGAGAACAGGAGATCGCCATCGCGGTTGAATTTGATCTGGTTGAGGGACCGTTCCTGCAGAGAGATGAAATATCAGTCGCTAGTCCAATAAAAGCGGCAAAGCAAATCCTGGTGGAGATTCGAGGGCACAACGTACATGGCCCGAGAGCAGAATAGGCCTCATCTTGGGCCAGAAGAAACAATGTTCGGGTGTGAGGAAAAAAGAATAGACTTGGATTTAACGTCCTCCGCGACAGGAGTGTCCAGTACTTGTGTGATTGAGGCGGGGATGCTGGCGGGCTGTCGTTGTCAGCGTCGTCGACTAATTATTCTTAGTGAATTTCATCGCACAGTTCAGTTCGGCGTTGCGCGCCAAGACCTTTGCCTATTCCAGGTTGTTTGCCCCTCAGGCAAACAATCGTCGGAGCGGGGATATTCCGATGTCGAGCAGCGTCTGCCTCAGGCTCCTGGCAATCACGCAGAACGCCGAACTATTCCTGATCTAGCTAAGAACTAATCTGCATCTTACATAAGCGCCTTTCAGATTTGCATGGGAGGATCTACGGAGTAGCGGGACAGTTCCCAAGGTAGTTATTATGGAATGACTCAAAGCTCAGAAGAGATTTTTCTTGTTTCCCTCAGGGAATGGGAGAAATATGATAAGTCTGTTGGCTCAACTCAGTGCTCAATGTATAGATGAGCTCTCTTCGATGAATTTTAATGTGTAATTATCTATATTGGTTACTCCTTTAATCCATTTCAAGGTGGAGCTTAAGTTGTCGACTGCTTTCCCGACGGAAAACTCCTATCACCACTCGTCCGAGGGCTGCACCAAAAGCCCCCAGCAAGCAGCAGTCGATGCCCTTTTCCCCCGCTCGTTCGGCGACATTACCCCGCTGTGCTGTGAGTTCAAAGAACTTCCTCTGTCGCCTTCGCAGTCAGCGTTACTTTTCTTACATCTTCCCATCTTTGACTTCTCTTCTCCTTGGAACTTCTCGACATTACTTCGCTGGACGTGTGGTCGACTCTCCCGGTTCCAAGACCTTCCCGAAATCATCACTTCCCCGTCGGTCATTCTCCAGCACATCTACCGTTATGACGGCCACAAAGATCGATGGCACGGCCATTGCCAAGAGCATTAGAGAGGGATTGAAAGCCGAGATTGCAAAGATTCAGGAGTCCAATCCTCGGTTCAAGCCGAGTTTGGTGATCTTCCAGGGTACGTTTAGCCGGACAACATGAAATCAACCCGGCGGGAGGTACTGACATTGGTTCAATTTTAGTCGGCAATCGATCGGATTCGAGTAAGTCTGAGGACATTCAACTCAACGCCTAGATAAGTGGGGTGTTCTAATTTGCTTCAAGGCACATATGTGCGCATGAAATTAAAGGCCGCTGAAGAGGTATGGATATAAATCTCGTAATTTTCGACCATACTCCTTTGGGGCCTTACTGATTTACTGCATCTGTCAAGGCGAACATTCTCTGCAAGATTGTCAACTTTCCTGAATCGATCTCTCAGCCTGAGATCCTTCAGGAAATCACAAAGGCTAACAACGATCCCTCGGTGCACGGCATCCTCGTCCAACTTCCTCTTCCTAGCCACCTGTCCGAACATACAGTCACATCTGCAGTTGCCGACGAAAAGGATGTCGATGGTTTCGGCGCAATAAATATTGGAGAGTTGGCCAAACGAGGTGGCCATCCTCTCTTCGTTCCCTGCACCCCGCTGGCTGTTATGGACCTCCTCAAGGCAAGTGGAGTAAATCCCGCCGGCAAAGAGGCAGTGGTTCTTGGCCGTAGTGACATCGTCGGAAGCCCTGTCAGCTACCTGTTGAAAAATGCAGACGCCACCGTGACTGTCTGCCACTCCAAGACGCCGGACATCCCCCGCATCGTGAAGAACGCCGACATTGTTGTTGCAGCCATTGGGAAGGCAGAGTTCGTCAAGGGCGACTGGCTGAAGCCTGGTGCCGTTGTTATCGATGTTGGCATTAACTACAAGCCTGATCCTTCGAAGAAGTCGGGACAGCGTCTCGTCGGAGATGTCGATTTTGAGGCCGCCGTAGAGGTAGCTTCGCAGATCACTCCAGTTCCTGGAGGTGTTGGTCCCATGACAGTTGCCATGCTGCTAAAGAACGTCGTTACTTCGGCCAAGGCATACTTTGAAAAGCAGCGGGACAGGCATGTTACGCCGCTTCCCCTCAAGCTGGTCCGGCCTGTTCCTTCCGACATTGCCATCTCCCGTGCTCAGTACCCCAAGCCCATTACTCAAGTCGCCGCGGAGGTTGGCATTGCTCCCCACGAGCTGGAGCCGTACGGCCACACCAAGGCTAAGATCAGTTTGAGTGTTCTCGACCGCTTGGCTCACCGCCGTAATGGACGTTATGTCCTGGTGTGCGGTATTACTCCTACGCCTCTTGGAGAGGGCAAGTCCACGACTACACTCGGTCTTACTCAAGCGCTGGGCGCACACCTGAACCGGATCGTGTTTGCCAATGTCCGGCAACCGAGTCAGGGTCCCACATTTGGTATCAAGGGTGGCGCTGCCGGTGGAGGCTACAGCCAGGTCATTCCCATGGACGAGTTCAACCTCCATCTGACCGGTGACATTCACGCGATTACTGCTGCCAACAACCTTCTGGCTGCCGCCATTGAAACTCGCATGTTCCATGAAGCCACCCAGAAGGATGCTGCTCTTTACAAGCGACTGGTCCCTGTCAAAAAGGGCAAGCGCGAATTCCAGCCCATCATGTTCAGAAGACTCAAGAAGCTTGGCATTACTAAAACGAACCCTGACGATCTCACCGAGGAAGAAATCCGCCGTTTTGCGCGCCTTGACATTGATCCGCAGACAATCACCTGGCGCCGTGTGTTGGATGTCAATGATCGCCATCTCCGAGGCATTACCGTCGGACAGGCCCCTACTGAAAGGGGTCTGTCACGCGAGACGGGCTTTGACATCTCCGTGGCCAGTGAATGTATGGCCATCCTTGCGTTGAGCAACAGTCTCGAAGACATGCGCGAGAGATTGGGACGCATGGTTGTTGCCACCTCTAAGAGCGGGGACCCCGTGACTTGTGACGATATCGGCGCTGGAGGAGCCTTGGCCGCCTTGATGAAGGATGCTATCAAGCCCAACCTGATGCAGAGCTTGGAGGGAACTCCAGTGCTGGTCCACGCCGGGCCCTTCGCCAACATCAGTATTGGTGCCAGTTCTATCATCGCTGATAAATTGGCGCTGAAGCTTGCCGGTACTGAACCTGATGAGGATCACGAGGCTAAGACTGGTTTCGTAGTTACTGAGGCCGGTTTCGACTTCACCATGGGAGGTGAGCGTTTCTTTAACATCAAGTGCCGGTCATCTGGTCTCTCCCCAGACTGTGTGGTCATTGTTGCCACCGTCCGGGCTCTGAAGGTTCACGGTGGTGGGCCAGAGATCAGCCCTGGAGCGCCGCTCCACGAGATTTATCGCACTGAAAACACCGAGATTCTCCGCAAGGGCTGTGTGAACCTCAAGAAGCACATCCAGAACGCCAAGATGTACGGAGTGCCGGTGGTTGTAGCCATCAATCGGTTTGAGACGGACACGGAAGCCGAAATTGCTATCGTCCGCGAGGAGGCTATTGCTGCCGGTGCGGAGGATGCTATTCCTGCCAATCACTGGGCCGAGGGAGGTGCCGGAGCCGTTGACCTTGCCAAGGGAGTGTTGGCAGCTAGCTCCAAGCCCAAGGACTTCAAGCTCCTGTATGACTTAGAAGGTAGCATCCAGGAGCGCATTGAGCGCATTGGAAAGGCCATGTACGGTGCGGAGAAGGTTGAGTTCAGCGAGCTGGCGCAGAAGAAGGTCGACACCTACACAGCACAAGGCTTCTCCAATCTTCCGATCTGCATCGCCAAGACCCAGTACTCATTGAGTCATGATCCCGCGCTCAAGGGGGCCCCAACAGGCTTTACAATTCCCATCCGTGATGTTCGGCTAGCTGTTGGAGGTGGATATCTGTAAGTGCTTATTTTACCACATGGCTGCAGCGGATCAATCGGCTAACCAGTGGATGAACCCCCACAGTTACGCACTTGCGGCAGACATCCAGACCATTCCCGGATTGCCGACTGCTCCGGGTTATCTGAACGTTGACATCGACACCGAAACCGGGGAGATTGACGGCCTATTCTAGGCTGATTGAGATCGTCCCATGCATGGTGTTCAGCGCTTTTCTCATTTCCGGAGTGATATTTATTACCTCCGGTTTTATACCATATTATTGACTGTGATGTACACTTAATTCAACATATATGAGCATGACGACATTGGATTGGATGGCTGTGTCTAGATGCTGGTGGTCTTCAACATACTGGGATGAAAATAAAGAGCGGGCACTCGGAGTTGGTTCTAACCTCCCCGATGTGTGGGACAGAGCTAGATAGTACATAGTAAATATATCATAGAAATGACAAAATTCCTAGCAACCTGCGCCGTGTCTGAAAGACAGATATTAATCAACTCGGATAATTAATCATCGATATTATCACTTGATAGCTTGAATCTCTCACCGAAGCCAAGTCCACTCTCATGCTGTGCCAAAAGATCCGCATATAGGCGATCTCGGTGTATCGCTTTCCGGCGGTACGTAGTATGGCGTCCGTTGCCGCGGGAAACCGAGGTTATTTCATGCATACCTCTCATTTCAGGGAGACGAAAGGGAACAATATTAGTAGGAAACAATATAAGGACCACCTTAATATTCTTAGTATTAGAACTGGATGACACGGTCATACCTTGTTAGCTGGAAAATCAGGATCATGAACACTAATGTAGGTAGATACGGAGTACAGAGTTAGAGTCCGTGGGTTCATGGTAGTGGTTCGTTCGAAATGTCCGGCTTCGGCGCTTTGAGCGGAGTTCCAAGTCCTGCTAAGGAGGAAAAGGTCAACAAAAACAACCAATTCAGATCACTTGAAAGACGTGAGGAGCAAAAAGAATCAGTCATAAAGCAACCGGGCAAAGGCTTTTCCTCCTGGGATAAGAGGACGCTTTCTCCTTCATCCTCTTGGACCGGATTTCTTCACTTGGACGTTCCCCATATCTTCCTCCCACCTCCAAAGTATTACTATCATCACCGTCAAGCAATTTTCCGGGCGGTCCGTTCTGCCCCGTGTTGCCCCAGAAATTTGGCAAGTGAGAGCTCTTGAATCTGTAAGTCCTGATTGTTCCCTGACCATCTTCTCCGGCTTGACGGCTGCTTCCGACTCCACTGTCCTCCTTCCAGCCGAGCCTCTTCTTGTGATTCCCTCGGGTACTGCAGCTTGTGAGTCTGCATAGTCCACGCTTGGCTGACTGAAGCAAGCTGGTTTTCCCCTGAGAAGCGAAGCGGAAGTACCGATTTGCGAGCCGCCTTGGGCCGACCAATATCCACGCCATACTCTTTGTTTCCAATAGGGCCGGGACGTAGAACCAGCGAGGACAGGAACGCGAGAGTGTTATTGCGAATTCCCTAATCCCAGATCAATATGAGCTCTCTCCGTCTCAGTTCCGCTTTTGCGCGACGCTCCCTCCACGCCTGTGCCCCTCCTCGATCTGCCCCTCTCTATTCCTCCGCTGTTCGCTTTTCTTCCCTTTCCTCTTCTACTTCCTCTGTCTCCTCGACTTCCTCTTCTTCTTTCTCTACCTCTGCTGCTGTATCTCGTCCTCAGCGTACTCTTGCCTCTTCCTCGCTCCCTGCTTCTTCCCGCTGGTCCGGAGTAACCTCGTTCCGTTTGAACCAATCGCGCACCATGGCTACCGAAGGTACCAAGATCAAGGTCAAGAACCCAGTTGTTGAACTGGATGGCGATGAGGTAGGCTTTCTCTCGTCGGGTTTGAAATTCGAATTCGATCTGCAGCTAGATCGCTTGCTTCCCCCTGTTCTTTATATAACCTTTGCTGGGTTTCACTGTCACAAGCGCGTCGGACGTGCATTTTCGTCATAGTCTGCTAGAACGCGGGGAAAAACGGCGGACTGTGCCTGCTGTACCTGGACGAAGCTGTCAATCTTCCGAGGATTACTGACTCATACCAAACAATGCTCGCTCGATTCACATGCTGTTTGTTTGATGGACATGTGGGCTAACAAGTGATGTTTCAACTATTCTTAGATGACCCGTATCATCTGGCAGGAGATTAGAGAAAAAGTAAGTTCTTCGTCCTCCTGCCTCCCCCCTGCCGCTGCCAGCTCTATCTGCATGCGGGCCGTTCCTCTCCGAAGTTTTGCGATCAATCACCTTTCTTTGTGAAGCTAAGACCTATGTCACTGACTTATCGTCTCTTTAAAGTTGATCCTTCCGTAAGTCTGTCTTTGTCGACTGTCTTCAGCGAAGTCCCGGCGGGATGTGAACTGAGATTCTGGATTAGTTACCTTGACATTGACCTCAAGTACTACGACTTGGTATGCTGCACTCTTGATATTTTGTAATCGAAGTCCTCGGCGCTAATTTCGTTCCAGGGTATTGAATACCGTGACCAGACCGATGACAAGGTCACCGTTGAGGCTGCTGAGGCCATCAAGAAGTATGGTGTTGGTGTCAAGTGCGCCACCATCACCCCCGATGAAGCCCGTGTCGAGGAATTCAAGCTGAAGAAGAGTATGCTGTGCCACCTCACTTCATTCGAACCATTCTCTAACTAGTTCCTCAAGTGTGGCTGTCTCCCAACGGTACAATCAGAAACATTCTGTATGTTGTCCGCAATCTACTGGTACTCCTTCCGGCCAAATGCTAATCCATTGTAGAGGTGGAACGGTCTTCCGTGAACCAATTGTCATTCCCCGTATTCCTCGTCTCGTCCCCGGCTGGAACAAGCCCATCATCATTGGTCGTCACGCCTTCGGTGACCAGTACCGTGCTACCGACATTGTCGTTCCTGGGCCCGGTAAGCTCGAGCTCGTCTACACCCCTGAGAACGGTGAGCCTCAGGCCATCAAGGTCTATGACTTCACCGGCGGCGGTGTTGCCCAGACCCAGTACAACACCGATGATTCCATCCGTGGCTTCGCTCACTCCAGCTTCAAGATGGCCCTGATGAAGGGTCTGCCGCTGTACATGAGCACCAAGAACACCATTCTGAAGAAGTACGATGGCCGCTTCAAGGATATCTTCCAGGAGATCTACGAGTCTACCTACAAGAAGGAGTTTGACGCCAAGGGCATCTGGTACGAGCATCGTCTCATTGACGACATGGTTGCTCAGATGATCAAGAGCGAGGGTGGGTTCGTTATGGCCCTGAAGAGTGAGTTCGTCCTGGTGTCTTCCCATTATGAATGTCTTTTACTGATTGACGTCTGAAGACTACGACGGTGATGTTCAGTCCGATGTCGTTGCTCAGGGTTTCGGCTCCCTTGGCCTAATGACATCCACCCTGACTACCCCTGATGGTAGCGCCTTCGAGTCCGAGGCCGCCCACGGCACTGTCACTCGTCACTACCGTGAGCACCAAAAGGGCCGTGAGACCTCCACCAACCCCATTGCCTCTATCTTCGCCTGGACCCGTGGTCTAATCCAGCGTGGCAAGCTGGACGAGACCCCCGACGTCGTCACCTTCGCCGAAGAGCTCGAGCGCGCCTGCATTGACGTCGTCAACGAGGAGGGCATCATGACCAAGGACCTGGCTCTGGCCTGTGGCCGCAAGGAGCGGGAGGCCTGGGTTACCACCAAGGAGTACTTGGCTGCTGTTGAGCGCAGACTCAAGTCTAACCTTAAGGCCAGACTGTAAGCGTTTTGACTGATTCAACTTGTTCTATTCTTTGATTTGCATTTATTGTACTTAAATACCATTTTCCGCATGAAGGCTTTTCTGGAATAGCCGCAATTTAAAAATTATATTTGGATAGATTCGGTTGCGTCGTTTGAAGATATTCTTACTTGCAGCAGACAGCTTTCCTTGTTGATCTTGGAGCTGTTTGAGGCATGCTGTGTTGTGCTTAAGGTCGCAGATTCGCAGCCCCACTCAAGAGGCAAACTGTAGGGGTCTTGTCTCTGGACAATCGACATTATTCTTCACGTGTCAGATGCTCCTCTTTAAACTTTTCGAAACCAACATCAATTGAATCGATTGACGGTTCTACACCCTTGGCCCACCTAACTGCCTCGAGAAGTGAGTGGACGATCAGCAAGGGGACCCTCATGCCTGAGGGACGGTCACGCCGGTGATGTCTCGGGACTGGTATGTAGGGGCCATTCAATACCCGCATTTATACCGCCACCCATGTCGCATTGGGATAAAGTAGGTTTCACTATACCAGTCAAAATCGTGCGTTGTGGAAGGCCCACCATGAGATAATAATTCTTGGTAGGATTGACGATCCAGATGCATGCAGAGTTTGTGCTGACGCAATAGAGTCACATTCCAATAAGGATGCCTTAATAAGCAGTTAGCCACAGCAACATATCTCCATTCAATTCAAGTAACATCAGGCAGAGAAGTTTGCAAGATGTTCTAAGAGTATGGAGCAGCAGCTATTCTCATCAATTGAAGACTGAGTACTGTCGAAGATGCCGTCGCCTCGTCACGGCGACTCCCTTCACTCATCGACATGACCGCCCGGATACTGGGCATCACCACTGCTCTCCTAGTCCTGTCGACCTTGGCGGTCGCCCTGCGGTTATACACCCGGTTTGGGATTGTTCGTACACCAGGTTGGGACGATGCATTGATCGTTGCAGCAGTGGTAAGCTGATGAAACGGTCGCTTGATTGATGTCAGAGCACAACTGTTGACGAACTAAGGGAACGAACTATGTTTTTTATGCATGTCTAATCATAGGTAAGTCACCGGCTTGTGTGAGGCCATGGCTATAACTTATCCTCGAGTAGAACTTCGGCACCACTTGGGACAGAAACAAGATACAGTCAGCGAGCATGATATGCGACTTCAGCTCAAGGTACGTGCTTCACACATGGAGTAAGGCCATGATAACTGACTCGAGCTGCAGGCCCTCTGGCTCTCCATCCCATTCTATAATCTCACCCTTACACTGGCCAAAATCTCCATGATCCTGCTGTATATGCGTCTCTTCGCCTCCACGAACAAACGCTTCCGAATCCTTCTCATCGTTTTTCTCGTTTTTATGGGCATTGTCGGCCTATGGACCCTGTTCAGCACTTTTTTGATTTGCCTTCCAGTCCGTGGGTTCTGGGACCACTCCGTTCCAGCCACATGTCGATCCTTCGCGGTAGTGTGGTGTCTCAATGCTGCGCTGCAGATCGTAACGGATATAGTGGTCGTGATGACCCCGATACCCACGCTCGCGCGACTCCGTCTACCAACGAGACAAAAGTTCGCCCTGATATTAGTGTTTGCTTTGGGGTTCTTGTACGTCTCTCTCCGCTTCGGCCCCGCCTCCATCGTCCAACCCTATACTAACGCCTCCAGCGTCTGCGCAATGAGCATCATCCGTCTTGTTAGAATCATCCAACTCGCCAGCGGCAGTAGCGATGAGTTCTCCAGTAACATTGCACACCCCAGATCTATTAGCCACAATACTGACAAGGTTATAAGAGCGCAACGGCCCAGCAGCAGCCTGGTCCTCCATCGAATCCAACGTCGCCATCATCTGCACCTGCCTACCGCCAATCCAACCCCTCCTCGCCCACATGTGCCCGTGCCTGCTCTCTTCGCGCCCGCGCCCGCGCCCGCGCGACAGTAAACGCCAACGCCAACGCGAAAAAGACCTACCCTCTGTCTACTCGTTCCGTCTCAATAACCCGTTCGCTATGACGAGTGGGAATTATTCGGCTAGCGTCACTGGAAATTGCTCCACCAATGGGGATGAGTTGCAGGACACGGATGGGATCCAGGTTGTTAGGGAGTTGAGGTGGGACTTGGATCCTGCGGAGAGAAGATCCGACAGTACCACTGAGAGGGAGAGTGCGAAAAAGCACAGACGGGATTCGGGATATGAGGGGTGATTGCCTGCTTTTTGACTCTCTGGTTTTCTCAACAGTTAGATGTATAGACTTTTGTAGGATTGGGAAGTTTATAGACTTGGTGTGAAAAAGCCTGTTGTGGATAAGCCGGGTAATTATTTATCTTGGAGAATATAATGAGACGCATGTACAGGTTGTCTATGCTCAGGTACATACATAGGTATACGCTCGACCAATCAATGGGGAACAAAAGTACCGTTCTTACACTCAAACCCCAGTTTGGGGTTAAGTTCCGCCGTAGCCTTCATGCAAATAACGCTAGGTGAGTCCTTACTCTGCGGGTGAAGCCGGATACCCTCTGTCCTGAAGTTCTTGCAGGAGGACTCGGTGTTGCACTCGAGCACGATGGCCTCGGTATGTTTCAGGTTGGGCAGACCGACATTGTACCAGCACGGATCGGTAACGCACGACCCATCGCCGGGGTGGTAGGTGTTGATGGTGCCCGAGAAATCGGACCAGGTGAAGTCCTCCATCATGACGGACGAGAAAGGGTCGATCGTGCCCGACCGCGAGGCGCTCTGGTCGGAGTAGCTCTGGGTGACGAAGATGGGGAACGTGACATTGAAGGTGCGGATATTCTTCCAGACGACGTTCTTGACGAGACCCCTGCCACCCGACCAGGACTTGAAGCGCGCGGCGTACAACGCGTCGATGACGGTGACGTCCTCGAAGCGCAGGTTAGTGATGTTAGCGAAGTCGGTGGGGTCTTTGCCTAGTGAGCCGATGCTCATGCCGTGCGACTGGTAGCCGATGGTGTTGCGGGCGAAGACGATGTTGTGCGAGGGTGTGTTGACAGCGATAGCATCGTCACCGTTGAACATGACGCTGTCGGTGATGCTGATGTTGGTCCCCTCGACGTCGAAGCCGTCGGTGTTAAAGGGGAAGCCGCCCGTCGATGTGGCGTCGACGATGGCGTGGGAGACGGTGATGTCGTCGCCCTGTAGCTTGACATTCCACGCGATGGGCTTGCGCGAGCGGAAGTTCTTGATCGACGCCTGGCTCGTCTTGTAGCTCATCAGGTGCGGCCGGTTCGGGAAACTGCTGCTGTTGGCTGGGTTTGCGTCCCACCAGGCCTGGCCGTACGAGTTTATCCAGCCATTTTTGATGTCGTCGGCTCCAGTCCAGTCGACGCGGGGGCCTTGGAACGTGAACCAGGTACTTTGGCCGGATTTGACGATGTTCTGTACGGCGGTAATGTCCTGGGGAAGATGCAGGTTCCCGAGCACTCTAATCTCGACATTGCTGAGATTGGTCGCTTTGATCGGGTGGAAGATGTTGTAGTCAACACCTTCCTGAAAGACAATGACTGAATTCTCTGCGCATTGGGCAAAGGCGCTGGCAACGGCAGGGGAATCATCGGCGGTTCCGTGAGACGATGCGTAGCTCGAAGGAATCACACATTTTCTCGAGCGAGCTTGTATCGGTTGATTGGGAGCTCCCAAAGCCAGCGGGACAAGAGAGGCAAGAATGCCCAGAAGAGCTGGGTTGGTAATCAGCATGATGGACTAGTAGAAAAGTAGTTACTGAGGCACATACCATAGACGCATAACTTATTGAATTTATATAGTTTCCATTCAGGAGAGCTCCATCGAGCAGAACCTTCAGGAGTTTACGGTGTACTGTGTGCTCTTGCTCGGAGAAACTCGAAATTTAAATAAATTGTATGGACGGAAATTTGAGCTCTACCCGTATAGAGTTGATCAGAGCCAAGATGGATGCTTAGTACGGGGTCATATGTCATTGTATTGGTGGAGGAATTAGGACGGAAACTGGGGACAATGGGTTACCCCACACTGAACAGTATCTCAGTGACTAGCCGAGGTTATTACCATCTGGAGATGAAGTTTTCCAGTGCCTGCTTTGAATCTCAATCGGAATCTGGAGTTGGCAGATCGACGGCGGACGGCCTTGTAGCCTCAGGCTCAGTCTGACTCTTGCACCTGACCTACTCCGTAGTAAACTCAAGCTTATGTGGAGACAGTGGGCCATCGTGATCTACGGAGTACATAAACAACATCGACAACTACCACCCTGGGCGATTCCAGCTAGACAGCTCGAACCACCACACTATTGATACTTGACTTGGGTCACTGGCTCTACGCAATCACAAAGAATCATGGCATCTACGTCTGCATCCCCGTCCCTTAGCTCCAACTCGACTCCCAACATCTCCGCATCCGACGCCGTCCTCCACCTCAACAGTGCTACGCGCATTGACGCACCCTTACAAGATGTCTGGAACGCCCTAATCGACACCTCAACCTGGCCAAGATGGAACACCTTTGTTCCGCGCGTCACCATTCGCGAACAACCAGACACCCTCGATGCCTCTCCCGACGCCCTCTCCCCGATCCTTCAAAAGGGAACCAAACTGACCTTTCACGTACACATGTATCCCTCGTCAACTAAACCACAAAGGGTAAACGATACACAGCTTGCAGTCATCGAGTTTGAACCGCCCAATCCCAGCGCCAAGAATGCCGGGCGGATTGTGTGGGCCAGTGACCCCAGTGCCAAGGGCGGATTTCCTGCGTCGCTGCTGACGGCGGAAAGGGTACACGAGATTGTGGAGGTAGAGGTTCCAGGGGAAGATGGGCAGATGAGGCGGGAAACTGAGGTGCGCAATTGGGAGGCCCAGGTTGGGTATCTGGTGTATATTGTGCGATGGATGTTTGGGGATCGATTGAAGGAGAACTTTGAGATTTGGGTACGGGACTTGAAAGGGTACGTTGAGGGGAAGTCATCCGGAGCTTGATTAGGTGGGATGAAGAGATTGGATGCGTGACAACTGCGAGGTGATGCAAAGAGTGATCGACAGGTTGTCGCCAGTGTCTCTGGAATCCGGACTGGTTTGATGGAGTTCTCAGGCGGCTGACATGCAGGATATGATCAAGAAACTGGTTTGAATACGTGCATCAGCTGTTCCAGGCCTATCACTTGCTTGGGCATTCTGATGCCGCTCAGATAAATGGTGAGGCAGTGGAACCAATGGCACAAAAAAACAAACATATCGCCTGCCGAAGTTCGCGTAACAGAAATCGACTTCAGGGAAGCTGGTTTGATGACTCCTTGATTTCCTGATGTTCGTATTTTTACGATATCAAAGACACATATACCCCCCTAGTGCTATTTTTAACAACCCTGAGCGGTTAGATAGCTATCTAAATTGCTACTGCAGGCTGTTACCCCGCGTCAACTATGAGGACTGCATGAGCTGATTTCAACGAATCGCAGGTCTATGTCATTCATGGAGCTATGGTCATTAGTTTGGGGCGGCTTGGGAGATAGAAGAATATCCCCACAATCTGCGAAGCACAAGGCTGAATCTACTGTAGCGAGGCTGGAGTAATTCCGAAGCGGAACATCTCTTAGTTACCGACTAGAATAAAAGATATTCGCAATGACGTTGCGTACTGCAGTTGAAACTGGTTTCGAAGGCAGTCGGAGGCGCTGGGGACTGTCGAGGCTTAGTGCAGGGTTAATCAGTGTTCTTAATTCGTTCTCGAGCAAGGATCAGACCCTAGCTTGCGTAAAGTGTGGAGAAGATATCCCTCATATCTCACACTATGCAAAAGTCCCAATAGCCAGGAAATTTCCTTGGCTGAGAGTCTGCGCCCTTACACGTGGGGGTGGAGACTGGCTACGAACTTGTCGCGACGATAGATCGGAGTTAGGAATAGGCAAGGGCCTCTTGCATACGAAAACAAAGATTGAACTAAGATCGGGGTACGACTATCGGTTTTCGAGGAGGACTATTATGTTATCGTCAGGTCGAATGCTCTATCAGACCTATCCCCTGCCCGAGGCCGTTTTTCTCTGTCTGATTACCTAACTACTGCTTTTCCGTGACACGGATATGGCAGCCGTTTGGGCGCTTCTGGGTAATTTCGTGGCGTCCCGAGCGGAGACGAACCAAAATCCACCGGATTGCCATATTGGGTCAACCGGGTCAATTTAGGACCCAACTAGACCTATTTGCGTTTAGTGGCCGTGTCAGGGAACTGCACAAGCCGAAGGCTAAGGCAGGCAAGACCCTGTTCGCAGTAAATTATTACTTACCGTACCCATTACGACAGGCAAATCATGAGTGATCTCGAAAAACGCAAATGGCAAATAGTCATTTCAAGCATCAGTGTAGTCTGTCTCGGACGTGATACAGATGGACAGGGTGAGAGTCTTGTCAAGTTGAAGGGTATAGATGAATGACATGGTGTCTTATAGTTGCCAGTGGAAGAGGATTGGCCGTCATTAATTTCAGGTCTACCAAACAGGATTCATGTCACTGTAACCCTTGTGACAGCCAGGGCAGTGCTACCTTGCCTAAAGCAATAAAACTGCCGAATAATTTATCAAACTACTTCGTGAACTCCGTATGGCTGACTCCAAGTGTAACCGTAGTAAATGAACAGCAATAGTCGGCGTATTCCTCCGAATCCTTCTCGTTCTTCTACTCAGATTGTGGTGTACTAAATAGTATTTCCTTGGTTTTCATTCCATCGTCCTCCGTCTCTCAGGTTTAACATTGTCAATTAATTAAGCTCCTCGTCGATCCCCGAACTTTTCCCACTTTTTGTGACTCGATTCTCCCTGGTCGAGACCATTTGCTTTTTTTTTTTTTTTTTTTTTTTTTTTTTTTTCTCTCTCTCTTTTTCCTTTTACTCTCTTCAATCACCCTTATCTTGTCTTTCCTTCCTTTCCTTCCCTCGATCTTATTCCTCTTGCAGTGGCTTCCATCATGTTTTCGGTTTTTCGTCGCTTTCGTTTCTCCCTCACATTGTCTTCTTCCGCTCCTAGTTCCCTCTGACCACCCGTCTCCGTCTGGGCCTGGATCCTACCACGAGGTTCCTCTGTCACCCGGGTCACACGCATTGCCACTCACATCATCTTTAAATACTCGTTCCCCAGACTCGTGGCCTTTATAGAACCCATAGATTGTGTTCGTTCGTCTTGTCGCTTAATCCAGAGTATGCGCCTTGGTTGCCCGTTGTCTACCTATTACTTACTCGCTTATTGCGTCAGACATCTATATAATTTCTGACGCATATAACGCCGCTTACATGAAGTAATCCCACGCATTTTCCACCATTATTACCAATCGCCTCTGCATATCAGCTACTTATACTAGCATTTATTGTTTTTTCACATTGCGAGCCCATATACACGACATCTGTGCAGATCAGTGACGACGCTTTATCGCATTCCTTGGCCCTTCAAGTGGCCTTTCATCATAACCGAGTGACCAGATTACCACGCGTACTGCCCAACTACTGCAGCACAATCCAGGCGAACCTACCGCAGGTGCATTAAACTTACTATTCATCATGGCGGCACCTAATATGCCGATTCGTCTTTCGGTCCACACTGGCACCCAAGACGGCAAGCACCCCCAGCTTCCAAAAGGGTCACAGCCAACCCCTCCAATTACCCCAACTATCAGTCATGGCCGCAGCTCGCCCGGAGTCGACACACCAAGTCGCTCAATATCTCCTGTGCCCTTTTCAGGAGGACAGCTGCATGACGCCGTACCATCTGACCATCAGAATGTAACTGCGCCACACAAGTTCTCTGACGAATTGGAGTTCCACTATGACTCCAAGGGCCGCAAGTTGGAGTTTGGCCGTGGCGTTTGGAGCGTCGTGTACATGGCTTCCTCCCGCGCACCTTCCATCCCAGCTGCACTGAGCCCTCCAAGCTCGCCCGCATCAGGAAGCCGCGTGGTGGCCGTTAAAATGCCTGGGCGACGCGATGCGCCCCCAGTGCTTGACGCCGAGGCCCTAGCGCTGACCCGTCTGAGCATGGTTGCTGGTTGCGCGGACCATATCGTGCCATTCCACGGCTACATTGCCGATTCTCATGCCATCGTCATGGGCGCTGTGCCGCTTGCCCTCTCAGCCTATATTGAAGAAAAGGCTAGTGCAGCCAAGAAGCACATGTCCACCAGTACGATGTTTGACCCCGTTCAAGGCATGGCCGAATGGCACGGTCTCGCGAAGAAGCTTGTCGCGGGACTCGATTGGCTTCATAACGGCGCTCGAATGGTCCATGGTGATATCAAACCTAACAATTTTCTATTGCGCCCCCGCCCTATTGCCAACGACCTGGATTCCGACGAATTCCCCTTTGAGCCGCTCTTCGCAGACTTTTCCTCTGCGCACCCCATCGGCGACTGCACCTCCGCAACCGAGGGCACGGCCCTGACAGCCCTGACGCCACCATTCACCGCCCCCGAACTCTTGTCCATCTCGGCGCTCAAGTCCCCTGACGTCGTCCCGACTCCAGCGTCAGACGTCTTCTCTCTCGCAGTGACTCTCCTCGCAGCTGCGACGGGAGATCTCTTACTCTACCCGGGCACAAGCAGCATGCAGCGTCTTGCCATGGCCCGTGAAGGCCATCAAGTCATTGACTTTGCTCGTTCGAGCCAGAGTGGCACTCGCATCCCGAGAAAGGGCATAGTCGAGCAGATTGTCAAGCCAGCCATTGCTAAGGATCCGTCCCAGCGCATCGATCCTGCCGACTGGCTGGGGCTGGTGGTGAACACCAGTTTTCCCTCCTTCATTCTCTGATCAACTAGAATTTCAACCCTTCGGCTTATTGGATGATCTGAAGTTTCTCCCTCTCGTCTCTGATTGCCTTGTCGTGGCTACGGCCGGCACCCTTCTCTTCTTCTCTTCTTCTCTTCTTCTCTTCTTCTCTTGTATTAAACAAAACATTATAAAGGATACCCGATTAGATTTTATAGATTCTGGACCATTTTGACGTGGATACGATATACTTGTCTTTTCTTGCTATGGCTGTTTTGTGGAAACGTTGGGTTCTGGGTATACAGTGTATGAACGTGCTATCAGCCTGCTATGTGTGATAAGTATCCTTGCCGCGAGATGCACTCGAGGTTGTATCCAAAAAGGCAGATCAAAAATGCCATGTTGTATTACTATCCGTGAAAATCTGGTGTATATTCCATGTAGACGTAGGTTACTTGCGTCAGGCCAACCCTCCCTTCCCTAGGGTATGTCGGCGTGGACAATGTCACGGGCAGCTCTGACCTGCCTCCGCTACGCTTCGCCATGGAAACCGATATATCCCATTATGAAATTTGAGCTTTTTGATCCAGTCCAACTCAGCAACAAAAGGTCTTTTTGAATTCCGGGGATCCCAGGTAAGAATCAGGCCCTGAAAGTCCTTCCTCTTAAAGAATGATCCTTAGTCTTAGGGTAGGGATAAGCTCTAATAGCCAGCAGATACTATTGGATCGGATCTGGGTTGTTAACTTGTGATGTACTAGATCACATTATATAGGGAAGGGTTGGATTTCATATGCCCGGGATATATCTTGCCCATGACCTTGAAGAAATAGGGTATGTATGATTGATTCTATTGATGATGGTAATGATACAAGGCGATTATGGCTATAGTACAAGGCTAAAGTGCGTATAGTACAAAAAGGCAATGCTATCTAAGCTTTTTAGGTTCCATGCCATATTCACCAGCCCGGAACGAGGTCAACGTTCCCCCAAGCAGACGATTCAACTGCACCACGTTGACCTCCGTATCGTTCTCTTTCTGATACTCCAGGATGATCTCCCACAGCGTGATAGAGGAGAGACAGCGGATCCGCACGTCGCTCAGGTCATAATCTAGGTTCTCCTGGAAATTGAACACAGGGTCTAGTTGTTTGCTGGGGTCTTCTCCCGGCCGACCGTGGACGGTTTTGGGAAGGCTGTCAAAGTTCGGCTTGGGCGTTCTGGCAGCATGCGTTGCTAGGCTGGGGATGGCGCGGACGAGGTCGTTGATGGGTCGGTTGGGAAAGAGAGCATTGAGAAGCTCGGAGACGGGCATTGCGCTGCGGCTGCCAAAAATGAGGGAGACGGCCTCGTAAATGCGATATAGATCGGCTCTGGAGGCCTCGTCGACCTGGTTGCAAAGGCGCATGATGGGGGGATTGGCGTCGGCCTCGAAGTAGATCATAGTCATGTCGGTTTCTCTGGGGTAGAGTTCCTCGGGCTGGATGTGGAGGGGCTCAAACAGGCGCCGGTCCCAAAGGAGGACTGCATCATCGAAGCTGCCGGTGGAGAGCGCGCTGCGGGCGTCGTCAATCATGTTCGGGACGTGGTGGAGGACTTCATAGTGGACCTCGGAACTTAGCTTGGCGATGTCGGCTTTGAGGGAACCTATCTGGTCCAGGATCGGCTGGAGATCCTGCAAGTCGGCGGTGGAATCTGCAGCCTTACGCGCCAGGGATCGATTGAGCTCGTCGATCTTGATCTGTTTGTCCGCCAGCTCTTTGCGAAGGAATGAGTTCCGATTGTCGTATCTCAATTGGATCAGTGCCCTCTGTTTCTTTTTCTTCAAGGCGATATCACTGGGAGACTTCTCCGCAGTCTTGATCGTTTTCAAGATCCTGTCGTGCATATCGGTTTTGAGGCGAGATACATAGGGATAGGGAGAGTGCCCCGGCTCAGGCGCCTCTGGAGCCAAGGGTACCGGCGGGACTTGTCGACCTGCAGGAACTATAACATTGTGTTGCGCGCTCCTTTCAGCGACACGTGCCGCGTTGGCAGCTGCTAGGTCCCATCCCTTGGCCATAGTCCAGACGCTTGGATCCTGAGTCGATGCGACTTCAAAGGCGTGTAAAGCGACATTTTCCGTGATCAAAGCCGGACGGCTGCGATTGGACACTGATCGTGGAAGGATCGTCTGCGCCTCGAACAAAGGCAGTGTGGCAATAACACGGACACTCCCATATGTATGGAGGCCGGACTGCCGCATACAGGCCTCCATGAGGGCCGACCATGATCGCGCCGGCGTGTAGTGATCCAGTTTGGAAGCGTTCGGAGGCACATTGGCCAAAACTAGTAGCGAATCGTTTTTAGCCAACGCGCCCGAAGCATCGCAGTTGAAGAGCCCCTGTTCCGGTAGATGTTTGGCGAGAAATCCGTGCCAATCCTCATCGAGATCGTGTATATCTTGAGAAACTAGACTGTAGCAGGGTTTGCTTTCGACAAGCGTCTTGAGCATCGGTCCGAAGACTTTGATATTGGGTTCCACAAGTACATGGCGTCGAGGGCACAGATAATCATTCACTTTGGACGACCATAATCCAGCACCGGGCCTGAGATCAAGGATATCTACTGGCGATTTTCGAGGGAGATACGGCCCGAGGCGTTGAAGGATGTCATCTGCGACACAGGCATGTCAGCATCGTTCACGGGTAAATGTTTTTTCTTATCCCACACCACTGACCACATAAGCTCTCACTGACGATCTCCGGTTTATGTAGCCTCTTCCTCCTCAGCGGGTTGGGGGTTTGCTTGTTCAGAAGTCCTGTTAGCGGAAATCGAGCGAGTGGCGCCCATCGACTCGGCTTCATCTTGCTGATGCTGATGCTGATGCGTGCTCAATGCAACTGGATAGAATTTAGTCAGTCAGAAATATTATGGTATAAATAATTAAACCCGCACAGCAGCTCCATGCTGATTGTGGGTAGTCTCCCAGTCTGAACAAAGATTATTTAGAAGTGCAAAAAAGACGTCGGAGAAGTGATAGCGGAGGAGGGAGCTTTAAACTCGAAGCTCCACCCGCAGGATCAAAGTAGTCAAGTTCCCCAATCCCCCATAACATCAAGACTCCGTCTTCATCTGAACTCGAATGTCATTCTATCTCTGACTCTGATACTGTGCTTTTCCAAAGTTGTGATTACCGACCCCGTAGCTACTGCCTGAGATCCGAGCTACCAAGGTCTGGCTGCCTAAATGAGGCCTCCCCCACCATAACATCAGCTGGTAGTTGCACCAGAACTGAAGTCACATCGCGCTTGACCCGACCGTTTCCGTTTCTTAAATTACCTGGACTGGAACCATTAGACATCAGATCCCCAGAAGTCTGCCCACGTAGACTTACTTGCTCAGGCGCATCATGGCTTCGCATGCACCCACACCGGGCATGGGGGCGTCACCACCTCAGAGCGTGGAGAAGATCACACGGATTGCGCAAGACTACGAGTACAACCCCCTTATACCGCTACGAAACTGGTTGAGGACCGCGTCCACGCTCCTCAGAGAGGTAGGATACCCAGCAACCTTCTCAGCTTTCAAGGCTCACTTTCTGTTCCATCCTAGGCTCGAATATACGAACGGGAAGGCCATGACGAGCAAACATACCTACTGTTATTTCGACATGCGCAACTAGTACTCGTGAACCTAGCAAACCACCCCGATGCTAAAGATGAAAAGTACAGAAAGGCTCTCATGGAGGCCGAGAAGGACGTACGGATCAATCTAGGGAAATTAGAGGCGCTGAAACCCCGGATCAATAAACGATATGAGCATTACGTCCAGTTGATGCGCGAACGTCAAGCTCGGACTTCGCATCAGGAAACAACCTCGTCGAAGCAGGTGCAACCATATGACCCCGCGTTGGCGGGAGTAGTCGAACCTTTGGAGGCAGGGAAGAACAGAGATTTGGCAGTGCAGCTTGCACGGACAGAGATCAGCCGGAGGGCAACCGTCAGGAAAGCCTTGCGTCAGGCTGGTGTGCCACAAGAAGAGGAGCAAAGCCGGCGTACGGCGGGTGTCTGGAACAACTGGGAAATTGCAACGGATAAAGATGGACCTGGGATGGACAATGACCTGAGCCGCCGGATTCAAAATGTGAGACTCAACATCGACCAGCAAACTCATGCGAACGCTCGTCCGCAGCAATTGAAGCCTGCAGAGCCATCAACTAGCACCTACAGTTATCCCTCCGTCCCCCGGACAAAACCGCTGGAGCCTTTGCCATCTGCGTCGACGAACGTGTCCCGAGATGGAAACAGCTTGCGCTTGGAAGCTCCATTGCCACCGCCAAAGGAGCGATTCGGATCAAGTCATCCGTCATTTACTGACGGAGCGACCCCGCCACTACTGCCCGACAAGGTCTCGTCGACCCCGGCCCCGGCTGTTCCAGAGAAGGGACAGCCGTTGGCAGCTGGCGGAAACTCACGTCCAGACCTGAACCCCTCCAGCTTCACATTCAAGCCGTCGGCATATCTAGAGAATGGGACACCGCTGCGCACCGTGTGGCTACCTCCCGATCTACGAACGCATTTTTTGGCCATAGCGGGCCCTAACACGCGACGCAACCTAGAGACGTGCGGCATCCTGTGCGGAACTTTGATTTCGAACGCACTATTTGTCTCTAGGCTGCTTATTCCAGAACAAACGGCGACGTCAGACACATGCGAAACCGTAAACGAGTCTGCGATCTTTGACTACTGCGATTCCGAGGATTTGATGGTGTTAGGCTGGATCCATACGCACCCCACACAGACTTGTTTTATGAGTTCGAGGGACCTTCACACGCATTGTGGATACCAGGTGATGCTCCCTGAGAGCATCGCGATTGTTTGTGCGCCAAGTAAATCCCCTGATTGGGGTGTGTTCCGACTGACTGATCCCCCGGGGCTTAAGACGGTCCTGAACTGCACGCAGAGTGGGCTATTTCATCCCCATGCGGAAGCTAATATTTACACCGATGCGCTGCGACCTGGGCACGTCTATGAAGCCAAAGGGTTGGAATTTGAGACTGTGGATCTTCGTCCAAAGGGATCCCGGGGTTGATGTTTGATGTTTGATGTTGCGATGTACTATGTATGATATGGCTTGCAATTATGATACCATCTCCAGCGATGTGCTGTTTGTTCTCCGCTTTAGAATCATTGCTAAGTTCAGCATACATTACATATTTTACAGCAAGATGTCACTGCTTGCTCCTACCATGATATCCCTCATAGACTGGCAGTCAATTGATAGAACAATTGTGCAACAGGTCAAGACTACATACTATGGCATCTCATTACAAGTCCAATTACCACCATGAACTTTAGTCAAGTATGTATGCATGCATGCTCTCTCATTCCCTTTATACAAAATCATACATTACATACATCTTTCATCCAACCTGGCCAGTGGTTTCGACTCATCCGCTCATTCCTGCAAAATCCTGCTTCGAGATCGGGACCGAGAAGGAGCGCGGGAGCGCGATCGAGAGCGCCGCCGCGCGCCAGAACCTGCGCTATACTGACGCTTTCGCTCGGGGGTGGGCTTTCGCCGAAGTCGCGAGCCCCTACGGTTCCCCGGAACAGTAGTGGTTTCCTGTGTGGCTCGTCTGTCTGACGGACCAGCGGTCATATTGATGCTTCTTGTTATTGGCCCAATGGATCGTTCAAAAATATGTTGCTGAGCGTGCGAGTGACGGTTATAGTTCCTCGCAATAAAGACCTTGATATGCTATGGATGAGTGCTTGCTGTGCGCTTTGGTGTTGCGAGATGCGCATCAATATATATTGGCTGTTGCTGAGGCAAAAGTCACTATGGCGTCGTTTGCCTCATTTCGGAGGATCAGTCCGGCTGGTCTGTTAGTGCTTTATCTGTAGCTGAACCATGGCTTTCTTGATGGCCCGAGATATGGAAATGGGAGAAGAGACCATGAGGCAAGTGGGTGGTGGCTATAGATCGGTCACTGCAGTTGTGAGATAACCGTTCATGTCCAGTCGCTTAGTTGGGCTGAACAATCTGTGTCTTTATTTATAGCATTCAACAATGATCATGAACAAATTCAGTCGCATTTTTGTACATTGTTTGGTCTGTCAACCAGTTCTCTACCGTGGATGGCTGCGAACTTGGTGATCATGCCACCATTTGCCCACAAAAAAGTAGTGTTGGTTAACATTGCTTGTTTGCCGTTTCCTTGAGATGTTTGTTTGTCCTCAACTGATAGCGAAAAGCATCGGAATTAAATCCAGCAATGTCTGAGGAAGATAGCAGCATATTTCAGATGCTTATCATTTCTCGAGGCAGATGGACGCGATAAGAATTGGGATCAACAGTTGCGTCGTCGTCGTCGTCGTTTTCTCCCCACATTGCTATTATTAAAGCCATCACCATCATCATCATCATCATCATCATCATCATAATCATCATCACCTTCTCCACTTGAGTAGTCTCAATTTTGCCTATATCATACTGTGTCTTCTCTCGATCTCTTCTCCATAGTTTTCTTCTTCTCAATTTAAACAGAGCTCTAAATCCTTCTCTCCGTTTGTCAATTCCTTTAGATACCCTCACCTGCTGAATCTCTTCCCATCGCTGTCCGTATGTCGTCCCTCTCCCAGGGAGATTCGCCCTCATTGACTGCCACCGCATCCTCGTCCTCATCTAGCTCGACATCAGGATCTCGCACTCCGAAAGCGAACAATTCCTTCAATCAATCGGCCGCATCCTACTTCTCCTACCCCGTCACACACGTCGTCTCAGGACTCTACCGCCGCTTGACAGAACCAAACATCACCAAAGCATCGCGCAAAGACAGCAACAGTCCCAATAGGAAAATGAACGCCAGAAACAACCGCGACTCATCCACAACGTCCCCAGATATCTTCGTCCCTATCCGCACCGCATCGCCCTTCCAACCACCGCCCCTCACCCCGCTAACTCTCACCCCCGGCCCTGGTGTCCCCCAACAACAACTCCTCACCCGTGCTCTCGCGGAAGAAATCCGCCTACTGGTCCCAGCCCGCCTCCAGCTCGTCGATACCTGGCGTCTAGCCTACAGCCTCGACCGCGATGGCGCTTCCCTCTCAACGCTTTACGAACACTGCCGCGATTTCTCGCATCGCAGCCCGCGGGCGGGCTACGTGCTCATCGTCCGCGACTCCTCCCCCGCCGGTGCCGTCTTTGGCGCATACATGACCGACCCCCCACACCCAGACTCGCACTACTTCGGCACAGGCGAGTGCTTCCTCTGGCGCGCGAGCGTCCTGCCATCGCCGTCGAACCTACTGAATATCAACGGCCCGCAGTCCGAGGAGATGCTCGAGCGCGCCGGCCTGCCCTTGCCCCCCAGTGCGGACACAACACATGCGGGCCGCTCGACAACACTACGTGGTGACTCGCGAGGTCACGGCGATGGCCGCCTCGCGGCACCGCGGGCCAATGGCGGGACTGGCGCCGGGGCGGCGAGTGGTGCCAGCACGCCGGAGAGGATCCGGTTCAAGGCTTTTCCCTATAGCGGCGTGAATGACTACATGATGTTTTGCGAGACTGGCTTCCTTAGCTTGGGTGGGGGGTGAGTTCCTTTCCTCAAACGCACCTAGTGCGTCACTGGGTAGACGAAAGTTGGCAGCTAATGTGCAACAGAGACGGTCATTACGGGCTATGGGTAGACTCGAGCTTGGAGAAAGGCGTCAGTGCCTCATGTCAAACGTTCGGTAACGAGCCTTTGTCCGACGAAGGAGTCAAGTTCGATGTCCTCGGTGTGGAGGTTTGGTATGTCGGGGCGTGAGTTCACGGGCCCGGATCTCTCTTACGCTTTTTCCTCCGTATAATACCCTGCTGCGATGCGTGCTGGCTCTCCATCGTGCCACTGTCCTGATTGCATGTCTTCCATCTTGGTTAATCCAAAAGTCAAATGGGAAAAACACGAAGCTTAGTAACATAGCGGAGCGTGATATCCACGGTCCAATGTGGCTGTAACATGTCCATCGATTGCAGTCATATTGTTTCCTCGCTACCTAAGCTAATTATAGTAAAGATAAGTCTTGCTAACATCTAATGTCAAGCATGAACCGCCCACTAACCTTCCTTCCCGTACTTCATTGTGGTACCAGCTTTACGGCGAGTGACGATTGGTCTTTTTAAATTGAGGAGTAGGAAATACGGGTGGACAAAATATGGACGAAAGATAGAATGTAAATTGGAAAGACAACAGGAGGGGTATGCGATCAATAACACATTAAGAAATCATAAAATGACAGATAAGAGAAAGTTCGTCGGCCTGAAGACCCCACGAGTGACATCGTGAAACATCTAATAGGGAGAATTGACAATATCGTCTCTTCCCAATCGACTGCCCCATCGGGTACTACGACGGCTCGGGGTCACTGGAGGTCCTGCAATGCTTTCGCGAGTAGGTTTCTGGAATGTCCTCTTCGCGACCATGTTGACTTCATTCGGCAGCGCAACAATGACATTCTTGTCTGAGCCAAACCGGAAGTTATCCGCCATGACATCTTCTGCATATCGCTTGATGGTGTAGGGGTCTTTCCGGCCGGCAATGACCTTCTTCAAGCTCCAAGTGACGATGAAAGGACCAGTGGCGGTGACAATGGATGTCTCCTGAGACTCAACACCGGTGTTGAACCGCGCCGGAGTGAACGAAATGGGCTTCTTAGTCTCATGCTGGAACTGGGCGACGTGCGCCGGAGTGAGACCCAAACGGCGAGGCTGTGGTTTCGAGTCTTTGGCGAAGGAGCGCTCGAAGCCAAGCTTGCCTTCGTTCTTGCCTTCTTTCTGGAGCGAGTCGATGAGCAACAGGTAGGTTCGGCAGGTAGCCAAGACCCAGCGGCCATCGGCAGACACATCCAATCCGATGATAGGCTCTCCCAAGGCAGGTATATGTGTCTTGGCATTGATGCCCAAGCGGTCGAACATGCGGATATCGCCCTTATTGGAGGCAACAGCAATGTATCCCTTCTCAGTAGTGGCCACTGCGGAGAAATCGTTCTTGCTTGCGTACTGTTTCAGGTCCGCATCAACCAGTTTGGCTCCTGCCAATCGAGGGTCAATGCGGTAGAGTGCGTTCTGTGACACACCGATGAAAGGCTGAGCGGAGGTCATCTGGGCGAATTTCTGCAGTATGTTAGTTAGACCTAGGCGTCAAACGAAGGCGAGAATGTAAACTTACGTTTTCTGGTGCGAATGTGGTCACCGGGATATCGTCATGCACCTTCCACTCATCGACTACCTTGCCGTACTCGAGATCCATACGATACAGAGAGTGAGGGTCATCGCCATTCTGGAGAATCATGTTGCGGTCCTCGGCATGCAACATGACCTTCTTCGGACTGAAGAGCTTCCCCTTAGGCGTCTCGACCTTAGAAATATTGGTCGAAAACTCCAGGTTGTTATCCGGTGTATGCCTGAAAACCCCAATCTTAGATCCACGGACAACAAATGATCGATCGTGCTTGTAGCCGACTGCGAGCTGAGAATTGACATTGCCGTCATCGTCACGCGTAGTGACATCCTCCTGCTCTTCGTCTGAATCGTAGTGCTCGCTGCGTTGGCCCTCGTCCTGCTCTTCCTCCTCTTCATCCTCGGACTCAGCCTCCGCCTCATCCTGTTCTTCAGTCTCCGCATCCTCCATTGTAAGATCCTGAAAGGCGTCCAACACGTACTCGCGATCATTCTCCTTGACCTTGGTCCATTTCATTTCATTCAGCTGTTCCCAAAGGGCCTGCATTAGGCCCTCTTGAAACCTCTCTTCTGTGGCCTGGTCCTTGAACCGGAGCAGCCATGAGTAAGCGGAACCATCTTCACCGTAATGATTGAAGATGAATGACAGGTATTCAAAATTGAAGACTGGGTTGATGTCAGCAACAACCGCTTGACCAAGCCATTCCTTATCCTCCCCACTGATCTGCAACCAATACTGCCAGGTGCCCACTTCAGACACAGTGGCAACCACATTGGGATCCTGAAGAATGAAAGTCCCGCTGGGAAAGTCGAAAAGGTGCAATTCCGCCTTTTCCTTCGCGAGAATCTCCTTGGCCACTGGCTGCGCCGCAGAGGGCGGCGCTACTGTACGTTCCTCCCCTTCCCCGACTGGTTTTATGAGGCCCTTTGACCGTGAATACTCGACGTCACGAGCCATGGCAGCGTTGGACTCTCCGGCAGAAGCTACAGAGTGTGCGCGTGATTTGACTGGCGAGGAAATTGGACTTGCGGCAGGGATGGTTTTCTCTCCCTTAAAGGAGAATTCCTGAAGCTCTTGCTCTGTTGCTCGCTGAGCGCTCTTCCTGTATTTCCTCTCGTACTGACACTGCCACGCTGCTAACTCGAAGGTGGAGACTTTGTCCGCTGGCACAGATGGATCGCAGACAAACTCGAAAAGATCACCGGTGTCACCACTCAAATCGTTCCAAGCTAGTATTTTCGAACCCCCTTCGCGGGCTTCAACACGGAAGTGCAAGCCTTGGTCAAGCAGGAATACCTTTTCGTCCTTGTCTAGACTGTTGCTGGGGTCTTGTTCGTCCTCCTCATCGGCAAGCTCTTCCTCACCTTCCTCATAGGCACGCTGAATAACGAGCTGATACTGAAACTCCTGACCGGTGCGTCGTATAGTAGCCGCGGCGTCTTTGAAGATGAGCTCTGAGTAACCCTTTGGAGAAAGAGGGCGGACCAAATACAGCTGGCCTTGAGGGATCTCAATAATGGATTCTTTAGAGGTGTCTCCAAATAGGAACTTGCTCACTGTGATGTTACCGAATTAGTTGGTTAAATGTCCCAATGCACAAGAAAGGGTTCTAAAATGGATGAGATAAAGTAAGGAGGGGTATGGCGGGGTAGAGTGAACGAGAAGGTAGACGTTGAAAGCACAAGACAGATTTGAGAGAACCTACCATTACGGAGCATGAACATAGCTGGAGGGTTCAGGAGGCTGCTACCTCAAAAGGTGCAGCTGATTTTTCCTTATTAGTACGTAGTGCTCAGAGGCACGCAGTCAGCAAGGAAATTAATGCCACGGGGGCAAAACACAAGGGAAGAACGGAATCTGTGGACAAGAACAAGAATATTTCAATAGAAGAGATCTAACATCAGAAAATAATGATGGTGCTTCAGCAGCAGATCTCTTTTCTGAAGAACTATCCTGTTGAACGACTGGCTCTTGCGATGCTCGTCCTTGCAAGAGGAAAATCACCCACATGTTTTCTTTCTGTTGATCTGCCGTCATCGATCGGCTTCTGTGGCAACCAATGTGGCGTTAGACTGTGGCTGTGCTGACAAGTGGCAGATGGGACTAGCCGTATATGGAGTATGGTAGCATAGCTATCTGAATAAGAATTCGATATCTACAATTAACATGCATTATTGTTTTGGATAGGTGGATCGTTCATACGTGAGTGGTGTACATAGCGTAATAGCAAAAAATATATACACAGTTAAGTTGCCTGTACAAAAACACACGTTACTCTTTGCCCCCTTCGCCTGCTTCTGCTGCAGCACCTTCTCCATCTGGCTCCGCTTCTACAGCTTCGACACTCTCCCGTGGTGTCTGATCTTCAGACTCATGGTCCGCCGATTTCAGTTTGCCTCCCTTCCTTTGGGGAATTACTTGAATGAATGCTTTCCCCCAGTCACCCAGCTCCAGCCACCGAATCATAATCTCCACGACATGGTTCGTTGCCAGTACCTGACGATGAGCCATCTGGATATACTCTCCGATGGGTAGCTTGGCGGTCTTGATGCCCTTGGCTACCGCGGATTTATAGCAGATGCCCTTGTGGCGATTCTTGTCCACCAAACCTCCAATGATATATGTGCTGTAGGGCTTCAATTCCGTCAAGATATTGGGACTGTCGCTGCTGAGGTACACAATCTCGCCATCTTCAGGCTTGGCGTCCGCCTTGTCAGCGAAAACTCCTGCGAGCTGGCCGCCTTTAGGACCTTGCATCCACTCCTTTGCCATCTCGGCAGCTTCGGCGAAGTCCTCCTGCAGAAACCGAACGCCTTTCCAGTTTTCGTGTGTCTTTCCCAGCACCGTATCGAACCGCTCCTTGAGCAACTTGTTGAATGATGAAACGACCAGGTGCGAGCGGAAGGGAGCCCTACTGTTATCGGAGTAGGATCGCGTTATTTGCGCACCGAGGGATACTCGTTCCTTGTCTAGCATTAAATCATCGTAACTGCAGTCGAGCACGAGTGTGACCGGGAGCAGAGTTGATCGTTGGAATTTCTTTTGTGTAGACTCGAACGCCTTTCGAGTTTCTTCCGTAGCCTCTGCGCCCTCTTGTTTCGCCTGTTCTAAAGCGGCTCGTCTTCGTTCCCTTTTTGCGACCAACTTCTCTTTGCGTTTCACTTTGCGCTGCTCCCTCATTGCCTCCCAGTGCTCTTTTCGTTTGAGTTTCTTCAATTGATTCTTGGACAATGTGGGCGGTCCATCCTTTCCGTGCGCGTCTTGTCCCTCTTCATCACAAGCTTGCTTTACATCGTTGTCAATCCTATCGTTTGAAGGCGACGCACGGTTGTCGGAATCCGCACTCTCAGCGTCATCGTCGTGAACGGCTCCCACAGCGCCGGTCATGACAGGCTCTGATCCCTCCTGCACTTCATCATGGTTTAATTTGGGATATTTTCTAGGCCGATCGTCATCCTCCATCTTCGATCAACCAAGGAAAGACGGGATACGAGTGATTGAAGCTATGTCCTATTGGGACATAAGATAATACCTAGACTGCGGGACCAATGTAAACCCCAAATTCGGGAAAAACCCTCCCCCAACCAATCACAGCAGCTGCAGCCCTCATTACTCAATCCCGATCTCACTCACGTGACCCCCACTCCAACTTCATCCGCCAGCATCTCCGGCCAATCCTCCATTCGCCTGTTCTAAAGATCTCCAATCCTAGTCGTCACCATGCCTCAGGATATGCCCCCATCGGGGGGCTATGCGCCTGTACAGTACAAGGCAAGTTCTCAATTACTGGTTTTCCCAACGCAGAACCCAAATTACCGATAGAACTAACCCAAACCACAGCGTAACCTCCCTGCCCGCGGCTTCCGACCCATCTACTACCTCGTTGGAATGCACCTCTTCATGGCCTACGGCTACTACAAGCTCTTCTACGGTATCCGCGAACAGCACGAGCTCGCCCGCGAGAAGGTCTGGTCCCGCCTGCACCTGGTCCCGCTGCTCCAGGCTGAGGAAGACCGTGACCAGGTCCGCAGACACTTCGCGGACAAGGCTCGTGAGAAGGAGCTTCTGGGTACGGAGAGCAAAGTCTACAATTCCGATCGGTATGTGGAACCCATGGGATTGAAAGTGGTGCGGTACAGTTGGCTGACCTTGTTTCTCTTGCGTTTGCTTTAGCTTTGTTCGTCCTACTTTCGTCTATACCCCTTCCAAGGTCACTCAATAAATGGAATGATATTTGTTACGAGCTGTGATGCCAGGCTCAATCATCTCTCTACTGCGCCAGATGTCATCATTCTGGTGCCATTATACGATTCCGACGGCATTGACTGGTGCATCAAATGCCGCTTGTCATAACGGTGTTTCACGGGAGTCAGAGATGTCTGGGGAGTCTTCAAGACAATAATGTGCCCTGTAGATATATTGCCTCTGGGGAGTTTGCCTAGTTTTGCAATGCAATTCATTTCTTTTTCACCTTTACATGCATGCATTTGCGTCAAGTCCAACAGATGTATCATGATATCCTATGGATGCTATGGGAAACTTCCAAGTCGAATAGAAGAGCGAATCTATTTAGCTCTATCATTTTGATGACATTGAAAGGGTAATCATAGGAGAAAAATAAGTACAAGCAGAGATTACGAATCAAACCCCCCATCCTCTAGTACTGTACAGGACGAGTATTTCCGAAATTGAAGGAAACGAGCTAGTCGCTGGCGGACGGCTCTAACCAAACATGTCGGCAACACCACCCAAATCAGGCCCGTCATTGATGTCAACTTTGCTGATTTGTTGGCCTTCCATCTCGTTGCTCATATATCTCTCTTGCAAGGCACTGCGTGCCTTGCGGCGTTCTTCCCGGGAGCCCAAGATCTTGCCTTGCTCTGCAATACTCACTCCCCTGAGGCCTTCAAGAAGGTCTAACACGAGCGCACGTTGCTGCCGCGCTGCCGTTGATCGTAGAAGTGCGGCCTCCGTACTTGCGACCCGTTGTTCATCCATTCCAGGAAGGCTGAGAATCACCGAGCGTGGTGTTGGGCTACTCGAGCCATAAAGAACCCAAATCGAGGCGATCAGCTGGGCTAAGTCTTTCTGCATGTCAACAAAGTAAGGCTCATGCACAGATGTAATGCAGGCCTTGAGAACTTCCGAGGAAATGAACTCGCGGATCGTGACTATAGTCGGGCTGTGATTTGGAGGTGCGAAGTCCTGCAAGATTGATCGAATAACACGAGTGATGATGCTACAGCATCTCGTATCCCGCATGCGAAGCGCATGTGTACAGAAGAGCATGACGGGTTCAAATATTTCCGGCGAAGAAAGAACAAAGTGCCGAATCGAGTCGGAAAGTGCTGGAGGTGGCTGCGGTGCGCTAGGCTCAGCTGGCTCGTCGTCCGGATCTACAATGGATGTTAGTCTTATGTCCTGCAGCAAACCCTCATGATGTCAGATCACGCACCACCTCTCTGCGGATCCAAAAGACTTGCTACCATGAGCACCGCGGAATAAGTCAACTGGCGGAGGATACTTTCTGACTTCATTTCGTCAGTCAAATCCCCGTCCGCAAGTCCCTCTTTGCGTTGCTCAATAAGGTCCCATTCCGCTGTAACTTTCCTGTCAATGTTGGTGAAGAGCGTTGCCAACATAGGAGGAAGGAACTGTGCTCGGAAACGGACGGGGCAATCGTCGATCAAGCACCTGGAAATATTGAGGAGAACAGAGAATTGGTGAGAGGATAAGTGTGGTGAGTCCTTGAAGAGAGCTTGCGAAAGAGGACCTGGAAGTTCTGCAAACCCATAGAAATGCTCCCTCAATCTGCTCATGCTGAACAGCATTGAGTAGCAGGATTCCCGGACAGCCCGAACCTTACCTCGAACGGAGGAAGCGAACCCTTCGAGCGAAGATCGCGACGCAGTAATCTTGGCATAGAACTCGTCGCGGCTGCCAGTAGATATGCCTGCTTGCCAAAACCGGTCGGTCAGGATACGTTCGACGACCCCTCGCATGTCATGAGGCAGGCCACCCCAGTTCGCCGGATTGTGGAAGGCATGAGCATTACTGCAGAAAATATGTCAGCTAAGCACCTCTAACGGCATGGTGTACTTGCCTGATAAGCTGTAATAATACCGGCAAGATAATGGGAATGATGTCGTGCCAGATATTGCACGCAAGATCATAAGCAAGATCGGTCTTCTTCAATTTCTCCGTAGAGACTGCGAGCATCGTCTTAGTTCCCCTCAGAGGTAGTTGCTGGAGCGCGAATTAGTGACAAAGTTAGGTCCCCAATGTGGGCGTAGGCTCAGTACCTGAAACTTCCTCGTCATAGTTTCCTGAATCTGCTTCCCCTCATTATCCAGCGGAACCGCGGACCAGTCTTCCAGCTTCTGCGCTTGGTTCTTCTGCATATATGGCCCAACATTTTGCAGCCCAAGCATGTCACAGAAGCCTTCGAATGAGGAGCTTGTGGTCCGAAATTCTTCTTCTTGCCAGGCTTTCCTGATAGGTTCCAGAAAGGACTTCAGCCGGGTTTCACGCAAATATGGATCGACGTTGTTGGCACGTTGCCTAATCAGTTAGTTCAGACCTACAGGGCAGAAGAGGATTGGAGGTGTCCATACATGATAATTAGGAGGATTGAGGTGTGCTCCATGTGGAGTTTGTCGTCCACCCGGTTGGCCATGGTGATTTCTTTAATTTTCGGCTCAAGCAGATCGTAGAACGTCTTCCAGTTTCTTGTTAGAAAATACGTATCCCAGAGGCGCTGAAATGCAACTCACAGAGAAATAGTCAGCATAGCGCATAGCCAGGCGTCGGAGTTCATGGCTGGCCAGCCCATGTAGTTCCTTCACAGCTTCCGAGTAAGCCGGGCATTCAACCAAGTCAGGGAGACGAGTCATAAGGATATGCTCAAGGACTTTAAGTGAAAAACTGGGATTCTTGTCAAGAGCTCTGGATGAGATGTCAACGATAAGCTTGATGATGCGCTGTTTCAAAATAGGGTCCTTCAGTAAGAGTTAGCCAAGTTATCAATGATGAAGCGCAAGACAGAATGGCGAACCTCGTAGTTCCTCTGCATTAGACTCAAAGCCCATGTCTCAAGCGTCCTTTCCAAGTCTATTCGTTTCTGCTCCTGTGCACTGTTTTAGAACCGCAAAAGTGCCGACATTGCAAGTAACATACATCCTGTTGGGGCATTTTGCCATGACCTGATACCCATTTGTTATAACCCTTGAGTGTAGCTTCCACTACAGCGAATTGAGTGTCGGCGCGCATCAATGAAAGAGAGTTCTTGGAGAACGTTTTCACTGACGCTTAAATTAGCATAAGCACTCCCTGGCAGAAACCGCCACAACTCACCGTCAAATGGCTCAACCCCATTGTAGAGATTGTCCAAGTTTGCATCAACTCCCGCGAGAATATGTGGAATAGCATCTTGTGGTCTTTTCTGAACAATAGTCTCGATGATGGACGAGCAATATCTTCTGTAATTTCCAACGAAAGCATGCCGTTCTGGGACCGTATCAATGTCTTCATTTAGAAAGATTACTGTAGGATTATCAGAATCCGCTGGTAGCGATTCCCAGCGGATTAGTCGCTCAGTACATATGCTAAGCAAAACGGGAATCAATCCAGTGACCAGATCGGTGCTCCCGATCCTCTCGGACGCGAGTAGTTTGCACCATACGTGAAGGACAGGTATCGACACGGTCAAACTTTGGTTCTGGATGACACTGATCAGGAGATGGAAAAAGAAAGTGAGGTTCATGCCATGTGCGGTCTCAAGAGAGAAGCCCTTCTCCTCAAGGAACCCCGCAAGGTACGAGAGCATCTACCGGGTACATTAGCACGAGATCATGGCAGGCATCTGGGTCTAGAAGTTCCTACCTCGGATAGCTTTTTCGAGATCGTGTACCTAGTATCGTCGATGTCGTCGGGTCCTACAATGGACCACTCGTACAATTTCCGTAGAAGAGTCAAGTACTCTGTTTCGTACATCAAGTGCACGAGAGGCTGGAAGTCTTCTATTTCGAAATTCGACCTGCTATAAAGAGCGTGCAGTGCTTCAACCGCAGCCTGTATAAATAGTTCAGCATTGCTCGTGTAGTGCTGCTGGGAAAAGGCCGAGGTGGCTTACCAACAACACCTGCTCATCACTACAGGTAAGCGGCCTTACGATACTCGAGACACAATTTGTGGACATGATGGCCTTGGGGATTGCCCAAACTAAGATGGACTTCAGTGTTGCAAGAGCTTTGAGCGCTGCGTCTCTGGCCTGTATGGAAGCTTGCAGGTTCTCAACACAGTAGATAAGGAACTCGCATGTCCTTGCGAGCCATCCCTCGGTCCCACACCGAAGCTCAACATGGTGCTCGCGCTTTGGATAGATCTCCTCAAAGACTGACAGTGGTGTGCAGATCTCCACTAATGCTCTGTTGAGATCTGTGCCTCGCAAGGATGAGACGGTGTCTTCGCGGTAGAATATGTCCTCTGACAATGTTTCCAGAATCGAAAGGACAAGTTCCTTGTGTACAAGACTGGCTCCCCAAAACTGCACAAGAATCTCGTCCATAGCCAACCAGTCTAGGCCCCAGCTTCTCTTGGCAATCTCTACCCATAACTGCGGGATCTTGTTGCGGTAATAGGCCGGATCCTCTGGCCGGATAGACTCAGCAAGCTTGAGAACAAAGTCTCTGAGGATAGCCACCTGATCTGCGGCGGTGAAAGAAGTGTGACGCAGTACATGATCCAAGAGCGTTAAGCCAAAATAGCGGACCAAGGGAGCGTTTTCTACCCGTGAAGCCAGAAGGAACCCATTACGAGCAGCTAGCTTGCTTTCTTTTTGAGACTCCACAAAGGTCAGGGCTTGCCTGCGGAGGTCATTTGTTGACGAAGGGTTGTGGATGAGCTCCAGTGCCCGAACGAGGTCAGCCATGCCGCCTTCTGAGAGCTCATCTTGAGCGGCCATTCCGTCGACCGGTGTAGAGACCTATGTTGGCCACTATATAATGATGGGTTCAGAATAGGAAGGAAGGTCTCAGTGGCCCCACTGGATTCTTTAAGCGCTCACTTCCAATTCAAACTGCACTAACAATTCCTGCATCATTCACGCTTTGTGGCGCAGTCTTCTCTTTCTTTAGGATTGTTCCCGGAAAAGAACGAAAGCAAGTGGTTTTGATGTTGTTTGTATGGCGGGCAGAATGACCACGGCGCTTCACCGATTCTACCCTCCACAGATGCGTGCCTAAAGACGAATGAGATCTGCGTCTTCCTTTATTTCTCCTTCTTTCTCCAAGGTCACGTGAGGAACGTATTTACCCTCACTCCTCGACGGCACCTCAAGGTCTTATCGTTTAACTTCGTATACCTTAAATTGTGCTTGAGACTCGAGAGAGTTGTTGGATGGGTTTCTTGGGGAAAGCGGGAAGACCCAAATTGCCAAAGAAAGCTTCAGAAAAATTCCACGCGCTCCCGCTCCAATCACCACACCGACTCGGAGGGGACGAGCTTCAAATCACACCGCTTACGAAAGACAGGTTGCTGCCTTACAATATACAATTGACCCGTCAGAAGTGTGTACTCTATACTATCACGACGCTTCTATGGCTGTGATACGGTGGTTGATAATGCAGCATACTGTGCTGTAACACGGATATTCGTAGGACAATCTACCTAGCGTACTCTAGCCACTTGACTTGAGTGTGGTGACCTACAACCGGGGAATAAGGGATGAAGCTGGAAACACTTCCTGAATAGGCAATTTAAATTATGTACAGGTGTACCAATGAGACAAGAATACATAGAGTGGTAGAAAAGTAGTAAGGGCTGACTAACGAGGCACAACCCCAGCAAACAAATGCTTTCATGTCATACCCAACTTGCCTTTGAAAGCAGATCATCTATAGTTGAAATGTAAGTCAGTCTAGTGATTGAAGAGTAAGGGCGATTAAGCTTGAGAACCATTGAGAATGCTGACAGGATGCCTGACGGCTCGATTATATAGCTTCCTACTCAATAGACTGGCTGGTGTCATGATGTTTCAGGAAGCGAACGCCCAATGAAGCCCTTGGGAAGCGGTATGCAACCAATCTCACATGGAAATTTCTGGTGAGAAGTGATTGGCTCGCTTCGTGACCTCAAGGTACAGTGTGCAGATCTTAAGAGGATGAAGTAGGCGAGGGTGTACACAAAGTTCTCCACTGTTGTTGGAATTTTACTACCGTGGGCGATACCAAAACCTCACAAGATGTTGGGTTCACTGACATCAATGTGTGCCTGGATAGTGAGCCTAACATGTTGCGTGCGCAGGCCGACCGATGAGAGACCTAGACCAATCCCAATGTTGCTGCAAAGGTGATTCCCACTTCAGAACACGACCTATATATGTCTATGAAGTCCCGCGTCTAAGCCAGCACGGATAAATGCATAAGCCAGTTGCATATACGGATGCATCGATCCCGCAATAGATGACTGCATGAAGTATGCATTGATTCGAGTATCAGATCAAGGTATTCTTTGGGGCTGTACGCACAATGCCTCAGCATCATGGCGTGCAACGCTTCGCTTCGGAATAGGCCATTCCCTCGGTTGGGAATACATGGCTGGTCTTTGCTTGTCTCAACCACTAGCGCGCTATCGTTAGGGCATGCAATCGGCGATCACATAGATTCATATGCAGCACATATTCACGGGACCCATGCGTTTGGGCTGCTATCACGCCAGCTGAATGTCCTTATGATCCTTGTGGATGAAGCTGATTTCTGGTTTCCAAGGCGTCCTGATGGTGGTTGCGGAAAGCACGAATTGATTTAGCATGGGAAATTCACGCCCCAGTGAGGTGTCAATGCCAGATGATCGAGTCATAAAGTATGCTCATATGCGGGATGATTTCATCAACACAGTCCTTTCGTTGAGAGACGGTGCTTCCTGTTTTCTCAACGAGTTTCATCGCGTGTCATGGCCTTCTCGCAAGCCTGACGAACCTTAGCCACCCCTTTAACGCCCTGCCACTTATCCAGCATGTTCCGTATCTCCTCCCAATCATTGGTGGCCTCATCATCCTTGCCCTCGGACAGAAGCTTCTCTAGCCGACTTGGTGCTCCAAGAACCCACTTGACCGTTTCCTTTTCTGCCTTTCGGCGGTCCGTTCCGTCTGTAGCCTTGGCCTCTCGCATGCGCCGCTGCTGCTCTTCGCCTTCCTGTATCAGACCTGTGGCCGTTTCGGCAACAAATGCAATAGCCGGACCGAGAGTCTTCGTCATAGTCAGAGGAGCGCCACGCTCGTCCATACTTCGGCGCATCTTGCCAATCGTTTCCACAGCCCGGATCAGCTTCGAGTAGTTGTCATAGACAAGGGCCTTGCGTTCACTGTCAAGTGTCTTTATATCGCCAACAAGAGTATTCTCCGCCTTGAGTACAGTCGCCAACGAAGAAGTAGCCAGCAGGTGATTAACATAACGTTGAGGGTCGAAGTCCGGGCTATCCAATTCTGTTCCCGTAGCTACTACTGATGACGGACTGGACATGTCCCCGGCATCAGTGTGTCTGGGGATGCTGCGGGAGCGAAAGTTGCTTCCATTGCCTAAGGGATCAGCAGCGGAAGGCCTTAAATTGTAATAGTCCCGAAGTGCGGCGCGATTGCGTCTTGGATGGAGAGATGGAGAGACGGCTCGGGCGGTAGAGGGGGTTGACGAAGCACTTAGACCTCCGCCGACATTCGAATTCAACGTGTCAAGAGATGGCCGGCGTGATGATGCTGGCGTGGGTGAGTGTGCGCGAGAGGAAGCAATCGACGGACGGGGAGACGAGAGTGTCGACATTATGAAGGCAGTGCAGAACTTTCTTGTGGCCAGCGAAAGGCACCAGAGTGATTTTTGAAATGATATGACAGTCGGGGGGAGAAACGTAAATGATAGGAGATGGAGTTAAGCACTGGTCTGTGCTTCCCCCAAACCAGATCCGATCAGAAATCGAGAATAGTTTCACCTTTCAGATATTAGTTGGCTTGCAATATGTGCAATCAATATGCTCATGACACAATTTGCGTATACTCGTACATTTTCCGATTGATTTAAATACAGTCTGCAACCACGATGGCGAACATCCAAGCGCATATCTCTGCCGAACTACTCAACAGCAAGTCCCTCCCCGTATCTCAATCCTGGCTGAATAACTTCATCTCCTCATCAACAGTATCTCAGCGCAATGTCCCGCTCTCTGTCATCATTCGAACTGCTCTCTTCCGGATTCTCGCTTCAGATTTCAGAGAATCGCTATCAAGAAGGACGCCATCATCCCTACTCCCTGTTGACATATTCGATACTTCCCTTCAAGAAAGCTGCCTACAAGGCCCAATCCCGTTGCAAATCGTGGATATAGAAGACATCGGAACAAGTTTATGGAGTCAAGTTGAAACGATTGAACGCATTGAACGCGGAGAGGCTATTCGGGGGCGCGAGATCGTGCGGACAGTCAACGTGGACGAAGACAGTGAGGAGCGCGCCGCACGTGCTGGTAATGACAGGAACGCAAATTCAACAGTAAGCGGAGTTGGAAGTGCTAGCAACGGTCCTCATCGATTGATACTACAAGATGCGGCAGGGACTCGAGCCGTAGCTTTCGAGCTGAAACGCGTTGAAGGAATTGGGCTGGGTAAGATACCCATTGGCGCGAAACTCCTGTTGCATGATGCGACGGTCGCCCGGGGTATGATTCTACTGACGCCTGAATGTGTAACCCTGCTTGGAGGCAAGATTGAAACTTTGGATCAAGCATGGAAAGAGGGAAGGAAGGCCAAGTTAATGGCTCGGATTGCAGAGATGGAAAGGTCTCAAGTGTCGTGATCCCAAACATAAGATCAACGGGCGCTGGAGCAGCACATCCGGAGCTCTAGTGACATTCTCCGCTCTAGTGACATTCTCCGCACGATCTCCGTTTGTCGAAGAAGGCAGGCCTGGGTCATCTAAGTCTGCACATCAAGTGGCCTCTATCAACATACTTGGTTGTGCGTATGGCTTTATCCACCAGGTACATTGCATGCCGTTCTTGAAAGTGGATGTCGTCGTGCAATAATGGCATACTGAAAACTCATTCTACAGAAATGGCAACAAGCTATCTTGCCATGACTCTACCTTGACCCGAAAGCGCCAAGAACAAGGCCTGCTTTGCTCTAGAATCATGATCGTAGCATCGATCGCTGTGTACACAAGGTATGTATCTCTAAGCATCTAAAGTGTGTAATATCTACAGTACAACATTCCCTTGAGTCGTCAAAAGGGTTAAACTAATTCTGACACAGCATACTTAAGCTCTTCCCAGCCACATTGCTTCCACGGTGCCACCATAATTGCCTTGATGGCATCACCTGCCTTGCCAGTCTGTGCATACGCTTCACAGAGGTCGACAGCATCCAGATTGCTCCGTGGTGGAACACTCCGCAGTGCTCTGTCAACAGCCATCTCCGCGGGATACAGTTCCTGAGATGCTGCTGCTAGCTCCTGCCAGCCTTGTGGCTGACCTGGCGATCTCATGACGGCAGCCGTGGCCTCTCCGAGGCGTCGGACGTCCTCTGGAATTTGCGAGTCCTCAGTCAGGCCTAAAGTAGAGATCGCCGTCAACAGCTTAGTCAACCTAGTCCGGTCGTGGATATCAATGTCATCTCTCATGATCATGTTCTGAAGATCTGAAGCTACCGCTTCAATGACATCCTTGTCATCATCTAGTAGCGCAATCGCTCCCAATAGTGACACCGCTCCAACATGGTCAGGGTGTTCTTCCACACAGTCGAACAGCTGCTGACGAGCCACAGTCCGCTCCTCATCACCACCCTTCGCCCACAGAACCTGTGCTAGGAGACATACCACCTCCGGCGCATTATCCGCCTCTTGCAAGGCGTCGCGGAACATGTCGATAGCGTTGTCCATTGACTTCAAGTAGTAATGCGCCAATCCAGCAGTGAGATGAGCTGACAGACGTAGTTTTCTGTTTGCCTCCGGGTCGAATTTCTCCGCGTCTTCTTCACCAGAGAGGGTAAGAGCCACTTCCGCTTTCTCTACTGCTTGCTCAAATTCTTGGCGTGCAAGAAGAACACGTGCCATGTCTGCATTCGACTGAGCATATCTAGAGAGCGACGAGCTCGACTCAGACACCTCATACTCCGCCTCAACACCTGAGCAGACGACGTGCAAGCTAGTCTCCGCATCTGAAAGTTCGCCAATTCTCTCGGCCATGAGGGCGGTAAGATGCATAAACTGCAGGTTGGACGGGTCTTGAGAGGAAAGCTGCAGGAGCGCGAACAACGGCTGAATGAGCTGTGATATCTCATTCGATGCTGAAGAGTCTGAGAGGAGGCGGTCGAACAAGGTGAGCGTGTACTGGCGTCTCGGCAATGTGGATGAGGAGTTGGAGATGTCGAAGGCATGCTCAAAAAGACCTCTTGCTTCAAGTGGGTCCCCAAAAAGCAAAGCCAGGAATCCTTGGCCAACCCAGGCCAGAGAGTAGTCCGGATCGGTGGATTGCGCGCGGGTGAAAGCTTCATTGGCTAGTTGAATATCATTGTGGATGAGGTAAAGCGTCCCTAAGTTTGTCCACACTTGCGCGCTTCTCTCGTTCAAATGCAGACTTCTCACGAAAGCATGTTGGGCAACCTTCGGGCTCATGCTTGTAGTTGCCACACCCAGGGCGTTCCAAAACTCCGAATTGCCGGCTTCTAATTCAATCGCTCTCTTGAAGCAACGCATTGCTGTCTTCAGGAACCGGCGTGCCGGCTTCTTGCCCTTGGTGCCAGAATGCACCTGGACACATCTCTGAGCTCTGTATTCTGCCCATCCCAGATTGTACCAAGCGACTGCTCGGGCATGTACATCTTGCGCCGATACGTAAATAGCTCTCTTGTATGCGAGAATTGAGGCATATATACACTTATCTGACGGACTGATGGTGTCACTATCTTCATCAAGAAGCGATAAACAACCTTGGCCAAGCTCGTCTATCTCGGCGAACATATCGAAAGCCGAGGGCTCAACTTGAGTTGTAAGCAGCGCCTTCACCTCCTGAAGTGGGAACTTGCTCGCCTTTCCTTTGACGTAAGTGAACATAGCGCAGGCGTCACCAACGGCCTTCCACAGATTGAAAATGTCCACACGTTCCTTCGCAAGCGATGCTGCAACGACTATGGCGTTGCGCGCCAGTTCGACAGAGTCATTGTACAAGCCAGATTCGAGGCTCTTCCAAGCACTTTCTATAAGTGTCTGAAGCAAAGCTATAGTCACCCCGAGCTCATTCGGTCGGAACTTCAAAACATCCTCATAGCGTGAGATGGCATCTTTAAATTCACCGAGCTCCCGTTTCACATTCGCGAGCATGTATCTTGCGAACCAGATATGCTCTCTTTCATCGGATGAAAGAGCTGATTCTAATTGCTGAGCATGATCGAAAGCTTTCGCAGACGCAATATATCTCCCAGAGTGGTGGTAGCTTTCTCCAAGGCCAACCCAAGAGTGATAGTCGCCTGGTGAGATTCTCAGAGCTGCTTGAAACGAGACGATGCTTTGAGCATACTGCTGCTTGTTCATTTGAACAGTACCCAAAGCGGCATATGGCCAGCTATAGCCCCTTCTCTTCGAGCCTGGTGAAGGCTTTGCTTTGCCCGAATCAACGACGCGCTGAGCCACGGCTTCAACAAGGTCCCATTCCTTTTGGTCCGCGAAGGTCCTCGCGAGCCGTTCAGCAGCTTCGATTTCGGACGCGGATAATTCGAACGCCTTGTGGAAGCACCTACGGGCTCGTGTTTTGTCCTTCTTATAGTCCGCATAGTAGATACCCAAGCTGGTGTATGCAGGAGCAAAGTTGATGTTGGATTGAATGGATCCAAGGAAACTGGCATAAGCACCACTTCGATCCTTGCGCGCGGTTGGCGATGGATCGAGCTCCCATTGACAATAACCTATACGGTAAAGGATCTCACTCTTAAATTCGCGATTTGGCGACTCCATGTCTTGTAACTCGGCGAGCACATCCTGAAGACCATGCAGTCCAGTCTCAAGGTCACCATTCAGAGCCTTACACCACGAAAGCTCGCCCCTGATCTTGAGGTTAGACGGGTCCCGCTCTAGAGCACGTTCCAAGAAGTTGACAGCTTCAGCATAATCTTCATCGACCTTGAGAATCAATCCAATGCCCAGCAGACAGGCTGTGAATGTTGGTTTTCTCTGCAAAACGTCTTCGAAGATTTCTTTAGCTTCGGGGTGATGCCGAGGGATCTGGTAGTAGATCAAAGAATTCGCCAGTAAAGTTTTCAGGCAGTCAGTAGTGTTAACTAGGCTTATCCCAGTCAGCCTGGCGAGATCTGTAATATTTGAGAGACCCTTCCGTGCAACATCCACAACACTGTCGTATTCTTCCAGCGACAAATAAAGCTCACCCATGATACGGTTTGCAACGATAGAGGAGCGAGATGATTCAAGGCCTTCCACCATCATTAACAAGCGATCCTGTACAGCCAGCTCGTGATTATCGCCGTTTCCGTTCTCGGTCTCTTCCTCAGTTGGTGTAGGTTCCTTCGTCTCCTTCGTCTCCTTCGAAAACGGGGAGAGGTCACTGGCTAAGAAGCCTTTCAGAATCTTCGTAAGTCCATCTTCCGGGAAAAATTCGATGAAGTCCTTCAAGAAATTTAGATCCCACTCTGAGAAGCTTTGAATGTCTTGCCACTCAAGTACAATCTTCCAGGCCAGCTCGAAAGGGTGTTTGATGATGACCATGTCGCGAGCAGCTTGCAAGACCTCAGCACGCTTTTCGGCCTTCTCGGCTGGCGGGAGAACAATCAATATATCATAGGCTCGCTGGAGAAGCCTTTCTTCGTAGGTGCGTCGAACTTGATCATCATGGGTCCAATCGACGATCCCACGGTATAGCTGCTCAAGCTCCCCACGTTTGAAAGCCTCTCTTTTCACTTCCATTGTTACATGATCGATTCTCGCACCGAGCCGGGTCCTTCGCTCTCCAATCTCCCTGTTAATAAACTCCTTTTCTTCGGATTCTGCCATTTCTATGAGACGGAGGTATGTATGGGAAGGATGTGGTATCCGTCCTTCGAGGTAGACATAAAGCGGACTCGTTGGGAGGTGTAGTTCAAGAGCCTTCTTATATTGTGATCGAGTGCCCTGTTTCTTTGCGAACTTGATATATTTGTCCACGACATCCTGGCAACGGTGCTTGTCGTCGCTAGGATCAGATTAGCACCTGTTCTTCGTTTATACAGCGTCGAACACGAGACGTACACTTCGGCGAATATTTGCCCGAGTCTCAGAGCTGCCTCATGATAAGCATCTAGCTTAAAGCCTCCCTGCTTCTCGTAAAGATTGATCAATCCCTGCCACGCTGTCTTGTCGTCGGATTTTGCACGGGTTGCTGCGCGATATGCGCGCTCCGATTCTTCATTTTTGTTTAATTTATCCAGCGCTAGGCCAAGGAAGACGTTTCTAGTCACAGAATTGAGATTAGCTTCTAAGTCGAATTAGCAAGCTTCGTCTTCACATACGCATGATAGTTTTGAGGCTCTTGCTTCACCACCACTTTGGCTTTTTCGGCAGCATCTTCGAAATCCCTGGAGTCTAGCGCAATGCGCGCTGCCTTCAGAGCCGATTTTGTTGACATGCTGGACAGCTCACTTCGTTGTCCTGCCATAATGGCAGCTTTGGATGTGGGCGCCTCTCAGCTAGCTCGCTATTCAAACGAATAGTGTGATTGTGGGGAAAGTCGAGCGGCCGATACGTCAGAGGCCGATCCCGTGGTCTCCGTTTATCTCGTATTCGTATCACATCCTTGAGAGGTGTCTCTCTAGCCCGCAACTTAGTGACCTCTATGATGCTTGTTGATCTATAATGTTCAATAAATGTTATGAAGAACGACACATGACCTTCCGAATTTGTCAGAATCTTTGTCTACTCAAGTTTCTTTTGTTGCTTGATCCTCATTACCTGTTGATGATCAGGTTAGGCGGTCATTAAGCAGCACCCCATCAGGCTATCAGAGGGTCAGTGCTCTCATTGATCATTCACTTGATCATGACCAACCTTCTTAATTGTTGTTGCTGACTTTCCTAAGCATAAAGTAGATTCTGCCCAATAGCTTTTTTTAGTTTTTACTTTCTTGGGGACTGCCCCATTAACTATACTCGCCTAGAGGACTACTCACCGTCGATTTGCTGCGGAGGTCGTCTGCCTATATTGTCCTCCACTTCCCTGCACTCGTCAGCAAACAAGACCTTCGACCACTTAATTATTATGGGTGTGCTACGGCTTAGAGTCGATGGTCAGACGTTCAGGGACCCTGACAACCGTGAAATCACTTTGAGAGGCATCAATGTAGCCGGTGAGGCCAAATATCCCAAGAAACCCGATATCCCCTCTTACGTGTCGGATGGATTCTTCGATGCCGATAATGTCTCATTCGTCGGTCGACCATTTTCTCTTGACGATGCGCACACACACTTCTCTAGATTACGAAAATGGGGTTACAATACCATTAGATATGTTTTCACCTGGGAAGCCATCGAGCATGAGGGCCCGGGTAAATATGACGATGAATGGATCTCATTCACTATCGAGGTTCTTCGGATTGCAAAGCAGTATGGATTTTACGTCTTCCTTGATCCGCATCAGGATGTTGTATGTTTTTGATGAAACCTACTCCCAGAAAAGAGCGCTGTGTAGCTGACAACCTGAAGTGGTCGAGACTCTCAGGGGGTTCTGGTGCCCCAGCATGGACACTTTACGCTGCAGGTTTTGATCCCAGAGGTTTCAAGAAGACTGAGGCAGCGCTCGTCCAAAACACTTTCGATGATCCGGCCGAGTTCCCGAAGATGATATGGAGCACCAACTACACGAGGCTTGTCAGCCAGACGATGTTCACGTTGTTCTATGGAGGCAGGGATTTTGCTCCGAAGGCGATCATAGATGGCATAAACATTCAGGACTATCTTCAGGGCCATTTTATTGCCGCGTGCAGATATTTTGCTCAGAAAATTCACGAGGCCGGGGACATCGAGAACGAAGTAGTCATTGGTTGGGAAAGCATGAATGAGCCTAATAGAGGGCTGATTGGGGTGCAAGATATTTCTGTGATTCCACCTGAGCAGCAACTGCAGTTAGGGACGTCGCCTACTGCTTTTCAGGGCATGTTGACGGGCTCCGGGAGAGCATGCGAAGAGTCTACATGGGCTTTCGGCGGATTTGGTCCTTACCAGACAGGCAGGGAGCTTGTGGACCCTGAGGGCGAGACCGCGTGGCTTCCGGCTGATTACGATGACACCAGGTATGGCTGGGTCAGGGATCCTGGGTGGAAGCTTGGAGAATGTCTTTGGGCTCAACATGGCGTCTGGGATCCATCCTCAGATAAACTTCTGCGAAAGGATTATTTCGCCAAAAATCCTCAAACCGGTGAACCTTTGAACTATGATAAATTCACCAATACGTATTTCATGGAGCATTACAGAGCCTATAGAGATGCTCTCAGGAGTGTCTGGCCGGAAGCCATCATTTTCTGCCAACCCCCTGTCATGGAGGTGCCTCCCGATCTGAAGGGAACTGTTGACGACGACCCCAACATGGTTCATGCTGTGCATTATTACGACGGAATTACTCTATTGACGAAGCATTGGTGAGTAAAACAGCCTGAGTGTGAACTATTCTACTAACTGCTTCAGGAATCGCCTTTACAACGTCGATGTCATAGGCGTCCTTCGTGGAAAATATCTCACACCCGCATTCGCTGTCAAAATTGGGGAAACAGCGATTCGCAATTGCCTGCGTGATCAGCTCAAGTTTCTAAGGGATGAGAGTTTGAGATATATGGGGACTCATCCTTTGATTTTCACAGAGATCGGCATTCCGTTCGATATGGACGACAGACATGCATACAAGACAGGAGACTATAGCGGTCAAGTCAGTGCTATGGACGCGAACCACTTCGCAATCGAAGGCAGCACCGCCAACGGCTTCACATTATGGTTATATACAACATCCGTAAGTATTTCCATGCTACCGCGCGCCAAAAGTTTTCATACATTCAGCAACTGACGCATACGTCAGAACAATCATGAATGGGGTGACAACTGGAATGGGGAAGACTTGTCAATATACTCTGTGGACGATCTAGAGCTGCCAAGTGGCAAGCTTCTTGCGTTTGAGAACGAATCCCAACGCGATCCTCAGTCTCCAGCATACTCTGAAAGCCAGCGCAACACCGAAAGCTACCGAGTGGGTCCACGCGATTTGAAGCAGGCTCTTCAAGCACCCTCTATATCATCCGAAATCTCTCAATCATCCCAGGACAAGCTAGGGTTTCGAGCTGCAGAGGCATGGGTTCGTCCGAGTCCAATCATAACAAACGGCCAGATATTGCAGTACGGGTTCGACCTCAAAAGTTGTGTGTTCAGCATGAGACTACTTGGGGAAAAGAAAGGGTTGGGACAAGAAGCAGCAACGGAGATTTTTCTCCCTGACTTTCACTTCCCAGACACTCACACTGTAGTTGCTGTCAGCGCTGGAGAGTGGACGATTGACTATCCAGAGATACATTCTGTCAAATTTCAGCGCCTACGCTGGTGGCATCCCGAGGGTGATCATAACATAAAGATCCAGGGCGTCAAACGCAAGCCTGGCGACCCAACAGTCTCTGGAGAGGAGCTATCATATCTTGAGCAATGCCAGGGAGGCGGATGCAGTGTGATGTAGAGCTACTGGGTCTAACCTGGGAACACTTGCTTGTGTGTCAGATCTCAGATAATTTAGAAAGTTTTGAATGGGGTTTACTGCCTTCTTTGGTCATTTTCATCAGCATCATTATTCAATCTTAATCTATACCTTCGTACTCGGCAATTCACTCCTTACCTGCCAACACATCCCGACTGGAGGCCATGCTCGCCTTGAGGCCGTATGGGTTATCGCTCAGGATGCGCAGGTACGTGTATGCATCACACTTGTAGTAGATAGGCCTCTCGTCAGTCTTTACAAGTCCCAGATCTACCATCCCTTCAAGCACACGTTTCACGTCCTGCCTATCCGCATAATCTTTCGTGTAGATTGCGATCAACCGCGGCCTCCCTGTGCCATCGTCCGTCGCAACCTTGGCCGCATCGCCCAATTTCCCAGACACGGTGCCAGTCGCGACAGCCTCCCAATATTTATCCACTTGATCGGCGTTTATAAACATCATCCATTTCCCAGACACGACACCCGTTCTCCGCGCCAGCGCGAAGATATCCTGCTCCAATGTCCGCCGCAACGGGTTCAGCCTGCGCGTCAGCGCTGCCTTGGATTTAGACCTCGAGCGATCATGCTCCGCTTCCAGCTCTGCTTTCTGGTCCTCGAATCTGTGAAGTAGTTCGGTTCCCTCACGGACCAGTTTTGCGATAGCCTGCTCGTCTGGATCGATTTTACGGTGCGGGTTCGTCACGTATATCCATGGCCCGACGTCTCTCTCTTTTGTCGTAGATGGAGGCAGGCGTGCTAGGAAGTCGTTGACGGGTTCTCTTGGGCTGCGCGCATTGCGGCGCAGTGTTGTGGCTGGGATCTCGGCGAGCAGGTATTTATCTAATGACGGTTCGCCTTTGGTTTGGTCGCCATCGGAGGGTGTAGGGAGGGCCTTGGAAGCTCGTAAACCATGCTGAATCGTGGATAGCAGATATGGATGGATATTTGTCCAGTACGGTACTGGATCATACGATTGGGCTAGCTCTTCCAAACGGGATTTCTCTGCGTCGTCTCCTATTGTTCTCAATGGTTAGGATATATCGACATTATGACCAGATCTGTGAAGGTATAGGTACCGTAGAAACTGGACTCATCTGAAAATATCTCATCAATGTCATCATTCGTGACCCGACGGGACTTTGGCATTGTTTTAGTTTTGATCCTGGGGTACCTTGGTTGAAATGATGAATGTGATGGTTGCTGATAAGACGACGTCAGTCTTATCGTTAGGTGGAGTTGCGGTGCAGATACCATCATACCACCACAATAAACAAGACAATAACAAGGAGAGCATGATTGAAATGAAGGCATAAGTTTCGAGCTAAATATGCTTATTTGAACTCGCAAGTAGACTAGACCTAGCCTCCAGCCAGCATGAAGTTAAGAACTTGAACAAAGAGTCTAATGAGTTCTCAACAGTATCCCATCAGACAGGTAGGATACGATCAATTGAGCTTCAGTCGACGAAATTGCATTTATTCGGTCTTCTTAAAAGACCAATATCATTCGTAAGCGTGATTGCTAAGCCAAAGTCTCGTATATTCCGATCAGGAGCATATCTTCAGTAGCTGACGGGGTATGCATCACATATTGGCCTCCGAACAGAGTATATAGCTCGATGATGCCCATAATCTCAAATGCTGGTATTAATCTGACCAGTTCAAGCGTTTGATGGTGAGCAGAGAAAAAGGCGAGTTCTTCTAGACATCAATTGCTCCTGTTCTCTAGTCCGAGGATTGGGGGTGGAAGTATATAATCTGTTCCAAAGCATGGTCTTGAGTTTAAATTTCATTCGACAGAGGGTGACGTAGCCACACAACCCTTCCCGAGTAGTCAATCATGTATAGACTAGTTTTCAGACATTATCAACCTCTAACCGAGATTTCTAATTGTCAATTGGAAGCATGAAGTCATTACCGCGATGCTCCCTACCTCCTACAGAGGCTCAAAATCGGTGTACCTGGCAGGTTCTCACCGCCGGGCCCATCATTGGACCACGGGACTCGCTTATTGGCTCCCTGCCAGGAAACACACCCGACCTCAATAAGTCCACGTTACCGCCATCGTTAGGTATCCAGACTATCTGTCCCCCATAGTCCAGACGTTCCTCACTTTGCTCCTACCCATTCACCCTGTGGCAGTGGATGAGGTGATCAGATCTGTGATCTTCTTTATATCAGTGTGCGGAGCTTGCTACTGAATGGTGCGGCTCCGGCCAGCTTTCCAAGATGCAGTCCTCCCCAAACATGCTTACCAAGGTACGTTGCTCCCCCTCTGTTACCCCTTATCCCCGCGCAAACCAAGCCACTCAACTAAACAATTGCTTTATGAATAGTTCGAGTCGAAGTCGTCTCGTGCGAAGGGAATTGCCTTTCACCCTAAACGGTCAGTCCTGATGGACTGCTTAACGTGTTGCACTCGAGAGGCGCTGACCCTGGAACAGACCATGGATCCTTGTTTCACTCCACTCGTCGACAATTCAGTTATGGGATTATCGCATGGGAACGCTGATTGATCGCTTTGAAGAGCACGATGGACCTGTTCGCGGCATCGACTTCCACCCGACACAACCTCTCTTCGTCTCTGGAGGCGACGACTACAAGATTAAGGTCTGGAGTCTTCAAACCCGGAGATGTCTTTTCACCTTGAACGGGCATCTCGACTACGTGCGCACGGTATTCTTCCATCGAGAACTTCCTTGGATCCTCTCTGCCTCCGACGATCAAACAATAAGAATTTGGAATTGGCAGAACAGATCGTTGAGTAAGTGGACTCCGACTATGTCCCGACAAGCAAGGCTGACTTGAGTTCCAGTCTGCACAATGACGGGCCACAACCATTATGTGATGTGCGCGCAGTTCCATCCGACGGAGGATCTAATCGCTTCCGCGTCGCTTGATCAGTCTGTTCGCATTTGGGATATTTCCGGGCTGCGAAAGAAGCATTCGGCACCAACATCAATGACGTTCGAAGATCAGATGGCTCGAGCCAACCCAAGCCAGGCCGACATGTTTGGAAACACCGACGCTGTTGTGAAATTTGTCCTGGAAGGCCACGACCGAGGTGTGAACTGGGTGTCCTTCCACCCAACTCTACCTCTGATTGTCTCTGCGGGAGACGATCGCCTGGTCAAGCTGTGGAGAATGAGTGGTACGTGGCAAAAGTGCTGTTGTCTCTTTGTTCTAAGGTTTGGCTGACACAATGATGTAGACACGAAAGCCTGGGAAGTCGATACATGCCGGGGTCATTTCCAGAACGCCTCCGCTTGTTTATTCCACCCCCACCAGGATTTGATCCTCTCCGTCGGCGAAGACAAGACCATCCGAGTGTGGGATCTGAACAAGAGAACCTCGGTGCAGTCTTTCAAACGTGACGTGGATCGTTTCTGGGTCATTGCTGCCCACCCCGAAATCAACCTCTTTGCAGCCGGCCACGACACCGGCGTCATGGTCTTCAAGCTGGAGAGAGAAAGACCCGCGTCGGCCGTTTACCAAAACCAATTGTTTTACATCACCAAGGAGAAGCATGTCAAATCATACGACTTTGCCAAGAATCTTGAGTCGCCGCCGATGCTTTCACTACGCAAGTTGGGATCACCCTGGGTGCCGCCAAGAACTCTTTCTTACAACCCTGCTGAGCGCGCCATTCTCGTCACATCTCCCACTGACGGTGGAGCGTACGAGCTGATCCACCTTCCGAGGGATGCAACAGGCGCAGTCGAGCCGACAGACGTCAAGCGCGGCCAGGCATCTTCCGCCGTCTTCGTCGCCCGTAATCGATTTGCTGTCTTCAGCCAGGCTAATCAACAGGTGGACATCAAGGATCTGAGCAACTCTACGACAAAAACTATTAAGCTGCCTTCTGGAACTACTGATATTTACTTTGGCGGAACCGGAGCTCTGCTCTTCATTACACCCACTTCCGTTGTTCTCTTTGATATCCAACAGAAGAAGCAGCTGGCAGAGCTTGCAGTGAGCGGTGTCAAGTATGTTGTTTGGTCTAATGACGGACTCTATGCTGCTTTGCTCAGCAAGCATAATGTTACTATTGTTACCAAGTCTCTCGAGCAAGTGAGCAGCCTGCACGAGACCATCCGCATCAAGAGCGCGGCGTGGGATGACGCAGGCGTCCTTCTTTACTCGACCTTGAATCACGTCAAATACTCTCTTCTAAATGGGTATGTATTGATTTCCCTTTTCACTAGCTGATGTCAATGCCGATGCTAAAAACCTTTTAGCGACAACGGTATAATTCGTACTTTGGACCACACCGTGTATCTCGTCAAGGTGAAGGGCAGAAGCGTTTACTGTCTGGATCGCAATGCCAAGCCCAGAGTTCTCGAAATCGATCCTACCGAGTACCGCTTCAAGCTCGCCCTGGTCAAGCGGAACTACGACGAGATGCTGCAGATTATCAAGACTTCCAGCTTGGTCGGACAAAGTATCATTTCGTATCTGCAAAAGAAGGGCTACCCTGAGATTGCCCTGCAGTTTGTGCAGGACCCTCAGACTCGTTTTGAGCTTGCTCTCGAGTGTGGTAACCTGGAAGTTGCCATCGAGATGGCCCGCGAGCTGGACCGTCCGAAGCTGTGGAGCAGACTGGGAATGGAAGCTTTGGCTCACGGTAACCATCAAACTGTGGAGATGACATATCAGAAGCAAAGGAACTTCGACAAGCTTTCGTTCCTTTACTTGTCCATCGGTGATTCTGAGAAGTTGGCCAGAATGGCCAAGATTGCAGAGCATCGTGGAGACTTCACGTCTCGGTTTCAGAATGCAATCTACCGTGGCGATGTTGACGATAGGATTCAGATGTTCAAGGAAGTCGATTTGTGTAAGTGATTTTGTTATTATCGTGACTATACTCAACTAACTCTCAAGCAGACCCTCTCGCCTATCTTACCGCCAAGTCTCACGGCTTGACTGAAGAAGCTGAATCCATTCTCGAAGCGTGCGGGTTGACCGAAGACCAGATCACGCTCCCCACAACCGAGGAGCCTCTGCGGGTGCCTCAGCCCATTGTCCCTACTTTCAAGTCGAATTGGCCCGTTAAGGCTGCAGCCCATTCGTCGTTTGAGAAGGCATTGCTTGGAGAAGTTGGTGTGGAAGATGAGGATGCTGCCGCCCTTGGCCTCGAGCCCGAGGAGGAAGGCGAGGAGGCCGTTCTGGCCCGTGAGACTCTTGAGGATGAAGAGGAAGATGTTGCCGGCTGGGACATGGGTGAAGAGATCAACATGGAGGAGGATGTCGACTTCGTTAACGTTGACAGCGCAGAGGCTGGCGCAGGCAGCTCCGAGGCCGACCTTTGGGCTCGCAACTCTCCCCTGGCGGCTGATCATGTCGCTGCTGGCTCTTTCGATACCGCCATGCAGCTACTCAATCGTCAAGTTGGTGCGGTCAACTTCGCTCCTCTCAAGAGTCGCTTCCTCGAAGTATATAAGGCTTCCAGGACTTACCTTCCCGCTACTGCCGGGCTTCCTCCATTGGTTAACTACGTGCGACGCACTGTTGAGGAGACTGACAGCCGCAAAGTCCTGCCCATAATTCCCAAGGATCTTGAGACAATTGCCAATGTCGACCTTCAGGAGGGTTACGCTGCAATGAGAGCGAACAGACTGGAGGATGGTGTGAAGATTTTCAAGGGGATTTTGCATTCTATTCTTGTCAACACCGTATCATCCGAAGCCGAGGTCGAGCAGGCGAAGAAGATTATCGAGACTGCTCGGGAATACATTCTTGCCATGTCTATCGAACTTGAACGCCGCTCCCTATCAACGGATACCCCCGAGAACCTCAAGAGGAGTCTCGAGCTCTCTGCCTACTTCACCATCCCAAAGCTAGAGGTCGCTCATCGTCAGCTTGCACTGATGGCTGCAATGAAGCTTGCGTTTGCCAACAAGAACTTTTCGTCTGCCCTGAGCTTTGCCAACCGTATGTTGGCCAACGGTGGCTCGGCTAAGCTTCTTGATCAGGTAAGCCTTTTGCGCTTTTGCAAATCGCTGTGTTCTATACGATACTAATTCAACCTATAGGCCAAGAAAATCAAGGCACAGTGCGAGCGTAGCCCGCAAGACAAGATCGATATCGAGTTTGACCAGTTCGCCGAATTTGACATCTGCGCCGCCTCATTCACTCCTATCTACGGCGGTTCTCCTAGCGTGTCGGATCCTTTCACCGGTGCCAAGTATCATGAACAGTACAAGGGTACCGTGTGTCGGATATCTGAAGTGACGGAGATTGGAGCACCGGCTAGCGGCCTACGTCTATTCGTTCCCAGCCAGTAGTAAAGATAATGTATTGATGGGCTTTGCGCAATTGTATTATCTCCCTGCTTTTGATGATTTCCACCCATAAAATATATTCTCCATAGTTGGGAGTGGTTTGTTTTGGGGATGGAGGGCGTCAAGGAACGAGAACGCCTTCTGAATTCTGGATGTGCAGTTCCGTTGTGCCTTTTTCATTCAGCGATTTTTCATTTATATCTCATCTTGCGATATCTTCCAACCGACACGATACAGACTTTAGTACCTTTGCATGATGTTGATAGGGAAAAGTGTGTCTGTTCGCTCAAACGAGCTAGTCTTGTTTAAGCATTGAGTAGAGATATCGTTCTGTTAGTCGAGTCGTCTATAAGTACAATATGCCAAATATCGAGCCAAGAAATCTATCCATCTGATGCATCCCCGCAAGAAGCCAGTCAATCGCATCTCCCGTCCTTCCAACCAGTCCTCCACCTCTCCTCCCAGAACCGACAGTCAAACTCCTTCTTCCCCAGCTTTCGATTCACCTCATTATGCGCCTCACACATCCACGTCCCGAAGTCAGCTCGCCCAGATAACCGCGGCGCATTCCGGCCGCTCGGCTCCGCCATCCACCTCCGGAAGTCCTCCGCACACACCCAGCAGGGGTACAGCCGTGAGAACAAGCTCAGGAACGACCGCATCTCACTCTGCTGCTCTGGCGACGCCTTGGCGGGGTATGCGGCCGTCAGGGAGTGCAGAAACGTCCAGGTTGCGCGACCCAGTTCCTCGACGTCCGGGGGGCATTCGGCTTGCATGGGTGACGGGGCAGGAGCGGATGCGGAGGCGTTGGAGGGGGTTGCTGCTGGGGTGGTCCCAGCTGCGGTCTGGCTTTTGGCTTGCTTTGTCAATGCGCGCCAGGACGCGGCGGAGGTGCAGAGGCGGCAGCTGTTCTGTTGTTAGATTTTCTAGCGCGGGCTATAGGGCATAGAGGTAACTTACGGTTTCCCTTCCTTGTCTAGGATCACCCCGTTGGGCAGTTTGGTCATGCCGGCGGGCACATCGTCGTCTTTGGAGGCTGTGGAGGAACTTGCGGCGGCGGGGGTTTGGTGGGGGAAGAGCGATTTGGGGAGTTTCGGTTGTGTTTCTGATTCCTGTGGGCGAGGATCTGACATGGTGATGGTCGTTCTCTGCGTCTAAGTCGGTTCAGGTGCGATGGTCTTGATGCTGCGCCGGAGAATGCGGAGGATGGTGGAGAAGCAAATTGGTACCTCGATTGAGTGCTACGCGCTCCGGGGCACCCTGCTATCGAAGATATGGACAACAAGTAAAGCGCCAAGAAAAGATGCGGGATATCTGCAGATCAGCGTTAACGCAAAGGCAAAAAGTAATGATAGAAAGAAGCTGCAACGCTGGATGGAAGCTCAGGGATATTTCTATATCGGCTTTGTCAGCACCAGTTGCGCCGATAACTAGTCTAATCTAGATAGATCTCGGCGCGACGATAACATCCGGCAGGGATACCCTGACGTATACACTAGTGCTTGATTAGTGCCGTGCATAGATGATCATTGATCTTTAGGTGCGCTCAAAGCTTCTACACCATTCAGTTTATCCAGCCTCCTAGCAGTCATTCTTATACGTCTGTTCTGGTTCGCGCCCGCAATTCCTTTCCATCGTCGCGTCGAAATCGCCTCGCACCGCCGGCTGGCGATCCTCTGTCATCTGTCCGAACTCCTTCGAAACGAAAATTAAAAGGGACTTGGGAAGGCAATCAGAATGGCACCTCGGTATGCCGTGTCCGACTCGGACAACGATTCCGACTCGAGCCAATTAGCAGCACCTTCAAAGCCCTCCGATGGAGCTCTCGAAAAAGCCCTACGCGACGCGGTCGCGAAGATCTACCAGTCAGGGAAAATGGAGGAATTGACTGTCAAGCGAGTACGATTGGCGGGAGAGAGAGCACTTGGATTAGAGGAAGGGTTCTTCAAAGGGGATAGCACATGGAAAGCGAAGAGTGATCAGATTATCAAGGACGAAGTGGTATGTCATTGGTATCCTGCCTGACTGTCCCAGAGGACCAATGCTCATAGAAGCAACTTATACTCTATAGGAGGTGCAAGACAGGCTCGCACAGGAACCGGCGCAGGAGGAGGAAGTAGAAGTAGCTGAAGAAGATATTACCTTGTCTCCCCAAAAGACCTCGAAACCTACCAAACGCGCAAAACCTACAAGTACGCATACGTCAAGGAAACGCAGGAAGACAGCAACGCTAGAGCCTAAGGTCTCAGATGACGACGAAACCGGTGCGCTCAGCGCCAGCGAGAACGATATCAAGAACGCTACCGGAAGACAGTCAAAAACTGAATCAGAACGGGCTGACTCGGCTAACGCAGCCAAGGATGCCGCCGATATTGACAATGTTGCTTCGGAGAGTGAAATGTCGGTTGTCCTAGATGAGGAACCCAAACCCAGCCGCAAACGAGGAAAAAGCTCAGAGAGCACATCGGCGAAAGGCAAAAAGAAGGTCCCAGCCAAATCAAAGGACGCGAATCTTGATCCCAACGAAGCCGAAATCAAGCGTTTACAAGGGTGGCTAGTCAAATGTGGTATTCGCAAGGTGTGGTCTCGGGAGCTGGCTCCGTATGATACACCAAAAGCGAAGATCAAGCATCTCAAGGACATGTTGAAGGATGCAGGAATGGATGGGCGCTACTCACTAGAAAAGGCTAAACAGATCAAAGAGAAACGAGAGTTTGAAGCCGACCTCGCCATGATCAAAGAGGGTGAAAAGCATTGGGGCCGGGGGAGTGTGGAAGAGGAAAGTGACAACTCTCGACCTCGACGGAGACTCAATCGGGGTCGACAGACTCTGGCTTTCCTAGAAAGCGATGGGGAAGAGACCGATTGATGGATCTGGGTGAAGTAATAATAATGATGTCTAGTTATAAAATTTCCGCAAGGCCCTATCAATGAAGTGTAGGGAATTATGTACTATGCTGGTCATGTGCACTGAATAGGGAGGAGAAGTTTGAACGTGTGGCTAATCGGAAAGTATATATATATATATATATACCCTTATGGACAGACAATTATGACAGACATGGTAAGACCATGAGTGGAAGATAGTCCTGGGAGTGATGGCCATCCCAGACTCTTGGCTCGTTTGCTTCTGTGGCACATGTATGCTGAATCCCTCTAGATCCAGCGTTTGCCTGAAATATCTGTTCTATCAACATTTATTTCGCTTTCTCGTCCAAAAGCAAATATGCATCAGCTACCTAAATTCAATCCGCAGGAGGAAAGGGTGATAATCGTTGTTGATTTTCACGTTCGGTCAAGCACGACTCCTTCTATCAATAATTAACAGGTTTGATATCATACTTATTACTATTTCTACAGACAGCAGATATACAACTAAAACCTCACTCTAAAAACCAGGGCCTGGCTGTCGAGGTTGTAGCCAGATTCATCGGCGTACTTGAACCGGCCAAAGTTCATACGTCCTGTACGAGCAATAATCAGCATATTTGTGCTGGGAGGAGGCGAAACGCTGCCTGAAACCTACCATCCTGTGTGATAAAATCATTATCACTGAAGCTGAAGAGGAAATATTCCCTTGCCTTCTTGGAATGTCTATCTTTGTGTCCGTGCGGATCAACCGGCACAAGAGCCAGACTCTCCCACTTCTCGTTCAGAAGGCCAGCGTCCTGCGCACCACCGTTGTGAAGGCCGAATTTAGCTAGTTCCGAATTCACATTGAAGTCGAGGAAGGGGCAGTACTCTGCCGGGGTGATACTCGAGTTCAAGACACCCTTTGAGCTGGCGATGGATCCGTCCGCGGCGTCATACGTACCCTTCAGATCAGTCGTAGACTCGGAAATGGAGATGACGTCCGCATGCCGGTAGACGGAGAGGGACTCGGGCTGCCCGTGTCCAAAGCCGGAGTCGCGTGAGAGGACAAGAAAGTCTCCAGTGGGAAGCTTGTGGATCTCAGACTGTGAGGCCACTTTCGCCGCGTCCGATGGATCCTTTTCCGTGTAATCACTGTACTTGGGTAGGAGTACGGCATACTCGTGCTTGTACTTCGGTGTGCCCGAGGAGATGTCATATTCCAGCAGCCGCGCGGGTTGGCGGTTCTTCTTCTTTGGGCCGCCTTCCTGATTCAGCGCTGACTGGATCATGGTGTACAGCGTCTTTCCGTCCGGGGAAATCGTAAGAGCTTCTAAGCCCTGGTTATTGTTGCGGCCTGTCTTGGGATCCTCTGGGACAGGCATCTGGTCGGGGGCATAGAGGGGTGGACTGGCAGCGCTGAAGCTGATGGTGCCGTTGCGACGGGGGAGATAGGCCTGCGGCGGTTGCAGGGCTAGCACCATCTTGCCGTGCTTGTTGAATTTATAGACGTAGGGACCGTACTCGTCGGAGACCCAGAAGAAGCCGTCCTTGTCGAGGACGAGACCCTCAGCGTCGATCGTGATCCTCTTCCCTCCATTGCCTGCGCCACCGAAGCCATCGCCAGTGTATGTGGCTGCGGGGAGAGGAGGGAAGCCGCGGTACGAGACAGAGTCCGTGGCGTCTGCGTCGAGGCCTGTGGTGGGCTCGCCATCAGGACCGGTCAGAAGAATGGTGTCGAGGTACTTCAGCTGTAGATTCGGCTTCGAGGGATTCTCAGCAGATGCACCTGGTGCCAGCTTGAAAGAGATGGCCAGCTTGTGGATACGCGACTGGAAATTGAGCGTTCCATTGGTGTTCCTGTAACCGAAGCATATCAGGTCAATATAAGCTTCAATGGCCATGCTACAAGGGTGACTTACCAGCCACGATCAGGCAAGCAGTAGATGATGCCAGAGTAGGAGTCACGACCTGTCTTGCGCCAGGAGACTTGATCGATAGCGATAGCGCTGCCGATGCCTCCTAACGTATCACCGTACTTATCAACCGCATTGGAGGGAATGAAACCGTATCCCACAAGTCCAGTATACTCGTAGCTTGTGCCGCCACAGGTTGTCTGATTCACGACACTGCACGAGCTGTGCCTAGGGCGAGCGCCAGCTGTGGTGGCGCCTGTCAATAGCAGCAAACTCACCAATGGATTCAGTCTCATGATGCTGGCTGCCACTTAGGAATATCTCCCGACATCCTCGACTAGGGAGGAGAAAGCAGCCGATTTTATACTCTTCATGGTTGACCTTGGCATGTGACGACCATCCCAATCAGAGCAAACGCTGCGGAAGGCGACTTGCACGAAGTATCACCGTCCAATGAATGATGGTAATCCTGATGGGGTCGCTTAGCGGTATCCATCTAGACATCCGTTCCTCGTGGTGTTCCCAGAGAAATGACTCGCGGGAAGATTGAGGTTCTGGCAGCTTGCGTTGAACGTGGGGAAGATCGTCAATCCCATTCGCTCTCTGGTACGGAGTATAAAGCCCAATCATCTTGGCCGCGAGAATTCCGGCCCCCACCTGGCATTAGCTAGAATAATACTCCATAGTCTACTCCGTACTCCTTGAAGGAACTGAATACAGTTGATAACAGGGTAGAATTCGTGAGCGGATGTCTGGACTGGATTCCGCTGCGTCTAGATGCTCCTTAACATCCTTGGTATAATGATCTAGATGCGATATATTAATATTGAGGCTTCCGTTAGATTGTTGTGACGAAGACCGTCTCCTCACATAGCTGCTCCGGTTTGGGACTTCTGTCTGCTAGCACTTACGCAACATACCGCATAAGTCACTGGACACTAGGAGGTTCCCCAATGTTTGTACATTGAACAGATGCGTGAACCATGCAGTCATTGGTGTGTCGAGAGGCATAGGTAGAGCCTTCCGAGTGCCATCTTTTGCAGCCCATGCTTAATCAATTGATGGAAGCTCAATTCCACCATTGGACATGTTCAAAGCAGGATTCATTGAGAAGAACAAATGCCATGATTCACCATTACTGCATTGACTGTTTCTTGTCTGTTATGTCCGGAATCATAATCCGAAAGCTTCATCTCGAAGCACCTATTGTACACCAGTTGCCGGGTTCTACGCGTTCCAGGTAGTTGGCACCTTGGGATAGTTCTTCGCGTCCAGTCCTAGGTCTTCATAAACAGTTTCGTCACCTGTGGCGGGTTAGCATGTTAGCGAAGCACAGCACTGGAGTATTGGAGGATTGACCTTTCAGAGATTCGATTCTCTCTTCGTTCTCGTGCTCCAGCTTCTCTAACTCCTCGCCTGGCTGCTCTTCATGCGCCTCCTTCTTATCTGGTTCTGCTGTGGCTGCCTTCCCAAGCTCGTCGGTCGCCTCCCCAATCATGAGGAACTGCGCATTGGGGTAGTCGATGAACTCAGGCTCCAAGGGAACCCATCTATAGTCTCCGAACTTCTGCTGGACACTGCAATAAAGCACTTAGTGTATATACACTATCATAGCACGATCATCGACTCACTTTTCAGGATACTCAGGGTCTTTGGGAAGCTGTGCGTTGGAGGGCCCAGGATATTTGGGGTTCTTCGACTGGACAATAAAACTGCCTTGCCTATGAAGGCCAAAGTCGTGTTGAATTGAGCCCAGTTCTTGCGGAACAGTCAGAATGTAGGCTAGGTGAGAGGCACGCTTTCCAGAGGTTATAGCGTAGACTCCTTCCGCATAGGGTCGCGCTTCCTGAACGGTACGTTCTCCTCGAGTCGATGTTTCATATTTCTCACCCACCATGAAGCTATCGTGGAGATCTTTCATAGATATTCCGGCCTTCTCCACGAATCCCATGTCTCTCTCTTTACCCGAAGTAGGAAATTTCTTCTTTGGCAGAATCATCAAGCGACAGCGTGCGTCAGCTGCAACCGTGCCTTGGTTGGCGTCCAACACTGCACCCAGGGGAGTGGGACGTAGAACAAAGAAACTTCGGGCAACATCCTTCACACTGTGTGGATCCTCAACATTGACTCGAGGCCGGAAGAAGAAGTATATGATTCCCTTTTCGAGAATGTTGGAAGGCACAATGTTTTCTCGTTCTTGCGACTTCCTGACTCCGGCCTCAACCCCTTCTTTTGCTGGCGCCTCAGCAGGCTTTTCTTCTGATTCTGCGGCAGTTACTGTTAGCGATGGTTAAGTATCTCCGCAGAGTTTATTGTTACCGTTGGCGGCTTTCTCTTCATCACGAGGTCCTGGGGCAGCCTCTTCGTTTTCACCTTCTTGGGGTTCTTGTTCTGACTTCTCTGCTCGCTCTTCGGGCTGTTCACTGAGCCCTGGTCGCTGTTAGCGTAACACGACGTAAGAAATTCCATCAGTGTGGTCATACGTCTTGCGGCTTTTTCCTGTTCCTCTTTCTCGTCCTTTTCACCAGGTCCAGGGACTGCTTCTTCCTTTACCTGCTCTTTCTCTTCTGGCCGGTCCTTCTCTTCATGCTTTTGCTGCTCCTGCTCCTTCTCTTCTATCTCATGATCTGGCTCGCGATCAACTTTCTTTTCCCTCTTTGGTTCCGGTCCCTTTTCGGTGGTCTCCTTGCGCTTTGCACCCGCGGTTTTCTTTGGCTTGATATCTCTGGTGCTAGTGATGGCCTCCTTCGCCTTCTGAGCGGCCTGTCGCGACGATGTTCTAGTGGCCATTGTGAGAGAATCGTGTTTGCTCGCGAAGGAGAATTGGGCCAATTGCGCGGATCCGAGATATCTCGATCAATGCGACAGATTTGCGAGCGATTAAAGCGTACGACAAGCAGAGCAAAGGTGAGATGCGAATACGACATCAGTCGCCCCAGTCGGAGCGACTGACCGCAATGAGAGCTGCCTGACGTCATAGAATAAATGTTCCTCAACTGCTTCAGGACTAGGTGCAATTAGACCGGCGTATCGTCACGTGACCCCATGGATACTGATTGAATCAGCACCACACCACACAGACCCAGGGCACTGTAGAATAGTATGTTTATTTATGAGTAAATCAGTCTATGTCCATTTCATCACTAATGTTAGGTTTATTGCTCAGGCTTGCCCCGCTTGCATCCGTGGACTGAGGACTGAGACTAGGGCTTGCAGGCGAATCGGTTTCGGTCGGGCTCCGTGGTGAGAGAGGAGTCCTTTGGTCTTCTTTGAGGCGCAGGCTTCTTCGTCGTAATCTCTTTGGACTCGCCCTAGGTCCTTCGTACTGGATATCGAGAGCTGCCTCATAGACCTGTCGTCGACCACCAGGCACGGAATTTCCTGCGCCAACGGTGGGTGTTTTCCTCTTCCTTCCTCTCCTGTGGCTCGGACGGCACCGCAAGTCAGGATAATCTGAGTCGCAGTGCAGATCTTGCATTGAATTTACCAATTCTCCTTGCCACGACTCGGCATCATTTGGAGCGGGCGAAATGGCTAATCTAGGGACGTGCCTAGGAGCTTCGTCCTCAGGCTCCTCAATAGCGTATGGTTTCACCACCTCAATATCGCCGTCATATCCCGAATCGCGAGAAGAGACATCCTCTACATACACATCTTCCGAAGCTGCCGAGTTGCTTGATCTGGTAGTGGTAGTCGAGCTTGTATGGCTGAATTCTTCATGACTCTCTGGACTTCTTTGTTCGTTGGCGGGCATTTTGAATTAAGCCGACCCTAGGATGACGAGGTCGCGGATAAAGAGTGTCCTTCTCATGCTCCAACATATAGACATCGACATTGATTCTCAAGTCACAGTCCATAGAAGTCCAGGCAGAAATGAGCGTATACGGGTTAATTAGAACCCTTAAGAGGATGATCGTGACATAATTGAGGCCCTGAGATAGCTGGCGGTTTCGACCAGTTGTTGATAGTAGCTCCGTAGCTAACATGAATTGTGGAGCGAAACTCCACTCCACTCATATCGGATTTCCACTTTCACTCCTGGCGCTGATTGGCTAGCAGCGGGGCAGCCATCTCGCATTTACATCTTATGGCCGACATATTTCGAATACTAAAAAAATCAGGCCCTCAGTCATCGATTAGTAGGGAATAATAGCTATGCAGAAATAACCATTTGTTAACCCTAAGCTGGATCATACGTTTATACCCAGTCAAGGAGAATTGTAAGATAAATTCAATCCCTGCGATGGAAGAGGCATAATCAGCATGCTGGAGGCCATGACCTGAGGATGTTGTTACTTTCGAGAAACAGGCAGATTTAACGAGAGTTGTATAGAATGACTCATCAAATTGACTGCTAGTTAACTGAGAGTGACATATACTATTAAATAAATAACGCCTAGTCTCCATTGCGAAGCATGTCGAAAACTTAACGCACCAGTCATTGATAAGCACTAATTACCCAAGGCACGGCTTCGAAGTAGAACTGGGCTGAGGGACACTTAACAAACGCGATTGCTCTCCGGGAAATGCTTCGCATCGCATGAGTAACCGTGCATCATACAGGAAAACATTAATCCTTCACAATTTTGATTGCGCGAAGTATGTCTTCGAGTGACCATCCAGGGCCACCGGGCACAATCTCAGCCCATACTTCTTCTGGAATCGACTCCTCGGGACTTAACAAGCTCCAGTTCGGGCTCGGTTCAGGCTTGATCCATTTGAAGTCCTCAACTTGGCTCCAGCGGTCTTCATTATCCGGACGATCGTGGTCCAGAGCCTGTGAACATGAGTATATGTATTGGAATGGTCTCTAACAGAGAGATCACTTACATATGCTCTGGGGATTCTGCCAAACCGGACGTTGGTGCAATCTTCAATTATGGGGTTGCTGGAGCTGCTCAGGTACACGTCCACGCCAGAACAGTTGTGCATGCGGAACTGGCGACACGACACCACAATCACACTATTTTCGACACCGGTTATATGTGCTGGCCCGTCAATTTGGCCACAGATCAATAAGCTCTCGTTGACATCCTTGACAGTGAGACTGGCATATGGCTTGCCGTTTGCAGTCGGTATGGACATGTCAACGACGCAATGGTTCAAAGATGTGATAGATGCAGGTACAGCCGCTGTCGAGCCTGATGCAGGAAGCATAATATGGAGACCACAATGATCGTTTACGGAGACAGAGGACACAGCTGTGGCCGCGAAAGCCTTACCCTTATTGGAGTCTCCTTTGGATTTGGATTCAGTTTCACTGATACCAGAGGAAAAGGCGGGAACAGACGTCGGTGCGATTTCTGGCCGATGCGACTGAAGGAAATCTGGTTCGTACAAAGGTGTAGATGGGTCATTCGGCGTCTGCCCAGCGGAGGAATCGACCGAAGATGCTCCTGAGGAGCGGAGCCCGGGTAGGCCCCCGTGACCTTGAGCAACTAGTTCAGCGGCATCTGATAGCGAGACAGCTGATGCATTCTTCTTTGTCTTGAAGGTAAATTTGGGGCGAGGCTCAAACGCGGAGCGTGTCTCGGCAAGCTTGTCCTGAAGCGCTTTGATGGCCTGATAAGACAACACTATTAACCAGGTACACACCAAGGCTATGACGGTCATTTACTTACCTCTGCATACACACGTTGGTCATAGGTGGGGATATAGCTTGCTGCATTCTTAACCTCATTAGACAATCTTGCAATTCCAGCTAAGCAATGATCGGTTGCATCCGTCCGTTCCCCTCCTATAAGGGACGTGTCTGCCAGACGGTCCATCTCTTCTTGAAGAGCTACAGGGCAGTGCTTCGACGTCAGAATACTCTGCTAACAGACACAAAACGACAATACCACCTAGACATACCGGTAATCTCATGTTGGAAGTAACGGAAGAATCGTTCCTTCAGTGGAATCTCGGATTTCAGTACGGTCTGGTTCTCGGCCTGCGATGGCCGCCGTGATGGATCGAACGCGAAGGCAGGCTGCGACATTGTTGATAGAGTGACGAAGACAGTTGAGAGCAAGAGTGATGTGGCGAAGTATCATGTGCCGTCGGCTTCTCGGGAATTCAAAGGTCGTATGCGAGTGCCGGAGAAGTAGTGATGACGTCGACGCCGAGATGCCAGCGTCAAGTCAGTTTACGTGCAAACGATGCGACAACTTAATAATGTTTTAGGTAGGATTTGGCGGCCGTTAAGAATGCAATGGACAGGACATGAGTTTGCAATACCATCTGCCTATATGGCTTAAATAGAAGGGACGAGTCAACCTAGTATTAGTCCAAAGGCCCAGTTACACCAATGAAGTGGGAGGGGTTAATTGAGTGTCGCATGCTCTGATCTAGAGAGGTATGGTCTGATGCTAAGTTGATAACTCGATGGCCAGACTTGCAGGTAATCCCTCTAAAGTGGTTACTCACCTAGAATGACGAGCTAAAAGTTTGAGCTCTGGACTCTCCGACTTTTTAAGAGTGAGTGCTCTGTTGTCCAGAAGCACCCCTCCAGCAGCTAAGGTACCTCGCTCATCATATGGTAGGGGTGACGTCGATCACCACTCAACAATCTCCGGAATTCGGAGAATTTCACGCTCCGGAACAGGTACTAGTACGTAGGTAGTTAGCACAGTGGGACTCGGACCCTCCCCAGTATCCTGAAATAATGACTGGCTGCTCTGGTAGGTAGTTGGCGCTTGGCAGGCTGTAAATATTCAAAGGATCAGGAGCAAGCTAGGCCATCAACAACATCACAACTTCCACAAGGGAGGCATCGCATTAAGATAAATGATATTATTACCAATGGGCTAGTACATTGATTGAAGCTGGAAAATGGCAAAAAAACATACAACAGCCAGGATTCGCTGGTGGTCACCCACCCAACTACTAACTGGCCGGCGTGTGGCTTAAGTACGGCTGAGCGGACGGGAAGCCCTGTTTTCCACACCCTATGGTCGTATGTGATAGAGAGAGGATGGCATTTGGAAGATACAGTGTGTAAAGCAGCTCTCTCACTAATTGCAAGAGCATTGATTCTGATACTCTGGGGCCACTTTCTGCGACATTTTTTGGCACACAATACTCCGTATATGTTCCTATAAAGCTATGGGCTGATTCAGATTACCACCACTTTGCGTTGACTGCACCGCCCAACTTACATAGATTTATATCCCTGGCAGTTCCGCCATGTCGGGTCTTCGAATAGGTCCCATTGCATCCGTCTCCACTGCTGACTGATTTCCAAGCGACGAGTTCTGTCTTCGCTGTACTGGAAAATTCCCAGCTGGGACCCATTCCACAAATAGACGGTCAAAGTCCGGGCGCAGGTCAAAATCACTGATTACCTCGGCACCCTCAATGTACCTGATTGCTCTGAGTGATAATTTACCATCCTTGGCCCAAAAGACAAGGATCTCATTTTCCTGTGGGAAGGACAGTGTCAGATTCCCAGGTTTGAAAGCAGCGATGCTTATCTTGCTCGCCGCTTTCTTTAGTTGATATGGAGTGAGGACAGTATTGGCCTTGCACTCGCACATATAGATCTCACCGGCACCATTTGCCATGGCGAACCGTGTTCCTGAAGGCGATTGTGCTGCATGAACGATCCTGACGCTGAGCGGATCGCTGACGATGTTGGGGTCAGCAAGAGAGATTAGCATCGGAGACTCTTTTCCTAAGAATGCTGTCATTATGACAGCAAAATGGAAGCTGTCGTAGAAAACACATGTGAGGTCTCCATCATTGGCCACCCACTATAGAAATTAGCACCAGGCCAGCGACTTCGCTCAAGTGATATCACTTACTGATGGAAGTTTGAACGACCTTGACTTGTCAGGTGTGATTATCCATTGTCCGGCATTCCAGCCCCACACATCAACATAAGCGCAATGGTCGCCCAGGTGCGTTGCTACAACAAAGTGCTTTCCATCGACGGAGAATTGAATCTTTCGCTCGATAACTGCGTTTGGTCTGATTTGGTTGTTGGCGTATTGTCCATCCTTTGAAATAGTTGCCGCTCCGGATGGCGGCTCTTCTCCAAGCAACGGGTATCGATCAAAGTGCTCGCCCAAGGGAACTCTCCGTATAGTTCCTGCACCGATCTCATACACCCGCACCTCTTCCCTGATAGTGAAGGCGACAAACCTGTCGTTACGTGACACCGTCATACATATAGAGGGTACGGGCTGAATCTGGAGTCCAGACTCAATCGTCAGGTACGCATCAGCGATGGTACCAGTGCTATCGAATACTAGCAGCTCGAGGTGCTAGAGACACGTTAGCAAACCGAAAAGAGTCCACATAATCAGCAGGCAGACTTGAGACATATATACCTCTCCAACAGCGGCGATCACAGCGCAACGTCTGTCTCCCGCTGCAGCATATTGAACCCCAGACACGTCGTATCTGTGACTCTTGGTCCTTTGCCCTTCTATGCTTGAAAGCTCAAACCGTATGACCCAGTTAGTGCCTGTTCCCCAAAGGAGCAGAGTTCGTCCTGTCGCGGAAAAGCAGGACCGCGGCTGCCGCGGTAACTTCTGCTTGGTGGAGGCTTTCCTGAATAGTGACGCCCCGCTTGGGAAAGGTATCTTCACGCTTTTGAGCTCCCTAGAAAGACTCCTGGTGCCCTGTCTTTCGCGCAATTGATCAGAAGAGGTATGCAATGAAAGCGGACTAATCAGCTCCGTGACAGACGTATTCGAATGTTTTGTCATAAGATCAGAGAAGCCGAGGTGGCGTGTTACGGGCGAAACAGGACTTCTGGAAAATTCACTAGGGTCTAAGCTGGTAGTGTGGCTGGCAGAGCTTGACTGCGATGTCGTGTCTTTGGAAGCAGAATCGGCTATAGAATACCGTCTATTGCGGTTTGACTCGGATACATCGTGCAACCCAGTTTGTCCTAGCGGTTTGATCATGCGAGCGTGCTGAATTCTGATCTCTCCAGGGCATAACGGACAGGTAATGTTCAGCGTGAGAAACTCTGGGGTCTCCTGCAAATGCTGGTGAAAAAGTTAATTGGGAAGGAAATGGTAAACGCATTCAGCGAGTTCACATTTGCATAGCCTGGTGTAAATGCGTCTGAGAAACTTGAAATATCATACCTCATAGAGAGTGTCGTGGCTAGTCAACTGCTCTTCGAGCAGGGCTTTGGGAACCATGTGGACTGCAGGACAGTCAACAGCGTACAAAACGCTGGTCCGCTTGTCCCGGCTCTGAGGCTGAGCTGCAAGATCCGGCAACGAAGCGTTCTGAAGCCACTGTGTCAAATGACGCTGGTAATCCTGGGAGATCGACTCCAGCTCCCCATTGCAGTCCCACATCTGAACTCGACGACTGATAAGCCATCTCACAAGAAGCCCCAGAGAGTCTTCCAGAACGCCTCTAATGCGTAAAAGGCGCGTCCAGGTGTCTCTGATGCGCCGGGTTTGTAGAGGCGGTTGTCCCTCAGCGTTATGACACAATATGAGAGTTGCGAGGACCTGAAGAGGCGGCGCCGAAAATTCATCGTCGAATGCTGCCATTACAGTTCTCACTAGCTTTTTACGCGTCTCTTGAGCTTGTACAAAGGCATCTTCCGCCTTGCTTGCCGCAGCATTGGAGTATCCTTGTTCTTGTGAGATACGGCGACGGTCAACATGACACTGGATAAGCGCAAACTCGGCGGCGCTTATGATATCGAATAGAGTGCAAAACGAGGTTAGATAATCCGCCTTGTCTGCGACAATACCCGTCAACAAATCTGTCATAAGGGTTTCGGGGGCTATCGAAAAGGGATACTGTCGTCAAATCAGCCTCGTATCACGAGCCATGAGAAGGGCGACACAAACCAGTCCTGACGCGAAAGATGGAAGAGATGTATTATTGGAGATTAGCAGAGCGCTCTGCTTTTTTGCCAGCTCTGGAGAACCAATTTGATCTATCGCTCGTGGTAATAAGTCCATGATCAGATAGCTTTCTGCACTTGATAGATCTGGATGGTGCCATGCTGCCCTCATCGCCCGCTCCAGGTTGAATCTCAGATCCGGTGGAATGGCATCACCACGCAACAGAAGCAGTCGGACCCCGCCAAGCAGAACTTGCGCAATGAAATGACGATGCCGAGCCAGGTCGGGAGGAGCGGGGGTATTAGATGGGAATAAGTCTGACTTGACCCGAATCAAGTACATAAGAGTTGAGAAAACCGCTTCCGAAGGCAAGAGGTACGGCAAAAAGTAAGGATGACAATCGTGCACATTGGTCAAGCCCTGCAGATAAGCTCGCTGTAAGTCGAAGATGGCCTTGATCCAAAGCACAGGTCGTATAAGCGGTTCGATTCGAGAGGCATCATCTTGCATCTGAAATACAGCCAGCTCTGCCGCATGTTCGCCGATGATCTCCCGTAGGATGTTGCCTACATCACGGCGACCGAGTTGTTCCCACACAGCTGCCACGAGCGGATGTGACATGGAGAAGGCGGGGTTGACAGCCCTGCGGGACTTGGATGCAAGACGGATTTATCGCATCAAAAGCGTTTTTGTCAATAGTTATTGCAATTTGAATGAGGACAATACCCCTATTATTGATGGCGAGCTCCAATGGAATTTATCGCGTAGATGGAGATGGAGAAAATGCCCATTGCTAAATTCTTGACAGGCGATGACAGCAAACCGAGACCAATGTCATTCTGTGGAAGATCTGGAGGGGGGTTTTGCTGAAGCGTTTTGTTTCCCGCTGATGCGAGGCTGCGTTGGTGTCTTACACTGCTGATATTGCCTGGCCAGTCAGGATCCCTGCTGTTTGCGCCTGGAGAATCTTCTGCATCGCGGCTCACAACCAACCAGAAGAATTCGCTTCAACTACTGGATGATCATCGGCGCCCTCTCCGAAAGTGTGGTTAATCCCCAAGGTCGTTCAGTTTAACGTGGCACAAATGGCAGAGAAGGGCAAAGGTATCCGCCGTCTGCAGGGATGCAGATAAGAAACTAGACGTTGCACTATTGACAGACTAAGAAATTTTCTAATCCGAATTGAAGAACTCTACTGAAAATGGAGCACGCTTGCAGAGTTATACTCTCAACCCAACGAGGTGAAGTCGCCTAAGGATACGCCGCGAAGTCTTACAGGACCATCCAGGTATCAATCAATCGGCTTAGGAACCCAGATTGCACTACTGCAAGTATTCTCATCCTGCCGAAGATATATATGCCTATCCTTCAAAGTCCTGCATATCACAAGTATTGCAGTAGACGTCCGTCTCAACGTTTTGATGGGCCGTGCCATACTTTAATACCTACTCGATAGGGTCTACCATGGCTATTCCGCACCAGATCCGACCCTCTTCACTTGAGTCCCTCTATGAGTTATGCTCACCGAATACAGCCAAAGTTGCGCTGCACCATCGTTCTCTGTTCTATATCAAGATTAAACATTTAGTTGGGTCACCCAGACGGAAAATATGCTTACTTCCTGCCTGAGACAAAGACCTGCATTCCTCTTGGTCTTGATATTACCTGAATTCTCCGTAGTCCCCGACCAATTAAGGGATTCCTGCTGTGATTGCATGAACGGGCACCATGTCGCCATGAGATATGTTAGTCTTCTGATCGCTGAAAATGTCAGAGCTACCAACTGGTATAAGTAAGGAGTCTTCAAGCTGTTTGTCAAAAATCTTTTGCATTTTCAGCCTCGTGCCTCTACATAAAACTATGCTGTCAGGTGTACGGATAAGGGAATAAGAAAGAAGACGATCTTTTGTATTCACTGCTGATGGTCCAATAACTAAATAGCAACTTCCTGTCACTTCCCCATTGTTCGAAGGAGATGATTAAATGTCCAGGAGGCTGACTTCTCAGATACCGTGAATCAGGTATGTACGTTGTTGCTGGTGGTGCCTTTTGATAGGTGGGCGATCATCTGCCAAATTGAGACTAGCGGGATAAACAAGTCCACTTGTCCACGGAACAAGAAAAGCAATAATCTGCACGGAGTAATCCACTTCAACCGCGGCTCAGCCATTCATTTGATGAACTATGACTGGCGAGAACCAGGTTATCCCTTGCTTCCCGATTGCCCAATTTGGTCAACCATAGAAAGCTCCATAGGGATGAGAATGAAAAGCTTACGCTCCTACCCGGCATCGATACACTGCCCTGAGTTTAACGGCCTCAAATGTCTGCCTCAAACGCCCGAGCTCTGACGATGGCGTTCTCAGCTCCAGGCTAAGTAAGTCCTTTAAGTTTTCAACTCTCATGTCTCTGATTATGAGGAGAAAGAAGTCATCGCACCCCACTAGGCAGGCTAATGCAGGGTCTTCTCCAGGAAAGGCGCAGACTGACAACCGCGCTTCTGCTGTCATTCTGCTCGTGCAAATACTGGCCAACAAGTAGTCACATTCCCTGCCTTGGTGACGTGATGGCTGGATTTTCGCATGCCCCTTCTCCCTTGGGACCCCTGAAATAAGCGATTGGCCATCGGAGCTCACCAAGTCGTACAGCACAAGGATGTACTGTTTACACAAACGGGTTTGCGACCGGCGTACACATGGACCGCGAGCCACGGTTCCAAGACGACCCTTATATTGGTCACTTGCAGCCATTGTTTATATGCTACTCCACAGGAAACGGGGATACTGACGTCCCCACATCTTTAAGTGACAGATAAAGCGGAGTCGCCGTCTGTCTATTGCCGTGATCTCATCGCTATATTGCCCTCTGGATGCGCGATTCCGTATCGTGTAGCTCACATGGCTCCATTCACGTTTCTGGTAGGGATACTATCCCTCTGTATTTGCTGCATTGTTCTTGGTGCAGCTGCAGAGCCCAGCTACGCGGTCGTTGAGCAGCTCAGAAATGTTCCCGACGGCTGGATAAAGCACGATGCAGCGCCAGCGTCTGAATTGATCAGATTTCGGCTGGCTATGAACCAGGAAAGAGCCGCTGAATTCGAGCGAAGGGTCATTGACATGTCAACGCCGGGTCACTCGAGCTATGGACAACATATGAAGCGTGACGATGTCAGGGAATTTCTGCGTCCTCCCGAGGAGGTTTCAGACAAAGTCCTTTCCTGGCTGAGATCAGAGAATGTTCCTGCTGGCTCGATTGAAAGTCATGGCAACTGGGTCACTTTCACTGTCCCGGTATCACAGGCGGAACGTATGCTAAGAACACGCTTTTACGCCTTCCAGCACGTGGAGACAAGTACGACACAAGTCAGAACGCTTGCGTATTCCGTTCCACATGACGTCCACCGCTATATTCAGATGATCCAGCCAACGACTCGCTTTGGACAACCTGCCCGGCATGAACGGCAACCACTTTTCCACGGGACTGTTGCTACCAAGGAAGAGCTGGCGGCGAATTGCTCCACAACCATAACGCCGAACTGCCTTCGCGAATTGTACGGGATTTATGATACCAGAGCCGAACCCGATCCCCGCAACAGACTGGGAGTTTCCGGGTTCCTAGATCAGTACGCACGTTACGACGACTTTGAAAATTTTATGAGATTGTATGCAACCAGTAGGACAGACGTCAACTTCACTGTGGTCTCGATAAATGACGGTCTCAATCTGCAGGACTCGTCCCTGAGCAGTACCGAAGCCAGCCTAGACGTCCAGTATGCCTATTCTTTGGCGTATAAAGCGCTTGGAACCTACTATACAACGGGTGGCCGAGGACCGGTTGTGCCTGAGGAAGGTCAGGATACGAACGTGTCGACCAATGAGCCTTACTTAGATCAACTTCATTATCTTCTTGATCTTCCAGATGAAGAGCTTCCCGCCGTTCTTTCAACCTCGTATGGTGAAGATGAGCAAAGCGTCCCTGAATCATACTCAAATGCAACATGCAATCTGTTCGCGCAGCTTGGCGCACGCGGCGTGTCGATCATCTTCAGCAGCGGTGACTCAGGCGTTGGTTCAACATGCATAACTAACGATGGAACCAAGACAACTCGATTCTTGCCTGTCTTCCCAGCGTCCTGCCCATTTGTTACTGCTGTCGGCGGTACTCACGATATCCAACCCGAGAAAGCAATTAGCTTCTCTAGCGGAGGCTTTTCAGATCACTTTCCACGTCCCTCCTATCAGGATTCAAGCGTTCAAGGCTACCTAGAGCAGCTTGGAAGCAGATGGAACGGGTTATACAACCCGAGCGGGAGAGGTTTCCCTGACGTCGCCGCTCAGGCCACTAACTTTGTCGTCATTGATCACGGGCAAACGTTGAGGGTAGGCGGCACAAGGTCTGTTGTTTAATGAATGTCACTCTCAGAAAGTCGCGCTAACCGTCGTTGTAGTGCATCTGCGCCTGTATTTGCAGCCATAGTCTCGCGATTAAATGCTGCTCGACTTGAGGATGGTTTGCTAAAACTGGGGTTCTTAAATCCATGGCTCTATTCCCTCAACCAGACAGGATTCACAGACATTATTGATGGTGGCTCATCGGGTTGCTATGTTGGCACCAGCAACGAGCAACTGGTTCCCAATGCAAGCTGGAATGCAACGCCAGGATGGGATCCTGTTACCGGGCTTGGGACGCCCATTTATAATACCCTGGTGAAATTGGCCACGAGTGTTTCAAGTACCCCATGAGTTTAACAAAGAGAATTATAAGGCAGTCTAATATTCTGTTAAGTTAGTAGACTATTCCCTTACACCCAAGAGCCCTTGTAAGCATTTTAAGGACCTCCCTGCCTAGCCATCCAGGCTCTCCATGGCTCTCAGATGATATGTGCAGTAAGCGGATATACAATGGGACTGGCAATCGGGGTTAACAGAAGGCACGTCAAAGTTGAACGAAGATGCCCTCCAAAAGTGTCAACTGTCCAGAAGATACGTCAGATCACGTGACACCATTGACCGCCCGCCAAGACAATACTGTCGCTGGAGAAGCTCATGGGAGCTGACAGCACCATCAACCAAGTCTCCGTCTACACCCTCCAACTGCTTCTGTCTGTAGTCTTTCTTTCTCTTCTCACCAGTCTTTGAACAACCTTGAATAGAATCTTCACCTGTTGTCACAGAGAATATTAAGAAGACGTCGCTATCATGGCACACAGCGTCGACCTCCGGTCCCTCGTTTCAGAGCTCCATAATGCTCTCAACCGCAAGCAGCTCGATGCTGCAAACAACCTCCTCAGCCAAGCAAAGCGAACCCTTCTTCTTCAGAATGCGCTGATACCAACACCTTCTACACCATCTGACCTCATTGCGCTCGCTCGTGAAGTTCTGGAACTAGGAGCCCTTGCATCCATCCGGCAGACCGACGCACAAGGCTTCACGAGATATTACCAGCAGCTGCAGCCCTTTTACGACCTTGAGAGGGATGGCGCGGGCTCAGTAAAGGTGGATACTAAGTCTAGCCAGCGCAGCAAGATTACAGGCTTGTATCTGATGCTTTTGCTGAGCATGGGTGATAGCACTAGTTTCCACACCGTGTTGGAAGGCCTGGTTGAGGAGGCGAGTCTACAGGGCAAGCGCGTGGAGGATGATCTGTACATCAAATACCCTGTTGATCTGGAGCGGAGCTTGATGGAGGGAAGTTATGACAAGGTGTGGAGGGAGACTAACTCGGAGAGAGTGCCCTCGGAGGACTTTGCTCTGTTTTCCAACGTGAGTTCAGCCCTTTTCCGTTGTATTCTTTGCTTTTGCTCTGCTGTTGAGATCCCCCTGATGACTCTGTGATCAAATAGGTCCTTGTTGGAACCATCCGGAGTGAAATCGCGGACTGCTCCGAGAAAGCATACCCTTCGCTTCCCATTTCCAACGCCAAGAATCTTCTGTTTCTTGACTCCGAGGGAGCTGTTATTGAGTTCGCTCAGCAACGAGGGTGGGTTCTCCGTGACGGCCGGATATACTTCCCAGTCGAGCCCGAGGCCGCAGCCCGGTCTGAGAAGGATATTCTGGTGGCAAGCAGCACGGTCATCGAGAACACGATAGGCTACGCTCGCGAGCTGGAGACGATTGTCTAGTGGGTCACCACATCTATGCGATGACTATCGTGTGCCTTTTTTGAGTCTTTTCTGGGTTCGGGATGGGGTTGTATCAGTATACCTCGTTTTGCATGATGAATTATGTTCGAGCGTTATCTTATCATGACAAATAAATTCCATTATTTTACCCCTCTGACTGACTTGGAGGTTGTTCCGTCTGTAGATCTACTCTCCATATACAGACTCTCCGATCGTAGAAACTGCTGGAAACACAAACCAGCTCCGATATATCCTTGCCTTCCAAGTCGTATCCCCCCTCCGCTTTCCACACATCAGACGCATAATTCATGCTCTCATGCTCCGTAAACTGTGCTAGCACATCGATACTCCACCCGGATTCAGAGTCATCTGCCCTCTGCGGCCTCCACGTCACCGCCGCCACCCTTGTCCCAGCATGCATACAGCTAGCTAGGATCAGAAACCTCCACCCTTCGCCCTCCGTCTCCGAGGCAGGCCATTTCTCCGTCTTCAGCAGCTGTAGTCTCCAGACACCGCCCCCAAGCGATTCTTCAGCGAGTACCTGGCCCCTACGTGTGGCGTGGTAGACACGCAGATACTCATCATAGCTACCAGTAAGCAGCAAGGGAGCGCCTTCATGGAGCGGAAGAGGCAGAGGAAGGATACTCGTTACTCCAGCCGTATGATGCCGGGCACGGTCGTCATAGTCGAGGACGAGGGGTCCTAGCGGCTCTTCGCCTTCTACCGCTGCTCGCACACTGAATTGGCGTGTATGCAGCGAGCCGAAATCATTCCCTGTGAAGAGGTGGGGAATAGCGCGTTCCTCAGGTGACGAAAGATCTCGAAGTGGCGCCAGAGCCACAAACCATACTTCGATGGGCTGGGTGGCTTCGAATGCCCCCTGTTCGGTAATATTGGATTGCTCTGTTAGCGCTGCCTCTTTCTTGTTGGCGGAGACGGTGCCATAGACGCTCGTCCGGCCGTCGGAGAAGGTGACGGCGAACCCGTCTTGCTCGGGCTGCGGAAACCAGTTCCGAGGAGCCCAGGCTAGGAATAGAGCTGGGGTTGAAGGATCCTCGTGGACGGGTAAGGTCCATAGATGACTGATGGTGGGTTCGGGGTCGGTTGAGAATTTGAAAAGGGCCACGGATGCGGCGCTTGTAGCAATGGCGAGAATGCTTGGATCTCGCGGATGGAAGTGAAGATCAAAGACGGCATATGGCAGTGCTAGCCTTTGGATGAGAGAGCTGAGCGTTTTGTATAGACTATCGGTTAGCCTGGAACTCGGGAGGAAGATAGTACAGATCTCACAGTTCATTGCTCAGCGGACTGAGGTTCCATAACTGGAGGCTTCCGGTCTTCGTCTGTTGCACGTTTCCATCGCTGTCCTTATTCTCGGATAGCAGGTAGGTGCCTATAATGAAGTTGTTTGGTGCTGAAGGGCAGAATTGAAGACAGCTTGGTGGTTGGTCGAGGAAGATGGTCGCTGCAGACGCAGGATGCTGAGGAATTGACATCCCCTCGAGTTATTATATGCTTCACTTTTAATTTTGCTACTTCTGAACGCCCATACAAGTTTTTTCCAGCTTTTCTCGCAGAATGTGTTTACAGACCGACGATGAGGGCATAAGTGTGGGCGGTGAAAATATGAGGATCGTTGATAGCATACTGCCTTGTTTGTCTCTATCTACCTCTCTAGACAACTTTGGATATGGTCCCATTCTGGCAAACGAGGAAATTATCCAGCTTCGGCCATTATGGATACGAGACGATCACTTATCCCAGTCGATGACATCCATGTTTTTTTTTGCTTTTTTTTGGTTGATTTACCCCGCACTGAAGCCTGATTTTACATCCTCTAATTATTAATCCTGATGGCCATCTGCCTTGACGATCTTCGGGCAAATGTCATTGTAATCATAATGTAGAATCTCAGATGAATCATAGCTACCTTCTACATCAACAACTATCATCATGTCAGTCCCATTTAGCCAGTTTCCTTCAACCGCAACCATTGTCCCAGCTCCTTTTCAAGTAGCCGTCCCCGATGAGCAGATAGCCGAGCTGAAGACCCTGGTGAAGCTCGCTAAGATAGCTCCACCTACACTTGAGAATCAGCAACAGGACCGTCGATATGGTGTCACATCCGACTGGCTGACGACCATGCGAGAGAAATGGTTGAACGACTACGACTGGAGAGTTACCGAGGCCCGTATCAATAGCTTCCCTCAGTTCACAACAAGGATCGAGGACATATCGCTGCACTTCGCAGCTTTGTTCTCGGAAAAGAGAGACGCAGTTCCTGTGATACTCCTTCATGGATGGCCTGGTAAAACTCTATTGCCCTCAATTATTTCGTCCGTGCTTATAGAAAAACCATAGGGAGCTTTCTGGAGTTCCTTCCCATGCTTCAACTGTTCAAGGAGGAATACACTCCCACCACATTGCCGTATCACTTAATTGTGCCTTCGCTTCCCGGATATGGGTTCTCGTCTAGCCCACCCTTGGACAAGGAGTATAAGAGCCATGACGTGGCACGAGTGATGGACCAGTTAATGAAAGGACTCGGTTTCGGAGGCGGCTATGTTGCTCAGGGAGGCGATATCGGAAGCCGCATCTCGAGGGTGCTGGCAGTGGATTTCGAAAGTTGTAAAGGTGGGTGCAATTCCGTGCCTTCAATTGCAATACATACTGACGATCTATAGCGGCTCACCGTGAGTTTATTTCTTCTGTGTCTGTCTGAGGTGGTGCCAACAAGTAACAGTAAACTTCTGTACCATCCCACGCCCAGAGGCCTGCTCAGATGACAGCCTATCTGCTTCTGAGAGACGTGGGGTCGAGAGGCTGAACGCCTTCCTAACGACTGGGCTAGCATATGCAATTGAACAAGGCACAAAACCAAGCACCATAGGTCTTGTCCTGTCTACCAACCCCATGGCTCTGCTGGCGTGGTAAGCATAATGATATTCAAAACCGCAAAGCACCCCATTAAATCGCCTGACTAGGGTTGGAGAGAAATTCCTCGATTGGGTGGACGAGCCTCTACCTTTAGAGACCATCCTTGATTTCGTCTCTCTGTATTGGTTTACGGAGACATATCCGCGGGCCATTTACTTTTACCGCGAGGTCTGGGTCCCGATTTCATGAACCTGCAGGGATGCTAATGAAGAGGTCAAACAGGACTTTCCTCACAGAAAGTTCTCCTCCGAACTGAGTACACGGTGGTTCATACACAAACCATTTGGATATTCCTATTTTCCCATGGAACTTTATCCGGCTCCTAGATCCTGGGTGGCCACAACAGGAAATCTGATCTTCTTCAGAGATCACCAAAAGGTATGAACCTTGGTTTCCATTTAAATCCATACCACTGACTTTCTCATTGAGGGCGGTCATTTTGCGGCGCTTGAGCGACCCCAAGTCCTGAAAGCGGACTTGACAGGTTTCATTGAGCAAATTTGGCCAAGCATTGCAGCGGTGGAGTAATAGCCAGAGCTCATTCATGTTGAGAGCAGACGCAAGCCTGAGGCGATTTGCTTCAATTGACTTTTATGAGCAAGCGGCAGCATACTGTCACCTGTTTCCAATGTATATCAATGAACATACAGCATCCTATGAGCCGACTAGGTAGGCAGACATAGTAGATAGGAACATCCACTACGTCCAACATGATGCCGCTTAGCCTCGTATGCTCTGGCTGAAAGTGACAGAAGAATGCAGACAAAGGCAGGTGTCCAACTCCACAAGTCATCTTGTCTTTCGAGAGCATAAAATTGAATGCTTGTTTATTGGGTAAATCCTTGACATTCTGATGGCCACTCTTGTGGATGCCAAACGTCGTGTCTGATCTCGATGTCGTGATCTGCGTGCCTATTGAGTCCTGGTACGGGCAGGGAGCTGAATGTGCCATTCGATACCACGGCGCCACTCTTAGTTGACGAAGCGATAGCAGTAAAGCGTCATTGCGTTCATCATCTTCCAGATTTCGAGCCACTCATCCGTTGTGCTACTAGGCTGAAGACGGCGACAGAGGAGATAAAGAGGATGAGGTTGTAGAACTGCAATTCTCTTCAGCACGAAATCTTGCACTGCATACGATAGATGAGAGCATACAGCTGTCCTTGAGTACTCATTCTCTTCAGCCTCTGTCCTTGCCTCGACAAACAAGCGTCGCAGATTAGGGAGGTTTGCCTAGTAATGAAAATGAATAATTGGTATCCATCATGACAGGCCAGGACTTACCATGACAACAAATTCCAACTCAACAAATGTGCTGGTTATAACGGCGTCAATAATCAAAGAATCCTGGTAGAGTAATGGACCTGAAGTGGACCGGACGGAGTGGGATGGATTGGTGGTGGCTCCGGTTTGGGGAAATCATGAGCCGCGTTTTGTGGACAACTTTTGGGCCCGTGACAATTGACCTAGACCAGACCAGACCTTTTGCTTTCCTTAACCCCATCAGCACCCTTTGAGGGAGACGGATTGCTCCCTACTTTCCTACCTTTTCCATATTCTCTATCAAATTGAGACTGATCTGGGAAACGTGATGCCGGTCTCGTTTTAAGTGTTGCACCGTCACGTCCCCTCAAGTCGAACTGGTCCCTGAAGCTTCGCCGCCGAATTCCCCGCAGTGGTCCGCAACGAAGCACTACTTCTCACCTACGATAGAAATATTGTTTGCGGAGGCGCGACCTAGTCGTCGCTGAAGCTGTCGTGCCCTCAAAATGGCGATGAGTAGGATCCGCGGCGCTTTTGCAGTGCCTAGAAAAGGAGAAACGTTTGAATTGCGAGCTGGTCTTGTGTACGGAGTTCCTCCACCCTACGTAAGTTTCATTTAGTGGACTGTGTCGCTGACAGGAAGAATAGATCTCAGTATGCGTACGAACGGTATGTGGAATGCTTTTGTTTTCTCTCGGAGCTGTTTTGACCATTTACTTCTTGCGCCGCCGAATGTGAGTGCGTTCTAACTCTGTTCCAGGAAAGAAGCCATTCAAAAGACCATCATGGCTATGACACTGGGAAAGGATGTCTCTGCTCTTTTCCCTGACGTTCTCAAGAATATTGCGACGAGCGATCTTGAACAGAAGAAGCTTGTATATCTATATCTCATGTGAGTGTTCCTGAATCTACTCGGTGGTGGCTCCGTTCGCTGATGCCATGCTTCAACTAGGAATTACGCCAAATCTCACCCGGATCTTTGCATTCTCGCCGTGAATACATTTGTACAGGACTCTGAAGACCCCAATCCATTGATTAGGGCACTGGCTATCAGAACAATGGGATGTATTCGGGTGGATAAAATGGTCGACTACATGGAGGAACCGCTCCGCAAGACACTCCGGGACGAATCACCGTATGTCCGAAAGACTGCTGCGATCTGTGTGGCGAAGCTATTCGACTTGAATCCTTCATTGTGTTTGGAAAATGGTTTCCTTGAGATGCTGCAGGAAATGATCGGCGATCCAAATCCTATGGTGGTCGCGAACTCGGTGACCGCGCTTTCAGAAATCCATCATGCCGCTCCTGAGACCCGAGCTCTTCAAGTGACATCTAACGTACTGCGCAAGTTGTTGATGGCCTTGAATGAATGTACCGAGTGGGGTCGGGTCACAATCCTGACAACTCTGGCAGAATACAAAACCAGTGATGTGACGGAATCAGAGCATATTTGCGAGCGAGTCGCGCCACAATTCCAACACGCCAATCCAAGTGTAGTACTTGCAGCGGTCAAGGTCGTTTTCCTGCACATGAAGAACATCAAGCAGGAGTTATCCAGCAACTACTTGAAGAAGATGGCGCCCCCTCTAGGTATTTCTCTTGAGCCCACTTGTCATCCCGAAAGCATGGCACGCTGATATCTATATAGTGACTCTGGTGTCCTCCGCTCCGGAAGTGCAATATGTCGCATTACGAAACATCGATTTGTTGTTGCAGAAGCAGCCCGATATTCTGAACAAAGAGCTGCGGGTTTTCTTCTGCAAGTACAATGACCCTCCCTATGTTAAGTTCCAGAAACTGGAAATTATGGTCCGCATAGCCAACGACCGCAACGTCGATCAGCTCCTCGCAGAACTGCGGGAGTACGCATTGGAAGTCGACATGGATTTCGTGCGGCGCGCCGTGAGAGCAATAGGCCAGGTTGCCATCAAGATCGAGAGTTCATGCGAGAAGTGTGTAAACACATTATTGGATTTGATCAACACCAAAGTGAACTACGTCGTACAGGAGGCTATTGTCGTCATCAAAGACATTTTCCGAAAATACCCTGGATACGAAGGCATCATCCCTACTCTCTGCAAATGCATTGATGAGTTGGATGAACCAAATGCCCGTGCCGCGCTCATATGGATCGTGGGAGAATATGCGGAGAAGATTAGCAATGCTGGCGATATCCTGGCCGGGTTTGTGGAAGGGTTCAACGAAGAATTCTCACAGGTCTGGTTGCTGCGCTCGACTTGTGTATGCCAAGGCTAATTTTTTTTTATCAGACCCAGCTTCAGATTCTTACTGCTGTCGTAAAGCTATTCTTGAAGCGGCCCGAGAAGGCTCAAGGACTGGTTCAGAAAGTTCTCCAGGCGGCAACGGCTGAGAATGATAACCCCGATGTCCGTGACCGAGCCTACGTTTACTGGCGTCTTCTCTCCAATACAAGCGATCCCAATGCTACGAAGAACATTGTTCTTTCCCAAAAGCCTCCTATTGTTACGACGATCCACTCTCTCCCGCCCGCTCTTCTTGAACAGCTGATCGGTGAACTCTCTACTCTTGCATCCGTCTACCACAAACCACCAGAGCAATTTGTCGGTCAGGGCAGATTCGGCGCAGATGCCGTGCAACGTGCTGCTATAGAGTTCGTTGCCTTGCTTCTTAATCCGTTCTTGAGCAGTCAGCTAATATGATGGAACAGGGAACAAATTCAAAACGCCCGTGAAAACCCCTTGGCTGCAGCCGCTGCGGCTGCCGCAGTTACGGGTGCTACGCCCCCGCCACAGGCTCAAAACAACGTTGAGAACCTCCTAGATATCGATTTCGATGGCGCAGCTCCCGCTTCGACCCAGAAAGAACCTGCTAGTGGAATGTCTGGTCTCGAGGGTCTTGCTGGTACTCCCGTTCGAGTAGAGTCTCCCGCTGTTGGCTCGCCCGCTCCTGCCGCAAGCAACAACCTGGATGACCTCCTTGGTGTGTTCGGCGATAGTGGCAGTACCTCCGCATCTGCCAGCACCGCTATTCCCAACGGCGGTGGTGCCGCTGCGGATCTCATGAACGGCTTCTCTGGCCTTGATCTCTCCGCCAACACAGGGGGCAATCAGCAAAGAAAGACCAATGAGGATATTCTATCACTGTTCTAACTCGGGAAAACTCTGGTTATTTGATTATGCGGCGTGACCATCTCAAGGTCAGGAGTAGTATTTACAGTTGTTGATATAGATCCCATACCATTGTCCGATTTGCACCGAGCTGGATATTAATTGACCTGCATAGTTAACAAATCTATCTTTTGTGTTCTCTGTCGCTCGCTCGTTTATCCGCCTATGCTTGGATCCAGTGCGAGTACTAGGCGCTCTCGTATCATGATGCCAAGATATCAGATCACTAACCATTTATGCACGTGATTTCGGTGTGCCGTTGTCGGCGACGCTAATCCCTAAGCAGGCAAGGGCCTCCCCGCGACATTTGAGAAAGATAACTAGTTCAGAGGTGGGATGAATCATCGCCAGACTCGCCTTCGCCCATTCTTTTACAACTGAGTTCCTGATTGCAATTGTTTTGTACACGGAGCTGTCATCTCAATTGAGGACACCTGGCATACTCACGACATCGGATTTTACTTCCTAGTTATGTCTCATACACTTTCGCAAAAATATCTCAGCACACGGGGTGCCTCCTACGGGGTCGGTCGAGAATAATTTAACCTTAGTCCAAAAGATCATTCTGCTGACCTACTGGCTGTATAGCTGTCCTTCGAAGATGTCGTCCTTAAAGGACTGGCGTCCGATGGTGGCCTGTTCATCCCCGAAGAAATCCCTTCGCTTCCTGCGGGATGGGAGACAGAGTGGCGCGACCTCAGTTTTGAAGATCTCGCATATCGTATCATGTCATTGTACATCTCGCCGAGCGAAATCCCCTCGGAAGACCTCCAAGATATCATTAGACGCTCATACGCTACGTTCCGGCACCCTGAGAGGACGCCTCTGGTTGAATTGGATGGAAAACGCAACCTCTACTTGCTCGAATTGTTCCATGGACCAACATTCGCCTTCAAGGACGTCGCGCTACAGTTCCTCGGAAACCTCTTTGAATATTTCTTGGTGCGCAAGAATGAAGGCAAGGAGGGTAAGGACAGACACCACCTGACCGTTATTGGTGCTACTAGTGGCGATACTGGATCGGCAGCGATCTATGGTCTCCGGGGCAAGAAGGATGTCTCCATCTTCATCCTCTTCCCCACTGGACGGGTGTCGCCTATCCAGCAAGCTCAGATGACGACAGTCTTGGATGCCAACGTCCACAACCTGACAGTCGAGGGCTCTTTCGATGATTGCCAGGACATTGTAAAGGCCTTGTTTGCTGATCCTGATCTCAACTCAACCCACAACATTGCTGCTGTTAACTCCATCAACTGGGCTCGTATCCTGGCTCAGATCACATACTACTTTTACTCCTACTTCTCTCTTACCAAGACCTCCGCCTTCTCCAAAGACACGAAGATGCGCTTCGTCGTTCCTTCAGGAAATTTCGGTGACATTCTCGCCGGATGGTTCGCTAAGCGCATGGGTCTTCCCGCTGAGAAGCTTGTCATCGCAACCAACGAGAACGACATCCTGGACCGCTTCTTCCGTAGTGGTGGCCAGTACACCAAGAACACCACTCAGGCCGAAGGCGTCAAGGAGACTCACAGCCCCGCCATGGACATCCTTGTCAGCAGCAACTTTGAGCGTCTCCTCTGGTTCCTTGCATTCCAGGCGGACTGCGCCGGCTCTGTAGACGGAAGACGCAAGCATGCCTGTGAGAGCGTCAGCAATTGGCTCAATCAGCTCAAGACACAGGGTGGTTTCACCGTACCCCAGGCAGTCCTCGAGGGCGCCAAGGCCGAGTTTGAGAGCGAGCGGGTGAGCAACGGCGAGACCATTGACCAGATTAAGTCCACCTACACCTCTTCCTTCCCCTCCAATCTCGGCCCTGGCAGCGCCAAGAGCTCCAAGACTGGCGGTTACATTCTCGACCCTCACTCTGCCGTCGGTGTGCGGGCAGCTCTGCGGTCTATCGAGCGGAATCCTGGTGTCAAGCATATCTCCCTCTCCACAGCCCACCCGGCCAAGTTCGCCAGCGCCGTCGACCTGGCCCTTCGCGCCGAAGACGGGTATGACTTCACCGAGGTTCTTCCTCAGGAATTCATCGGGCTCGAGCAGCGCGAAAGCCGAGTTACTCCTATCCGCGCCGGCGCCGGATGGGTAGGTGTCCGGGAAGTAGTCAAGGCCGAAGTCGAGCAGGAGCTGCAGGGCTTGAGGTAGTGAACTATACCGTCAAAACCTTTTCTTTCTTCTAAATGTATTCTTCTTCTTCATATCCTCTATTTCACTCCGTTTCAATCTTTATTAGAGGTTAAGACTGGTGGAATGGATGCTCCTGCATCATTTCCGCTTAGACCCTGCTTTAACTGCTTTGCATAGAGTAACCTGACTATAGAATCAAAGTCCAATACGTGGCTCGTGGATGAACATTTTCTGCCAGTTTGACATTTTCAGTTATGCATCAGAGGAGTGTCTATGAAAGTGCGAGATGCTGTCCTCGATCACGGTTACTTAAGTCTATGAGAATTGAATCGGATGTTCTAGGTCATAGGCGAACGTACCTGACGTGTTGGAACCAGCTGACTAGATCGGCTCGAAGTTTATCATGTTCGAAGCGTCATTAAAAAGACAGTAGGAAGTGAATGGCCTTATAAAGCATGCATGCAATGTATTTGCTACGCCTGTATTATATTACTATTACTTTGTTATTTGATAACAGTAACTCCGTCCATAACCACGAGCGAAGGAACAACTTTTTCAAAGTAGATGGCCGAAATTTGCTTGCCAGATGATAAACAGAGACCAAGTCAAAAACCGTGCGTGAAGAGAAAATCCAGGATAACAAAAATGTGCCTTTCCCGCCTGTATGGCAGCCAGTCACCTTGAATACGGAAGGCCATCGATGGATGCTCTAAAGCATGAGCATGACAACCCAGATACCAGCCAGGAGACCGGCGGCAGGCTCGAACTGGGAAGCAGAGCCAGTGAGAGCAGTCTCAGCTGGCGGCGGCGAGACGGCAGTGGGTTGACCAGGAACAGAGGGCTGCTCAGGAGCAGAGGGCTGCTCAGGCACAGAGGGCTGGCCAGGAACAGAAGGCTGCTCAGGCGCAGAGGGCTGACCAGGGACAGAAGGCTGGCCGGGAACGGAGGGCTGGCCAGGAACAGAAGGCTGGCCGGGAACAGAGGGCTGGCCGGGAACAGAAGGCTGGCCAGGAACAGAAGGCTGGCCGGGAGCAGAAGGCTGGCCGGGAACGGAGGGCTGGCCAGGAACAGAAGGCTGGCCGGGAACAGAGGGCTGGCCGGGAACAGAAGGCTGGCCAGGAACAGAAGGCTGGCCGGGAGCAGAAGGCTGGCCGGGAGCAGAAGGCTGGCCGGGAACAGAGGGCTGGCCGGGAACAGAGGGCTGGCCGGGAACAGAAGGCTGGCCGGGAACGGAGGGCTGGCCGGGAACAGAAGGCTGGCCGGGAACAGAGGGCTGGCCAGGAACAGAAGGCTGGCCTGGAACAGAGGGCTGACCAGGGACAGAAGGCTGGCCAGGAACAGAGGGCTGACCAGGGACAGAAGGCTGGCTAGGAGCTGTAGGCTGTCCAGGGGCAACAGGAACTGGCTGCACAGGGGGAGGAACAGTGCTGTTGGTGAAAGGAGCGGGCCTGGGGGGTGGGACAACAGTAGTGTTCTGGCCGGGGACACCCGTTGGGACAACCTTTGGAGGTGGCACAATAGTAGTCGCGTTTTGAGTCGGGACTGAAGTCGGGACAGAAGTCGCGTTTTGAGTCGGGACAAAAGTCGGGATTGAAGTCGCGTTTTGAGTTGGGACAGAAGTCGGGACAGAAGTCGGGACAGAAGTCGGGACAGAAGTCGGAACCAGAGGATGGTTAGGCACAGTTCCAGTGGGCACGACCACTCGAGTCTCGGTGTTCGAGTCCTCAACGGTAGTGGTAGTCACAGTGATTGTACTAGTCAGAGTGATAGGAATAGTCAAAGTCTTGGTTCCAGAAGTGACTTTCGTGTGGGAAACTGCGATGATAGTATTAAGACACATGCGCTTGAAAAGGTCAGGTGGAGCATCATACCTGGGCAGGTTGTGGTCAAGTACGTTGCCGTCCTGGTGACCCAGTGAGGCTCAGCAGTGGCTGGCCACTTGGTGGGAGGGGTGTGACCAGGGTAACCAGAATGACCCTATTACCGCAATGTCAGTGTCCTCCATGCAGAAGGTAAGAGAGGCTAGGGCGGGCTACGCATACCTCGTCATTGCCCTTGTTTGGCACAATGCCACCCAAGGCTGGCCCAGCCAGAGCCAGAAGTGCAATGCCAGAGTTGACCATTTTGAAAATTGATTTCTTGCTTTTGAGACAAAAGTTTCTGGATAACAATAAATGAATTCCCGAAGGAAGCAAGAAAACGAATGAAGAGTCCGAGAGCGAGCGACTTTCTTGAACAAAAAGGTGAAAGAAAGAATTGAAGGGAAAAGAGTCAGGATCGCAGGAGGAACTCTACTTTATATCTCGAGGGTGGAGTCGCTTGATGTTTTCAAGAGATTACTGGTAATGGTAGTGATACCATGTCGTACCCACGATCAACGAGGATGACGACCAATATCTGGTCCCAGGTAACTCGAAAGTTGATTGGCCTCCGACCCGAGTAGGCTGATAATACCCCATTGAACCATGGATAATAGAGGTACCGATGTAATGCTATCAAGAGAAGACTCTTATGTGAGAGCCTGTCGTGTGTCAAGACCAGGAGATCGAGGTAACATCTCCGAGTTTCATTCGGATGAAAGGCCGAGGATACCCTTGTCAGCCTCCCAAGAGACGGGGAGACAAGAGGAGGCACGGAAGTCTAGGGGCCAGAAGTGATGGCGTCACCAACATCAACTAGTGAGACGAGGGTAACATGAACCAGCATTGCTGGATGGAGTCCTCTCAGATCCTGAGATCTTGTCACAAAAAAAGGCACCTCACGCGAAAATAGGAACAAGCCGCTCACAGCTCGGCGCCACCGTGGAGCCTCAGTCAGAGATGGTCGAACCACACTGCAGAAAGGCGACTGAAGTAACGCTTGGAATGTGGAGTTTGAAATGGGTACGCCCATTCAATGCTACCTGCCGAAGCTTAAAGAAGGAACAAAAGGTACTGGAGTCAATCCAGCAGGCTTAGCCAATCTCCATAGTTGAGGCCCATGTAAGTGGAGGCCAGAGCACTGCTCAGCTCGCTGCGAGAGAAGCGCCTTCATGCCCAAATGCTGACTATTGTCTCCACCAGTGTTGTCAAACGCTTTCATAAGGTCCTTGATCGACGATGACGCACATCAGATCCATGGCAAATCTGGTATGCTCTGCTACCGTTTTTAAACAAGTGAGGTCTTCTAAACGCAAGTACGACGGTAGAAGAACCCCAGGGAACATTTGAGGCCAATGGTGGTGGAGCCTTTCTGAATGTAACAAGGATCTCTCTTGATTGGATAGCTCCGCGAGGATCAGGGCAGATGTAGGCATCATACCACTCGAGATGCGCCAGAGAGAGGTGGAGATCTCTGACGTTGAACGACCTTACAACAATACCGCAAGCGGACGTTGAAAGGGGAAGGAAGGTCGTTCCTGGCGAGGTTGTGGTTGCATGAGACTTCTAGGGAAATTGACCGTTTGCGGACGTAGGCTTAACAGGGTAGTCAGTGTCACGTGAACTGTAAGCACATTCCAAGCTGCCCTATCGATAAGGATAAGGGCTAGGGCTGATACAAGTCACTCTCGTTCCATTTAGAGGCACGCGTTTGGGACGCGTCTCGCGTCGATGGATGTGGATTGCTTGAATGATATTGTAGCCCAGAGAGTCGATGAAGTTATCCCACTGCCCATCGTCAACCAGATACATAATGCCTCACTCAGTTTCCTCTGCCGAGTCGTCCGCTCACGATCATGATGATGAGATACTCCAAGATACCCCTGCGACTGATGCGCATTCTAGCGCTACGGAAGATGAAGCTCCAATCGCGCTAGAAAATCAGGCAACAGGCGTGAGGCTAGAAGATATGTTCAGCGATGAGGACAACGATGAGGAATTTCCAGCTTCGAATGCTCCAGATCCGCAAAATGAGGCGACAGCACCCCAAGCTGCTTCGGAGTAAGCGCATTTTGTTCTTGCATTTGAGTATGGCATTGACGTTAGATGTTCATTCAGGCCCGCTCCTCAATCGGCACAAGTCGACACAGATATAATGCTCGCTTTCTATCAGCGTCTATTTCCATTCCGCTACCTCTTTCAGTGGCTGAACCATGGAATTATACCCTCTCCTGATTTTGGGAACCGCGAATTCGCTCTTACTCTTCAGAATGACGCATATCTTCGTTATCAATCATATGCGACTGCAGATCTGTGAGTAGGGAGAAGTTGTGGGCCTATAACTCATTGATTCCTGACAAATGCTTCCCTTAGATTCCGTAAGGACATCTTGAAAATGAACCCTTCGAGATTTGAGATCGGTCCCGTGTATAACACAAACCCGCGGGACCGGAAAACACTACGAGGCGGTCAGATGAAACCAATCTCCAAAGAGCTAGTATTCGATATCGATTTGACAGATTATGACGACATTCGGTCTTGCTGCACCAAAGCAAATATTTGTCGAAAATGCTGGACTTTCGTGACTATGGCGATGAAAGTGGTGGATACTGCGTTGCGTGAAGACTTTGGCTTCGAGCACATCCTTTGGGTGTACTCAGGTCGTCGTGGTGCTCACGCATGGGTGTGCGATGCCCGTGCTCGTTGTCTCCCCGATGACCGGCGCAGGGCCATTGCCGGCTATCTCGACGTTGTGAGAGGAGGATCCCAAAGCGGGAAGCGCGTGAATATAAAGCGGCCGTTACATCCGCATATGTCCCGTAGTCTTGAAATTCTCAAACCCTTCTTCGCCCAAACTACACTTATCGACCAGGATACATTCGCAAGCTCAGAACAAGCAGAGCGCCTCCTCTCATTGCTGCCGGACAAGACACTGAATGATGCACTGCGCAAGAAATGGGATTCGTCGCCTGGCCGGTCCAGTACGAACAAATGGGCGGACATCGACGCGCTTGCAAAGACTGGCAAGAGCAGCACTCTTAATCCTACTACTCTGAGAGACGCGAAACAGGATATCGTACTCGAATATACATACCCGCGACTCGACGCTGAAGTCAGCAAGAAAATGATCCATTTACTCAAGAGCCCTTTTGTCATCCATCCCGGTACTGGGCGTGTTTGTGTTCCCATTGACGCCAAAAAAGCGGACGGATTCGATCCTCTTTCCGTCCCAACAGTCACTCAATTACTGGCGGAGATAGATGCCTGGGATGCTGAGCACTCTAGCGGTAATGCAGGCGCCGAAGCTGGTCAAGATGAAAGCCACACACCTAGCGACTCCCAGGGAAGTCGCAAATTGCAAGATTACGAGAAGACCAGCCTTAAGCCATATATTGACTACTTCCGTTCGTTCATCGCTTCTCTAAACAAAGAGGAACGCGTCGGCAAACGAGGAAATGAAGATCCGGATGAGGTAAAATCGGAAAGCATGGAATTTTAAGGGCATTCACTGTTTGCATTCGTTCCGATATATGGCTGGGTTCTTGATATTGGGATTTGCAGGTTTCTATTCTTAGCGGAAGTATTGGTTTATGCTGGCGAAGTAAAGGCGTTTATAGGTGTTGGTTAGGCTGTATATAAGCCACGCAATTGAATCAACGACCCGATGCCAAAATTCGTACTTTATTGGTCACTATTCGCTACTATGGTAAACTCGGCGGTAATTTTGATGACGGCTTGAATGAGAGGTTTGACATTCTCAATTAGATGTGAACTACGTACAACACATGATCCTGAATTCGTTTCTAATGATACAATGGGGGAATAGCGGATAAGTAGTTATGATTTTTCAATGGATTTTGGTACAATGCACGAGAAGACCTAGTAAGGACTTCAGAGCACTTTTTCGCCGAAAAGATTTCGGTATTTAAGCGGCGACGAAGTTCTTGACGTCTGCGACCAGCAATGTTAGCTACACGAGCGAAGGCGTAATGACAGTGATTAAACTTACTCTCGAGCCAGCGGACGTATTCCTTCTGCTCCTTGACCTGAATGTAGTCGGGGATCATGTTGGCGAGCTCAGCATTGATGCCTCTCTCTTCGAGGTAGCGTTCGAGGAAGGTCTGCAGGTCTTCGTCAAGGTTCTCGAAAGGAGGACCAGCGTAGAGGCTCTGTCTGGTCCAATCTTGCTCGGCAGTTTGTGCGTGGGCGAGGTCAGGCTTAGAGAAGTATGACACCTCCTCGATCTGGAACAGACCATCCTGAGCAACGGTCTGGATCAGGAGAGAACCGTTGCCGGGCTTTTCGATGGTGATGTTAACACGAGCAGGGAAGCTGGGTTCCATATCACGGTCTAGATCATCAATTTCGCGGTCGGCCGGAGCAATGCGATCCTCGGGGTGCTGAGCAACAGTACCGGGCGCACCGCGACCTTGGTTAACGGGCTGGTGGCCCTGGAAGTCCATCTCATCGGCGAAAGCGCTGTCATCGAAATCCTCCTGTTCACTCAGGTTCTGGAGATCGGCGACGGTGAAGGTGAGTCGGATCCTGTCCGTAGATGGAAGTATAAGTGGAGGAGCCGAAGGTCTCTGGTGAAGAGATACTTACTCCTCATTGCCAAACTTCTTGCTCAAAACAACTTCCTGTTCACCAGGAACATCCTTGACCTATGCACAATACGTGAGTCCGTGCTAAAATCATTGATACTTGTGGTCCGTATACTCACCTCCCAGGAGTTGTTCTGGAGGACATACTGGATGTTCTGCACGGAGGTCTCAAGATCCTCTAGGCCGGAGGCCTTCTCATGTTTCAATTCATCCTCCAGCTTCGCAACAAGTTCAATGTCGCCTTGTACAAAGAAAATGGGTGTTAGCTTGATGTTTTGCTGAATAAAACCAGCTTTGTGAAACCACCGGAACTCGTGCCCGATCAACAAATGAAGCCCGGAAAGAGAAAATTTGAACTATCATGTCCTCCATGAATACCTTGGATAATAAACTTTATAGAGGACTTTACCTTCGGCAGGAGATTGTCTGAAAGCACTAGAGGTAGAGAAAGCAGCGTAGGAGGGTCTTGTAGCCTGCTTCAACGAAGCTTGCAGAAAGCCATTCTTGGGAACTGACAGGAAGGACGACCGTGAGGCGGTAGCGATGGACCGCGAGAGTGTGCGAGGCACGGAACGCGCAAATGTACGAAGAGAAAGCATCTTAAAGATGGATGAAAAATTGATGCGCAAAAATGGCAGATAAGAAGGTGGTAATCAGAAGGTATGAAGTTGAAGAGAGGAAGTTTTGAATCTGGTGTGAGGCGAACCGATGATGTTAACCTTCCGACCCGGCCGCCAAGACTAGGGAGCTTCTGCCATTTCCGATGATCCAACTACTTATCTACAAAGGACAGGATGAGCCTGCTTACACAAAAAAACAAGAAAAAGAAGTATATTCTTTGATCCCAGCTACTTTTACTATATCTGTGTTTTGTCTGCATTGGGTTTTGACCCCATGGGTGTCGGATGGGGTCCGGATTCGAGCTCAATAGCAACCTGGGGCGATGGGGACTGTGTACTTCGCTACTCCAGTGTGGCAGTATAGTATGATTACTTCACGCTCAATATGCAGAGCGGTGTAACTTAGTCGGGTTCTAAACTCGAATCTCTGATGGATTGATGATGCACAGCAAAATTGCCTGCGGCATGTACTGGGTCAGTCATATGTAGGATCATCACCGAAGATCATCTGACTCGTTATGTATATTAAGAAGATCATTAGGAAGAGATAGGAGAAACCAGCCTCATGAAAGTCCCTTGGGTGGAAAAGCCGACGGCTGTTTCCCACCATCTTTGGTTATTCTGATGAATTTCATCATGCTAAGGCTGGACCAGTCTCCGTTCCACGATGCGAGGCCTTTGATCACAGCTTCTTGGCTTAAATCGGGCATCCAAAATCCAGTCTTAAACTCTTTGTTCTCGACCTCTGTCCGTTGTAGTAAGGCTTCTTCACGCTTGCTTGGAGGCCGGCCTTTCCTCCGCTCACTCTGTAATTGTTCGATCTCAGGGACGCTACGGTTAATATACCTAGCCAAGCAGGTGTCAGCATGCGACTGTGCAGGAAAAGTAATGACATAGACATACCGCACGACCAAGTCCTTCATATCATCTTCTGAGAACGGTTTAGATTCTTTCGCAACGGTTTCTTGGAAGTACGTGACGCGATCAACTGGAGAGAGGGTCTTAGAATCAGCTCAACAAGCCCGCAGAGAAAAGTGAAGTATATACTGACTGTAAGACTGTCTTCCACGGGCCATCAATGCTGAGACTCGGGCTACTCGATCATCCCTTGCGTTGGCTCGGCGCAATCTCTTCGCATCTCTGCTGTTCTCATGAAGTGCATCAATCACACCGCGCTTCTTTGAAATATGTTTGTGCACTTTCGCGAAAGACTTCGGCATTGTATTGATTCAAATCTCCTATGCTTGCTAGGAGTAGAGGGGTAGTCTATGCGAATTCACCATCCGCTAAGTCGAAACTTCCTTTTTTGATAATTTTCTGGTACAGACGGCAGAATCAACAGGCGGTGACTCCGAAAGTAGAGACCGCCTCCCTCAACCCAATCAGAGCTGCTCTCTTGATATACCGCGTTCACGCGTCGATGGTGAACGAGAAGGAACGAACATTCCAGCCTCGTTGTCAGGGCCCAGAATCTTGTCTCTGGGTTGTTGGTCAGGGTGGCTGACTACTGTCATTGATCACTATTTTATAGGAACGCGGTATCCCAGCAGCCACGCACTCAGACTCTTCGAACCTTCAGCCCAAGAACGTCAGAGCCGATGCCCGTCTTGGCCAGTTAGGTGAACGGCAGGAGTGTCTTGCCTTTGCAAGAGTGCCCACCATGGGCATTAAAGGTTGGCTTTTCCCCTCTTCGCCATGATGAATGACAGAGATACTGATTGATTATGCAGGACTCCACGGCCTTCTCAAATCAATTCAGAAGCCATGTCACGTTAAAAAGTTCAAAGGGCAAACCCTCGGAGTAGATGCGTATGGCTGGCTACATCGCGGCACTGTTGCCTGTGCTGTCGATCTCGTACTCGACAGGCCTACAACGAAGTATGTGATCAGCCAAGGCGTTTCGCGATGGCATGACTAATTTTTGTCCAGACATGTCGAATTCGTCCTCAATCGTGTCCGCATGCTCCTCTACTTCGGGGTAACCCCGTACCTTGTCTTCGATGGAGACAATCTCCCCAGTAAATCCGGTACCGAGTCGGAGCGGCTTCAGAAGCGGGAGGCAAGTAAAGCTCTTGGATTGGAGCTTCAACGCAAGGGCCGTATGGCAGAGGCCTACCAGGAACTACAAAAGGCCGTGGATGTGACTCCTTATATGGCTCGCCAATTGATCGAGGAACTGAAGAAGGTGGAAGTCCAATATGTCGTCGCGCCGTACGAGGCAGATGCACAGCTGGTATATCTTGAACGGCAGGGCATCATCAATGGGATTATATCTGAAGACTCGGATTTACTTGTCTTCGGCGCCAAGAGATTACTGTCTAAACTCGACCAACATGGCGATTGCATTGAGATTGATCGAGCAGACTTTGCGGCCTGTCGCGAGGTCAACTTGATAGGATGGACAGATGCTGACTTCCGACGGATGTGTATCCTTAGTGGCTGCGATTATCTTCCCAACATCCCCAGAATGGGTCTGAAAACAGCTTATCGGAGCATACGAAAGTACAAGAACGTTGAGAAAGCACTTCGTATGCTGCAGTTTGACGGTCAATTTCACGTTCCCGCTGGTTACCTTGAGAATTTCAAGCAAGCCGAGCTCACGTTCCTATACCAGAGAGTTTTCTGTCCTAAGGCCGGCAAGCTCGTCCCTTTGACTCAGCCCGAAAAGGATGTGAACTTGGAGGAACTGCCTTTCATCGGTCGCGATGTGGATGCAGAAATCGCGCTCGGTGTTGCACTTGGCGACTTGGATCCAACGACGAAAGAGCAAATTGTGCTAAAGCCCCCAGTTCCTGGGAAGATGGCAAGCGGAATTACTCGGCGGCAGACGCTCGGCTCTGCGGCAGAGTTGAAGCCGAAGAAACCCATCAGCGCATTCTTTACTCCAAAGCGGATGCCGTTGGCTGAACTCGACCCTAACAGTTTAACGCCGTCTCCGAGTCAGCAACGACTGCTGGAGCGTCATGCCAATAGTTCGTGGGAGAGCAGCCCTGCGCCATCGCGGCCAGACGTTACGAGGTCGGCGTCTGCCCTGGGTTCCTCCAACCGTTTATCAAGTCCCCTTGTCAGAAGTGTGGAGCGTACCTCTTTCTTGGCTCGCGCGGCTAAAGCGTCAACTTTTCAACCCGCCAAACGGCAACGCCTTTGCGCCGACACGGAGGAAGAAAACTTACCGGAGCGTGCAGACTGCCGTAGTCGTTTCTTCGCGCCTTGCACCAACAGCTCTAGTCCAAGTGGCTCGAAGGCTGCTCGAACCAAACGCAAATCGACTTTGGAAGTTTTCTCCGATGAGGTAGCAGAGCAAATAATGACGTACCTACCTGACCCCGCTCACAGGTCTAGCGACTCCAAGGAAGGTGTTGATTCGCCCAGATCGTCTATGTCAGACGAGAATGATGGCAAACCAGTGCTGTCAAAGTACATCTTCAAGCCCCAGTCTAAGGAGAGTACCTCTGGCGCGTCCCGCAATCCGACGTTATCAACCTTGTCTGGTCCTTTCCCGCGGCGCCGGCTCACTCCCTTGCAGCGCCTTGGTCAAACCGCTCTTGCTCGTCCTCGATCTGTGAATGCCCTGCCCCAGACAAAGGCATTCGTCCATCCCAGCCTGGTTGAACGTTCAGCGACAACCTCTACCCAGGGCAGCGAAGACTTGATTGTTCCGAACACCGATGACGAAGATGATGGCGATGATACCAACAAAACGCAGGACCCGGTCAATCTGGAACAATTCTTATATGCCAGATAACAGAGAGGTTCTCGGATTGTTGGACCAGATTCGGTTGGTTTGCATGGAGGGAACATTGACTCAACGGAGTACAACGGCGTACTTGGGACGACTTGCATACTACTACTTTGCATTGATACTTTTGGTATACCCATATCTGAGTTGGGCGCTCTTGTTGGCCTAGAAAGTTTGGGAGGCTTTTGACGTTGCAAGTGAAAAGACATGGTTAAACTGGGAGTAATATACATACAGAACAGATCCGCCCTTGGCTTTTTTTCTAGTATCATGGAGACTTACAAGGAACAGTTCGATAGCTTTTTAATGTTATTGCGCCTGTCTATGTTGGGCAGTGGAGTTTACTGGACACCTGAAAATCGCGAGGCTGGATCGATGAGGTTACCGATAAGCGTGACGCTAGACCTATCAAGGGATAGCCCTATGAGTGGGTCAATCTGGTCTGAGATGGGCACGAGCGGGGCTGCCTGAAAGCGCAGGCGGTCGGGCATGGTTACCGGGGAACGGGCGGCGTAAACAAAAGGCGTTGGCCCAGCCTCCTGCATTGTATGGAGTCAAGTCTCCCAGCCACCAGGTACAGCACAGCATCATCATCATTTGTGTCATCGTCAGGATCCTGATGCTGTAGCTGTCCCTCGTTGTGAAAACTTTGAAGCAGAGAAGGAGGTTTAGGCCGAAATTGTGGAATTGTCCAGCTACGCTCCCTTCCCTCTCGTTCCCCTCCATTGTTCTTCCTAAACTATACCCTCTCGCATACTTGCTCGTTTTTGACACATACCTATCTTCGCCAAATCTGATATTACAGACTGTTTTGAGTTGAGATTCTGACCATCTCGATTGAATAATTAGGTGTCATTCCTTGAAAGAAGTCACATTCTTTGAAAGGCTCTGTCAAGTTCGTCAACTAGATCGCATTGAACTATTCGAGCGACCCATCCAAGCTTCGATCCACAACATCCACATTCCATACCACATTTTTACAGCATTGTCAACTCATCTGAACATCTTATCTTATCTCAGTGATCTAGATCCGCACACAGTAGTGGTGTACTCGAAGTCAACCTGCCCTCCATCAAGTTCGACTCGCCCAGGAACGTCTGGTGACCGCCGCTCTCGCCGTAGAGTGACCAGCAGCGGCGCTATAGGCACTCCTTCTCGGGAGTCCGAGAAGTGAGCTACTGGGTGTGAAGGAAAGGCGCACGGGAGATCTGAATCTGCTCTCGCAATGGCTCTTCGAATTGGCGCCGGGCTTGCCCGTATGTGGTGCCCTTCCCATTTACTTCGTATTCCAGTATACTGACTATGCATCAGGGTTTATTCCAATGATTGGCTATCATCATGTTCTCATGATAATCATTGCTGTGGCGATCATCCTTCTCTGTGAGTTCTCTGTCTGCCACATGTGCGGAATGTCGCTAACTTGTCCTAGCCTTACTACTGGCCGGATGTTCATCATCATCACCACAAATACCGGATATCTTTCTGATATCTTTATACTATGAGCGGTATAATCCAGTCTTCGACAAGGCGCAGGTGGACCCTGGCGTGGTAACAGCGACGGCAAATATCGTTGGTGGTGCCGAAATGGAGGTCCGCGTGGGATATTTCGGTATCTGCGTCCAACCCGCAGGCGGAGCCTACATCTGCAACTCCAACGCCACGGCATTGGCTGAGATTGTAACCGTCGACCAAGATCCATTGAATCTAATCTGGGTGGCATCGACATTCAAAGACGCAGTGGTGTTCCCATATTTGCTGTAAGTTCTTTGACTTCATCTGTCTGTGTGGCATTTGCTGACTCGTCCAGTATCGTTGCGGTCATCCTGGCCTTTCTCTGCTTTATCCTCTTGGCCACATTCCCCGGCTGGCACGAAGAGATCAATTCCACCGTCTCAGAACAAGAGGTTAAGCCATTTCCCTCGCGGCCCGTGTCCCAAGCTGCCTTGGCGCTCAACTTCGTCGCATCTGTTTTTGTGCTTGTGTCGGTCCTTTGGCAGCATACAGCATCAGTTGCTGCAACAACAATAGCGCAGGACATGGGCAATGGGAGCGTCAAGTCAGGAGTTGGAACGTCCGCCATGGTGCTTGGCTGGTTCGGCTTTGTCCTCTTAGTGGTCGTAACGATAGGTCTCTTGGTGATGATACTAAGCATCAAACTGCTGAAGCAGTTGACGGATGAAGAATAAGCGCCATAATCCGCAGCACTCTTGCATTTTTGATGTTTTTACGACGCATTTTCTATGTTTAATTGATCGTCATGTTTTCACGAAAGACACACGAATAATACGACAACTGGGATTGGGAAACGGGTATGGAACGGAACTACAAGATTCATGAAAGGGACGTCCTGTTACGTCTACACGATGAATTGGGCAATCTTCCACAGGCACGTGGAAAACCTTGGTTAGATGACTTATGACGGATTTTTTTTTTTTTTCGTTTTAATTTCTTATCATGTATAAAAGACGATCCCCCTTTGTTTCTGCCTCTTTTTGATTTGAATCATCGCTCGGTCGACACGAATGGAAAGTGGACATAATGGGTTGATGACTTCTTCTGGTTGGGAGATCTTTGTGCTTGAATGTCAATGCTCGACAATGATACAACAATTACCATATGAATCAAGATGATAGATGAACTTATGCTACCAAATGATACATTTGTTTACATATCTTGCGGATCATGTAGACAAATGGGATGGAACATCACCACCCTCCTGCCATTGACTGACTAAACTGACCTGATCCTTGCACCATAACTATACATGATATGAATTTCGATTTTTGCAGAACCAGGAATGGGGTGTCCAACACCCCAGAGGGCTTATAGCTCAGGTTGTACTCCATATGACGAAGGCCATCATGATAGTGTAGGTGTATCAGCAAGAAAATGTTTATATGAACTTCATTCGTACTTAATCATCCAGGTCTTCGTAAAGTCCAAGTATTAATGACATGGCCTTGTCATAGCTTTGCACAAGACGCTGATCTTGCAGGCATTCACTTTGGATGGATTGTAGATTTGCAAGTCTGTTGATCTAGCTGATCTAGTTCCGGTCATTGCTCGTGACATATATGTATATATGGTGGGAACAGAAATGTGGGCTTGAATTGCTTTGCAAGCGTTGTCAACGAGAACCCAGTCAATGTATTAGATCAGTTGTTTCCTTCGCGTTGACCTGTAGATGACGTCGGATTCGATGGGAATGCTGTAATGCGACAACCAATCCAATGGACCTGGTCAAGTCACTTGACAATTGGCCAGATTAACGGAGATAATACGTGATCGGGTAACCCAAGAATTCGCACTGCGCCAGATCCTGGAAAGGAGCTTTCACACTAGGATAATCGAGGAGCTGCAATGGGCCCTCGGAGTGAGACACCGGCTCCCATCGATCGAAATTGTTGACGGCGTCCAGCGTCTGCTTATACCCGCGCGCCTGGAGGTACTCCGGCGCGGGATTCGGCTGACCAGACCTAACAAACTCCGCAAAGTATGCAGACACGAGCTGCATGGAAAAGAGGTCGAGGGGTTCGCGCAGGGTGGTTAGCGTTCCAAAGACCCAGGGAAGGTCTGCGCCATGGAGACGGAAATAGGGCAGCTCTGGGTCACCGTTCGGGAACTCTGGCGTTGCGGGAGGGCCGCCGAGGTTGTTAGGGTCGTAGCCACCGGTTGTCCTCTGTATCTGATAAAAGTATGAAGGTTGGAACACCCCAGAGGTAACACCAGCAAAGACAGTTGCCTGATCGATACAGCGGAATTGCAGGTCTGTCGCTACCCGTTGGGAGACGTTGAAAGCGTCCAAAGTCACGTTGCCGGTGTCGTGGTATGGGAATAGGCCCGAGTCGATGACGAACTGTGCGTATTTCTTACTGATACCTAGGGCTGCTTGGATGCCTTCAAGCTCGGAACTAACAGGAGCTTTGGGATACGTGGGAACGAAGCGCCGTCGTTGGCGACAATGCCAAACATGACCGGTACGTTAGAAGTGGTGACATCTTTCCGAAGTAGATCGAGCTCCTTTGTTGTCACATAATGGCCGTCTTGGACGACGTAACGCGCAACAGTCTGTAATCCAACGAGGGTTGATGCAGGAACACGCCTAAGGCAAGAGATCTTCTGTTCAAGACTGCCGCTGTTGCAGCCTGCTTCAGAGAAGATTTGCGGACCCGCAAGCTTATAGGACTCGTCGGGCGTAAGATATGAACTGTATGTCGTTGCGTAGTCGCTCTCCAACCCTAACCCAGCACCGCCGCCCAGGTTCGACATGGCAATGGCGCCTTGGAACTTCCCTGAAGCTGGAGGAGAACCTAGTAGCACTCTGACCGAGCCGGCGCCGGCAGATTCACCGATGATGGTGATCTTCTTTGGATCACCTCCGAATTGCGCGATATTCTTTATAGTCCACTGTCACTGTTATGTTAGTCTCAGAGGCATCTATATGGAGAAGTGGGAATAGTACCTCAAGGGCAAGAATCTGGTCTGAGATCCCATAGTTTCCGGTAATATCAGTCCCAGGAATAGCCAGAAATCCCAGTGTCGACAGCCGATAGTTGAATGTGACAACCACAAGATCCTCGCGTGATGCCAGGTTACCACCGTCCGTAAGCGGATCTGCACCGGTTCCTCCAGTAAAGCCACCACCATGAATCCAGAACATGACAGGCTTCAGGCCCTCTTGCGAACCCTTCTTCGGTATGTATGGGGTCTGAATGTTCAGGTACAGACAGTCTTCACTGCCGCCACCGCTCTGAGCACATGCAGAACCGTACTTGGTCGCGTGGATGGTTTGGTCTCTATGCGAATAGGGTATTGCGTGCTTGAAGCGCCCAGGAGGGTCAGCATATGGAATACCTAAGAAGCGAAACGACTTTTGATCACGGAAACCAATATACGAGTTGCCTTCGGATATTACTCGCAGCTGCTTCGGGCGACTATCTGCGTCCTCAATCACGGAGTCGTTGCCGGTCTGGGTGCACAAAACGGGAAGCCTTGCATTCTGACGTGGAAAGCTGGAGACAGCAAAATCATCCGAGTCTTTGGGAACAGAAAGCACGCCTTCACGAATATAAAAGTGTGCGTCCGACTTCGTTTTCCCTGTGTGTGCAAGCCATGTAAACAGATTTTTGAAATCTTCTTTGTGGTCACGAAGGCTTGTTTGGGAGATCAGCGTCTCTCCAAATTGCTGACATGCTTCACGCACATCATGCTGGTGCATTGGGTCAAGTAGGATTGCACTGATGTGGTTTGAGGCGTCCGATGCATTCAGATTGTTCTGATAGAGGAGCGTGAGAGAAGTCTTTTCATTGGCCACAGAAACATGATGCGGCACGAGTCCGAGCACAGTAGGGACAATATTCCCAAGGACGAAGGATCGCATCATCATCTCTATTATGTTAATTGATGGATTCTCATACCATCGTCTTGTATTGAAGCAAAAGGAAAGGCGTCGGATTGACAGTTCCCTATTCGGGAGAAGTATTGTTCGACAGTAAAGTGACACCTCACCAATGAACCTTTATGAGAAGTCCTCTCCGCAAGAGTTACGAAGACGCTCCATGTATTTGAAGTCCCCGCAGATTCTGGATAAATCGCCAAGTAGAACTAGAGGAATCGCCCACAAATCGTGGAGTCCCTTGGAGACGGAAATCAGCCGGTAAGGAAGGGGACCTCAGTCCGGAAGCATGCTGATTAGGCCGTCTGGGGCTAAAATCGACGAGAATATGACCCGAAGGCGAAGAGCCTGTATTAAAGCCGAGCGCATTGAAGAAATAGATCGTATTTGTCTCCTAGCCATCGCGGGAGTCCAACTTTAGCCGAGGACTCATCTCGACCTCGAAGGGAGTCAGCCAATTCTGCAGTACAGCCGACCAGCCAAGAATTGACTAGTTCGAGTAATTGAGTGCGGCCTGAGACTTTAGCCAAAGTTTGAGGTTATACTCGTTCCTTAACGAGATGAACTCATTTCCCCTACCCGTAAATTGGTTCTGGTTAAGAGTCAAGAGGGGTCTAGTTAGCCACATGGCACTAATATAGGGGAATCCACAAATCGGGGGAATGAAACGAGTTGAGATTGTACGGACAAAAAAGGTCTAGATTCCAGTGACCAAATGTGCACGAGGATGTTTGTCGCATTGAGAAGGTTTTGATCTTCTGAGCAAAGTGTTGTAAGGATAGGTAAGTCATAAGGGAGGACAGAGAGTAGTAGTCTGGACAGACATGGAGACGGTAGTGGACGCTTCGATCTTCTTTTGATCCCTCTTTAAAGACTTGGGGTTTGGCTTTGTCAGACAGGCGGAAACATGTGACACAGTAGGATGTAACAGGTAGAGGGAGACAAGTTGGATATATTATGACTACATCTAGTTGCTAATTGTAAGCTAATATGAGAAATGCAATGGCTGGTGGTCTTCAACATAATGTCTGGTGAATGCATTTCGACGCAGAAGTCAGGTACTAAGATTCTCGGAAAATGGCAAAAAGGCCAATATAAAAGCCGCCATGCTGAATCAATTATAATCGAAAGGCGTCATTTCACCTCCCAGAAAGACTCCGACGCCGAGATCGACCACAGGGACAATGGATGTTCATATGACAAATAAGATGCAGCAATTCCCAAGGAAATCAACCCTAATCGCCAGCTCAGTATTAGTAGTTCATGACGGGTCCAGCACCACCCGGTCCAGGCTTGTCTTCGTAACCGCCATCATATCCAACGTGATCGTCCAAGGATCGATAGCCAGCAGGACCGCCATCGCGTCCACGGGCCCGACCACGCGTGCCTCCTCGGCTTGAGTGGCCCTTACCACGTGGCGCTCCTCCCCGGCCGCGACCACTGCGGTGCGAGCCACCACGTCGCAGTCCGTCATCATGATGGCGGCTGCTCCCACCATGACGGGAATTATAGTATGGCTGTGGCCTTGTCTGGGATAGCGGCTCATCATTCTGACAGGATTGCGGATACAGGATGTCCTGATCACGTTCTTGCTGATGGCGTCTCTTGCGGTTCTTGTTCAAAAACTGACTCTCCCATTCGCCCTCATGGGGATTCTCTTCTTCCACACGCAAAACAACTTTTTCACCGACAACAGTTTCAAAAGTCAGAGCTTTTTCTGCTGGTACAGGATGCCAGTTCTGGATCTTGCCTGCATCGATAGGACGCGCGCCTTTGCGCACAGCTAGAACTATCACGGGCAGTGGGTTCTCTGTGTAGTACTTCTCCGTCGCGGGAACAGGGGCCACTCGAGCAGCCCACACCTTGTTCTCAAAGACAGCAGTCCCAGTGACCTGCCATGTGAGCTTCTTGCCAATGCCGCCGACCTTGTTCAAAATAGATCGGGGGGCAGGGCGCGGGGTAATGAGGATACTGTTAGCCATGTATTTCAGATCATTGGATTCAGCAAGCCCAGAGGGCAGAAGCGGGGTCAGTAGCTGGCTGATCAACTGATTCGAGTCTGCGTTAGATATTAAATATCCAGTGTAAAAGATGGTGCGCTTGATGCGCAGACGACCATATGGCGATTGGGTTGCATTCGATGTAGCTTGGCGGATTGACTTATTGTGAGAATTGATCATACGCTGTACCTCGGCAGTTTCAACTACAGGGGATAGGAAGGTACATCCTTCCGCGACCTGAATCACCTCTGCATTGATCGGCTTCCGCGGTGCTGGTACAACCTGCAGCGACCTGTTCAAATCCTCGAAGAAGTCTCGAAAGCCCTTGACACTAGCGCCGAATGAGTAATCTCTGAGGCAAGGACGTCTGACAGAAGGCTTACTGTTTCACTCGATCTTCATAGACCCTAATCTCGTCGGCCTGCTCATAAGTGAGAACGAGGTCTTGAAGGAAGGTCTGCTTGAACTCCATGGTGGTTGAAAAGCGTTCACTGTTGGGCCCCACTTCAGGCTTGAGACAGATGAGGTCAAACTCCAGCTTTTTGCTGCCCACCATGCGCCGAATAATATCCGCGAAGCCATTCTCACTTCGGCCCGTCAGAAGTACTGTGAGGGCGTCCTTCTGCTCCATACTCAGCTCGACCAGCCGAACCTGCGGCCAGTCAGCGAACCATACCAAACCATACAAGACATTTCGAGTCACACAATCTGTTCATTCCACCAGCCATTCCAAGCTCGTGTCTCCTCCTTTTCCATGCCTTCTCCTGTAGCTGCGAGCAATGCCGGGTCGTGCCACCATCCTCCATTTGTGAAGCTTTCAAGACTTTGTAGAAATCCGATCGTCGGGCCATTCCAAAGTTGCGGATTCGGCAAGGGACTCAAGAATACTGCACAATATGAGCTTCGAAATACAGAAGCAACTGCTAACGGGAGCTCTCACGGGTGTTGTCGAAGTCGTATACATGAATAGCTCTTACCTGCGATACCGCTGTTGTATGGAGAGAGTTAGTAAAGAAATTCAAGAAATTAGCCCACGTGAAAACAAATCTCCTACCTGGTAAATCTTTGTTGATGATGGACCAGCGCTTCAACCCTGTTATGGTACGTGAGATAAGTTGATTGCCATTCGCATGGTTCGAGAAACCATTTCCATTGGCTTTCCCTCGTGCCATGCTTGCGGCAGAGCTAAGAGGAGCAAAGCAGTTTTCAGCGATTACAGATCTGGCAGACCTCATCATTTTCCCACCATGGTTTCAGCGTTGCGAGTTGCGTGGGTGAATCTCCAGGAAGTCGGCTTTCCACAGGTTTTTGGTTTTTCCCGCCACAACGTGACCTCCGCCCGGAGTAGCTGTGACAAACTGACCGGCTCTTTCTTCGCCGATGACATTCATCTCACCAAAACTCAGATCGATTCCCTTGATTCGAAAATCATTCTAATGTCTGATGTCTAGAGATGTCGACGTGCGACAGGAGATCCTGCATAAGACGCTCCAAGAAGTAGCGCAAGAGGACAATGGCGATGAGCTGGCTAACCCGTGCGTCATCTGCCTAGAGGCAATCACAGAACCAGCTGTCACGGTGCCTTGCGCGCATGCGAATTTCGACTTTTTATGTATCGTGAGCTGGCTGGAACAGCGCCGTAACTGTCCGTTATGTATGCCTCCCTATCTCTGCAATCGACCCTCGCTTTCGGTTCACTTTGTACTAACATTCCTAGGCAAGAGTGATGTTCACACTGTCAAGTACGAGCTTGAGAACCCCCAAGGTCCGAAGCTTTACAAACTACCTGCTGTTCCTCCATCCGCTGCAAATGCGCCTGACTCTACATCTCAACACCGAGGGCTGTTATCCCGTGGTCCTCGCCACCGACGTCAGCCCGCAGAAAGCCCACGACCCCGAGAGCCGGACGATCCCATTATACGGCGGCAATATGTCTACCGTCATCAGCTTTACTCACTAAGAGTCGGCTCGAACAGACTCTCCCAGTACCGCGAACTATCACCAGAATCGTTCAATCGTGACGAGGAGCTGGTCTCTCGGGCACGGAAATGGATCCGGCGCGAACTTCGGGTGTTTGCTTTCTTAAATCCGGAAGGAGAGGCTGGACCAGGCCCTAGTCGGGTGGCTCGGCCTGGTCAGCAGCGTCTTGAGAGCCGACGGGGGAGTAATGCCGAGTTTTTACTCGAGTACGTTATTGCGATTCTCCGCACTGTTGATATCAAGGGCAGTGCGGGGCAGGCGGAAGAGCTCTTACGCGACTTCCTAGGAAGAGACAATGCGCGCTTGTTCTTGCATGAGTTACAGGCTTGGTTGCGAAGTCCTTATACGTCCCTGGAGGATTGGGATCGCCATGTTCAGTACGAGGATAGTACTCCTGGAGGCCCTTTCTCTCGCCCCGCCGGTGAAGACTCCGGGGCCTCTGATCGGACCGCGACTCCGGTCTACCGAGGTGCACAACGCTCATTCCGCGGCAGAGTATCAAAACCTCATCGTCCCCGAGGGTGTCAACCACCAGGTAGATCGAGAGATGCCTTGGCGCAAGCAAGACGGCTACAATATGCACGGGACAGATATATTCCTGACTGATTTGCGGAAGCGGTTGAAGATCACTTATGTTACGGAATAATGAGGCATGCCGAATAGAATAACGCTATAAACATAGACTAATGCATATATGGCCAAATGGTATCTTCAATGCTTATGTGTTGTAGTCATTCCTCGTGAGTACTGTAGATGCAGACCTTGTGTGGCCAATTCCCCGCCACCTATCTCCTGCGAAAGCGTCCAGCGCCCCGGCCTTTACTGTTCTTGTTTCGAATCTTCAAAGAGCGGTAGTTTGCGTGCGCCTCGGGGTTCACCTTGCGCGCACGAACCTTCTTGGTCTCCTCTGCTTCTATCACTGGCTTGGAGGGTTTTGCCGGATCTTCTGTTGGCTGTGGTTGGGCAACTCCGATAGCTTCTTTCATCTTCTCCGAGAAGCTCTTGCTCTTAGTAACAGGTTTGATATCCTCCCCATATTCAGGATCGGAATCAAGGTCTGGCTCCGAAATGGTGTGAAGTGAGACTTGATCATCTTCATCATCGAACTCCTCATTTTGTTTTTCACTAAAGACAGCATCGAGAGCCCTCGGCTGTTGTGTTTCGGGGACTGCTGCAGGCTCGGCGGGTTCCTCACCAGCAGCCTGGTGTCTGTTTTCATCGTCCGACGCCGACTGCGGCTTCGAGGCCGGCTTCGAGATGACAGGCTTCATGCGCACCCTGCGCGTTGTACGTTTCTGCCCCTTCTTTTTCCAGTGCCGGCCGATGATTTCAGCGGGCGCCTGGCTATCAGCAACTTCAACATTCAGCGCTGCCTGCTCCGCCTCAATTTCGCGAAGGACGTCCAAATCGTCTTCCAGGCGTTCTTCTTCCATGTCGCGCAGACCTTGCACGAGCGCAGAGAGACCCTTTCCGACGAATTGCGGTGGTTTGCGCACAGCGATCGGACTCAGGCTGGGATTGGCAGAGTGAGAGGTAGCGTATCGTGCTGAGTTTGACCGTCGCAGGAATGACGGGGTCTCGGGCCCGGCCACGTCCCTGGCAGTGCCCTCGGGATCGGTCGGAGGACCCAGGTTCCTCTCAGTAATATGATTGCCATCCTCAACCATTGCGGAATAGCGCAATGTAGTCGGGGTCGCGAATAGCGCTGATAGCATCCACTTTTTTCCGGACGATGCGGGGGTCCGTCCGAGCCTTGGGCTCTCCTCTTCTCCGTCTTCGTCTTCTTCCATGATTGTGTCCATGGTCTTTCGTTTCGACGGGGTCCGGACATTTGCGGCACGTACGCTTGCCACGCGATCTGCTGAGGGTGTTGCTGTGCTTCCGCCAGATTCTGACAAGAGATCGAAAAGACCTAGGGCCTTTCCGTCGCGTTGAGGGGTAGGACCGATGGCTGTTTTCAGTGGTGTGCGGTGCGTTGATGGACTGAAGAGTCTACGCAACGCCGTAGGCGAAATATAAGGATCCACCTGGGAAGGATGGGAACTCGAGAGTCGATTCTTGGATGGCGTTTCCAAAGCACCTTTGGCGGTTTTTCGTGGCGTAGAGGAATTCTGAATAGCATCCGGGCCGTCCTTAAATGCGCGTTTGCGCTTTTTAGGTCGCTCTTCTAGCTGGACAGACTTTGGGTCGTCTGGGTTTGGCGAGGACGATTCGAGCGCTTTCAGTCGAGAGTACTCTTTGTATTTGGCAGCTGTTGATAACGCCGTGTCAGTTTCTCTTCTACTTAAATTAAAAGGTAGATTATCGTACCAATCTCGGGGACCTTCTTGATATCTTTTCGTTCTGCTTTTCTCCCACCATTTTGCGCTGCAAAAGCCCTCTCCCACTCTTTCAGTTCCGCGCGCAAGTTGGCAGATTGAGTCACGATCTCAGAAATGGCGACACTTGCCATTTTCCATTTCAAGTGTCAGTTAACTATCAGATCTTATCGCGATGACGGATATCTACAATAGATATCAATTTGTTCAGTCATAGTCCTTCTTAACAGCAAATCGTCCGCCCCTTGACGCGGTCGCGAATCAATTAACGCGGGTTTGAAAGCGCGGGTGACGTAGCGCGTTACTACAACTGAACGGTCACATGACAGCCTCAACGGGAAACTATGCACAGTAGGGCATAGGGCAGTTTTCGAGGGCTATCCTCAGGCGTCCTCTTGATGCAATTGAGATAAATTAGGATTTAGGGATAATCTGCTTTATTTGATTGTGCCTTTGTGGCTGTGTAGCTGGCGCATACTGAGAGGTGAATCAGCAAATACTGAAACAGAGATAGCCGTATTGAAAGGTACTCAGTCACAGCGCAGCAAGGTTACTTTAATCGCCTTGCATTTCGCAGAAACATTGAAATATATGCGGACATGAGTATAAATGCTGTCAAATGCACCATGAATACTAGTAAGACCGGCGATTTGGCGTCTCCAGACCGAGAACACATTCGGGCCCGAAGCTGGTCTTTGAGGCAGCAACATTCGGGAATAACGCCAGCTCGGGATTTTCGGTCTTATGCCGCTCGGAGTTGACGCATTTGAAGGTATATATAGTAGGAGTGGTAATCAGACCATCTTTGACCATTGTCGCATGTGTTCCTAAGATTTATTTGATGACCGTTAGATAAGCGCCTCGCTAACTTGTGATCATAAACATCTACGGAGTACCCCCGTCGCGATCGCAGATCCCACCAAGATGTTACGAGCGCTTTTATCATTTGGTCAGCGCAACACAGAGTACATCTTTCCAACCGTTGATCCAACAAAGGATGGACCAGACTGCAAGCAAGATTGCGCCGATTGCACAGTCGAATTTCCGTCCAAGGTGAAAATCGAGAGCTTGACGCCGCTCTACGGACACATCAAACGATTCGATACACACGTGCTGGTGGCTACGGGAAAGTCAGACTGGGTTGAAAGAGTGACGCAGGAGAAGGGCAGCTTGATGGAAGCATTGGACTCTGTCAAGCCGCGACAGGGTGTACGTATCTCTCCAGGGCTTTACGAACTGTCTTCTGACAGAGTCAGCGAATGATGATATCTGCGTCAAATCTCCGCTCGCCGGAAGATCTAGAGACCGAGAAGGACAATAAGGGAAATACCGTGCTGATTCTACCTTCATTCACGTTTGTGGACTGCGTGAAGCCCGAGGATGTGCGAGAGCTGGTTGACCGCTACATCGACACACCGCAAGACGCAGGAACCTCACAGTCGGACTCTGGACTTATTTCAAGACCGTGCGAGTATGATTACGTCGTGCTTTTATGTTCGCATAAAAGGCGAGATGCCCGTTGCGGAATCACGGCACCGTTAATCAAGAAAGAACTTGAACGGCATCTGCGTCCTCTTGACCTATATCGCGATGCATATGATGAGCGCCCCGGTGGTGTCGGGATATTCTTCGTCTCACATGTCGGCGGTCATAAATTCGCAGCTAATGTTATGATTTATCGCAAGAAGGAGCAGCAGATGATCTGGCTGGCACGGGTCAGGCCGGAACATTGCGAAGGCATTGTGAAATACACCCTTTTACAGGGGAAACTGGTACATCCGGAGAGTCAGCTTAGGGGAGGGTTTGATCGACTTCGAGGATTGACGAGTTGGTGATTGGATTATGGTGGAGTGATTAAGAAACCTTAGCCTTACTAATGTAAATGAAAACTGGAGTAACAGACGAGAAGGCAACCAGGATGTCTTTCGCGCCAGCCACGGCCGAGAGCACTGAGTCGCCGAGCGATCCTTCAGCTTCGGCGTTCCAGCGCATCTCAATACGGAAGGCTCGGGGGACTAGGGCTGGCTGAAAAGGCTTGCAATCTGACTCGCTCATAGATTCGTTGATCGTAGCCTTGTTGTCAGAATCCAGCAGACCACGGAGTACGCCTTGCTGACGGTTAGCTTAGAGGTAATTCCTCTTTGGATATGATGCCCTTTAGGCAACGAGATTATTGAAGTGCGTAGACTGACACAGGACTATGGACGGGCTGAAATAAGGTACCTACCTAGGCCCATCTATGGTATGATTACCGTAAAAAAAAAACGCGAGACAGTAGCGCTCCGTAATTGATGAAGGTGGATCTACGGCATTATTTATTTGTCGATGTCTAAAAGAGAAGCACCACCGTTATCTACGGTAGATAGACTCAAGACTCTACGGAGTAGACCACCAGTCAGACCAGTGATATATAGTCCAAGTTGAACGGATCGAGTAAGACGGCCGAGGACGATCTGGTGCCTGAGACCCTTAGGCCTCACTTCTTTCCCAATTCGACAATCAAGTGAGACCTTGGCGGAGAGGATTGCCCGATTTGGTTAAGAAGCCCGGTGGACCACACACGTCAGCTCTTGAACCATTCCCGCTCATTCCCTATGAAAAGCCCCGAGCCTGCGCCCGCTTACTGGTAAGTTTCGAGAACGGGTAAAAAAGGATGAGAAAGGAGAATGAAGCATCCTTGGAAGTCGTCGGTTTCAATATAATAATGACGATTATGTATTATCGATCATGACAGAATTCCAACAGAAAATGGGGCCTCCAGACCCGGAGCAGCCCCAACCACCAGAGCAACGCGTGCGCAAGAGGCGCAGACGCACTATGGCCTGCACGCAATGTCGCAGCAGAAAGCTCCGTTGCGATCGTGAATATCCCACATGCGGCCGATGTCTGAAGAGCAAAACCCCTACCAAATGCACCTATGAGGATGGCTTCCTGTGGCAGCAACCCAATACAGTTGCATCGCCCGTCTTCTCCGACCGAGGTTCCACAGTACTGGCTCAGATGCCCCGAGTCGATCGGGCGCCCGCACTCACAACCCCGGACTCGGGGATAAGCAGTCTGCCGCCTCGGTCACAACCACCACCATTGCCCTCTACACCGCAGTGCCGTCATGGAGAAGAGAAACGAAGCTTTCTCGAGACTGTTCTCGGAGCCCCCAAGGCGGGTGTCAACCAGGAACCGTATGTGAACACCGAAGTGCTGCAGCGGCCCCGGCATCCTCCTGAGAGCCGGCACGAGGCACAGCGACAACCGTTGGAAGATGACGACGAGCTTGCATCTCCTTCGCAGCAGCTAGATATCCTACCGCGTATAATGATGCGAGGGAAGGAGACCAAAACTCGGTTCAATGGGTCAGGCATACTTGCCAACTTGATCGCGCAGGTAAGTTCCTGCCATATGCCGTTGACTTTCTTGCTCGGTAATGCTTTGGCAGTTCCCAGACATCAGGTCATTTGCGGAGGAGGTGCGACTGTCGAGTCCGAACCTTACACAGCTCCGCTTCGACCTGGAAAGGGTAAAGCGGGGACTGTGGAAAAGAAAGCCGTTGAATGAGTCGTTTCCGGTGCCGGACACAAAGTCGCTCATCGACATGCTACCCTCCCGTCGAACAGTTGATGAACTAGTAGTCTTGTATCTGACCTGTATCGAGTCCACCCATCGCATCCTTCACGTCCCGTCGTTTCTCAAGGAGCTGGACGAGTTCTGGGCGCAGAAGGACAATCCCGCTTTGGTATCAACTGGCTTTGTCGTGCAACTCCTCCTAGTTCTTGCCTGCGCTTGGAATCTAGCAGACTTTGATACCCTCCAGCTGAAGAACGAAGCTAGCCTCAAGTGCTATACTCCGGTCGAGTGGGTTTTGCACGTCGAAAAGTGGCTGGATAACGCGCATATCAAACGGCCAGAGATTACGGCTCTCAGAATACAGATCCTCCTGATCATTGCCCAAAATGGTTTCGGGATGAAACGGAGCCATGCCTGGCTTGCTACGGGAACGCTGGTCAAACAGGCCATGATAGCTGGATATCACCGCGATCCTAGCCGGTACACCAAGATCTCCGTCTTCAATAAGGAGATGCGCAGACGAATCTGGACGACCATTGTCGAACTCGATCTTCAGGTTGCCCTTGAGCGGGGAATGCCCCCCTCGGTTCAAGAATCGGACTATGATACAGCTCCGGCCTCGAACATCAACGACAATGAAATTCAGGAGACCAGTACAGAGCTTCCCAGAGAGAGGCCGCTCCATGAAATAACCGATTCGTCCTTCCAGGCGGTCCTCACGCAATCACTCCCATTGCGTCTCAAAGCGTGCTCTCTGATGCATTCTCCTCGGATCAGCTGCCGCTACGAGGAGATTCAACGTCTGGACTGGGAGCTCGGAAGACATCTTCAGAAGATCCCGGCTTGGCCGACTGCACAGAATGACGACTGTCAGAGCAAGAACAAAGTTACTCTACTCAAATCGCTCCTGGAAACGAAAATTGCTCACAGTCTTCTCTCCGTTCATACCCCCTTCGCAATCGAAGCCCCACGGGAGCCGCTCTTTGCACCCTCCGCCCGATCACGCCTAGAGGTTGCCACCCTCATCCTTTCCAACCAAAAGCGCCTTCATGAAACGTCGAAACAATTGTCTCTTTGTAATTTTGGGGAGTGGACAGTGCAGGCATTCTGTACAGTTTGTCAGATATTGCACGCAGGAAGTAGCACCCACAGTGAGTGACCCGTCATCTGCGAATTTCAAGACATTGGCTCGATGTCATTACTAACGTTTACTCGCAGCATCTTCTCCTACTTTCCTCACACACACGCTACCGGGGCTTCCCGAATCCCTCGTCTCGTTGCTCGAGATGGTCTTGGCCTCTGTTGAGACGCGGCTTCTTCTTGTGGTCAAGGGAGCAAAGGAGTACTTCTTCATGTCGACGCTCCTGGCGTTGGTCAAGGCGAAATTGTGGCCGGCTCAGGCGAATGTCTTTAAACAAGAGGTTGTCGACCGCGTGATCTATTTTGCGCAAACCCTCTTTTCGCGACATGCCAATTGCGCTCACTTGGGCGACCGAGGGCAGGGCTGCTTTGGAACAGACCAGGTTAATGCTGGCCGCCTCCCACTTGCTGTCGTCCACTCCGCTGACACACCCTTCTCTTCCAGGTCCCTAGTTTGGCATCTGGTCCTGGTATGGCGTTTCCTCTTGCCGCAGATCTAAACGGCGCTCCTCAATCGCCAGGCTTCGGTGTCGTGGTAAGTACTTGAGCCTTTCCCAATTCACTCGCTTATCTGATGGCGTGGAATCTAGCCTTATGGAGAGATAGACCCCTTTCTGGAGGTCTTCGACTGGGCGGACTTGACAGGAATCACTCTTGGAGAATGACGTGTCAAAATGCTATGGGCTGGAACCAATGACGTTCCATGATGTATTATTGTGAATTCTATGTATATGATATACGAGTGTTTGCTGGCCGGGATATGATCGCGTTCTCCGTCATAGTGGGCTTGGGAATGTGGGCCACCCTTGGGCGACGAAGGTCTGATCTCACTCGGGTCGATCCCGATCGGGACATCTTCTTCCCTGTACATAATGTAGCATGATAACATGATCACTGACGAAAGAAGTGATTTTCCCGAAGATTCAGAAGCATGATCAAGGCAGGAAAGACATCCACTTGAGCCTTAGCGACTAGCTATCCAGTTTGCTGGAGGTTGGACATCCATTGATCTACAGGTGCTCCACATGTAAAGTAATGTAGATAACCAATCTGACGTTTGACTTTCAGCACCTGAATAGGAACATTCATTAATATGCTCAGGTGCTCAGAGTAGCATAGAGTAGGAGAATCTCGGTTGACTATGACTATGTGTGTGAGTGCTTAGGTGCCATGTCCATAAGGCACCCTTCCAATCGGAGGCCGGTGACGGAGTATATGATAGCATTGAGTTTTAAGACTTTTAGTCCCTTACGCCCCTTACTTTTCCGGCCCATTCTCACAATGACATTGGCTCTTGCCCCTGCCGTTGCAGTGGAGAATCTGCTCTTGGATCAACAGGGAAAATTGGCACCGTCCACGGGGGTCCATTCTGTGATCCAGTTAGGCATCACTTTCTCACGGTACCAGGCTGCTAGTAATACTGTACCGAACAAGCTTCTTGTTTTAATCTGAAACGTGCACTAAGCTGTTTACCCTCAACTAGTGCGGAATACTGCTGCCTTCGCATGATGTGTTATTGTTCTTCTAGATTTAGCTAAAAGCTAGTCGAGACACTATCATCTCCATGTCTCCAGGCATCTATCCATTTCATGCCTCGTTGCAACAGACTGTTGACGCTTCCATCCCATCACTGTCTTGGCGTCTGTGACATGATATCATTCCGTTACCGCGATCATCATGAGCATTGTTCCTTGACTGCCTATATTTTTAGGAGACCGTTAGTGGTCGATTTCCTTAGATTTGTCATATCTTTATCACAACACAAAGGAGAGAAAGCGACGACGCAATGTTTCGTATACAGCTCCTGCTACAGGCCTGTGTACTCTTCCACCAAGCAGTAGTCGGATCGCCGTCCTTATCGCCAAAGGAAAAATCGGCTCTCTTCTCCAACACGGATAAGTACCCGCTCCCCAATCAGGGCAATGTCATTACCCACGACCCCAACATCATCGAGTACAACGACACCTTTTACCTCTTCATGGGAGGCGTCCACATCCCCATCAGCAAGGCCTCAAGTCTCGACGGGCCCTGGACAAGAGTCGGAACAGTCCTCGATGGACCCAGCATCATCGAGAAACAGAACCGGACTCGACCCTGGGCGCCGACGGTGGTCCAGCACAACGGCTCATTCTACTGCTACTACACGATCAGCACCCCCGGCAGCCGCAACAGCTCCGTCGGCGTCGCAACGACCGATTCCCTCGACAGCGGGAAATGGACCGATCACGGAGCGCTGATCAACACGGGGTCCGGGAAACTGTCGCACATCTACCCCTACAACGAGTCGAATGCGATCGATGCGTCGTTTATCGTCGACAATGCCACGGGGAGGCCGTATTTGAACTACGGCAGTTTCTGGCACGGGATTTTCCAGGTCCCCCTGGCTGGGGATCTGCTCTCGGTTGAGGATGCGGAGCACCCACGTGCAGTCAATCTTGCGTACGAGCCGGCAGAGAAGTTCAAGCCAATAGAGGGGTCGTGGATGAGTTTCCGAGAGCCGTACTACTATCTTTGGGCCAGTCATGGGAAGTGCTGTCGATTTGGGGACGGACAGAATGCCAAGGATTTTCCAGCAAAGGGTCAAGAGTTAGTTGCGTCTCTTGCGGTTTTCGAGTCAGGCCGGCTGATCCGGGTAGGTATGCGATTCGTGTTGGGAGGTCAACCAGTGTCAATGGGCCTTTTCAGGATAAAGATGGCAAGAACCTTACTGATGGTGGAGGGACGGTTGTCTACGCCTCAAATCATGGTGTTGTTTATGCGCCTGGGGGGGTTGGCGTGTTGCCTGCGAACGAGAAGCATCCTGAGATTTTGTACTATCACTACCGTGAGTCAATTCCTTCACTTTGTGTCTGGTTTACTGACTCGACAGTGAATACATCGATGGGCTTAAAAGACAATGTGAGTAGGATCACAACCAAGCAATGAGAGTGCTGACATGCCAAGGACGCACGCCTGGGATGGAGTTACCTCGAGTACAAGGATGGATGGCCAGTAGCAAGGTACGTGCACTACCCTAAGGAGACGACATCAACTGACCCGTGCAGAGCTGTAGAGAACAGCGGAATGGCCAGTCGTCCGAACTATATCCTCTGTATATCTGCTCTGATTGGTACGCATTCTGTCAAATTAAGCAGACTCTGAGCTGACAGGTACAGTGGCGTATGTTCTGATGTGACAATCTACCCATGATTGGCGTATCGCATCTTCCTGAATATAGACGAATGGCCCAACTGTACAACGCTTAAAAGCTTATAGATACCCTTTCGCTACATAATGAATGATGACATACATTGCTCATTGTGTTACATCTCATAGACCATATCCAGTCAAGGATCCCAACCACCGTCGACATTCAGTACCAAGCCAGTCGTATACGACGAGGCATCACTCAGCAGAAACAGCACCGACTGCGCGACTTCATCTGCCGTCCCAATGCGCGGGATGATCGTGGGCATAGCATTCAACGTGCCCTGAATATCACGAGCCTTGTCAAGCAACGGCGTCTGGATACTCCCACTGCAGCTCGTCAGCAACATCCCAGAAGACAATCAGGGCAATCAACTTACGGAGCAATCGCATTAACCCTAATAGCCGGGCCAACCTCCTTCGCCACACTCTTCGTCAACCCCACAACCCCATGCTTCGTCGTCGAATACGCCGCATGCAGCGCGAACCCCCTCACCCCCTGAATACTCGCTGCATTGACAATACTGCCCTCCCCCGCCGTCGCCGCAATACTCCTTACCTCCGCCCGCAGGCAGTACATCGTCCCCGTGAGATTCACCCTAAGCAGAAAATCCCACTCCTCATCATCCTGCTCCACGAGCTTGCCCACCCCATGCTTCCGCCCAATCGTCCCCGCCATGTTCGCCGCGCCGTCCAGGCGCCCGAACTTCTGCACCGTGGCCTCGATCCACGCATCCACGGACGTGGAGGACCCCACATCCACGACTGTTGTCAGAACCGTCTCGCTGTCGGAGCCGAGTTTTGCGAATGCGCTGGTTAGAGCGTTGGCGTCGATGTCTGCGAGGGAGAGGCGCGCGCCGCGAGCGTGTAGTTGCTGTGCGACGGCTAGGCCGATCCCTGCGACGCCAGTGACGGCGTAAACTTTGTTTTTGACGGAGTCCATGGTATACTTGGTTACTTGGTTACTTGGTCAGATTATAGCTGTGGTGTCGAAATGTAGAAGTGACGGACTACGAATACGTGGTTGTTTGCAGTCTTGAGAGGGGTAATCGGAGTACGTCCGGGACAAGATGAGGGGATGGTCATGGTGTGTTTAGCCATTTATCCGGCGGAGTATCACGCAGATTATGGGGATAATATACAGAGAAAGATAGGATGTCTGATCGGCAGGTATTTAACTGGACATTCCTTCTAAGGAGTAAGGATGTAGACTAGGATTTTTGGCAGTGGTGCATGCGGGATGACTGAGTATATCCATAGCACTCGGCGATAGGTTGAATTACCTCCCCTAATCACCTGCTGGGTTCAAGCTGCGAATGCTGCATCACAGTCATATGGACTTCCTTCGACGACTTAACATTGGACTCTACTTTCTGGCCTCTCCTGAGTCTCCTCCAAGATAACACGGCTCCTTAACCTTACCCCAGTCTCCTTGCAAATACACTGCTCGCTATCTCAGGATATTTAATTGTTCCTGCAAAGAAGGTTGTATGTGGATTTGCAAAACTTCACTGCTTTCTAGTACACAAAACAAGAGTCTTTCTAGAACAGAAAAGGACAGCATATGCATAATTCCTCCGGTAGCCAATCCAGCAGCGTACCAAAAAGCGTCACAGTCTGCCTTGCCCCCTGTCTGTTTATCATCAATGCCTCCACTTTCCACTGTCGACCGGGGTTGCCGAAGCTCAATCAGCCCCTGAAGGGGAAGCCGGAAGGAGTTGCGCTGGGCGTAGGCGTTGGTGTGATGCTTGGGAAGCCTGGGAAGCCGCCGGTGGGGCTGCCTCCAGGAGGGAAGGAAGGAGTGCCAGTCGGCTTTGGCCATCCAGGGAAGCCACCAGTGGGCTTCGGCCATGGCCATGGCCACGGCCATCCGGGGAAGACGCCAGATGGCTTGGGGCGACTGTGATGAGCTTCCTCGCGCTTTTCGTAGTCGCCGCTACCGCCTAGGCCGGGGAAGCCGGGGAAACCGCCGGAGCCGGATCCAGTGGGGAAGCCGGATGGGATAGGGAATGGGAACCCAGTGGGCAAGCCGGACGGAATAGGGAACGGAAAATCAGTTGGAAAGCCGTGAGGTAGACCCGAAGGAATAGGGAACGGAAAGCCGCTAGGAGCGCCTGAAGGAATAGGGAATGGAAGACTGCCAGACCCAGTGCCAGAGCCACCAGCTGGGAAGGGGAATGGCAGGTCGGTCTCCCTGGCAGCAGGGGCGGGCAAGGCGAGGGCACAGCCCAAAAAGCCCAATGTTGCTGCAATGGAGAGCTTCATTTTGATGTATAACAGTGATGGTCTTGGAAGATAGAACGAATGGAGAAGTAGTCTTCAAATGAACGTCAAGCTTGCGTCAAGACAAAGCGGGCTTGGAGTCGAAGAATCAAAGGGAGACAATGCGTCTTTTTATAGACGAGCACTTCCCGCACAAACCATTGAAGAAATTGATCAACATAAGGACAGAGAAAGTTTATCCATACGTTTTCGAATCAGGACAAGAAACAAGCTGGCCAGGGCTTCGGATATAGGGTCCATGCCCGCTGCGAGACAGATTGACGGTCTGCTGTGGTGCTCACTAGTGGAGCCACCGTTGATGGCAACAACAAGAAGGGAGGTCCCCGACAAAGCTGGACGGCAATGTGCTGGCCTAGGTATCACCTCATATGGCATCATCACTCGGTAGATAGGTACCATTAGCCCCGAATGGGCGGCTCGATGATACATATTGTGAAACGCGGGCTGTTGCAGATGGCGGATATGGCTGAGACCCTGGCGAGTGGGCCAGTTGCGAGAAGAGTCGAGACTCGAGGCTCAAGATCATCCTTGGCCTCAAAATTCAGACTGATCAGCCTTTACATCTCGCAAACCATTGATGACCCCATCGGCACATTCATCCACAGGGTTCCGAAAAGGACGAAGCTCCAGTAATCCATACAAGAGGGTCAATGCCATGCCTCATCCCTGTTATTGAGTATGCCCATTTATCAGATGTGACGAATATCGTTTTGGGCTGGATCGCCGCTATTCTTGTTTCTCTGAAATCCACGGAATCAAGGCCCACAAGGGTTCCGACGCCCAACCACATCACTTGTGAGCGACTTTCTCCCGATCAGCACGACGTGAAGCGATGGACGGCAATAAACTTCATTCTTCCAGATCAGCCACAGTCGAGCCAGCCCGTTAGGGCCGGGCTCCTCGGAACGTCTCCGTAGTGTTGATCGGTTATTCAACATCCGGCGCGGCACTGGTGTGACAAGTCCAAGACGGCAAAGGATCGCCAGTTGGCGACGAATGCAAGAATTCGGTCCTTTCCTCGCCGCGCAAAAGAAATTCAGGTGCGAACGACGCAGTAGTGAGTGTGATGGCCATAATTGGTGGCAATCACGATGCCGTTCCCTGTTCCAGAGTGCCCTTTTTCATCTCAGATTGATGAAGGGCGATGATCACAGATGCCGAATAGGGTATTTGGCCCGACTGATGAGACAGATCTGGGCGTTACCTTCCACCTGTCAACAATTTGAGAGATAACCACCCAGAGGACACAGACACTGGTTCCCGGCTAAAATATTGTATTGTCGGCTCTGACGGAATGCGTTGAATTGCATTACTGTGGATGATCGTTGTGGATACTTCGCTGCTCAATCCAAGGACAAAGACAAATAGAAGAATTGATCGTTGAGGCCAGCAATCGTATATCCCAACAACTTTCGTTGGACTTCAATTGACTGAATGAGGATTTTCCAAGATCATTTCACCGGATTGTGATGTCTTGAAGTTGGAAGAGAGTGGCGATGAGTGAGGTTAGACCATTAGATATAAACCATCCTAATCACATGATACGGTTGAGCTCTACTCGACGGTGAATACAGATGTCTATATGACTGCAAAGTTACTGATAACTGAAGTACTGGTTATACTTTAGTCTCCAGATAAGTCTCACATCAGGCCTACGATCCGGTCTCTCCAGATAGTGAGCTTAACGGCTTCCACAGCTCCCCTAATCAGGATTATCAAGATGTACGGCAATGAAAGTAACTACTGTCCTCCAAATCTTGCAAACCGCTAATAAGCATAGAAATTGATCGCTTCCGAGTCCATAGCCCGAATGCGCCGGTTCGCCCGCATGAGAATCCACCGCATCACCCAAGCCGTCGCGATCACACCCGCTGAGAACCCAATGCTGCAGTACATGGCCTTGGAGAAACGCGGCGCATCCGCATCCGGCCACAGATAGGGCGTGTACACGCTCGCCAGATTCCCCAATGTATTGGTGATGGCGATGGCCACGGCCTTCTTCTCGTCGGTTTGCCCTAGCGTGGCTGCGGTCCAGGCGAGGTTGATATTGTTGACGCCGTAGGTTGCCCCCACGAAGAGAATCATGGCGAAGTAGCGGGCTGCGATGTTGAGGGTGCTGCAGGCGACGGCGAACCCAATAATCGCGAGCAGCTTGGAGATGGTGATGTGCCAGGTGCGTTCGTTGAAGTGGCCGGAGGACCAGGAGACGATGACGGAGGCGAATGTGGCCACGAGGTACGGAGGGCAGGTAAGGACGAGGGTGATGGTGGAGTTGAACCCGAGAGTTTTGACGACCGTTGGCATGAAGTTCTTGAAGCCGTTGGCGGACAGGTGGAGATTGCACTGGAGGGCAAACAGCCAGGTGCGGTAGTCGATGCATGCTTCGCGGAGACCCTTCCAAGGGCTCGTGCGGTTCTCTTTCTGCGTGGTGTCGCGGGCAATCCGGTCGTATGCCATTTGGCGCTCCTCTGGGCTCAGCCACCGGGTCTTCAGCGGCGAGTTGGGAAGCAGGAAGAACGCGGCAATGGCCACGGCGAACGTGGTTATGCCTTGGACGAGAAACAGCCATCTCCAGCCGGCCAGGCCGTGGACGCCGTCTAGTCCGGCAAAGATGCCCGCGGCGATGAGTCCGGAGAATGAACTTGCCAGCATATTTCCTGTGTATAGGATGGCCATGCGGGTGGTGGCTTCTTTGCGGTTATAGAACAGACTGATCATGAAGAGGGCCCCCGGGTAGAACGGGGCCTCGACGATCCCAAGCAAGAGGCGACATACAAGCATGCCGTGGTAGTCTTTGACAAGGCAGGTGAGGGTAGAGATAATTGCCCACACCATCATGAACCCGGCCATGTACCACGATGGCCGGACACGGTTGAGGAGCATGTTGGACGGGACCTGGCCTAAGAGGTAACTGGACCCGTCAACATTCGCCTCTTTCTTTGAGAGAGAGATATGAGAGATATGCCCACCCGACAAAGAGGATGCTTACGCAGGTGCTGTACTGCGTTCCCTGAAGATGCAGGTCTTTAGACAGGTTGTTGAGCTTGCCATTGACCATGGCGTTTCGGTCAAGGAAGTTGAGAAAGTACATCAGCCAGAGAATGGGCTGCTTCTGTCAGCAAGATCCGGTGGTATACTGACGCACAAACTGACCATCATGTACAGGTCAATCTTTCTCACAAGAGCAATCTCTCGGGGGTCGGTTTTGGCGGCGGAGCCAAACTTGTCATACTGAGGAGTCGGCTTCAACACCTCGTCACGGTGGTCGATGTGCTCGACCTGCCCTTCGGCTTTGGTACTCATAGTGGTAGTAGTCATCGAGTCCTGTCAATATCTGGCGATATGCCCCATGAAGAAGAGAGCATGGCATCTCCTGATCGCTTTTATACCTTTGTTCAAGCAGGTCTTGGCTCCCCCGCTGATCTGGGGTATGCATATCCCACGGGGGATCCAGAGTAGGCACATGGCCGATAGCATGCATATCCGGGGCCAAAAGAGGAACAATGGAATGCGGGGATGCCAAGGGCTTATACGGGTGCTGTCAAGCCAGTAGACATTGATATCAAGGAGATCCAAAGTGCGTAATGGTTATCCGAAGTCATATCCGTGTGCATCCATATCCGTCGGAAAAGAGACAGCAATCGTCACAACTCAAAAATAGAGGTTATCGGAGAAATTATTCCTAGTTTATTGTTGTGATATTTGATTGGAGCAATCTTGCCAACCATATCCCAGTAAGCTAAAAGGTGTATTGGCTGTCCAGTAACCGCAGAGCCAGATACTGGAGATGTAATGGTGAATGGGAAGAACTGTGACACATTGACTGAATGTATTCACTCACTGAGACACATCATCTATCGAGTAGTCTATTCATAATCACTTTGCCTGCATCTTCTGCTGTCTAGCCCACTCCAACGCACTCTGCCTGGCCGATTCCTCGCCCACTTCACCAAAGATATCGACTCCCAGTCTAGCCGGGAAATTCATCCGCAGGTGGCGGTCCAACGCCTGGATTCTCTCGAATGCATGTTCGGGTAAGACGAACACTATCTTGTTAGTGGTGTACCTTCATTGAGTCCGGTCCACACTTACCCTCGAGATTACTTTTGATTCTCTCCGCGGTCACTGACTTGGGCACGACCGATGTCCCGCGCTGAATGGCCCAGCTGATCAGCACCTGCGCGGGCGTTTTGCCTAGCTCTTTGGCCACCTGAATGACGGTTGGATCATGGACAGCCCTGGGTCGTTAGCTGGGAGCATTGTGTGGTTGTCGAATACTCACCGAGGGATGTTGTAGATATTGTTCCCGAGAGGCGAGTAAGCGGTGATGACGATTCCCTACTCCGTCAGCAATGTACACTCCATGCTTTGCGGCATGCAGACACAGACACACCTGTTGCGTGGACCACTCGAGCAAATCCCTCTGCTGGAGATAGGGGTGCGCTTCGATCTGGTTGACAGCGGGTGGAATACGAGCCCTACGCACCTGCAATCAGCTCCTTCATCTCGCGACAAAGTTACGGAAAACATACGTAGTCATCAACTCCTCAATCCGCTGCCGAGTGAAATTGCTCACTCCAATGGAGCGCACCTTCCCCTTGTCCACGAGCTTCTCCATCGCAGCCCAGGTATCCTTGAGCGGAACGTCGATGACATCGACCAGCCCGGTTTCAGCATCCACAGGCTGATTCGTTGATGTCGAGTACCGAAACGAAACCGGCCAATGGATCAGGTAGAGATTGATATAGTCGACTTGGAGATCGCGGAGTGTTTGATCGAGCGCCCCCTCGACGTGTTCGGGTTCGTGGTGTGTGTTCCATAATTTACTGGTGATCTAGCAATTGCAGTCAGCGCAGTCAGGAGGAATTGAGACGGTCCCCATACAAAGATCTCTTCTCGGGGAACACCGGATAATTTGATTCCCTCTCCGACTTCCTTCTCATTGCCGTAGACGGCTGCAGCGTCAATGTGACGGTATCCAGCTTTCAAAGCTGTGCAGACGGCCTCTTTGACCTCGTTGGGCTTGGACTGCCATGTTCCCAGGCCAATGGCTGGGATGCTGTCGCCTGTTTTGAGGGGATAGGATGTAGGTAGGGCCATTTTACTTTTTTCCACGACTCACAAAAGGGTGGCTTTGAGGCGATGGGAGGGGATTATATAGTAGGTAATATCCGATGGAGATGGTGCTTTTCCGGAGTGAAATCCGAGGGGTTTCCGGCCGGATTCTCATGGATTAACATTAGGAGGATTAACATACATGACGCTGCACTATCATTCTAAGGTACTGGTTAGAAACAATTGTTTGAATGCATCAAAGCGCAGCGTGGTCGGACGACTGACTGTGCGAGATCAGACATGCTTCACCCCAATATGACAGAGGGCTCACTCTGGCCGACAGTCCCATGCAAGAATCAGCCATGGTCTTCACAGCCTGATTGGCTCCTGTATCTAATCGATATGTGATGTCTTATAAAGCATTGCTTGTGTAGTATACAGACACGCACTAGTTACCAAACGTCGTCTCAGAACAGTGTAGATGGAGACGGAGTGTATCAACGCCAACAGCGACAGACCTGGTTTCCGATGATCCACCCGATGTAGGTGCAAGTGTATGGATCGAAAGTAGATACTATAGCTTCATGAGATGGATCCCCGATCTCTCAGGCATAACGTACTCTGCGTCTCTCAATGTACTGATCTTTGACTGGATAGCAAAGTATCACAGAGAACAAAGCGAAGGATGTACAATTCTCCGGCGCATCAACGCCCCTGCAAACCCTCAACACCAACCAGGCAAGCAGACCAGATAGCAAGAGCAAGAGCGAGAGCGCCAATCCACCGCCCCACAGCAGTACAACCCTCGACGAGATGACCTCCACGCCGAAGCGTCTATACCGTGAGCATCTGGAGACCCTGCAGACTTCCCTGGCGTCGCCTCCAACGGGCGGTCCGGCGGGCAACTACCATACGTTTGAGTTCTTGCGGGTTACGCAGAATGAGAAGGGGCCGACGCTGGCGTGGGAGGAGCACCAGTATACCTGTGCAATGCGGGGTGGGTGTTGCAGTCTTCCTCTGCGGGAACGGTGTATTCCGTTGGCTAATGGAAAGAGGAAGCAGGGAGGTGTGTATGGGCATTGCACGGCGAAGCGTCTCTGCTGTAATCTGTTTTATGGGTGCTATAAGCCTGATTCTCAGTTGCCGGAGATTGATCCTGCTTTGCTTAAGGGTGTTGGATGATCCTGTACCAAAACAATAAAAGTATTAAAACATACTGCACATTGCTCTTGCTGTACAGGTGAAAGGTGAGGTGAACTAGCTACACACGTTCAGCAACGCCACCGTAGGATCATGGTCGCTTGCCTGGTCGTCGAACGAAACCCAGGTGTTGACATGCAGATGGTGCATCTGCGCTCCTGTTGCCAGCGCCGGGCTCACAAACATGTGGTCCAGCTGTTGGCAGTTCATATCGTACAGATACGTGTACCGCTCCGTGGCTGCAATCCCAGCGACCTCGTCGAGATCCTCCAACCCAGATTCAGCCAGGAACGTTTCAAGCGGCTGTGCAAAGGTGAACTCGTTAAAGTCGCCGGAAACAATGATCTTGGCGGTGGAGTCTTCGGCTAGGATGGACGATGTAAATTCCTTCTGACGTTAGTACCGCTCAAGGATTGAGAACGAGGACAACGTACAGCAACGAGCTTGGCCTGCGCCTCGCGTGTGGCAACGCCTCCGTTGACTGGCGGCCGGGCATCGCCCTCAATTGACGATCCACCGCCCTTACTGGTGAAGTGCACATTCACCGTGAAGAACTTGTTCTTGCCGTCGAGCGTTTCCCAGGCTGCGGCTAGCGGCTTGCGACTGTTGAGCCACGCGTTGTTGGACGGGTCGATCAGGCCAGGGTTATACTTGAGTTCGGGGCCGGGGAGGACCTCATTGGCATCGGTGTTGGAGCCAGGGTTGGCGTCACGCAGGCGAATCACAGACGGATCGTACAGGTAGGCGACGCGGATATTCCCGCCTGGCTGGCCGCCGTCTTCCTTGTTGACCGGGGCAATATCGACAAACGAGTACCGGATGCCGCCTTGGTCGGCGATGGACTGCACGAGGGTCGAGAGCGTCTTGTTGGCGGATACCACTGGCGCATGCATTAGCCGATGGCCACAGTCAGCCTGAGAGGAAGCATACCGCCGTCATCAGTCGGCCCGTCATCATCCTGGATTTCTTGCAGAAAGACCAGCGTCGGACTCTTCAGGTACTGCGCAATATGCTGCGCGATCTTGGGCAGCGTCGTCGAGTTGGGAGCCAGGTTGTTGACATTGTACGAGCCAACCGTCACACCACCGCATGTTCCAGCAGACTCCAAATCTGTAGGAGCAGCAGCCGTCGTGTTTGACCCCGTAACAGTCAAGGCTGTCAGGGGCAGCAGCACATAGTACCCGTACGCCGTCGTGATCACGCCTGTGATATCCCCAACCAAATCCCCCAGCTTGGTATCAGTAGGATTTTTACTACCATCCAGCGGCGACCCAACAATGACAGCCTCGGGGTTCGAGTCTAGGTACGTTCATCAGCCTCGTCTAAACATCCTGACGAACATGCATGCATACCCTTCTCCCGCATCGTCAACCCACCCCTCTCATTCTCCCCACTTACCTTCCAATCCCCACGCACCCACGTATCACCGTACGAATTCGGCCTCGCAATCGCCCTTACGTTCGACACCCTCACCAACTCCCCGCTCAGACTCTCCCAAAAGTCCATCCCGTACGTCCCCGGCCGCAGCACTGGATTCGTCTTGCTGACTGTGCTCACATTATTCGGCACAGCAAGCACATCCCCGCCGTCCAGCACGGAGAACTGCTCCGTCGGAGGGGCCCGGCCGCCCTTGCCGACCACCACGGGCACGACGGCATTCCCGCGCGAGACGACGGAGATGGCAGATGGCGAGGTGAGTTCCGTTAGATACACGTATGAGGCCGAGGAGCGGTACTCGGAGACTTTCCCCGAAAGGGAGATGATGTCGCCGACGGAGACTTTGGAGACAGCGGTGCTGCCGTAGACGTAGATGGATTCCGAGGTGGCGTCGTCGTCGTCTGGGGTTGTTGACCGTAGGTAAAAGCCAGAGGGGCCTTTGGCTGTTACCAGGCCTTGGATATTGGAGACGGTTTCGCCGGCGTAGGGCGAGAGGTATTTGTTTCCATTGATTCGGCTGATGGTGAGGGCAGAGATTGAGGATACAAGCGCCGAGACGCAGAGGAAGAGGGAGGTTGCTTTTGTCTTCATTTTATTGAATGGCACAGAAGTCGCTTCCTTGTGGAAAGATTGTGGAGGATGGAGGCTGGAGACTGGCGCATGTTTTATACTCGGAATCGTGAGGGGTCAATTACCTCGGTGCAGTCCGGAGCAGTTGTCTTGGATACAGATAAGAATCGCGACTGTCGTCAGGGGAGAGGTAGATTAATTTCAACATGATAAATATCCCGGCCATCTGCACCAGTAACAGTTGCTGATCAAGTCCACGTTTGTAGAGCCAAGCTGCAGCCAAGCACGCTAAATGAGGCCTGCAACATCACCCCGTCTACAGCATGTTCACGGGGATAGGATTGAGAGAGACTGGTGGGACCTGAAGCTCATTCCGAGTCTAGCAAGTGATACGACTGGCAGAATTGTGGCTGATATCCATCGCTAAGTAAATACATCCGTTGCATATCGCTCCTTTGTCCTCAGATTATCCAGGAACTGCTCCGCCGCAGCATCCTCGTCCTCCTCTGCAGGGACTTCCTCGCCACGCTCCCGCGCCGCCTGTCGCAATTGGCGTCTTCGCTCCAGGTAAATGTCCTTGCAGGCCTGGCGCACCCCGTTCCCTACGCCCGTGCTGCCACACACATAGATCCGAGCGCCCTGGTCAAACAGACTGACCAATTCTTCACGGTCCTCCAGCATCAGATCCTGCACATGACGGCCCTTGGACCCGTCCTCGGGCCGGCTGTACGCCCACCTCACGTCCACAGCGCCAAGTTGAGCCCACTCGGCAAGCTCAGTGGCGTGGATGTCATCCTTGCCCTTGGTCCGGCAGCCCACGTACAGGATAGCTTTGGCGGGCTGTTCAACCTCGGGAAGCTGGCCATCAGCTCCGACCGAGCTGCGTCTGCCCCGGATCTTCTCGGCGCGGTCCATGATAAACCCGCGGAAGGGCGCAAGTCCGCTTCCCGCGCACGCCATAATCATTGGCGCCTTCAGATCCATCGGCGGCTTGAAGCCGGAATGAGACGGCCGCACGGCGATGTGGGCACGCTCGCCCGGCTTCAGCTCGGACAAATAGGTGGAGGCGACTCCCATGTACTGCTCAGCTTCCGCTCGCTCGGCCGGTGGCAACGATGCCGCCGCCAGAGCCGGCGCATTGAGCACAGAAAACGTAATCGAGCATTCTGAGGGATCCGCCAGGGGAGAAGAAGAGATGGAGTATTGACGCACCCGCATGGGTGGGAGCATGGCCAGGAAATCGCCAACAGGCAGCTTGATTGAAGGGTACCGGATCAGCAAATCCAACGGACTCATCCGTTTCTTGACGATTTCCTCGGTGAATCGGGTGGGGCTGGATGCCAGATAGCGTAGCTCAGCTTGCGCGTCGGCGTCGGTGATGGCGGCGTCTGCCAGTGCGGTCAGGTCGCGTTTAGAGGCCGGCTGCGAGAGTTCCACATAGGTGGAGAGGAGTTCAAAAGCCGAGATGGGCGTGTCAAGGGGAATCGAGGTGGAGCCTTTGGGGGCCTGGCTCGGTTTGCGGATTGTGAGCATGGCATCCCAGGGAAGATCGAAACGCCGAATGGCCCGGCGAACGACGCTGGTCGGGTTTACAGGCAACACAGCCAAGTAATCCCCGCATCGGTAGCTCATATCCGAAGGCAGCTTGAATCGAATCATTCTCTTAGCCGGGACGTCGGGTGCTGAAAGCAACTGGTTGTCGATCACGAGCCCCTCCTGGAGCTGAAGACCAAGGGTCGAGGCGCGCATTCCCGTGCTGACTTCTACTTGGAGACTGGACGACGGCTTCGGCTCGTCCGACTTTCCACCTCCAAACTTGGATGTGATTGCAGGCCAGAAGGTGGACTCGCCCCACGAGTCAAAGTCGGTGAACATGTCCGAGTTGGCGGCATCGGCTAGTCCAAGATCACACAACCGATTTCCTCCATGCTCCGCGACGAGCTGATTGACTGCTTTGGGGATGCGATGGAAGGTAGCCTGCCAATCGTCTACCTAAACTTAGCAACTGTATAGTTCAAGTCATGCCCTGAAGAGGAAGACAGGTAACTCACGATGACCACAGCCAAACACGGCATAATTAACACCCTCGAGCTCATTTTCCTTCAAGGCGCTGAGCCATTCGAAAAAGTGAGCAGCGTTGTCGGGCGGTTGACCTTCGTATGATGCCGTAATGAACACCACTGGTTCGTCTTTCGGAACATTCTGCATGGCGGAATCCAGAGATTGGACGTCGGCAGCAAATCCATACCCCACGGCATCGTCGGCCAATCTACGTGCAAACGTCTCACACGTTCCTGTGTTGCTTCCAAAGAAGATGTGCATCGGCTTGAGCTGACCCGCCGGAGGAGTGGCTTGCTTGCGAACCCTGCTCGCGGCTCCCGAGCTCTCAGGCGGCGCACGGTCCGCGCTGCCGCTCAGGGCGATGCCGAGTTTGGTAGCATCCAGTCCATGCCTCAGAGTTGCTCTCATATGAAAGTCCTTCGGTTTGATGGTGAGCGTCTGCTTTATATGAAGATTGTAGCTGGGATCGTCCATCTGAAAATTAAAATTCTGCAGCAGGATAGCCACTACCAGCAAAGCTTCCTGCCAGGCGAAAGGGCGGCCGATGCAGGCACGCATCCCGTTGCCGAACGGCTTCCAGGCATTCTTGGGAAGCTTCTCAAAGTTCTCGTCCAGCATTCGCTCCGGCTTGAACTCTTCTGCATCGGGCCCATAGACCTGGGGGTCGCGGTGCAGTTTGTCCAGGATGATCACAATGGGCTCATCCTTGTTCAAAACATATTTACCACCTCCCAGGGTAACGGGGTCCTCCTTGTTTTTCTCGGGGTGGGCATGTACAGCAATCAGAGGGGCTGTAGACCTCAGACGCAGCGTCTCCCGCATCACAGCATTGAGATACGGCAACCTGGACATATCCTCCACAGTGATCTTCCGCCGTCCAACAACAGAGTCAACCTCTTCTTGCGCTTTCTTGTATGCATTGGGGGTTTTCAGCAGGTAGTAGAATAGGAAGGAGAGCAGGCCGGAGGTCGTTTCGTGGCCTAGTATCGTGAGCTAGAGCGTTAGAAGTAAATTGGTACAGGACATACCAGCAATCAGGAATGTAATCATGTTGTCAATGATCGACTCATCGGTCAAGCCCTTGCCAGTCTTGGGGTCACGCCCCAAGATCAGCGCATTCAAAAGATCCTTCTTATCCTCGGGATTCTTCCTCCGCGCTTCGACCAATTCCTGTGCTAGGTTCCGTAGAAAGGCAATGTCGTCCCAATACTTGGAATTCTCACTCGTGGGCAGATTGTTGAGCAGCGCGGGTCGACGAGCCCGGTCACCGGATCCCTGCAACAGGCCCACCATTGCCTCGACAAAAGGATGCATCTCTTCGTGGTAGAAAGAATTGAAACGGGTTCCCATCGCGCAAAGGGCAATGGTGTCCAAGGTCAACCGGGTGAAATCGTCGGTTACCATGATTGGAACGGTCGGTCCATGTCGCGCCCATTTCATGACGAGTTGCGTCGCGATATCGTACATTTCTGATTGTCATGTCAGAGAAGCGAACGTCACGGCTGATCAGGCACCATACCGTCAAACATGCCTCGAATGGACAGAGGTCCAAAGGCCGGCACGAGCACACGATGGGCAATCGCCCAGTTTTCCTCCCCGGGGAAATTGGCCGTGAACAACCCATCGTGAACGCCGTTTCGAATCTGATTCAACCCCGCCGTGACGACCTTGGTGAATCGCTCTTCGTCACAGACCTCATCGACGAGTTCGTGCGTGCTGACGAATACTCTGGACCAGCCAAACGTTGTCAGTCGGTAGATGGGGCCTTGTGCGTATTAGCTGGAGGGGAATCGGGAAAGTTTAGCAATGACGACGTACCATATTGATCGGCCATCAGATTGATACTTCTCAGAGGCACCTCTTGCTCGATATCATAAATGTTTCCCAGCAGAGGCACTCCTCTCGGCCCTGGAATGGGGACCGTTTTCGACTCGCTCATGGTGCGTGAGGTATCACAAAAACTTCAGAATCATGGGGTAAACTGTAACTTCATTGATAGTCTCAGATCTGATGAAACTCCTATACAAGCTGGTTTGGAAAATCGTTAAAAGTCAAGACATGGTGGCGCAAAGAGGGGTTCGAAGGATTTAAATCCCTCTCAACTGCAGGCATTGCTGGCAATCGATGACCGCACGTGAGACTTGGATGCATCAGACAAAACAGCTCCCTATGCTTTTAGAACCAAAGTACCGAGGAAGACAGGCACCATTTTGATATGGTTATGTCATAGACTTTTGTGTCAAGGGTTTAGGTGGGTCGAGGTTATGACCACAAAGATCGCATAAGCAGTATAATTTCTCAGCATTGAGTACTCTGTAGTATCCCAAAGGGATCCTGGGCCTCCCCGTCGGTGGAAAATCGACCGTTGCTGCGAGGACTAATGATGGATACGGATATGTCCACGAGTCCACAGACCAGAGCGAATCCCAAATTAGGCAAAAGGGACAATGAAACCAGAAGATTAAAGGGTCTAGAAGGCCAACCAAGACTGATGGTCTTTCACCGGCCGACGGAGACGCCGTCAGCCTATTTTTAATGAGGCTATGTGATTGGTTCATTCAGCGAGCTGCCGTGAGACCTATCTCAGCAATTTTCTGATTTCTAAAGTTAGACTATGAGGCCAAAAATCCGCCCAATTGCCATCAACCGGTCTCGTGGCGCAATGGTAGCGCGTTAGTTTCCGGTACTAAAGGCTGTGCGTTCGAATCGCACCGGGATCGTTTCTTTTTTATCTCGTTTTTGAATCACCATGTTCTATTCTAGTTGGTGTCAATTTCCATTGACCAGACACATATTTATGTGGATGGTTGTACGGAGTAGACCATTCGCTTTTCTATTATAGGCTATACGCTACTCTTGCGTCTGCCATAGATCTAATGCTTCCAGCCTAAAAAATGGCGCCTGCTCTTCAGGTCGCACTAATATGGAATCTGCCGGTGGTACCACTCCATTAGAAACTCAACCTGCTCCCTCTTGGCAATGGGCACATTAGCAAACGCATTGCCAAGTTCCATAACCACCTGGGTGCCATTCGGGCTATTAGGACTCCAGTGCGGTAACACTCCCTTGCCCTTATAAGAGCCTCCCTTGTTAGGATCCAATGTCTTTGCAAAGTTGGCCCAGTAGGCGGACATCTTCTCCTGGATCTCATAGTCTGCTTCGGTGAAAGGATACTGATCGGCATTGGCGTATAGAGCGTTCAGGGCGTACATGATCTCCGACTGATGAAAGGCGCCTTGGTTCTGGCCGGGCGGGGCGTGGGTCCAGTAGTAAGTGTAGAACGGGGCGGATGCGGCCTTGTACCACTCGGTGGCGTAGGCCCATGAACCGACAAGGGAGGCGTCGCGGGCCGCGGCGTTCCAGGATTGATCAGCGGTGCTTTGGTTGCCGTTGTCCGGGTACAGCTTGATGTAGCGGTTGTAGAGGTCGCCGTATTTGTGCGAGGTGTAGTTCTCGTATTCCTCCACGGTGTAGTTGGTGGAGGGGGATGCGCCCGACTCGTCCTTTGTGTTGCCTGTGATGACGGGGACATCGTTGGCTGGTCCATTGAGGAGCGTCTCGATGTACTTGGAGGGAAGGACATAGTTGTCGAGGACAGGCTTGAAGATCAGGGGGTAGCCAGCGGACAGGGCAGTGACCCAGGAGATCCAAGTGCTGTTGACACGGTCCTGCGAGCCGACCAGCAGCTCCTCCATGGACAATGTCCGCAATTCGGCGATGCTAGAGGCATTATGGGCAGCCATGTAGTCGGCACCGTGGATAAGAGCCGTGGACATGTTGACATAAGAGGTCGCGAGACCAGCCAGCAGTGGGTCATATGGGTATCGGATGCCGGACTGAGAGATTCCACCATGGAAGTAACCTTTGAACAGTGGACTGTTCACAGCATGATACACCTGGGAAGAGCCAAAGGACTGACCAGCCACTACCACCCGGTCAGGGTCACCACCGAAGTCGGCGATGTTCTTCTTCACCCATTTCAGCACCTCAAGTTGGTCGAGAACACCATAGTTCCCGGATGTATTGTGACCAGTGACTGCCAGACCCTCTGCATTCAGATCCGGATGCGCCAGGTATCCGAACACATCATCTCTGCGATTGAAGGTAATGAGGATGACATCCTTCAAGGCCATCCCGCCGCCATACCACCAGGACTGATCGCTGGTCTCATCCGAGCCCTGGTTCCAGACCATGACAGGCAGCTTAGCATCCGCGGAGCCGGCATTCGTCCATAGATTCAGACTCAGGCAATCTTCGCTGATGTAGCTGGACTCACCGGTGGGACAACGAGGGCCAAACCTGGTGGCTTTCAAAGTTTCATTCCACGGTTCGCGTGGCTGAGGGGGTTTCCAGCGGTTTTGATAACCGGTATCCGCGGCAAAGGGAATGCCTAAGAAAGCCGTCACATTGGACTCCGAGACTCCAAAGAATCTCTCAAGCGTAGACTCGTTGAAGTACTTGAAGCCTTGGACTGGGCCATAGTTGGTCTGAATGATTTGGTTCCAGAGCTGGGCCTGGGCGACTGCAGTACCTAGGGCTATTAAGGCGAGGCCCTTGAACGCGAATGGGGGCATGGTATCCTTAGAAGAACACTTGCGGCTCAGAATGAGGAGTGATGGTAAAGGCAATGCGAGAGAGAAGTTCTGGCGGGAACTTCTTCAATATAAATACACCTGCTGGTAGCATAATATGGCACATCAGAAGACTCCACTCCGAAGGTCCAATGAGCCACTCGACCTTGATTGCATGATAGATGTGTGAAGAAAGGCATCTTCGCCCGAGCCTCCACATGTAACTGATTATAGGAAGAACCGGATGCATAGCGGCACCAGATAGATCCCTGTCCCAGCTGGAGAGACGAAGCGATGTTCGACTACGTAACCTCAAGTCGTCATCTTGTTGATCAAAAGGCCTCTGGGCTAGGGACTAGTCACGATTCGTAATGTCATAGTACCCCGAGGCATAGTACAGGATGTCAGGCACCTACTTCGCAGAGCACCAAACCATGCAGGCCTCATGCGTTTCAGGGGACACCGACTGACGACAACATAGAGACCGTCCAAGCCACGCGTTCCGTCCAATGTGGCGGTAGGAGGGGAAACAATAGTTTGCCCAAACGCGAGATTTCAATCATCCTCAACAGTCGCTCAATATATCCGACAAGTAGACTAAATCTCGGTGATTATCGCTCAATCAGGGAATCTCGTGCGACAAGCCCCCCACAAGGTAATGTCGACCGAGACATATGTCTATCAATCAGGCGTAGAAGACTCTCGATCTTGGTCAGCTAGTCAATTAGGCAATGATTTGGAGCATGATTCGCATCTCGGCTAGCTGGTGTAGACCAAGGTCCTCAAGGTGCGTTCGCCTCAGTGACTTTTGGCGGATATTAGTATAGGCATAAAGAACTGTCCCAAGAAGGGTCCTGATGGGGTTGATAACACTCTGGAATTAGAGAGGCGAGCTGTTCGCTTGTAGACGGGAAGAAGAAAGAGGAAGACAGAGATCCTGTTGTCGATGGACTAACGCTCTAAATATCTACGTATAGAAATAAATTATCTGACAATTTGTATAGAATCGGGTCTCGTGGCGCAATGGTAGCGCATTAGTTTCCGGTACTAAAGGTTGTGCGTTCGAGTCGCACCGGGATCGCATCTTTTTTTGCTTTTCCTCCTCCCTTACCAAGTTTCTTTAGCCACCAAGCATAACGTCTTTTTTTGCCTTACGGGAGAGGCTTTTATCACTATGCTATAGTAATGCTCGATTGGAGTTGATTTCCAAACCGACAATGCTGAATTCCTTTGTTCCGACTCCCGGGCGTTTTCGTATTCGGCATCTTATCCGGTTGAGTCAGTCGCATCCAATGGCTGAGGCAACTATATATTGAAGCTGCTCAGGACCCACTGGATCAAACGATGCGATATACGAGTGCAGAATGCGGACATGTGTACATTGATCCTCTCGCAGCGACGACTGTCGACAATAGCGTCAAGGATCAGAAGTCGATATAGAAGCCTGCAGAGCCTACAAAGCCTACATACACCTGCATACAACATGGCTTCGGCACAGTCGGAAAGCCAGTCCGTCCCGGACAGGACATCCTTCACAGCAAGAGACAGCGTGGAGTATATCTGGAAGCACCTCGGGCTCCCCGCCGAGTCGCTAGATGCTCTCGATCTAAAGGGCAGCGGACCGGGTCTCCCCTCGTCTTTCAAGATAGCTGACCTCGCGCAAGCATCCGTCGGGCTCTCTGCCCTCCTCGCGGCGCAGATATATGCCCTCCGGACGGCCTCCCCAGTCCCCACTGTCACGGTACCCCGCCAGCACGCCATCATCGAATTCAAGTCCGAGAGACTATACACGCTCGCGGGGCAACCCGCCCAAAACCTCTGGGGCCCCCTCAGCGGCCTCCACAAAACCTCCGACGGCCATGTCCGCGTCCACGACGGCTTCCCCAACCACAGCAACGGCGCGAAAGCCGTCCTGCGCTGCCCACCATCCGCCGACCGCGCGGCCGTCAGCTCCGCCATCGCCCCCTGGCGCTCCGTCGACCTCGAAACTGCCGCCTTCGACGCCGGCTGCGTCATCTCCGCCCTGAGATCCTACGCTCAGTGGGACGCCACCCCGCAAGCCCGCGCCGTCGCCGACCTCCCCATCCTCCTCCGCCGCATCGGCGACGCTCCCCCGGGTCTACCGCCGTCCATGCGCAGCGCACCCACAGACAAGTGCCTGCGCGGACTCCGCGTCCTCGAACTCTCCCGCGTCATCGCCACCCCGCTCTCCGGTAAGACCCTCGCCGCCCACGGCGCAGACGTCCTCTGGGTCACGTCTCCCAACCTTCCCGACCTACCCCCCATCGACCGGGAATTCGGCCGCGGGAAACGCACCATCCAGATCGATCTGGACGCAGCAGAAGGGGAGGCAGAGCTGTGGCGGCTGATCGACGACGCGCACGTCTTCGTACAGGGTTTCCGGCCGGGAGCTCTCGCAGCAAGGGGATTCTCCCCGGAAACGCTGGCGGCGCGGGCGGCGGCGCAGGGCAGGGGGATCGTCTGCACGAACCTCTCGGCGTACGGTCCAACGGGTCCATGGCGGGCACGTCGCGGCTTCGACTCGCTGGTGCAGACGTGTTCCGGGATGAACGTGTCCGAGGCGGAGCACTACGGCGCTGGGGAGGCGGGGCGCGCGGCGCCGTGCCAGGTGCTGGATCATGCGGCGGGGTATTTCCTAGCGGCGGGGGTGGAGGCGGCGGTGTATCGGCAGGCTACTGAAGGGGGATCGTGGGTCGTGGATGTGTCGTTGGCGGGGGTGATGAAGTATCTGCGGTCGCTGGGGCAGTATGAGGGGAGAACGGGGTTCGACGAGGGGCGGGATTATGTGTCTCTGGCGGATGTGCCAGAAGGATACCTGGAGACGAGGCAGACGGGGTTTGGGGAGATGACGTTTGTGAGGCATTCGGCTGCGGTGGAGGGGGTCGAGGTGGGGTGGGATGTTATGCCTAAGCCTTTGGGGTCGGATGAGAAGAGGTGGTTGTTGTAATCATTGTACCAGTGGCTATCAGAACTCTGCTCCACGACGCGGTCCATGATGTTCATGGGATTGGTTCCCGTGGTCTATAACAGATCTGCAGCACGATGGCAGACAGTCAATGATGCTATCCTTGAGCTGAGCGAAATAATAAATTGAACACATGCACATTGGTATATACGAATACAAAGCGGGGGACAAAGCCGAGACGATTGAATGACAATGACAAGAAGAGTTAGCGGTCTGACACGAAACATGGACATGAGGAGATCAGGAAATGAATCCGGTTAAAAGACATCTACTACCAAACGACGCCCAACCCCGAGCTCCACGATACCACCGCGCAGTTTGACCAGCAAAGCAGCACGGGATAAAACGTAGGTCTCTGAAACACCAGCGGCAAAAAGAGCATTAAGGGGGAGTAAGGACATGGGACATCCCTTGCTTAGGGAACCGAGGACGAGATCGTTTTGCAACGCAGGGCTAATTGACCGGCTGGTATCCCTTGTGTTTCCACTCGCTCTGCTTCCAATCGTTCTGGAAAGTGCTCATTTCGGTGCGTTCATTGGCCCACTTGGCATCCTCGAGCGCGTGCTCGAGACGGCCCTTCTTGCGCTGTGCGATGAAGAAGAAGATGAACCCGGCGAGCAAGGCGGCGCCAACGCATCCGGCCCCGATGTATACACCGGCCTTGGCCCCGGTCGGGAGTTCGGCCCACTTCTCGGACAAAGATTTTGGTGGGTTTTGGATGGCATTGGCGATGGTGGAGTTGCCCCTGTTTACCTGTTAGCATGTATTTTTGTCAAGAACAGCGGGGGCATACTTACGCGATGACATCGATGCTCTGCCAGGATCCAGAGTGATCGGTGTAGTTATACTCCTTGCCGGTGTGGAAATCATGCACCCGGACGCTCTGGAGGACCATGGTGAAAGGAGCTTTCGAGTAGTCCACCAGACCACCGGCCCACTCGATCGTGCCCTGCGCATTCCCCTTGATACCAGCAGGCCAGATGCCATAACGAATGTTGCAAGGAGTCTGCGGGTAATACTTGCCGGCCCCCTGAGAATCTTCATATGTCAAGGTCCGGGCGAGCTTGCCGTCAATCCACCACTCCAGCTTCTCTTGGGTCCAGTACGTGGTGTAGTTGTGGAATTCCGTGTCGGCATTGGGGACATAGTGGTAGCCGCCGCGGTTGAAGGTCTCATTGTTACCCTTGCCGAAATAGTTGGACTGGACCTCGCTGGTGTTGTAACCCACCCATTCCCAGTCAATCTCATCCAGGTCGTCAGACTGCAGCACGATACTGCTGATGATACCGGCGCCCTTGGCCATCTTGACGTGGGACTCGACAATACCGAAGAAGATGTAAAAGTTTGACTGCATCGTAGGCGATTGGTTCTCGCCTGTGATGGTGAATTCGGTTCCTTCGTCGGTGTGCGACAGGACTCCATTGGTGACATTCCAGATGGTATCGTCGAGAGTCTTGTTGAAAGTGAATGTAGTGTTGATACCCAGGGCTTGATCGGGCGGACAGGTCGTCGTCAGAGGGTTGCACGATGTCCATGTCTGAGCGGTCACCGAACAGATGCTGGCCACGAAGAGGGCCACAAGGTAAAGGAGCGACATGATGGGGTTTTAGAAGGATCTCTCTCTAGATCGGTCGGTAATGAGCAATGTATGTAGATCCCATGTAAAGCTGAAGAGAGCCAGCCAGCCAAACAGGCCCGAACGTGTGTATATGCTTCAGCAGAAGCTCAACGAGACGGGGGGGGAACTTTATGTGGGAGTTCGAGGACAGTAAAGAGCGACAGAATCCGGATGAAGGAATGGACGTGCGATCAAGTCGCACGAGGAATCTTCAGCCCACCGGGCAAGTAGAAGAACACTTACTATACGGGGTAGAGCACAAAGGAAGAGAACGACAGGATCCGGAGGGGGAAATCCGAGACGAACAGAGGAGAGAAAGACCGGAGACGGGCATGACCAGAAGACTAGTCGGTTTAGTATATTAAAAACGGAGGGACTAAATTTATTAACATCAGCCACTTTCCTCCTGCCGCAGAGTCCGGCAACCTTGGCGAGTCTCATCTGCACTAGTTAACATCTTTGCAGACTCAAACTACACACTGCATCCAGCGGTGCAGCTATCGTGTGTGATGCTATGAAAAATACTTTGTGAAGCTGGTTTCAGGGGTAAAACTCGACCGCAATTGACCAAACAGCTGCTCTTGGACAGTGGGGCCGAGCAACGATCTAGTCGTTTTTGAGGTAAGTTTCCCTGCACCGCTAGCCCGATCTGGCAAGTAGCTTTCTTCGTGTCTGGCAGATTGTTCCTGAGCCTTGCCGAATGCGGCATGGTCTATTACGCTTTGGGTTTTCTCTCAATTGCAGAGCAATGATTGGCTGATAGTACACCTCTACTGCTCACGGGAGAGCAGGCTAAACCCTGCCAAGTAGTAAAAGTGGTGGCTCGCAGGTCGGGTGTTTGGTTATTTGCCAAGGTAAGGACCTACCTGTATGGTGTTTGTGATGTACGATTAGGGAGGCAACACTTGAATAATCCTCTAGAGCACTGGTAACTGTCCAGAATATTAATGATGATGCCTAGGGATTTCTGTCTCGGGTAAATTGATTGATCTCATGGTCTGTGGACTGTCCCGTTTCCGGTGATGCGAGTTGAGTCTGTGCCTGGCTCCACGCTCGAGTCATATTCCTAGAATCCCACCTAAATTAGATGTTTTCCTATGTAAACTGAGTAATGTGACGATGGTGGCTATCACAAACTCAAGGGATATATTTAGAAGGGATCCATTCTGTCAATAGTTCAGGAGATGTTCAGCATACTCAGTAGATCTCCTGTTCCATATGCAATAGGAGATCGCTTTCTAATAGCCATGGTCCACTTAATGCCTTGGATTGAATGCCGTAAAGAACCATAGGCCAATATATATCAAACAAATGACCTTGATGTGTATTACATTTTACATACGGAGTACTATCACAGACAGTTCGCCATAGACATTTGTACTACCCTGTACAACACATCCGTAACATATCAGTTCGTTAAAATCAATCCCAACTCCAATCCCAGTAATCCAATCATATCTTATCCATCTTCTCATCATCTCATGACAGGATCGTCCCTCATGATCATTACACATACAATCATACCCGATCGTCGCAAACAGATGCCAAAACACCTGCTATACTCCTAATTCAGATATACCTTGGCCGGGCGCCGAATGTCCTCCCGGTATCTCCGCGAACGGCTCGGCTTATCGACGTAGTCCACATAAGACGGACTACTCCGGCTTCGACGATGCGTCGAGCGCACCTCTGTCCCTCCTCCCCCGCTGTATCCATGATCGGGCTCCCCACCGCCCCAAGCGCCAGGCAACGAGCAGACCCGAAAGAGCCAGATAAGCAGCAAGGTGCCGACGATGGAGCCGATGACAATTCCTGCAATGCCACCGCCTGAGATGCTATTGGGGCAATTGCAGTTGTCAGATGAGGAGGTGGGTTGCCGGGCTTGGAGGATGTTGGACAGAACAGGTGCCTATGTGAGGGTCAGCGACGCTGCATCCATGGTTCCGTAACTCGGGCCGTTGCGGAGTGATCCAGAGATGAGGAGGCAAACAACTTACCATGTTATGAATTGTGATATTTGATATAAGTTATCAAATACAGAGGCGAGAATGGTCCAATCGATGACTTTCCTTCATAAGCGTCGGGATGGCGGCGTATAGTCTAGATGCCGGCCAAGGATCTTGAAGCGAATGAGCTGAGAATTGCTCTCAACTCAAAGAAACGAGAGACGGACAACTCAGGGAGAGGGAAGAGTCGCATAACCACAGAATGAGCTGAATAGAAGATGGGATAGAGGGATGATGCCCCCATCGTTCAAATACCCGATTGTCCCGCGCTGACGTCAATCGCACGTCTTCCTGGACAAGCGGGAAAAAGAGGCGATCAACATCTTCCATGTACCTTTTAGCCCGCACCGGATCTGGAAACTGGGAAATCCTCCATCTACGGTTACCAATGAGCGCGAGCATTGTTTGATTTGGCTTGAATTGGCGCGGAAGACTGGCTCTCTGCCTTACCATCTCTCACGTGGAGAGGGGCTCTCGGCTCTCCTGTCAATTATGCTATCACTCGCAGTCGGAGGAGAGTACTGTCAAAAGTCTGTTGTGCATTGCATTAGACTACTGCCAGACTCTTAGGACTTAATCGTGTACCTGGTATGATCTTTGATTTCCTCTCTCTCTCCAATGCCGAGACTCGAGTCTCGATGCATGTGATGACTCTACTTCCCTCGAAGCATCAGACACTAAAACCGTCCACCGCGCCAGTGACGAAATGCATCACACAATGCGATCTAACGACAGACTCAACAGGCTGTCTTTACTTTCATTATCTGATCAAGCAGAACCATTCTGCTGTGTTGTATTTTTTTTTTTTTTTTTTTTTTTTTTTTTTAAGCATTACAGGTACATGATCATTATTGGACAATTGGAACCGAATCTAGAAGGGAACATACGAAGCCCTGTGACAAAATGCTTCGCTGATACTGATCCACATCGCCCCTAGCCATCTTCTTCGTTAAAATGACAATAACAAAGCAGACATAAGGCTAAAGAAACCGTTTACATTAAGCACTTGAGCGGTAGTCTAATGTCAGGTAAGGAGTGTGGACCTTTCTGGCTCTATGAAAGGTCAGGCGAGGTCTTGTGAGCCAGCCCTAAGGAGACAAACTCATACACGCAATCTCACGGCAGCTTGCATTTGCACATATCCTGGCGACGGTGGCACGCTTCCCTTCTCTCAGTTTTTCATCACAGAACCTAATTCAGACTCGATAGTCCTTCCCTGGACCATAAGATCACCATGCTCGAACCACTTCTTTGCCCACTCTTCCCCATTGATTTTGACGCTTTGCACATAATAGTACCTGGTCTTACCCGTCGCTTCAATCCCAGTGTCTGGTTCCCGTTGACCGTCATGTTCAGCTCAGGAAACCAGGGCGATATACTCCGGTAGACTGGTTGACTGGCCAAGGGGTAGTGGCCAAGCATCTGCCACACAAGCCAGGAGTTCATGGCGCCTGCATCGCTGTTTCCTGGAACTCCGTAGGGAGTTTCCTTGAAGCTGCACTTCAATATGGTCAGCTGCTGTCGAGTAGATCGAACAACGCGAATCACTCACGATTGCAGTGCCAGGCTACTGGACATTTGAACGCTCTTCGCTTATTTGCTAATATACAACGGTAGCACATGCCAATTATTCATCAGAGTTGTTATAACCGCGCCGTTTGTACAAGGTTCTGAACTGACACGCTGGGTTTGAACTACGCAACATCAACACAATCCTCAAGCAGTCTTCTCGACCGTGCCCACTATAGTGTCTAGCGGAGCCTCAAAAGTCTCTAGGGCGCCCATAAAGTCGATCAAGGTCTCATATCGTGCGGAATAACAAGAGTACTCTGTAGTTATAGTCAGTATGGACCTGAAGACGGGATGCTAGGTAGACTTACCCCATGGTACGCCTTCAAAGCTATGCGATTGCCACTCGCACTCGTAACAATACATTGGGTCATATGCGCTATTGTTGAACGTGCCGTTCGAAAACTTCGGGTCTAGTAACTCAGTGACGTTCAAACTCTCCTTCAGGATTCCAGAGTGTCTGCCACCCCGCTGACCCATTCAGATACTTTGCGCCAGAGCGGATTGTCCCCCGTCCGGTTAGAGGGCATCGGATGCATGAAATACAGCGAGCTGTAGAGCAGCCGCACGTGGGCCATGTTTGCAGTATGGTCAAGGGGCACCTGGGTCTTGCTGAGGACCTTCTTATTCCATTGCTCAACGGCGTCTTTGACGGTGTCAGTGAGCCTCCACGAGGGAATCTCGGACCTGATAAACGACCGAGCCCTGTCGGACGACATCAACGAGATACCAATCAGTGAAGTGATCTCTGATTTTGCCTTCTCCTCCTAGCTAAAAAGAGCGTCAACACGCTCATTCATAGCCCCGGTGTTGCTTTATTTAGGACTATACCGTATATTGACTTTCCTACATCACCAACGAAAGTCTGGTTTCGTGGTATGGACTCTGTATTTACTCCAGCGAGAGTCCGAGCCATTGTAGGCTCCAGTGAGAGACATCCACAACCACACGCTTCTCACCCTGAGGAAACGAGTAGTGAACAATATTGGAGTGACTGGAAGCAGAAAGCTCTACCTGAGTACTGTTCTGCAGCTGGGACTTGTAATGGCCTACACTGGCCGGATCTTGACCAACTCTGGGCTGACTGTACGTGAGATTATCCAGGATGTTCACAGTAGTAAAGAATGACGACCGGGCTTCGAGCAAATCACATACTTATTGCGGTCACATTGCCACCAGGCGTCCATCCGCCGTTCAGTACCGCAATGCTCCGGTTTGCGGCCGTCGTGTCTGTTCCCAATTTGACCATTCCGAAGGGCCGCGCACCTCCAACGAAGATATCGCCTCCTCCGTAGCCTTTGCACGAAAAAGGGCGTTCTAACCCCATTAGAGCATTTACATACTGGGTGTAATCGATAGACGACGATGCAGAAGCCGTCGCTGCCAAAGCCAAAAGCCAGTGAAGGGGTTGACTGACAAGAAGTCGCACGATTTGAGACATATCTTCCAATTGTAATGTGTCATATACCTAAACTATAACAATTCCCTTGCCGAGGACGAGAGATCCAATCTAATAACGTTCATAAAGTCAGAGGAGAGAGCCTCCATATATAGCGCTGGGCGCCGCATATCCTTCAGCGAAAGAGGAATGTCAACCGGACGCAGATCATTCTGAATCAGAGGCCATGACCGAGAATAACACCGCATCAATTGGGGAACCAAGCATTGGTCTTTCATCATCAACCTGCGGGGTAAGAGATGATTAACCAAACCATATCCTAATATCGACAACACGAGGCTATAGTTGGTTGTTCTTCTGAATTAAACCTTCGAGAAACGGGTGGTGAGGACCGACCGGAGAAACTATACGTTTCTGTATGGTTCTTCCGGTCGACCGCCGCACAGCAGAAACAGACATCCCAAAAAACCCACCAAAAAAAGAACATCCCGCTATAGGTAGCGATCACGATAAACTCGCCCTCATTGCCACCGTCTGTGCCAGCTGCACCTCCTCATCTTCTCTTCTCCCTACCTGCACACGACGACTTAACAAAATGGGTGTCGCTTTTGACAAGTGTGATACGCGGCCGGCGCATATCGATGCCATCCTCAACGGCCTGGACAGATACAACCCCGAGACTACCACAGTATTCCAAGACTATGTTGTCCAGCAATGCGAAGAGCGCACATTCGACTGCTACGCCAACCTGGCTCTGCTGAAGCTGTGAGTTTTTATCTCTTGTTGTTGCCGAACACCGCGCTTGTCCTGGATCCCTCATCGCGGGGGTGTTCAGATCGCATGGGACGAATGATGAACAACCTTGTTTTTCTTCATAATCACGTTTCCTATTACCTGACATCCCTCTGGGATGAATGTCGAGAACAAGCAATACATTCCTGAAAGCAAAAAACTGTCCCATTCAGCTAGCTTTATCGCCAGACTTAGTCATATACTCCCGTTACTGACAAGATGTCATAACAGCTACCAATTCAACCCTCACCTCCTCCAGCCCGAAACCGTTACCAACATCCTCGCCAAGGCGCTCACCGTCTTTCCCTCGCCTGCCTTCTCCCTCTGCCTTGCCCTCCTCCCCGCCCACACCCAGCCCTTCCCCACCGCCGACACCGACGCCTCCCAGACCTCCGACTTCGTGGAATCCATCCAGAAGCTCGCCCGCCTGTCCACTCTCCTCGAGTCCGCCCAGTACGCCCAGTTCTGGTCGACCCTGAACTCCGATGACCTGTACGCGGACCTGGTCGCCGATGTCGCCGGCTTCGAGGAGCTCGTGCGTATTCGTATCGCCATCGAAGTGGGCAAGGCCTTCCGGGAGATCAACGCCGAGGTGTTGGAGCAGTGGCTTGACCTGCGCAGCCGCGAGGCGCTCGAGAAGTTCGTCACCGAGGTCTGCAGCTGGGAGGTGGACAAGACTGGCCCCAACGGGACTGTTGTCAAGGTGCCCACGAACAAGGAGAACGAGGCGCGCAGCGAGGTCAAGAGCGAGCGCGTGGGTGTGGAGATGTTCGGCCGTGTGATCAGACGGGGTTTCGAGCAGGCCGCATGAAGTGGGGTTTTCATCGGTTTAAAATGGGGATTTTTCCTTAATTCTTTTTCTTGCTCCTTTTTCTCATCCTATTCTAGAGATCTGGTTGTTGCGTGGATCTCTTCTACTTGTGCTAAGATAACCCAATGATGATGAAGGTAGAACCAGCATGGGAGGTTCCGGAATGTCTTGGAACCCGGCGCATTTGGCGTTCTGAGATTCGGTCTCTGTGTGTAAAAAGAAACAAAGTATCTTGATTCATAGATCCATGACCAGCTGGAAATAGCCTCTTCTAAACAAAAAGGGAAAAAATTCTATATATAATTGATCTAGGCCTTGACCAGAAGACTTTTACCCGACATCTCCTCGGGTTGTTCGATGCCCATGGCGGCGAGGACGGTGGGTGCAACGTCTCCGAGGACACCCTCCTCCTTCTTGAGGCTCCAGCCCTCGGGGGCATTGGCAAGGACGAAGGGAACCTTGTTAGTTGTGTGGGAGGTCTTAGGAGTGCCCTTCTCGGTGAGCATCTCCTCCGCGTTACTGGGAAGCAGATATGTTAGCCTGGAGAGATAAAAGCCCAAGACAGAAACGACCCCAACCTACCCGTGATCGGCGGTGATGAACAGAATGTATCCATGCTTCTTGCAAGCCTGGTAGATTTCACCAATGGCCTTGTCGGTGGCGGCGACACCCTTGATGGCGGCCTCGTACACACCGGTGTGACCGACCATGTCGGGAGGAGCGAAGTTGTTCATGACGAACTCGAATTTTCCCTCGGCAATGCGCTCGGCCATCTTCTTGCCGACGGCTTCGGCGCTCATCTCGGGCTCATGGTCGTAGGTAGGAACCTTGGGTGAGGGGATCATATCGCGCACCTCGCCAGGGAACTGCTTCTCGATACCTCCGTTGAAGAAGAACGTAACGTGCGCGTACTTTTCGGTCTCAGCGACGTGGCACTGCTGGATGTCCTTCTTGCTGAGCCACTCGGCCAGCACGTTGCCCATGTGCTGAGGAGGGAACGCAACGGGGAAGGTGTAGTCGGTCTTGTACTGGGTCATGGTGGTGATTTGGATGTTCTTGGGGTAAGGGAAGTCGGGCTTAGGAGAGCGGTCATAGTCGCCCAGCAGCTGGGTGATCTCACGGACACGGTCCGAACGGTAGTTGAAGAAGAAGAGGGTATCGTTGTCTGCAAGACACGGTTAGTCTTCGAGCGAGCTGTTCTCCGGGTTCCTTCAAAACATACCCTGCACGCGCCTTTCCTTGCCGCCAACAATGATGGGCTTGAGGAACTCATCGTTCTCACCCTTCTCATAGCGCTCCTTGATAGTCTTAACGGGATCAGAGCTCTCTTCGCCCTCACCGCTGACAATACCCTTCATGGCAACTTCGACTCTGTCCCAACGCTTGTCACGGTCCATAGCGTAGTAGCGGCCAACCACCGTGGCGATCTCACCGATGCCGATCTCCTTGGTGTGATCGAGCAAGTCCTGCATATACTTGATGGCGCTCTTGGGGTCGGTATCACGGCCATCACCGAAGAAGTGAATGAAGACCTGAGGGATCTCCATTTCCTTGGCGACCTTCAACAAACCGACCAGGTGAGTGATGTTGGAGTGAACACCGCCATCGGAGACCAGACCCAGCAGGTGCAGACGACCATTGCCCTCCTTGGCGCGAGTGAAGGACTTGACGACGTTGTCGACCTTGTTCAATTCGCCCTTCTTGAGGGTCTGATCGATGCGAACGCTGTCCTGCCAGACGACACGGCCAGCACCAATGTTCAGATGGCCAACCTCACTGTTGCCCATCAAACCCTCTGGCAGACCGACGGCCAGCGACGAGGCATCCAGCTCTGTATATCCTTGAGCCGTCTTCGAGTTCTCTTCGGCAAAGCCTGACATGTAGGGTGTCTCGGCAGCAGCGATCGCATCTCCGTCTTTGGGAGAGTCGGGGCCGGGGATACCCCAGCCGTCGATGACGACTACTCAAAATTAGCGACCAACTCTATGTAGCACACTATCGTGGAGAGCTTACTCAGAACGACTTTGTGGTCAACCTTTGTCATTGTGAACCTGGTCTGAGAGTTAGTTGATTGACTAATTTTAACGACCAATTTCGATGGGGTGGAAAAGGATGAGGATAATTCGATATAACTCACAGAAAGGAAGAAATTATCAGACGTTAGGAAGATTGACTGGTGGAAGAAAGAAAATGAGAGAGAGAGAGAAAAGAATTGGCTGACCGGTGAAAAACAATTGTTGTCGCTATCAGGATGATAATTACTACTATGGAGGGGGAGGGGCTTCTTCCGGTGACGCTTTTGGACTTTTCCTTCTCTTTCTCCGACGTCACGCTTCTCTCTTTAGTTGACCTTTCTTTCCCCGTGCGTTCTCGTCCGCCCTGGACTCGTTCCGACTCTTCCCTATAACCCCGATTAATAATATTACCCATTGGACACAGGAATTATAATCCTGATAAGCGAAACGTTTCCAAGTTGTATACCAGATTCCTTAGCCTGGATTTTGCGCAATGGCATCCAGGTCACCGACCGTGGCCACTCCGCTGCGGAAACCGTCATCTGCGCCCGAGACCCCTATGGTAGGGGAGTCCATGAACACAGCACCACAACCAGTTCCTTTCCCTCCACCGCAGACATTCGACATAATACCTCCGTTGCATGGCCTTCTTCTGCGTCTTCTTTCGACACAAACAGCTGGCGAAGGCGGTCCAAGAACTGCAGGTGAAGCAGGCGGACAAGCGCCATCAGAGCCGTCGGGTCCGGGCCAAGGTGTCCAGCAACAGACTTCGGCAACGGGGAGTGGACTTGCGCCATTGACGGCGAAGGATTTGCCGACAGAAGCAAGCTCGATCAGGATTCGCATACAAAAGGCACACGCGGCTGTGGAAAGCCTACCTGATATCGGTCGCTCGGTCGCTGAGCAGGAGAATGAGATTGAAGAGCTAGAGAATCGTATCGCCAGGTTGAACGCGGTCCTCGCAGAGTTTGGGAAAAGGGCAGACTCAGGAGCTTGATGGCCGGTTCAACAGCATGAAATAGAAGCGGGACTTGCAATAAACTTGTCGCTTTGCAAGGAGCAAATTCCCATTGGGCTTGAGCTGCCGCAGACAGACTTCGAAGTGCAATTTGCTGCTGGTCTCGTTTTGCCCCCTCGACAGATAGTACATGAAGACTTGACTTTGGCCGGAGGCCCACTGAGACAATATACAAGCTCTTCATCGTGTCGTGCCATCAGCTGTTGGGTCAACCTTGGCTCAGAGCTGTTGCTACAGACATGTTTCTTCGGCCCTCTCGCTCCCTCCCGATGGTTGGCCCTAAGAGTATCGCCTCACTTCACGAGGGAAAAATATATTATTATACCAGGAAGACAAAGATCCTGCATTGGTCCTCGACAAATTGATCGGTTCAGAATTACGGATTTAGCCTCCTCGTGGGGCTGAATACAAACTCGGCCACCACGGTCCCCATTTCACACCCTGCAGGCAAAACAGCGAGTGCATGCTCCATAGACAGCTACCATATCGCCCAGACTCTCGTTGGTGTCACTGCTGACTAGGCAGCTGATACTCCTGAGGACAGACCGTGCCTGGAGTCCTTTGAGACGGCGGCAAATGGCGATGGTTAGTTGAAGTGTTCCGACCCAGATGCCGACAGATAATCCTCGCAATGACTCTGTCACTTGGAGCACTGAACGGATCCTGCCGAATATATCGAGCGGCCATCAATTGATGGTGCCTCTTGGATTAGGACCACTCATTACCTCGCAAACCTCAGTCCTGAGTGTCCCATCACTGTGCTCGACACAGAATCTTACGGATCAGATCGCCAGGGAACCACAGTTGGAACTTCAGAACTTTGCCTGAGTAACTCGGACTCTCTTAATTCTTGGAAGTCATGGTCGGGCTATTAGGTAGCATGAGGCAATTGATATTGATCCATTTGATTCAAGCTTATTTTCCAATTCCTAGAGGTAAATGGTTCTCTGATGGGAACCCAGTTTCGACAAGTGGCAAGCGGCCAGTTCATTGATATATTGGAATCGTCTAGTCTTGGGCGCCATTGTCTCACGGACTTTGGAATACGAGAGTAGAGAAATACTAGTCTAATTACAATTAGTCAAAAAATAGAGCAAGCGTGATAACTCCCAATCTGAAGAATAGTTAAAATTTCTCCGGTTTGCTAGAAAGCGCCCGGTGAGGACCCCGGTTTCGGGCCCCGAACGTTGACAGCAGCACCAGAACTCCACTCAAAGAGTCATTGGCTTCCTGAGGCACCGATCCCGCCCACCGGCTCCCCCCACCATCACCAGATTTTCCTGTGCTCTTTTCTTCACCTTCGTTCGCCCAACCTTTTTTCCTCCTCTCTCCCCTTCTCTCTTCATCCCTATCATCTCACTTTACCCTCCTGTCCATTGTTTTCTTTCATTTGGACAATACCATCACCCATAATGGCCACCTACGCTTTGTCGCAGGCTCACCGTGAGGTGAATCATCCCACCTTGAGCTGTGTCTTACGAACTCTCAGTACTGACTCATTTGTTGTAGCAAATGGAGAAGTCTCTGGTCGACTCCGACCCTGAGATTGCTCAGATCATGGTATGTTCTACTGCATTTGCCCCTCCCTCAAATTGAGGTTGATAATGGATAATACTGGGCTGTTTCAACTAATCAGGCCTCCTCCAACAGGAAAAAGAGATTCAGCGCCAGCGCGAGTCCATCCTCCTGATTGCCTCTGAGAACGTCACTTCCCGTGCCGTTTTCGATGCTCTCGGCTCTCCCATGAGCAACAAGTACTCCGAGGGTTACCCCGGTGCTCGTTACTACGGTGGTAACCAGCACATTGATGCCATTGAGCTCACCTGCCAGGCTCGTGCCCTGAAGGCTTTCAACCTCGACCCCGAGAAGTGGGGTGTCAACGTTCAGTGCCTCAGTGGTAGCCCTGCCAACCTGGAGGTCTACCAGGCTCTCATGCGCCCCCATGACCGTCTCATGGGTCTGGATCTTCCTCACGGCGGTCACCTGAGTCACGGTTACCAGACTCCCTCCAGAAAGTAGGTCTCCATCGTTACCTTCTGTCGTCGAACACTGTGTTAACTTGCCCAGGATTTCCGCTGTTTCTACCTACTTTGAGACCTTCCCCTACCGTGTTAACACTGAGACCGGCATCATTGACTACGATACTCTCGAGGCCAACGCTGAGCTCTACCGTCCCAAGTGCTTGGTTGCTGGGACTTCTGCCTACTGCCGTCTCATTGACTACGGTCGTATGCGCAAGATTGCCGACAAGGTTGGCGCCTACCTAATCGTCGACATGGCCCACATCTCCGGTCTAGTTGCCGCTGGTGTCATTCCTTCTCCCTTCGAGTACGCCGACGTCGTCACCACCACCACCCACAAGTCTCTCCGTGGTCCTCGTGGTGCCATGATCTTCTTCCGCAAGGGTGTGCGTAGCACTGACCCCAAGACTGGCAAGGAAATCATGTATGACCTTGAGGGTCCTATCAACTTCTCCGTCTTCCCTGGTCACCAGGGTGGTCCCCACAACCACACCATCACTGCTTTGGCTGTTGCCCTCAAGCAGGCCGCCACTCCTGAGTTCCGTCAGTACCAGGAACAGGTTCTCAAGAACGCCAAGGCTCTTGAGGTTGAGTTCAAGGCTCTCGGCCACAAGCTCGTCTCTGACGGTACTGACAGCCACATGGTCCTGCTGGACCTTCGCCCCAAGGGTCTTGACGGTGCTCGTGTCGAGGCTGTCCTCGAGCAGATCAACATTGCCTGCAACAAAAACTCCATTCCTGGCGACAAGTCTGCCCTGACCCCCTGCGGTATCCGCATTGGTACTCCCGCTATGACCAGCCGTGGTATGAGCGAGGAGGACTTCAAGCGCGTCGCTCGCTACATTGACCAGGTCATCAACCTTTGCAAGAGCATCCAGGCTGACCTGCCCAAGGAGGCCAATAAGCTCAAGGACTTCAAGGCCAAGGTTGCCTCCGGCTCTGTTCCCGAGATCCTCGCTCTCCGCAAGGAGGTCGCCGAGTGGGCCAGCACCTACCCCCTGCCTGTCTAAGCATCAGGGCAGAACAAATAATCTCACTTGATACCAAAATATGCTTTTCTGGTTTTCTTCAGGCTTTTGACGAGTTCAACATCATTACGTATAAAATTGGGTCGCCGGGAGTACGTTACAGGGGTTTTTACAGGTCTGCTTTTTCAACCTTACGCGGGTCATGGGATACGGTATACATGAGCATGAACAAATATTCAACATTACTTCAACAGGACGAAAGGTTCACTGTCTGGCCACAAAATGGGCCTAGCTACCATCAATCATCGTGACTAAGGTAGTCTATGAATGGACTTAAAAGATTAATGATTTCAAGATGTTCCCTTTTTCAACCATATAGCTGTAGTTAACGGTTCTCATCTTATCCACTTCAAGTGCTGCCGAGCTTCTCCCAGCTTCTCCCAGCTTCTCATCTTCAGCGTCCGTTTTCCAGCACGGGGTGAGTGACCGAGAAACGACATGATCATATTCCAGTAATATTCTTTATGGGACGGATATTGTTTTGCAACTTGGACCTCACTTCCACGATCGTGGTCACACATTTATATACTTCCTGTAGCTACAGTGACACACAAACGAGAGCGTTATAGATTTGGATCTCTTAGAGTTCAGTCTTCTCCAGGCGCGTCGTTTCCTGACCATCTCTGCCCTCTTGATTGTCCCATGACTGCGAGATCAACGAAGCCACATTCTTACCCATCAGGGCGCTGGTTTCCATGGTTGAGATGAAGCTCTCAATGCCGCCTGTGTACCAGAGATTCGGCGCTATCATTGTGTCCTCGAAGGTAACCCGCGGGTAGAGGAACGGGTAGGGGTTCCAGATCTTCTCATAGTGCCAGCTCACATCATCCTTTGGAAGGTCGCCAATTGGCGCATCAACAGAGTATTCTTTGTTCTCGAGACCGAGGATAGCGCCCACGAACGACGCGTTGAGACGCTCAGGTGAGAAAACTTTGTATACGTATTGTTTCTCATGGGTACCGTCACTACGCGGAGCTTGCACAGTGCGGAGGGTGCTGATGCTCCAGAAGCCGGCTGGGCCGACGCCTGCCTTGTTGGAGCCCAAGTCCACCCCGCGGGGAAGAGTCGTGAGAACGGTCTCGGGAGCGCGTTTGTTAGACGGGAGATTGAAGAATCGTGGAGAAAGCAGATGTGGTGAGGAGAAGAGAGTCACATGGAGCTTGACGTAGGGGATTTGATCGGGGGTGTGCTGGAGGGGTGGTTCGATAGCGATGCCTGAATATTGCAATGGACCGGCGATAACCACCTCGTCGAACACGGAGTTTTCTTCGACTTCGGTAGCCTTGAACCCGACAGCCAGAGTGCCATCAGCATTCCGTTGAATAGACGTCACACTGTGATTGAGTCTGACATTGGCCTCTGAGGACCTCAGCATGCCATCGAAAATCTGCCAATTGCCACCCTCGATAGAAACCGCTCCGTCCGTAGCCATGCACACCATCGTCTCGAGACCGTGGATCAGAGGTAGATTCTGCCCGTAGTTGACTCGCGTGCTTGCTTGAATCACATCTCGCGAAAACTCCGCGGATATGCCGCCGTCCTGAAGAAAAGCTTCTCCTGGGACTGCCGTTGTATTTAGCAAGTCAACTGCGGCCGCAGCCGAAGTAAGGGATCTGAATGGGAAATAAGGCGAGTCATAAAGTCGGAGAAACTTGTTGACTGTGCTTCTCATTAGGTTCTGAGTGCGAATGGGTGACAATCCATAGCGCCATAACAATGTAGCAATATTCCACCAGCTATAGGTGTCCTGTAGCACCAGCACAAATTGCTCGCCGTCCCAGACGCCAATCGTATCGTCAGACTCTCTGGGGCGAGCTTGGTCGGCGCTTCGGACAGCAAGTCCCAATTCCTTGGAGGCGTTCACTAGGTTATAGTTGACCGATACGAAGATGGAAGCGCCCAGCTCTACTGGGTACTTCGGATCATCCAGCGCGTTGACGGTTGTCGAACGGCCGCCGATATATGAGTTCCGTTCATAGACCGTTATGTCAACTGGCAGTTGCAGGGAATCTGCAAGCTTGCGCAAAGAGTACGCAGTTGATGATCCTGCAGCCCCAGTTCCTGAATTGATATTAGTCTTCTACTGGAAAAACTAGATTTCGAGTTGTTCACCGATAATTGCAATCCGTTTTGGGCTGTTGTGAGGTGTGCCAAGTGGTTGTTTTTCCGCACTGATGAGCGAGGCAAAAAAGGTTATTGCAAGCGAAATAGTACACAAGCGTAGGAATGCATGTTGAATCGACCGCGATGAAGATTCCATAAGTGCATTAGATGTCAGGCAATGGTACAGTTGATGCTGGAGGGCACTAGGATCAACCAAACTACTAGTACGTCACTGTTGGAGTTCCGGCCAAGACAACCTCGATTCACTGTCTCATTCGGAACCATAAGATTCCATCAACAGACAGACAGACAATAGTATGAGATATACAAGATTGAGTCACCCTGTTTAAACAGATGAATATGTCAGACGTTCACCAAAGGAAGTGCTGTCGTTGGGGATGATGGGAGCCCTCAAGACAGCACAGAGGCGATATTGCTCTAGTCCACATTCGGACTGGTTTAATACCCGGCTCGTATCGCTTATCGCGCCCGATCTTTTTATCTTTTTTCCCTGGAAAAGAACTTTTGGAGGGGTCGATAGCGCTACACTTTGCTTGTTTTTTTATATGCAATTTCTGGAAATATAAGCTCAATCTGATTTTTGATCTTTCGATCTCTCAGACCTCGCGACAATGGATCCGTACGACAGCGATTCCTCGGGTTTTGATGATGAGGGGGATTTCACTGAGACCGGGGTGCTTCTGGGATATCCATCCGAAGAAGTCATAGATGATAGTATCAGTCACCTTGGAGGCTGGCCGGTATGTGGAGCGACGCGACTATCAAGGATGTAATCATACTGATTTTCATGGTTCAGACATGGCTTGACGATTCTACCCCGCCCCCAGGTGATTTCGCCAACTGCAAAGTGTGCAACAGTCCTATGCTTCTCCTCCTTGAGTTGCACGGTGACCTTCCCGATCATTTCCCTGATGATGAGAGACGGTTGTATATATTTGGATGTCCTAGAAAGGCGTGCAATAAGAAGCCAGGCAGCATCAGAGCGTTGCGCGCAGTGAGGAAGCTCAAGGTCGAGCAGGCGCCACGGAAAACCGAAGAGAAGCCGAAGGAGGACAAACAAGAGAAGGTCGAGGCTCCGAAGCAGGATCTAGGAGCGAGTCTATTCGGGACTACCTCCCTCACTAGCAGTGTCTCCGCGAACCCGAATCCTTTCTCATCGAATACATCTTCAGGGTTTCCCAGTAACCCATTTGCGGCTCCTACTGCAGCACCGACGCCAGCTAAAGAGACCTCAACTACAACACAATCAACTACCACTCTTTCCGAGACCTTCGCCGACAAGGTCAGAGTCTCCTCTCCACCCCCAGAAACCATGCCACCGGAAGCCGCTGGACCCGCTGCCCCTTGGCCTGAGAAGTCCGCCTTCCCAGCTCCGTATCCGCAGTTTTACTTGGACGCCGAATATGAGACTCTTTCTCGACCCCCCACACCAACAATACCTGCGAATGTCACGATAGATAACACCGAAGAGGAGGAAACAGGCAAAGGATCTTCTTCAGATCTCAAGGATGCCTTTGAGTCTGAGTTGGACAAGGCCTTTATCCGATTTTCAACACGTCTAGCACACAACCCAGAACAAGTTTTGCGCTATGAATTCCGTGGATCTCCCCTCCTATATTCTTACACAGACGCTGTGGGCAAGCGACTCCACGACCCGAAGCATGGCGCCTCCGGTTCGCGGGTGACGACTGTCACAAGTGGCGCCAGCCGGTTTCCACGCTGCGAGTACTGCGGTAGTGAACGCGTCTTTGAGCTACAGCTTGTACCGCACGCTATTACTGTTTTAGAAGAGGGCCGCGAGGGAGTCGGGTTAGAGCCCAAGGATGATGCTGGTATGGAATGGGGCACCATCATCCTTGGTGTCTGCAGTAAAGACTGTGGGCCCAAACAGGTTGGAGTGGTTGGATGGCGTGAGGAATGGGCTGGCGTACAATGGGAGGAGTTGACGAAATAGATTCAAAAGCGATGATTATAGCCGCGGGTAATTACGGAGAACCTTTCAAAAGCAATATATCCCAATGGCGTCTTTATGATCTGCTGTTACAGACGACTCAGTGTCTAAGAGCGGCCCGTTGCGCTATATACGTGCGGGTCGTTCTGACTGTTACGAGACATTACTCTGCAGGTCCCTTTCTCTTGACTCTATAGACAAAATTAATGCATAGTGATTTCGCATCGGCTAGCATTCGATGCGACTTTAGACTGCAGCTCGGCACACAGGGGGTATATAGAATTTCGGCCGTCAGAATCCTCGAGTCAAGCTTCACATATATCATTTCGTGGCGAATACGTAGATATATCGGCAAAACCACCCCACTCTGACCTGACCCGGTAGTTGACCAGATTCGCTTAATCTGGACTGTCCTCTTACGATGGCCAAAGGAGCGCAAAGCATGCGTTGTATCCCACAGACGAGGTGGAGCTGTGCGACAAGGCATTACCAAGACTAGTGTGGTCTGGCATCCTTGAGATTAGGACCAGATTCCCAAGGGAACCGGATTGATCCAGGATTCAAAATCCTCAAGCAGAAGCGGCAGCTTGCTGCTGAAGCTGGGCTTGGAATTGAACAATCTGCCGTGACAATAGTGCGTCAGAACTCGACTATGACAACTTTTTGGAGGAGTTTCTCACCTCCGCCCGTTTCTTCTCAGCCTTTTCTTGAGCCTCCTTGATCTGTCCCTCGATTCTCTTGCTATCGATGCCGTCAGCCATGATCTTCAACCCGTGCCGGAAGTATAAGACAAGGAAAAACGCACATTTCCTTCTCAATAAAGTCGAGTCGTCCGTTTACAGCCATGACGGCTTCGTTCTTGTCTTGCTTCAATAAGACCGGCCCAACAATCTTGTAGATTCTCGAATCCTCATCCAGTTTGTCGAATTCCGCCTGCACACCCTTGTTTTCCTGCTGCTGCGACTCGAGCTTCTGGCGAGCATCGATGAAACCTTCGAGGTCTGGAGAAGATATTGGCAGCGCGTTAGAGCTTGCGATGATGCCATGGAGTTGATTGAATTGTTTTGGGTGCTGTGAACCAGGATCACATACCGGTTTGTAGCTGCTGATACTCATCAGAGAGAGCCTGAAACTGCTTCTGCGGGTCTGCCATAGTGCCTTACGTATGCTCCTTCCAAGGTTGATTATGACTTTGGCAATGCTGTCTCTGAGCGTGAGGGGCGTTGGCGGGGACACAAAATGTTGGTAATTACGGTAATGACAGAACGGTGAACAACGACCAAATCAACTTCCTCCAGGCAAGTGGCCGTCCACTTCCTCTCGTCGTCATACTGCTGTTGGTGAACAAGAAAAAGCACTTACTGTCCCTTCTGTCGCATTAACACGATTAGCTTATGCGTTGAAAAACCACTGGTACTCGGCCTCGCCCATTCTTTTTAGCTGTTTCGCCGGTTACCCCCGTTCACTGGCAATCAAATCAACCAGGCAACTGTCTGTCCCTTCGTTGCTCCCCCCGCCTTTCACTCTCCGATCGGCTCCCCAACGTCGACGCCAGTGTTGGAGAAACAAGCAGGCGGAACTGCGTGTGATCATGACAAATAATACAGATTTCTTAGGTCGGGCAATTGATGCCGTAAAGAAGGCCATCGAGCTAGACAATGGGGGCGAGTACGAGAAGGCGTATCAGGGCTACTACTCCGCACTGGAGCTGTTCATGCTGGCCTTGAAGTGGGAGAAAAACCCCAGGTCCAAGGAGATGATTCGCGCAAAGACGGCCGAGTATATGGATCGAGCAGAGAAACTTAAAAACCATTTGGCTCAGAGTGAAGACAAAAAGAAACCGAGCGCTATTGGCGCCAACGGCAAGGTGGCGCAAGGAAGTGGGAAGGGCGGGTATGGCCTCGGAATTCCTGTCTTTGTATCGACACAGGCCGAATTGTTGGGTCTCATACTGATTCACGCGTTTCCTTAGGAAGGAAGACGATGACAATGAAGATGCTGATGCGAAGAAGCTACGGTCGGCACTCGCTGGTGCTATCTTGTCGGACAAACCGAACGTGAAATGGGAGGACGTTGCAGGTCTTGAAAGCGCCAAAGAGGCTTTAAAGGAGGCTGTTATCTTACCTATCAAATTTCCGCACCTGTTCACTGGGAAACGGCAGCCTTGGAAGGGTATTCTGCTCTATGGACCTCCGGGTACCGGAAAGTCATACCTGGCAAAAGCCGTTGCGACGGAAGCAAACAGCACGTTCTTCAGTGTCAGTAGCAGTGACTTAGTGTCTAAGTGGATGGGCGAGAGTGAGAGGTAAAAATTCCCTGAAGCGACGAGCATCGCACTCATCAGTACGGCTTCCACTAACACATACTCTACAGGCTTGTCAAGCAGCTCTTTAACATGGCGCGCGAAAACAAACCAGCGATCATCTTTATTGACGAGGTAGATGCTCTTTGTGGACCTCGTGGCGAAGGAGAATCAGAGGCATCTCGCCGTATCAAGACCGAACTTCTTGTACAAATGGACGGTGTCGGCAAGGACTCGCGAGGAGTGCTGATCTTAGGCGCAACAAATATCCCTTGGCAATTAGATGCAGCGATTCGACGGAGATTCCAGCGGAGAGTACATATCAGTCTTCCCGATCTCAACGCCCGGATGAAGATGTTCATGCTCGCCGTGGGTCAAACACCGTGCCAAATGACGCAGGCCGACTACCGGACCTTGGCAGAGATGAGCGAGGGCTATTCTGGTAGTGATATCAGCATCGCCGTCCAGGATGCGCTGATGCAGCCCATTCGTAAGATTCAGACGGCGACACATTACAAGAAGGTAAGAGCCTCTCTTTTCCCTTTTACGACCTGAATCTCACTGATGAGCGGCAGGTTATGGTCGATGGCGCAGAGAAATTGACTCCGTGTTCGCCTGGCGATAGCGGTGCGATCGAGATGTCATGGGTGGACATTGAAGCCGATCAGCTCCTCGAGCCACCTCTTATGTTGAAGGACTTCATCAAGGCTGTTCGCAATTCAAGACCAACAGTCAGCCAGGAAGACCTCCAAAGGAACGCGGAATGGACCAAAGAATTTGGCAGTGAGGGAGCTTGATCTTGTCCCTTTCTTCGTTCTTCACCTCTGTTCCTGCAACGATACAACTGACGGAACCTCACTGCGTACTGCCTTCTTATCAGTACCGGTATAGATGTGCGTCTTTGAGATTTTCCCCCGACGCATCGGGGAATCGTCAAAGAGCCGCCTTCGGTCCTGCTATTTCACATACAGCCATCACTATGCGTTATGTCTTCGTTATGCCCTTACCTTTTCTTCTTTATGTTGTCATCAAGAGCTCGGTGTTCAGAAGCGTTATCCGTTCGGCGAGGCGAGGCGTTCTTTCTTCCCATCTCTTGTGTTTTGTCACACTTAAACGGCTTGGATATGGGTCGGACTTGTTCATAACTCACGAAGAGCTTTGTCACAAAACTTTATGCTGCAAACCAGCTGTCAAGGATCAATAGGCAGATTCGAAATTTCAAATCCTTTATAGTTGTCCATCTGGACTGAATTGGTTCTCAGTAAGTAATGACGAGTAAAAAGCTATGACATTTCTCATTGGAATATCCTGATCATGAAAGCAACAATGCCCAAGTCATAACCTATGCCCAACTCCGCAGTATCCCCGGCGCTTGACCGGCGATGAATCAAAAGCCTAGAGCATTCGCAGTAATCAAGATCGAAACTAATACATCCATCAAACACCTTAGGAAAGAAGCTAAACAAGACCATATGTGAATCGGGTATGCAAAGCACACAGGGGAATCTCTGCAACAGAATCAGACGAGAATGAGGGCTATATGGAGGAACAGAGAACAATATAAGCAAGGAATCGAGGATATCAAATATCAAGTCATTGCGGCTTTGCCGGAGCTCTCCCTCCTCTTCTTCAACACTTCATTTTTGGCCCGCTTGAGGCCTTCGCCTAACTTCTTCGTCTTCGACCATTCACGAGACTTTCTTTGCATGCGAACTGTGGCCAGAATCATGGAGATGGCAGCCTTCAGTTTTTGCCGCGGAGTGCGGAAATAAGTTCGGTCCAGAGGCTTGACGCCCATCTCGTTGATCATCCTGAGGTCGGCCTCGTTACTAGTTGACAGTCAGTGGCTGTACGAGAGGAGGAAACACAATACGGGTACAACATACCAAGCAACGCGGACGCGTTCTCCAAGCTCCATCAGGCCCTTGCTCCAAGCTAGGTCACGCCGGAACTTCTCCTCTCGCCTCAAACGAGCTCGAAGCCAAATGATCTCCCTACCGAGACCTGAGATCTCTTTGTCGTGTCTGTTCTTATTGTCGGCGTGGGACTCCATGCTCTTTACGATTCTGTCATAGCGTTCTCGAAGACTTTCTAGCTCTTTGGTGGCCGCCTCAGCTTTTCTGCTACAGAAGGCGCGTTCCTCACGGACTCTGCGAAGCTGCGACTTCAAGTCACTGAGGCGAGCATCCCTCTCAGACACTTGCAACGCCAGTGATTCGGCTTCAAGAGTGGAAGATTTGAGGAGTTCGTGGAGGTCTCGCTGATCCTCCTCTCGCATGGCTGCTCGCTCGAGGTCACGGTTCTTAGCACGCAACTCCTTCAAGGCCCGATGAGTCTCAGACAACTGCTTCCGGAGGCTTCGTGTTTGTTCATGTAATTTGTCGGAGGGCGACCCATGAGGCGAACTTGTTTCGTATTTATTCATCAACGCATCGTGGAGCTCCCTTTCCAGCTCAGAGATTCGCTGCTTGCATTTGCGAACGGATGATTTCTGATCGGCTTCCCGTTGTAGCAGTACTCGTTCTCTCTTTCGCGCCTCATCCAGATTATGACGGAGCATTGAAAGATCCGCATTAGCACTAGACTGTTCGTTGTCTCCGAGAGGCTGCTGTTCAAGAAGCAACTCAAGCTCATGGATGCGCTTCTCCAGACGCTGTACTTTACCTTTAGCCAGCGTCAGTTCTCTGTCTCGCCCACCGGAGGCCACATGCAGCTTATCCTGAAGCTGATCAATTTCGGCCGACAATCGGTTCTCTTCCTGCGTGGCACGCTCAATTTCGGAGCTCAGTTGCTTTTCAAGAGATTCTTTCGCTTCCAGAAGGGAAGCCTTATCGTCCTTTAGTCTCTTTACCTCACCTTCAAGGCGTAGGGTGGATTTGCGTAGATCAATTTTCTCTCGGTCAAATCGTGCCGTATCGCCAACCTGCTCTTTGACGTTATCGAGTTGACTCTGGAGTTCATCGCGTTCGGCCTCTAGCTCAGCTACTGAAGTGCGCAGGTCATGTAGTTCGACGTGAGCATTTGCCAGCTGATCACGAAGCTTCTGCTTCTCTGCCACCAATTTTTGCAAGTGGCCGTCTTCAGAAGACCCTTTCTGCAGCCGAGCTTTCGTGTATTCTTGCTCTTCTTCTAAACTTGCTTGAAGAACAACTACCTCGTCGTCTAGAGCCTGAACTCTCTCTCTCAAGGCGACTTCCTCCCGTTTGGTGACTCTCAATTCTTCCTTGACAGACAGAAGCTCGTTTCTTAGCTCATCGATAACTTCCCGTTTCGATGCGATGTCGTCATTTAATTCCTTCACTTGACGACTAAGAACCGCTTCTGCATTGAAATGTCGGGCCTTCTCACTATCGATGACCTCCTGCAGTTTCACTTCCTTGCCTGATAGAGAGTGCTCAACTTGCTCGAGCTTCTCGATAGTGCGCTTGTAGCCAGCCGCTTGGTCCTCGGCCCGGTCTTTCTGAAGTTGTAAAGTCCGCTTTGCGCTTTCCCACCTGTCCTGCTCGAGCGCAAACTGGCCTTCTTTGTCTTCAATCTCGTGCTGAAGAGACTCGATTTCTTCTTGCAACCGCTCGACCTCTTCTTTGTACTGTGCACGTATGATGCGTCCGTTTTCCAACGAGCGCTGCTTTTCCTCGTCCAAAGCTCGCTGAAGTTCCCTAACTTGAGACCGTTCCTGACTGAGCTCGCGCTGTAGACTACCAGACTCATCAGTCAGGGCTTGATGACGGGTTTGTAAGAGATCTTTCTCTTCCGTTCGTCTTTGGAGTTCATCCAGTGCATCCTGCAACTCGGAGAGCAGTTTGTCGCGTTCTTGTCGAGTGGAGTCTCGCTCGCGCTTTGCCGCAGTAGCGTCATCTCTCAACTTTCTTTTCTCCTCATCTATATCCCGTTGGATATTTCGATACTGTTCCTCCAGGCGGCGTTCGTTTTGTGTCTTCAGGTCGAGCTGCTCCTTCAATGAATCATTCTCACGTTGCAGCTGACCAAGGTCGTCTTCCAATTTGGCCGTCCGTTCCTCTAGTTGACGAGTGAGGCCTTTAGTGCTGAAAGACTTATTCGCCATCTCTTCATGAAGTTCCCGGAGGTCTCGGTCGGCCTTTGCCTTTTCCTGAACAGCTTTGTTCGCAGCATTTCGTGCGTCATCGGCATCGGCCTTGGCTTGATCTAAACTTGCTTGCAAGTCCTGCAGGTGCTCCTTAGCGCGTTGAAGCTCTGCTTCAAGCTCAGATACTGAATCTCGGTCCTTGTTGTCTCTGTCCTTCAATTCTTCGATTTCCTCCTCACGCGCTTCGATGGTACGATCCTTCTCCCGAAGGGCCGCCTCCAAATCCTCAATTTCGTCGCGAAGCTTCTCAAGATTTTGTGATTGGCGTTCCTTGGCCTCTCTGAGCTCCTCTTGAAGCTCTCTTACGCGGTTATCTTTCCTTTCCATCTCTTCTCGCATCAAGTCCAACTCTTGCTGCACAGTCTCATCAATTTGTCTCCTTCGCAATTTTTCCTTCACTTCCTGAAATTGTAGACGGTAGGTCTCTAGGTCGCGTTCTGCCTGTTGAAGGCTTTTCTTATACCGTGCAATGTCTCGTTGCATGGTCAGCTTCGTGACTTTCAGTTCCGTATTCTCCTTGAGAGCCGCCTGGTTATACTCCGGACCTGCTTTCTGCAATTGTTCTTGCAGGTAATGGATCTTCAGCTTCAGTCCGAAATTATCTTTATCAAGTTTATCAATTAACTAGATGCAAACGGCCTTTAGCGAAGTTCTCGTTTCGTTCCATTTTGTCAGTACAACATTGCTGACTCACCTTTTCCTGCTCCTTCAAGGTCATATTATTTTGTCCATCATTGAGAACATTTCCATCTCTTCGCAAAGAAGGGAGCGGAGTGCTCTGAACACTGCTGCTCGCAACCTGTGGCAAAGGAGTCGGTTCTTCTGTGACGTCCTCCTCCTCATCGATTCCAGTCATCTCCATTGGCGGTAACCCCGGAGTATTGACATTACTCCGATAACTCGCTCTTAGGTATGCTGGAGTTTTGACGTCGCCGGCCCCGCGCGTCGTGGTCAGATTTCTCAACAGATTGTTCTTCGTAGCGCTCTGCATCAGTGGTGTAAATTCACCTTTAGCAGGTGCAACTGTAGGAAGGTGCTGCCGAGATTTCAACGCGCTTTTTATAGGCCTCGAACCCGAACCAGCACGCGGCGTGCTGAGCTTGAACCCGCCTGAACTGCGCCTTCGGTCTCCGAGCGACTTGAGGATATCGCCATCTTTCGAAGGCGACTGGAATGAGTTTTCGACTGAGTCGAGCGCAGATAGGTTGTGTCGTCCCGCGCTCCGATAGCCGTTGGTCAAGTACGTCGCGTTTCCGTCGACCTCAGTTCGCGGCGTGTCGATATAAGGGTACGCCATTTTCGACGCGTTTGACGCGATAATAGACTTGTGTCGGATCCAGAATCAAATCAACTGTAATGTTTTCAATCCGCAATCATCCTCATATCCTCGTCGTTCATAAACCCCAATCAGCAGAACAATTGGGCGGAAGCAGTCCTGATCATACAGATGTGTTTTGGGCGGTGAGCATCCGGCTTCTGGGCTTAGCCTGGGCAATGTTGACATCTGGCTTGATTTGGTTTAGTGTGTTTGTCGCGGCGGTCGGGCCGAGCATTTCGCCGCGCGTCTTTCGGTATGAAGTCATGACGGTAATTTGATCATTTTCTCTGGCCGCAGTCAAGGGAAGGCGACCCTTTCCTCTCTTTTCACGAGCAGCAGATCTCAGAGTTGCTCAGTTATCCAAGATGGCGCCCATGTCTCAAGAAGACCTTGAATGGTTCAAATCCACTTTTCGTCCCATCCCTAAGCCAGAACTCCCCGACGATGCGGTCGAATATTGCATTTACTATATCCCCTCCAACCCCGCCCCCGCCATCAACGATGAGACAACAGAAACAAGGTCACGATTGATGGAGGTGCAACGGAGCGCAGCCGAGCTGACTAAAGAATATCTGAAGGATTATATATGGCAGCGGGAAGGCTTCAAGTTGGAGATCACGAAGGAAGATGGTGAGCGCAGACTGCGCAGCCGAAACTCTGCGTAGACTCTAGTATGCTAACACCTTCGTTAACAGGCATCATGGCACTACGAGGGCGCACAAATTACGGAGACTCTATCGAAGATGAATGGGTAATTGTCTATCTCCTCCGCGAATTGACAAAGAAGCACCAAGATATCTGGGTTAAGGTGGTCGACAGTGACGGCCAGTTTTTGCTCGTTGAGGCGGCGGGCGCTCTGCCCGCCTGGCTTGAACCGGAAATAGCGGACAATAGAGTGAGTATCATTACTGGTGCAAAGATGCTCATATTATAGTCGATGGCTGACCAACTGCACAGGTATGGATACACCAAGGGGAACTTGTCATCATCAAGCCGAAGAACGATAGAGGTCGGAAGGTCACTGAGAAGCTGTCGCTTGCAGACTCAATAAGGATAATTAAGGAGGAACCCAAGCGACTTTTGCGGTCTACAATGATCCAAGAAGAAGCTTTCTATCGATTACGGAACTACCCCAAACAGATCAACGAGAACCTCCACTCAGCACTCGTGACCATTCCGCGAAAGGTCGCATTTCTCCTCCACCAAAAGCCAGCCTATATCTCGGCAGCGGTAGAGGCTTTTTATCTACGAGACCCCATCGCGCTGCGACCTCTCAGGTCCAAAGACGCTAGCACGTTCATCTTCAAACCGGAGGATTTTGTCACCGTCAGCGTACGGTTTACCCGCGTCGGTTATGCACAGCTCAAGAGCCAAGATTTTCCGGCACCTAAGTCCTGGATTGGAAAGCTTCCTCCAAGGAATGACCGAATTGCATTTGACCGGGCGGAAGTAGGGATGAAACTTTCGTGTGGCTTTGAAATGCTCCTCACCGATCCTCAGAACCAAGACAAGGCCTCTGTGAGAGAAATGAAGCTTCTATTGGAAGATGTGGATTCTGGAGATGAGAGATTACCGACGGATGAAGAGATCTCCAGATGGGATAAGAGACAGGATGATGAAAAATGGCTAGACATCAGTTTTGAGGATCTCGACCGAGAGCTGAAGGGCAAGGACAAGAGCAAAGCCAGCGACGGACAGGCCAGGGGCGCATTTGGGGATGCCACCGCGCAAGAGAATCTTCAACGCATCGTGGCTCAGTTCGAGAAATTCTTGAATGATGATTCTGCTGGATTCGAAGGCGCCGATTTCATTGATGATTTCGGCTCGGATTCGGGCATTGACGATGACGTCGATGATGAAGTGAGTGACGAAGGCGAAGATAAAGAGGCATCTTTCGACGAAGAAGAGTTTTCACGGATGATGAAAGAAATGATGGGTTTGCCGCCCTCTGACCCTGGCCTTCAGGGGGCGTCCAGGCAACCCCCGGCTCCACACGGTCGAATTGAAGAGTTGGACTCCGAATCCGAAGACGACTTGGAAGAAATACAGAAGCTCTCTGCTCAGATGGAGGCGGAGCTGAGAGGCACAGGGGTCCTCGACCTAAATCGTCCGAAGAAGTCCTCAACTGCACAGCAAGTAATATCCAATGCGTCACAAAAGGAACCCGGTGATGAAACCGAACAGAGTGAAGAAATCGATGAAGACGACGACGATATCGATATCAATCTTGCCAAAAACCTACTGCAAAGTCTAGAGGGCCAAGCTGGCGCTCCAGGCCCAGCAGGGAACATGCTGTCAATGATGAATCTGCCAATGCCTAAAGACGACAGGCCGCGGTGAAATTCCGAGCTATTTCACCTACACACCTGAGGCACTTTACTGGGTACTACAACCACCACTATTACACAGACGGCCATTGAATCCCTGCGTCGTTGTACCTCAACCGTACCGCAGAATCTGCACCGCCTGGGTCGCCTGGGAACAAGCTGGTCATCACTTCGACTGCTAGCTATATTCGTGCATCACATGTACAGTGCGTGCCGCACAATCATCCGCATTAACGTTGGCGCTCATATATCCTCGCCGGTCATTCCTGCAACTTGCGGTCCAGACAAGGCCAGTCCAGGGTTTCCTCTCGGCTACTCCTCAAGAGTCCCATGGCAACTCACACGTTCTTCAGTCGCCTCCAGGAACGCCACTAACGTGTTGTGAGTGGCCAGCGAATCTTGGATGAGAATTGTAAGTTTGGAGACTGTCTTAGAACTCACTCTAACAGGGGTCGTTATCAGAGGGAAGATTTATTTTGATAGTATATAAAGCATAGCGACCCCGATACTTCCAAAACCAAAAATAGCTAAAAGGCGCCGCTTTCTCAAAATCCTCATAAAACACATTCTTCATTATTGTGGTAGAACTTATCATTGGCGAATGTCTGCCAGCGCAAACACCACCATCATGAGATAGATCGTATCAATCGTAAGTGGATCATCGAGTGGACGGGAACAACAGTTCTGCGCTCCCATCCTTCAAGGACATGACCCATTCCCGCCATTCTTGCCATTCCGCATAGCTGGCACTAGCCTTGAGACCCTGATATTTCACTACGCGAAAGTCTGAGACCTGCTCCCATGGCTTGCTGGAGCCAGAGTGGCCGCCGCCGCTGCTGCCTCTTAGGAGTCGCCGTGCAACACCCCCCGTGGTCACTCCGTCCCAGCCAGCTTTCCGCATCAGGCTTTCCAGGGTTTCCTCTTTCGTCCAACCTTGCTCTACGGCTACATCGGGCAAATAAGTGGCGCCATAGCGCCGGCCGCGGTGAATGAAAGATATACGGATACCATGCACACCAAGTATCCAGTCCAGAGCATTGGTGCAGGGCTCAAAGGAGCCGAGCAGAGTCAGAGAACATGATAATGATGGTAGAAGCGACTGTGGGATCGGAGTGAAACGAGAATCCTCGAACGCGCTTTGTTTCCGTGTTAGCCTCGAGAAACCGACGAGGGCTTCGTTTAAGCAAAGGATACGTACGAAGTAAGAGCATAAGCTCTGAGGCCTTCAGCGAGCTCGTGCGCATCGAACGTACCAATGCATCCACGGAGGGACTTGTGGCCGTTCTTCGACAGGGTATTCCACGTCACAAACAATGGATAACGTTGGTCATGTAACCTTTGCTGCCGCGTCTCTGCCATCTCAGGTTGCGTAGATTCTGAAATCGGGGTCGTGGCGGCCGTGGAACCGGATAAGATCGAGCGAGATGAACTGGTGGACATGACTGACGGAGTAGTGGAGACGCTCGAGGAGTCCGAAGACAACTGGCTTTGAAGGCGACTGACACTGGGCAGCTTGATAGAGTGTGGACGGCTACTCTTCGACTTCATGGAGCCGCGCTGCGTCGTGTCGAGTTCCTCGTCGGCATCATCGTCATCCTCCTCCTCCTCCTCCTCCTCCACTACGACCTCCCGTCCAAGGTCGGCACTATCCCTTTGAGAAACAGGGTTATTAATGTCCTGAAGAGATGCAGGCTTTTTGGACTGCTCGTATCGTTCCCACAGCTCCTCAACAGCTGCAAGATCGATGGGCTCATGGCGTTTATAAGAGGCAGCAAGGCACTCAAAGCAGTAGATGCAATGGGCTGGACTTGCCATCTTGCGATGTCCAAAGCAATGGAAACGGTGTTCAACCCTCACTTCTGCAAAAGCAACCCACTGGCTTTAAGGATTGGTAATTGTCGGCCAGCTTGCAAATGAAGAGCAGGAGACAGCTACCAGAAGTAAATGGCTCGGTCCTCCAGGGAAACTATCCACTTCTAGGTACCTTGGCGAACACAGTCTCGATAGTGTTTCACGTGGGCTCAGCGTGCTGCGGTCAGAGGTGGCTATCGGAACTGCGATAGATAACAGCACTGAGGACACGGAAAGCAAGTCACTCAGCTGTCGATCCGCTGTAGGCAGAGTGAGGTGGAGGAGGGTCAGTGAAGGAGGGGAAGAGCGCAGATGTCCGATAAGATAACACGTGATAAGACCGCCTTATCAGATGATCAATCCGTCATGTGATCTTTCCATCCGATATTGGCCTACTCTTTCCATTTTAGTGCTCGCCTTTCGCCGCGTTGTGCTCACCGAGTCCTCCGCACACAGTAGATCTGAGCACGCTCTAAGCAATGACGAGTGGAAGGCTGAGCTCATGGAGCAAGTTACCTCAATAAACTACACCCCAACTAATACCTACCCTCTTGTTTGTTTTCCACTCAGCACAAGTACAGATGTCCATGGGAACAGCTCTGATATCCAAGAGTCAATGGATCGTCAGAACTAGTCTATAAGCACATTTTATGACTCTCAGGTTGCATACATGTCAATCTTTGCCCACCAAAGCACGTAACGCTAAAGATTAACATTACCCAGTGAATCAATCAGGTTCGAAAGTTAGGACGTAGCGTTGATAGGTTGTGGCATTCAGAGTCTGGGGGGTTTGATATCTACGGTATAGACTCATATTCATCCTAATCCGCGTAAATTTCTTGCGTAAGGCTCTATTCTTCGCTGTCCGAAGTAGTCGGTACTAAGTAGACGTATACTGAACCTAGCACGGAAGTCACTGATGTGATAACATAGCTCATACATGGTAGTAGAGAGGAGTCGTAGATCTGGAACCACACATGTTCTGGTGATCCTTGTGGGTTTCTAGACTCGAACGCTCTCACCTACTCACTGGCTACATTTGTTCAGTAACATCATGAAGAAGAAGACCATTCCTTAAGACTATCTAAGCTTGCAAGCGGTGTCCATCTTGTAACGTCCATCTAGCAACCTCAATCGCATACTCTTAAAGCGAAGGGTGCTCGATTACTTCCAATTCCTCGTTAATCGGACCGTCGAACGAGCAAAGAAAGCGAGTCAAGGTGCAGAGCATTTCCACGTTCACATTAGCCATAACGGTCCGCTGCTGCCCAATGGCGATTTCAAGGGTAAGAATTACGCAAACGCCGAGCGACTTTCTTCAATGGCCTAAATCCACTTCGATCTGCCTGCTTGGGGTGTCACGCATAACAAGACTACGGATGATGTGCGTCCGGATTGCTCTAGTGACACCAGTTGATTGGAAAGCAGTGGCAAAGCACTCTCGCATCGCCTCCGCCAGCAGCTCAACCGCGTAGGACTATGCAGTGAGGACTCCCGAGGCAGCTCTTCCACTTATTCTTGTGCAAGTGTCCATAAAAATGGACAAAAACATACAACAGCCAGGATTCGCTGGTGGTCACCCACCCAACTACTAACTGGCCGGCGTGTGGCTTAAGTACGGCTGAGCGGACGGGAAGCCCTGCTTTCCACACCCTATGGTCGTATGTACCCTTTCTTAGGACTCATAGATAGATGTGCCTTCTGGGCTTTGAACCCGATTTGCCCATGGGAAGCGTCTGAAGCCTTTTGGTAGCGTCACCCGAGTGAGGCTTGCCATCTATCACATCGATCATCATGTGCCATTGTCAGCTCATTGATGGCATTGGTTGGGTTTACTCAGCGATGAGACAGTTGGCCTGGCCATGATGACTCTCGCTAGAATTCAGTGATAGGTATCCGTGGCCGGTATCTAAGTGCGTGAGTGCGTCTTTATATGTAGCAGCTCTCAGGGCCTCAGAAACCGTGGCCTGCGCGATGCATAGTGGGCTCTATCATCGGTGCATGATGATATTCGAACGTCCACCAAAGGCACCTGCTGGTTTGCACGATATATTATCGAGTCGAATTGCTGAATAAGATCTAACTCTACTCGCCATAGTTTTGACTTAGCCCACCATAACCTTGCCAACCTTCTCAATGTGCAAAGGCAATTGCCACATATACATTAACATCGTTACAAAGTGGACATACACACCACGAACATGACGGCAGGCTGCAGACAGCTCTGGCTTCCTGTCCACCTAAGATTTCTAATCGTACTTTATTACACATGTAGCTTCCTGCACGAAGCTGCCAGCTCGAACGGGTCCAGAGACTCGGCGCCATTGGGTGGAACCGCTTGAATTGAGTTCCGTACCGTGATGCCGGGACAGGAACGTTAATATGATTGGTTCCCTCCCAGTCCCCTTTCATCTTGATTGGTATCAAAGGTGACCAATCAGCGGGCGAGAAAACCCATCCTACTACCCTGGGTGAACTCGGGCCTAGGAATAGGATAGGAAAGGTATTTGACGAGCAGGATGGCGCGCAAGTCCGAATTATGTACCAATAGCTGAACCACCACCCGGCCTCAAGAGATTCATATTCCCGAATGCGCGGGAATGGACCAGGTCATACAAGGCACAACAAGGCCGCAAGGCTGTTTGTGCAGTCTGGAATATTATATATGGCTGCTCTAGGTTTGTGCCCACTATAGTTTCCATAATTTCTCTCTGCTCAGTCTGTGTAGTAGCCTGGTTACATTGGCCCCGCTCAACAATACCAACTACTCGTCTGCTGCACTGAAGCGGTCTCACTGCTTATAGAAACGAGCCCTCCACTTCTTCCCAAAAACCCAACCCCCCCCCCCCCCCCGGAAAGGAGACACAGCGCAACCTGGATGCCCCCCATCGTATCAAAGACCCTCGCCGGGCCCCACGCTGCGACCCAGTTGTTGACACCAACTAGATGAAACCCATTGTCTTAGCAACATCCTAAAATCCAATGGACAAGGAAGAAAGGTACGCACACGAAAGCCCAAAGAACACAAAGTTCTTCGTCACCATCCCGATGATAAACACCTCGGACGAGATGCTTGGATACCCCATCGAGAATATACGCCCCGATGGTGGTCATACCGAACTGCCGCGAGATCGTCGTGATGGCCCACACAACGGCAACGACCGACGGTGACGTGCCGGCGACCACGAGATTTCCAAACAAAAACCACCCAAGCGCGCTGGCTATCAGCATGGGAATGATCAGGACGAGGCGGAACTCCGGCTCGTAGACACCACGGTTGCGGCGCGCGAGCGCGCGAGCGACGGGATCCGACACCAGACCGCACACAATCGATCCAAGTGTGCCGCCGATGACAGGGCCGGCCGACATGTAGCCAATATCCACAGCGTCGAGAGAGTATGGTGGGGCAGTGAAGATCTGCGCCACGACAAAACTGACCACGACATCCCATGCGGTTGAAATTGGAGAGGAGCACAGTCGCCCACACGACGGCCGGGTGGGTGAGAATCAGGAAAGGCTTGAGGATCATCTCCCACAGGGGCATCTGGGAGTGAACGCCCGAGAAGGGAGCCAGGCGGTGCAGAAAGGGCTTGCGGGTCGGATGATTGGGGGCCGGGACGGCGCAGATCGTATCAGCATTCTCGATAGCTTCACACTGCGCCTGACCGGACTTGGAAGCTTTCTCGCCCGTTTCCTTGACGCGAGGATTAGCGAGAGAATCGACTTGTGGCGGCAGGGGAGAGTGCTGCGGTGTTTTCCGAACCACGTACCTCTGCGGGTGGGATATCGGGACCCGCGGCTTCTTGGTGGCGCTCAAAAGCGGTCTCCCAGGCAAAAAGAAGCACTAGAGCCAATCCAAGACCAAGAAAGATGGCCAGCATCCAAAAGTTCCATCTCCAACCGAGTTGATCGGTAATCAGTCCGGATAGGAGGGCGGGCAGATTTGCTATCCCGGAGATCGCGATCGTCAATGCAGCCACTCTCGTGCCCCGTTCGTGGACGTAGTAGATATCCCCAATAACCGCAAACATCACTTGGTTTCAAAGGGTCAGCGTACGTGAAAGCAGTACTGGGCCACAATAAACCCTACCAGATTCAAACATTGACACACCGAATCCCTGAACAATCCGTGCCCCCAGTAGAGAGTTGTAGGATGTCGCCGCGCCACCCCATATGGTCCCCTACCAAGGCACAGATCATGGAGAAGAGGAATGCGGGGCGTTTCCCAAATTTCCTGGAGAGAGCCGAGAGCACAATGCCACCCTATTTCTTGATATCTTAGCACGCTATGGTTATCGGGTTACCAAGGAGACAGGCTCACTGCGCCGACAGCACAAAGGTTGTATCCCGTCAAGAGGGTCACGTCCGTATAGCTCACGTTGAAGCTCTGGGCAAGGAACTGCTGCTGATGCGGCCAGCATCGGGCCAATCCTGCAACAGTTAACGATGACCGACGCGAACAGGAGCAGATCGATCGAGGAGGTGGACCGGAACTCACCCGCCAACACACAGAATCGTGCAGTATATGTGCATAAGAAACATCAAGTCGCGTTGCCATAGCGGCCACCGAAGTGGGTCGTTGGGGTCCTTCGAAGGCTGGGGGATCAGAACCGTCTTTGCATGTTTTCCGGTTCCACGCTCCAGCTCAGCAACCGATGGAGCCTCGTCCACGCCGCTCGTGTCCAAGAGGCTTGTGCCGCCAACATGCTGCGGTCCATGTGAGGGACTTAGGATTCCAAAGGCCATCTTGCGCGGAACCGATTGTGTAGCGTTTGTTGGAACGAGTCCCTGTTCAGAATGAGGCTCACCCCATATTTCTCAATGTTGCTGGACACGAGGAATATATATTGGGCGTTGCAGTCCTAGCAACTTCTGTCTGTGGGGTAAACTGGGGCTCCGGCCAGAGGAAGCTTCTATTGCATCCGCACTGATGGCCTCCTCGGCACTCCGGCCATCTGCGATTGCCCGTGAGTGTCTGCGAGCGTTTGGTGGGGGTGCAGAGAATCAGGCCCTGTGACCAATGAAGATATTTTGCACCTCCTCGGACTGGTTGTTAAGTCGCATTCCCCCGACAGGCGCAAGAAAGAACCCTGTCAGAGATCTTAGCCCTAGATCGGAAGCCCCAAGCTCGGGTTACCGCGCTGTGGGGTAATCATCGATCTGGAGTAGGAATCCAGACTCCTGATCAAGAGATAGATGAGCCATTGACTTTGGGTCCGAACTACTGGCACTCACTCAAAGGTATCTGCTGAATACTTCTGATATTCCCAAGACTTGATAGTAGGTACACCAGCCGCGAGCGGCGATGGCCTATGGGTACATCGATTTGCGGAAGAATTGATTCTGCAGATATATCTAACATGGATCTATAGGTGCTGCGAGAAGCGGGTTCTCATTGGTGATAGTGTAGTATACGGATAACCCTATTCATAGGGATATTTGTCGAGGTTCAGGACAATTTTGATACACAAGGACAAGTTTAGACCTGGATATCTATACCGGACGCTTATGTCCATTCGAAGACCATAGAGTCAGCGATAACAGACCCGGATCATGGTCCTGGAGAGTAATTAAATACATTTCACCCGCTAAAAGTACAAAACCAGGCAGGCGCTGGCAAGCTCAGCTCTGCAGTTCTGGAGCACACGCTGTGGAATGGTAGCAGTCAGAGCATGTCTAATATGTGGGGTAAAAGCTTCACTGTAGGTGGAATCGGGGGAACTTCGCACTTGAAGTGGGGGAAACTCGGAGACAGCCTGGCATCAGGAGCTACAGAGCATTGACATGTGGGGAATTCGCTGCTTTGGTGCAAGAGGTGGGGAACTTAGGGCTTCAGCTGCTGTGTTATTCTGGATACTGAAGCTTCACGCTCTCTCTTTCTTTGCTAGCAGTGCACTACAGGCCAGTATCGTGACTGTGACCATCAATCTCAGCAGGAGAAGGAATCGCCGCATGGTTCATCAATCTGGCCTACCTCTTCTGGAGCTATAACAATGTCTTACGGAGACTGTGAAGCGTTCCTGTTCAGTTTGCAAGGATGTCATTGCGTTCCCTAATAGGCACGCACCGTGGGCGACTTTCAAGTGGGAGACTGGGGACTGCAATTCGCGGGTTCACGGTGGACGAGACGGGTCTGCGCACACGATTCTGGCCCTGATGGATTGCATTCCAGCGGACGATTTGGCTCGAGTTCGGGATGCCTCTATGGCTGGATTATAGGCCTTGGAATGGAGCTCTGGACAAAGAGTGTGAAGTTGGCCCGGTTGCATTGCGGCAAGGGTTATTGCAAATATAACTGCAGAGGCAGCGAAAAGTATGACGTTAGATCCTATCTGACATCTCCCTTGATACATCTGAGCTACGTGGACTGACCGGGTTGCTTTTCTAATGATCTGCGGAACGGAGCAGCAACAGCAACAGTAAACAGCACAAGCATTCATATTCGAGACTCGACAATTGGCGCCTTGGTAACAGAATCGACGCTCCTCCCAGCAGAAAGAAGCAAATTGCCTGCCGTTGGAAACCCAGAGGGCACCTGTGTACGATGGGATACCTCCCCCACTTCACCATGAGGGGGAAATCTCTCCCAAAAGCTGCAAACTTGCAATGCACTGGAGAAGCAATGATTCCTCGACCAGCCTGATGACGATAATCTTTGTCAGCCGATCTGTAATTACAGGCTCATGGTCTTTCATCTACGTGGTTGTGTCCCGGCCGTACTTTGTCCTTCGCAAGATGCCGTTTGCATGTTCTGTCACGATCCTACACAATGGTCACCAATCACGGTATGGATAGATCGCCGTCGGGGGTGAAAAAAGCCAGCGCGAGGACGCGCAGACCGAAAGCATGTCTGCGAGTTCTGCAACATGGCCTTCACACGAAGCGAGCACTGTGCTCGCCACCAACGTGGTCGTCAGTCCGCCCCAGCCCGATAGTGCTAGGGACTAGAGCTGACATCGAGCCAGACACTCAAGAAAGGCCGTTTCCGTGCCGTTACTGCCCAAGGAGCTACACCAGGGCGTGAGTACCGCCGTATCTCGCCCAATTCCGTTTCCTGCGTGGTAGTCACTAATGTTACTCTCACAGGGATGTAGCCCTTCGCCATGAAAGGGACCTACACTGGGGCCAGTATGTGTCGCGATGGTCGACCAGCCCACCTAGTAGAATCAGCACTCGAACATTGGGCGAAGAAACCGCCGGGGACGGCGACACTCCATGCAGCACCCCTAGCCTCGAGCGGCTACCCTCGAGTCCAGGTCGGAAGCGACCAGCCGTCAGCAGGATGCCGTCCGGTCAACCAACAGAGAGGCTACTAGTCTCGCCTGGGATTCCTTCAGGTCCATCCAGCCCGGACATGAGAATCCAACAAGCGATTGCGTCCCTGGATTTTACCGCCCTCCACACGGAGGCCCTTTCACTGAACTACATGGCGGCGCCATTTCCCTCGCCTCCGCCGGAACTCGAGTTCATTTCCACTGGGCAAGCTTCCTCGGAGGTGCAACCGTCCACACCCTCTGACACAGACGTAATCTCGAGCCCATGTCGTCGAGCCAAAGTGCAAGATGGACAGCGCCGGATGAGGCACGCAATCCTTCGCCTAGACACACGCCCCCGCGCTGGCAGAATGCCCGCTATGATGGGCCAGATAGCATCTTGGTACCCGACGAGGACATTCTTACGCTTGGCCCGATGTTTGATCCGCTGTGGGATCCCGTTGTAACTGTGAATACTACTCTCTTGCCTATGTTTCCTGAATAGGCTTAGTGCCTAGACATCTTACCTTAATGGCTTATGTAAATATCTTTATTTCTCTCTCTTAGCTAGTGAAGATAGTCAGAATTAAGTTACTCATACTATTCTTACTTATAGGTTATGAGCCCTTATAGCTTATTATAAGGAGATCTTCATCTTCATCTCCATTCCCTATATTCTATATTTTAAAACATGTTCCGTACGCATATTCTTATTAGTTAGATTAAAATTCTGACTATATAGATCTGTACTACTCCTCCATCCTTCTATAGTAATTCTTCTATAGAATCTAGCCTATCTTATTAAATTAGAAGCCTCTAAGGCCCTATTAATCTATCTAATTAAAATAGATATTGATATTAAACCCTACAAGATTATCCCTACCCTTAAGGGTGAATCTAACTAGACTATCTAGATAGAAGGACTCTAGGGATACCTTTATAGCTATAATACTAACTATTAGAAGCTTCTATAATAAAGATATATTACCCTAAACTAACTAATACTCTATGAAATAAATTAAGAGTATATATACTAAAGTCTTCTATAAAGATTTAGAGAGTAGTAATCTCTTAAGCCTTAGTAAGCTACTAAAAACCCCCTAGCTTCTATAGTAGTAGTAGCTTTAACCTCCTCCCTACTAGTAAATAGCTACTATAGCTCTAAATTAACTTCTATTAATAGTCTCAGAGACAGAGGTTAATTAAAATATCTAAGAATAAACTATATATAATTACTAGCTCCTAGAATACTATAAGTAATAAATAGAAGTATTTACTTATCTTAACTACTAGGTGCTTATAATACTCTATACTACTATTAATAATATAGTAAAGGTATATATTTTAGGTCTTACTAATATAGTCTAGGCTTTTAAGAAGCTAAAGAGCCTATATAAATAATTTAGCAGAGATAATCTCTTCTTACTATAATAAAAGATATATAGGATTAAATATAACCTAAATAGTAATTATAATACCTTTCTATAGAAATAGTAAGCCGTGATTACTGAGATATATACTCTAGAAGATCTATTAAACTAGATTAAATATTACTTATTCCTTTAATTAATTAAAGGTGTCTCTTATCTAAATAACTTTATAATAAATATAGAAATAATGATAGCTAGCTAATAGATAGCCTTAGCTAATATCTATGCTTAGTTCTAATATTTTAAATTTAAATAACACATAACAGGCATGTCACAGACTTAATCTAATACTAATTAACTATCTACTAACTGTCATGGTGCTGCTGTGGATAGGAGTTGGTGTTGCTAAGAAGGAATCATATGACTCTAGGAATATCTTCACTATATAATTTAGTAACCTATTTAAAGGTCTTTAAGCTACATCCTATCTATAGAGCCTATCTATACTAGTCTGCCCTGTAACTAGAATAGATAGATATAGATTACTATAGCTAGTCTGAGTATTAACTACCTTATTAACCTATTTCTATTTACCTGTGATCTAGTACCTTGATATTATATAGCTCCTCCCTTAGAGTTAATACTGTTAGAATACCTACCCCTCTACCCCTATTCCTATCTAGTAACCCTAAAAAGTTCTCTAAGTATATTACTAGCTATAGTACTAAATAGTATAAATACTACTATCTAATATATAAGTATATCTAGAAGGCTAAATTAACTATTAATAAAGTAAACTAATAAGCTAAATAATCTAAGACCTAACTTTTAGAACTCTAGTATAAACTTACTGCCTTAGAGCAGAGGTATAAATAAGAGACTACTAAGCTAAGGGCTATTCTATAGTACTAGAAGGAATAGCTATAAAAGAAAGAGTAGTAGTATATAAAAGCTACTATAAAAAGAGATTAAGCCTATTATTTAGCTACCCCTACTATAAATATATCTATATCTATACCTATGTATAACTCTATTACTAAGAAGCCTATAGTTACTCTAGTAGGAATACCTATATTAGCTACTACCCTATCTTCTAAAGCTACTAGATTATTAGAATAACTCCCTAACTCTAATAAGTTTAAGGGTAACTAAAAGGATCTTTAGTATTTTATAGTACAGATTTAAGAGAAAATAAATATTAACCTTAACTACTTCCTAACACCACAGAGTTAGATAGTTTATATAAATAACTATCTAAAGGGTGCACTGTATACCTAGATTCTCCCTTATATTAAGAAGAGAATTTATACCCTTAATAACTACTAAAATATCCTAGACATCCTAGAGCGCGCCTTTAGTAACCCTAACTATATAAATAATACCTAAAATAAGTTATTCAGCCTATACTAGATTAATAAGGAGTTTAGTACCTTCTTTATAGAATTTTAATGCCTAGCCCTAGAAGGTAAGATATCTAAAGAAACCCTATCTACCCTACTTAAACAGGCTATTAGTTATAAACTCTAGAGTATGCTTATATATAACTAGCCCCTAAGCTAGGAGTACTACTAGTTTACTAGATTCTTATAGGAGCTTAAGAACTGCTGCTGGTAATATACTACTAACTAGCCCCTTATTATTAAGACCTATACTACTACTACTACTAAACCTACCTAGTATCCCTAGTTACCCTAAAGCTCTAGCTCTATTACTACTAAGTCTACTAAGTAACCCTAGCACCCTATTATTTAGAGGAATAAGCATATACTAGTATAATAATATAACCTTATAGACCTAGGTACTACCTAATACCTAATAAGAAAGGGGTATAGCCCCTCTTACTATAAGATAGGCGCCTGCTTCTAATATAGCTCCCTAGAATACTAGATTAAGGACTACCCCTACCCTAATACCTATTAAAGAGTTTAAATTATAGTATCTTATAAATCACACCTAGAGAGCCCTTAGAGGGGATAGATCCTAGAATCTAGAAGCCTATTACCTAGCTAGACCTCCTTAGTAAAAAGAGTAAGCCTAGAGTAAGCTGTAACTAGGCTTAAGAACTATATATTATTTAAATCTCTACTACTGCTATTTATAGACTTAACCTTAAAGAATAAATATAATAATTAAAGGCTATAATACTACCTATAACCCTAGAGAAGGAAGAGAAAAGGATAAAGCTACCTACTTATACCCTATTAGATACTAGAGCTAAAGGATAAGGATTTATTAATAAAAAATAGGCTAAAAACTAGTAGCTAGAGCCTATCCCCCTAGCAGACCTAATAATCCTATATATATTTAATAGGAGAGAACTAGAGAATGGGAAGATAACCTATTATATTTAGATAGATATAAGAATTAAAGACTACTTTAAGAAAGATATAAAGTTTTATATTATCTAGTTAGTATACTACCTTATTATACTAGGAATACCTTAGATAAAGATATATAACCCCCTAATATAATTTATAGTCTATAGTATTATATTTAATAGTAACTACTGCTAGAAATACTATAATACTCCCTAGAGGCTAACTAAGATATAAGCCCTGTATAACATCCCCTTAAAGACCTAGCCTAGATACCTACCCCTAAGACTAAAGGGACTAGAGAATAAAGATATAGCTTTTATCTTCTTAGTAGCCTGCTTAGCTTACGCCTAGAGAAATACCTAGATATTTATAATTACTCTAGAAGATCTTAAAGCTACCCTAAAGATTAAGAAAGCTTAGAAAGAAGACTTTACTAACCTATTACCTAAAGAATTTAAAGACTATACTAATATTTTCTTCTCTAAGGAGGCTAAGTACCTGCTACTACTCCACCCCTATAACTATAATATTAAGTTATTAGAGAGAAAGACCCCCCTATTTAGCCCTCTATACGCCATGTCCTAAGAGGAATTAAAAGTTCTAAAGGAATAGATTAAAGAGAACCTAAGGAAGGGCTTTATCTACTCTAGTTTATTACCTGCTGTGTTACCTATCTTATTTATTAAAAAACTAAGTAAAGACATATAAATTTATATTAATTACCAAGCCCTAAATACTATAACTATTAAAGATTAATACCTACTACTCTTAATAAAGGAAACCCTAAATAACCTAAAAGGGATGAAAATTTTATAAAAATTAATATTATTTTAGTATTTAATAATATCTATATTAAGAAAGGATAAGAATATCTAATAGCTTTCTATACCTAACTAGGCCTATTTAAATCCTTAGTAATACCCTTTAGGCTAATAGAAGCACCTGCAACCTTTTAGTAATTTATTAATAATACCTTATAAGATTACCTTAATATCTTCTATACTACCTACCTTAATAGTATCCTAGTTTATAGTAAGACCTACTCTAAGTATATAACCTATATTTACTCTGTCCTATAGAAACTATAAGAAGCTAGCTTATATATAAAAATTTAAAAGTATAAGTTTATTATCTCTAAAACTAAGTTCCTAGGTATTATTATTAGCTAGGATAGTATCTGCATAGACCCTGATAAGGTAAAAATAATTATTAATTAGTAAATTCTAACCTATATTGCTGATATTTAGGCCTTTATTAGTTTTAGTAACTTTTACTAGTGATTTATTAAGGATTTCTTAAGAATTATTACTCCCTTAGTGAACCTAACTAGGAAGGATATCCTATTTATATAGATTATAACCTATAAATTAAGCTTTAAAGCCCTGAAGAAGATATTTATAAATACCCTAATCTTAAAACTATTTAACTAGATAAAAGATATTATAGTTAAGACTAACTCTTCTAACTATATATCTACTAGTATAATATTTTAGTATAATAATAAAGGAGTCCTGCACCCTGTTATATTCTTCTTTAAGAAGCTTTTAGTTACTAAGTATAACTATAAGATCTATGATAAAGAGTTACTTACTATTATTTACTATTTTAAGGAATAGTGCCCTGAACTAGAGGGTATATTATTACTAATTAAAGTTATAATTAATCACTATAACCTAGAATATTTTATATTTACTAAGCTGCTTAACTAATAATAAGCCTACTAGTCTAAATTCCTATCCTACTTTAACTTTAAAATTATATATTAATCTAGGAAGTAAGGAGTTAAGCCTAATACTCTAATTAGGAGGTTAGAAGATCTCTCTAAAGAGAGGGATAAATAGCTATAACACTAGAGCTAGATAATTCTAAAGAAAAAGAACCTTAATCCTAAAATTTAGAACTTAATAAAACTAGAAGCCATTACAAGGAGCTAGACTAATCTAAACCTAACTAGAAATAGCTAGTTAGCTATAAGAAGAGTTTGCTTTATAGACCTAGTGTTACAACACCAACACAGCCGCGCTAGTGTTAGATGGGTATGGCAGGCAGAAACCCAAGGATTAATGATCACCAGTTAATCCCAGAGTGATGTCGCATAGCGTACGCTAATCCTTGCTTATCCATGTATCTAACGGCCTATGGTTTATCCGTCCCGTTGCGCAGTTGGTTCCTTTGCTGAACCGTACTGTTATCCAAGACGGGTAGACAGATAGCCCCATCTTATGAGAATACAATCAACTTACCATTCAAATCGTGTTGGTCTGCCACAAGTGATTAGGGTATGATCTAGAGAAATGCTTAATCCAGACAGGTTTCTGTAGAAATATAGTTTAGTATTACTTACTAAATATATTTTTTATAAACCATTATTATATAATATAGTAGAAGGGTATATGAGGTTAATAATAGGAGGGTATTATAATCATCTATTATTCTACTAGTATACCACCTATTACTACTACTACCTAGAGGAACTATAGGGATATAAGAATGCTTATTTACTTTATATCTAAGGCTCTTAGTTTAGTTCCTTATATTTAATATTAATTATTTACTTAAGTATAAGATTGCTAGTCTAATTCGTTAGTTACTCTCTACTATTAAGTATATATACTTAATAGGCCTTGCTTCTGTCTCTACTATTATTATTCTTATATTACCTTAAACTATCCTTAATCCTGTTCAGATCATTATATTAACCTATTATTAGGCTACCTAGTTAGTAGGCCTTAGGCAAGTATTGGGTATAGTCTAGGGACTATACCACCCCATTCCCAAAGTAGTGACTAGCAGGAACAGCAGAGACGGATCCCAGGGTGTGACACCTAGTAGCCTAAGTTACTAGAATACCTAAGGAATCTACTAGAGTATCTGCTTAACTAGCTTAGACAGACTAACTAGACTAATTAGACTAACTAGACCAACTAGACTAACTAGACTAACTAGACTAACTAGACTAACTAGACCAACTAGAGCCCCCTTCTAGTATTAAGGAACTACTAGATACTGCCTACTAGTTAGATAATACTATATAGTCTATCCTATAAGTACTAGATAGAAATACTAGTTAGCACCCTAGGATTACCCTAGCTAATTATAGATGATAAAGAAGCTATTTATACTACTATAAATACTTATATATCTCTAACTATAATAAGCTAAGAGCCTAGTTATTATAAAAATGCTATAACAAGCCTACTGCTAGACACCCTAGAAAGTATAAGTTATATAAGTTAATAGTATAAGAATATTACTAGTCAGGCATGTACTAATATATTAATTATTAGACCTAAAACTACTATACCTGCTACTAATCTACCCTATCCTATAAAGCCTACTAAGGAGTGTTATATCTACTCCTAGTATCTAAATAATTATAGCAAGATATCTTAATAGACTTTATTACTAGTCTAGTACCTAGTTAAGGCTATAATGCTATACTAGTTATTATTAATTAACTTACAAAAATAAGATACTTTATCCCCTATTAGACTACCTATTATGCTAAAGGTGTAGCCTAATTATATATCTATTATATATAGAAGCTACATAGCCTACTAAGAATAATAGTATTAGACTATAGCCCTTAGTTTATTACTATATTCTGGAAGCACCTGACCTAATACCTAGATATTAAGAACCTATTATCTACTACTCATTACCCTAAGACTAATAGCTAAACTAAGAGGATAAATACTATTCTAGAATAATACCTGTGTGCTTATATTACCTATCTATAAGATAATTAAGCTAACTAGTTACTATTAGCTAAGTTCACCTTAAACTCTGTCTAATTTAAGGCTATTAAAATCTTACCCTTCTTTATAAATTATAGATTTTACCTATGCATAGGGTTTGAACCTATCTAGCCTGTAAATCACCCTGCTACTAGAGATACTAAGGCCTTTATAAAGAAAATATAAGATATTATTAACTATATCCACGCCTAGATCCACATTACCTAGGCCTGTTATAAGGAATAGATAAATTACTACTAGAGACCTACCTACTATTACTATATAGAATAACTAGTTTAGTTAGATATCTAAAATATTAGGACCCTGCGCCCCTAGAAGAAGCTTAACTAGAAATATCTAGGGCTATTCTATATTAAGAAGATTATTAGCCTATAAACCACTAGTAGAAGTTAATAGCCTAGAAGAATAGATTATTAAGGATATCCTAGATTCCTGCTAGGAACACTAGGGCTAATAGGGCCCCTATCTAAAGTATATTATTAAATAGTTAGGCTATAACAACCCTACTAAGGAACCTGCCTATTACCTAAGGAATATATAAGAGATTATAGCTAACTTCCACCACTGCTACCTAAGTAAACCTAAACTAGTAAATAGTCTTAATAAAGCTTAACCCTAAGGAGGGGAGTACTGTTATAGTGCTGCCATAGATAAGAGTTAGTATTACTAAGAAGGAATTATATAACTCTAGGAATATCTTCACTATATAATTTAGTAACCTATTTAAAGGTCTTTAAGCTACATCCTGTCTATAGAGCCTGCCTGTACTAGTCTGCCCTGTAATTAGAATAGATAGATATAGATTGCTGTAGCCAGTCTGAGTGTTAACTACCTTATTAACCTATTTCTGTTTACCTGTGATCCAGTACCTTGACATATAGTAAATTTAGCAGTTATATCCTGTCTAAATATTGCTTGAAGAATACTACTTCTAATCCTTCTACTACTATCTCCTTACAGAGAGGAGGCTAGAGAGGGCATGGCTATAGATATAGTAGATTTACTACTAATGCTACTTCCTATTCTAATTAAGATAATAAGAATTATAATAAAGAGGCTAATTAGATTATATTTAATAGAGACTTCCTCTAGGTAAATAATATCAAGCTCTCCTGCTAGTAGATATAATATAAAGAGGTTAGTACTATTAACTAGGACTGTCCCTATAACTAGATATTAGATTCTAGTATAAGTAATATAATAACTTCTTACTATTCTTTATTTATTAACTATTAAGAGATAGTTCTACTAGTCTATATAGCTATAGGTTAGGTCTTCTAGACTAAAGGCTATGGTATTATTATTATTAATCTCATCCTACTAAATAGCACTGAATATATTAGATTTATTATACTACTAAAAGTCTAGCATACACTAGCTCTTGCTTATAATCTAATTTCTATTAGAAAGCTTATAGAATTAGGTATTAATACTATCTTTAGGAAGAATAGTGGTATTAAGCTTATCTATAATAACTTAATTAAGGCCTTCACTAAAATAATATAGAATTACTACTTCCTTTGCACTACTAGCTGTAAATTTATTAAAATATTTAAATAATTATAGCAGTCTGGCAGACTATTAGGCTTAGAGGATATTAAATATATATCTTACCCTAGATATAAAGTATTTATTAATATAATAACTATTAAGGAACCACAGCTAATTAGTATTAAACTAGCTTATTAATATACTATATATCTATCTAAGCATTACCTCTGCATGCTTCCTAACTATATAACTAGCTTATACCTTAAGAAAGGGGGGTTATGACTTCCTTATAGCCTATATATCATAGGCAAGGTGTCAAGGTACGGGGTCACAGGTAAACAGAAACAGGTTGATGAGGTAGTTGACACTCAGGCTGGCTACAGGAATCTATATCTATCTGTTCCGGTTGCAGGGCAAACTGGTACAGGTAGGCTCTATAGACAGGACGTAGCTCAGAGGCTTCTAAGTAAGTTGCGGGATTGTGCGGTGAAGATATTCCTAAGGTCACATGATTCCTTCCTAGCAATGCTAACTCCTATCTGCGGCAGCACCGTGACAGTACTCCCCTCCTCAAGGTCAAGCTCCGTCAAGACCATCCGCTGGTTTAGGTTTGCTTAGGTAGCGGTGGTGGAAGTTAGCCATAATCTCTTGTGCGTTCCTTAGGTAATGGGCGGGTTCCTCAGTGGGGTTGTCGTAGCCCAACTATTTAACAGTATACTTTAGACAGGGGCCCCATCAGCCTCGGTGTTCCCAGCGGGAATCTAAGATATCCTCAACAATCCATTCTTCTAGACCATCAACCTCTACTAGTGGTAGTGGCGGCTGTCTTTATCTAGGAACAGGGTCTTTGGCAATGGGACGCAGCAAGCTAACATTGAACACAGGGTGAATCTTCATAGAAGCTGGTAGATCTAGCTCATAGGCGTGCAGGCTGATAATCTTCTTGATACGGAACAGCCCTAAGTTTTTCTAGTTAAGTTTCTTCTGGGGTCGCAGGGTCCTGATATTCCGGGCGTCTAACTAAACCAGTTGTCCTACATAGTAATGGCGGGCAGGTCTCCAGTAATGATTCGTCTGTTTCTTATAACGGTCCTGGGCAATGCAGATCTGGGCGCGGACATAGTCAATAATATCTTGTATTTTCTTTGCAAAGGCCTTAGCATCTCTAGCAGCAGGGTGATTCACGGGCTGGACAGGTTCAAACCCCATGCGTAGGTGAAATCCATAATTTGCGAAGAAGGGTGAGATTCCAGTGGCCTTAGATCAGACAGAGTTCGAGGTGAACTCAGCTAATGGTAACCAGTCGGCCCAATCATCTTGTAAATAGGTAATGTAAGCACGCAGGTATTATTCCAAAACAGCATTCATTCTTTTAGTCTGGCTATTAGTCTCAGGGTAATAAGCAGTAGACAACAGGTTCTTAACATCTAGGTGTTGGGTCAGGTGCTTCCAGAACGTGGCGACAAACTGAGGGCCACGGTCTGATACTATTGTTCTTAGTAGGCCATGTAGCTTCCATATATGACAGATGTATAATCAGGCTACACCCTCAGCATTGCAGGTAGTCTGACAGGGGATAAAGTGCCTCATCTTTGTAAGTTAATCAACAACAACTAATATAGCATCATAGCCTTGACTAGGTACTAGACTGGTGATAAAGTCTATTGAGATATCTTGCCATGATTATTCGGGTACTGGGAGCAGGCATAACACTCCTTAGCGGGCTTTGCGAGATGGGGTGGATTGGCAGCAGGTGTAGTAGTTTTAGGTCCAGCAGTTAATATATCAGTACATGCCCGGCCAGTAATATTCTTATGCTATTAACTCATATAACTTATGCTTTCCAGGGTGTCCAGCAGCAGGCTTGTCATGGCATTCTTGTAATAACTGGGCTCTCAGCTCATCATGGTCAGGGATGTATAAGCATTCATGGTAGTACAGATAGCTTCCTCGTCATCTGCAATTAGCCAGGGTGATCTTTAGGTGTTGACTGGCATTCCTATCCAGCGCCTATAGGATGGACTGTATAGTATTATCCAACTGGTAGGCAGTGTCTAGTAGTTCCTTGATACTGGGAGGGGGCTCTGGTTGGTCTAGTTGGTCTGGTTGGTCTGTCCACGCTGGTTGAGCAGGCACTCTGGTAGGTTCCTTAGGTGTTCTAGCAACTCAGGCTACTGGGTCTGCAAAGCGAACTCTTCTTGTAGCTGACTGGCTCCTTATAATGGCTCCTAGTTTTACTGAGTTCTGAATTTCAGGGTTAAGATTCTCTTTCTTCAGAATTATCTGGCTCTGGTGTTGTAGCCATTCATCCCCCTCTTTAGGGAGATCTTCTGACCTCCTGGTCAGAGCATCAGGCTTGACTTCTTGCTTCCTGGGTCAATATATAATTTTAAAGTTAAAGCAGGACAGGAATTTAGACTAGTAGGCTTGTCATCTGTTGAGCAGCTTAGTAGACATGAAATATTCCAGGTTGCGGTGATCAGTTATAACTTTGATTGGTGATGGTGTACCCTCTAGTTCAGGGCGCTATTTCTCAAAGCAGCGAATGATGGCGAGCAACTCTTTATCATAGATCTTGTAGTTACACTCAGTGACTAAGAGCTTCTTAGAGAAGAATGTAACAGGGTGCAGGACTCCTTTATCATTATACTAGGACATTACACCAGCGGACATGTAATCAGAAGAGTTAGTCTTAACTATGACGTCTTTTGTCTAGTTGAATGGTTTTAAGATTAGGGCGTTCACAAATGCCTTCTTCAGGGCTTCAAAGCTTAATTTACAGGCTGTAGTCTATACAAATGGGACATCCTTCCTAGTCAGGTTCACCAAGGGAGCAATAATTCTTGAGAAATCCTTGATAAATCACTGGTAAAAGTTACTAAAGCTAATAAAGGCCTGAACATCAGTAATGCAGGTTAGAACTTGCTAGTTGATAATTGTTTTCACCTTATCAGGGTCTATACAGATGCTATCCCAGCCAATGATAATGCCGAGGAACTTGGTTTCAGGGATGATGAACTCATACTTTTGGATTTTCGCGTACAGGCTGGCTTCTCATAGTTTCTGCAGGACAGAGCGGACATAGGTTATATGCTTAGTGCAGGTCTTGCTGTAAATGAGGATATTATTAAGGTAGGCAGTGCAGAAGATATCAAGGTAATCTTGCAAAGTATCATTAATAAATTACTGAAAGGTTGCGGGTGCTCCTGTCAGCCCAAAGGGCATCACCAGGGATTTAAACAGGCCTAATCAGGTATGGAAAGCTGTCAGGTATTCTTGTCCTTTCTTAATGCAGATATTGTTAAATGCTGAAATGATATCAATCTTTATAAAATATTTCATCCCTTTTAGGTTATTCAGGGTTTCCTTTATTAGAGGCAGTGGGTATTAATCTTTAACAGTTATAGCATTCAGGGCTCGGTAATTAACGCAGATTTGTATGCCTCCACCTGGCTTTTTAATAAATAGGATAGGCGACGCGGCGGGTGATGAACTAGGGCGGATGAAGCCCTTCCTCAGGTTCTCTTTGATTTATTCCTTTAGAACTCTCAATTCCTCTCGGGACATGGCGTACAGAGGGCCGAATGGGGGGGTCTTTCCTTCTAACAGCTTAATGTCATGGTTGTAGGGGCGGTGTGGCGGTAAGCGCTCAGCCTCCTTGGGGGAGAAAACATCAGCGTAGTCTTTGAATTCGTCAGGTAACAGGTTAGTGAAGTCTTCTTTCTGAGCTTTCTCAATCCTCAGGGCGGCTTTAAGATCTTTCAGGGTGATTGTGAACATCTGGATGTTTCTCTGGGCGTAAGCTGAGCAGGCAGCTAAGGAGATAAAAGCTATATCTCTGTTCTCTAGTCCCTTTGGTCTTGGGGGCAGGTATCTAGGCTGGGTCTTCGGGGGGACGTTATGCAAGGCTTGTATCTTAGTTAGCCTCTGGGGTGTGTTGCAATATTTCTGGCAGTAGTCGCTATCAAACATAATACTGTAGGCTGCGAATTGTATCAGGGGGTTGTGTACCTTTATCTAAGGTATTCCTAGCACAATAGGGTAATGTGCTAACTGGACAATGTAAAACCTCGTGTCTTTCTCAAAGTGGTCCTTAATTCTCATATCTATCTGAACATAATGAGTTATCTTCCCATTCTCTGGTTCTCTCCCATCAAATATGTGCAGGGTTATTGGGTCTGCCAGGGGGATGGGCTCTAGTGTCTGGTCTTCAGCCCATCCTTTATTAATAAATCCTCATCCTTCGGCTCCGGTATCTAACAGGGCGTAAGTAGGTAGCTTTATTCCCTTCTCTTCTCTCTCTAGGGTCATGGATAGTATCATAGCTTTTAATCATTGTATTTATTTCTTAAGGTTAAGTCTATAAACAGCAGCAGCAGAGATTCGAATAACACATGATTCCTGAGCCTGGTCGCGGCTTACTCTAGGCTCACTCCTTTTACCAAGGAGGTCTGGCTGGGTGATGGGCTTCTAGGTGCTGGGATCCGTCCCCTCTGGGGGCTCTCTGGGCGTGGTTTATAAGACATCATGATTTGAACTCTCTGATGGGTATCAGGGTGGGGGCAGTCCCTGATCCAGTATTTCAGGGAGCTACATCAGAAGCAGGCGCCTGTCTCGCGGCAGGAGGGGCTATACCCCTTTCTTATTGGGCGTCGGGTAGTACCCAGGTACCATGGGGTCATATTGTTGCGCTGGTGTATGCTCATTCCTCTGAATAATAGGGCGCCAGGGTTGTTCGGTGGACTTAGTAGTAATAGGGCTAGAGCTTCGGGGTGACTGGGAATGCTGGGCAGGTTTAGCAGTAATAGCGTAGGTCTTAATAACAGGGGGTTAGTTTGTGGTGTATTGCCGGCGGCAGTTCTCGAGCTCCTGCAGGAATCTGGCGAACTGGTGGTACTCCTGGCTTGGAGGCTGGTTATGCATAAGCATGCTCCAGAGTTCATAACTAATAGCCTGTTTAAGCAGGGTGGGCAGGGTTTCTTCAGGCATCTCGCCTTCCAGGGCTAGGCGTTGGAATTCTGCAAAGAAGGTGCCAAACTCCTTATTAGTCTGGCACAGGCTGAATAGCTTATTTCGGGCGTTATTCACGCGGTTAGGGTCACTAAAGGCGCGTTCCAGGATATCCAGGATGTCTTAGTAGTCGTTAAGGGTGCAAATCCCCTTCTTGATATAGGGGAGAATCTGGGTGTACGGCGCACCCTTCAGGCAGTTGTTTACATAAGCCATCTGGCTCTGCGGCGTCGGGAAGCGGTCAAGGTTGACGTTTATTTTCTCTTGAATCTGCGCTATGAAACGCTGAAGGTCCTTTCAGTCGCCCTCAAACTTATCAGGGTCAGGGAGTCATTCTGATAATCCAGCGGCTTTGGAAGATGGGGTAGTAGTTAATATAGGCATTCCCACTAGAGCAACTACAGGTTTCTTAGTAATGGGTTTATATATAGGTGTGGGCACAGGTGTATTCACAGTAGGGGTAGCTAAGCGACAGGCTTGGTCCCTTTCCACGGCAGCTTTTACATACTACTGCTCTTTCTCTTGCAGCTGTTCCTTCTGGTACTATAGGACAGCCCTTAGCTTAGTAGTCTCTTATTCATGCCTCTGCTCTGAGATAGTAAATTCATGCTAGAGTTCCAGGAGTCAGGCCTTGGATTACTTAGCTTGTAAGTTTGCTTCATTAATAGTTAATTCAGCCTTCTGGATGTACTCATATGCTAGGCGGCAGTATTCATACTATTCAGTACCATGTTTAGTGACGTGCTCAGAGAACTCTTCGGGGTTGCCAGGCAGGAAAGGGGGCAGAGGGGCGGGCATTCTGACAGTGTCAACTCCAAGGGAGGAGCTACGTAATATCAAGGTACGGGGTCACAGGTAAACAGAAACAGGTTGATGAGGTAGTTAACACTCAGGCTGGCTACAGGAATCTATATCTATCTATTCCAGTTGCAGGGCAAACTGGTACAGGTAGACTCTATAGACAGGACGTAGCTCAGAGGCGTGTGTGTGTGTGTGTGTGTGTGTATGTATTTTACGGCCGTGGCTCGTGACTTGCACGTTTTCCACTATCCCCAATCGGGGCAAAGGCCGCCAGGGGGTGAGCCCTGGGTGTCTCTAACTATTGCTAGTTCTATGTACAAACAAGAGACTTTGGCGCGTTCGCATAGCTGCCTCAGTCATGGGGAAGGTCTGCTATAGTAGGTTAAATTGCGATGCCAGCTGCATGGATCCATCTCCGCACTATGATCCGCCAATTCTCCGCGTCTCTGCTTTCCCCCCTCCTCTTTTTTTTTTTTTTTTTTTTTTTTTTTAAAGAAGGATTGTATTGTCTCAGGCGTGCTCAGGCAGGGGCCGTCTTGGACAGATATCATCAAAGAACCGAGTCTGTGATAGCCAGGCAGCCAGCTTTGCTGCACCTTTTGCAGTTCCCAGAAGGAAGGGAATCATCTCGGAGGGGGGCCCTAGGGGTTGGGGTAGGCGTCTCTTAACTATTCGGCAGAAGAAGAAGTGCACTGGAGACTTCCTGGCTCCGCACCGGCAATGAAGATGGGCGTCTTCATGGTTGAACCGCTCATGATAGTCTGCAAAATCACCATGCCCTGTACGAGCTGCTAGGATCCGCCCGAGAAGGTGGCGCGGGAGGCGTAGCTCATCAGGGCACCTGGGGGAGGAGGTGATGCAAAGATCTTGGTAGGGCTGCGGGGCCACGGCTTGCCAGTGCTTCTGTAGGCCAGAGATCATGGCAGCCTTTGTTTGACGCTTAAGCGAGGCAAAAGAATGTTTTTGGGAGATAGGGGGTTCTAAGGCAGCTCCCTCTTTCGCGGCTTGATCAGCTGCTTCATTCCCAGGGACTTTCGCATGCCCAGGGACCCAGCAGATACGTACGGAGCCCCCGTCAGTGTAGGGGAACCTCTCCCGCTCAAGCCAGGTCGAGGCCAGGGTTCGGACGGTCTCGAAAATTTCTTGGGATGAGCCTGCAAAGGGCGAGAGCAGGCGAGTGGCCACTTCCAGGTTATCTAGGCAGACCCAGAGGTTAGTAGCAAAGCGTGCAGTATGATACTGCATGGCTGCTTTTATACCAGCGAGAGCTGCTTCTGCTTCGGCATCAAAAAGCTCTTTATTTAGCCCGAGAGAAAACGATGATTGGAGACATAGTCTTCCTGTCTGGTATAGAGCAAAGCCAGCACCTGCCATTCCGTTAGGCAATTTAGACCCGTCTGTAAAGACTTTCATATCAGTGTTTGGGAGAGAGGAGTAAAAGTCTTGGAAGTTGGTAGCTGCCTGCTCCTTGGATAGTCCGTTAGGTGCCTTTATTCGCAGTTGAGCATCCGCCCGTGCCTCCCTTGGGAGCCAAGGGGGATATTGCAGCGGGTTTATCTGCTCTGATTCTGGTAGGGCTAGTACTCGGCGTGCAAAACGGCTAGTTGCCCAGCCAGTCTGTGCAATTTTTGCTGCCCTCCTGCGCAGGGGATGGTAAGGGTCTAGGCGACGAACACGGATCGCGGCCGATGTAGCTATATGATCAAGCTCAATTTCTGCTGGTAGGAGCCCTGATTCCCGGTATAAAGCAGGCAAGGGAGTTGTGCGGTAGATAGGGAGAATTGCTCTAGCACCTGTCTGTATAACCTTAGCTATCTTATCAAGTTGCCCCTGGACCTGGTTTGAGATAGAGCCTGCACGGGGGCAGGGGCGCGAGCGACCTGGCCACCAGGTTTCTGCGCCAAAGTAGGCTTTCCGGAGCACACAGGCTATCACCGCCTGTCGCATGAGATAGGGCTTGATTCCCCGGACTGTGTTCCCGAGGCCACGGAGGGCATTTGCAACTGTCAGAGCCTTTGAGGTTGTCTCCCTGACATGGTACTTGAAGCTGAGCTTCTTGTCAAAGAGGACCCCCAGCCAACGCAGGTAAGGGCGAGTTGTATTCTCGGAGACTGTGACCGGGCCTGCTACGATGCTTGGTGTGTGGCTTGGATCCTGGTCAGCCTTGCGGCGTGAGAAATGGATCAGTTCATATTTATCTGGCGCGAAGGTGATCCCCTCCGTAGCGGCCCAGTCAAGGGCTTCTTGTAGGGAGTTGGATAGGCTTTGGCAGTTCGCCTCAATAGACGGTGAGATTGCCAGGATAGCTCCATCGTCCGCGTATCCAAACCTGGACTTTGGAACTCCAAGCCAGAATAAGGGGGCTAGATAGAGCATAAATAGAATAGGGGATACTGGTGAACCTTGTGGCAGGCCGCAGAGTATTTCTGTTGCTGGTCCTATTTCACCGTCAATGCGGATTTGTACCACTCGCCCTGTGACAAAGGAGGCTACCCAGCGAGCTAGGTTATCAGGCCAGCCCTGTGAGCGCAGTCGATGGATAAGTCTCCCAGGAAGGACTCCATCAAAGGCTCCCTTTACATCAAAGGTGAGGAGTGAGGCTGTTAGCCTTTGGTTAAGGGCCTGTTCTGCATCATGGAGCAAGGATGTAGTCAGATCAGTTGCTGAGCGGAGAGGCAGGGCCCCAAACTGTTGACTAGCCAGGACTCTGTACTGGATAGCAATCCATGCCATGTTCCGGGCAATTAGTCTCTCGAGGCCTTTGCCCAGTACTGACAGGAGGGCAATAGGCCTATATGACCTAGGGCTAGACCAGTTAGACTTATTTGGTTTTTGGATTATTGCTAGAACTGCGTGTCGAAAGCACTTTGGATGATAGCCAGTTCGAAGGCAACCCTGATAGAGTGCAAGGACTCTGTCTTTGATCAGGGGCCATGCCACCTTGATTATACCAGTGGGTAGCTCGTCAGCCCCAGGGGTTGTATTCCCTGCTTGTAGGACTGACTTCTCGACTTGGGCCATGGTTACATCAGGGAATGGCAGTGAGCTAGATGGGACTGCTGGCGTATCCAGCGGGATGTCTCCTGCTTCAGCGGTATTTTGAAGAAGGTTCCGGGATATGATATCCCGCTTCTCTTGTAAGGCTACCGCTGGGGGGCTGTCCGGTCTCAAAGGGTCCTTAAGTGGGGGGCTGCGGTAGGAGCCTGTTGACTTATGCCATCTTGATATATCAAACACCTCCTTGCTCTCGGTTACCGCGCTGATCTTGTCTCTCCAATACTGTTCTCGGGCTCGCCGCGTTACCCGCCGGAAGTCTTTCTGTGTGCAGAGTCCTGCCCGGTAGTCTTGTAATGCCTCCTTGCACGTGGTATTCCACCATCGTTGGCCTCCCCCTTGGGGTATTGACTTGTTTGCAGAGGCTGTGTATGAGCTGTGGATGGCTGCAGTAATTCCATTTGCAAGATAGTCTAGTTCATCTTCATTCTCTGCTGAGCTCCTGACGTTGGCTATATTAGAGGCGAGAAGTGTGAGGAAGCGGGTGTGGTCTAGTGTGTCAAATCTTAGTCTTTGCGGAGTTTCCACAGGTCCCTGTTCCCACGGCAGGTTCGTAAGAAGTGGGCGATGATCCGAGGTGGCGTCTAGATGATGTGCAACCCTGGTACTGGCTCCTATGAGGGTTGGGGAGCTAGAGACAAAGGCAAGGTCCAGGACGTTGCCTTTGTCATGTGTAGGGATATCAATCTCAGAGGTAAGCAGTAGTCCAAGCCTGTCAAGCCATTCTGTGAATGATTCTGCGAAGGTAGTGGGTGCGTGCTGGAGTGAGGGCTGCCATCTGTGGTGGTGTAGGTTGAAGTCACCAGCAAGCAGGGTAGGCAGAGAGAAGTAGGACTCCAGCAAGGAAGTAAGAGTTCTCGCTGCTTCACCCGCCCGTTTTGCGCCAGCAGGAGCATTATATATATTAAATATCAAGGCAGATTGTCCTGAGCACGAGGAGATCTGGAGTAGAAGAAGGTCTGAGAGGGTCTCTTGGCTTATTGAGTCAGGGCGGAGTTGGGAGGCTCGGATGCCATTTTTCCGACGAATGTAGGTAAGAACTCGAGGGATGCCACTTATCTCCCAAGAATCAGTTGGGGAGAAGCACTCGTAAGATGGGTGCCTTTTTGTGATCTTTCGAGTCAGGTCTCTGTAAATGTAGGGCTCCTGTATAAGGATAATGTCGATGTGGTTGGAGTATGCCTGGGAGAGGGCAATTTCATGGGCTTCTGGTATACGGCCAACGTTCAGCTGGAGTATAGCGATAGACTCCTTCCTTGGGTGATTTTGGTACTTCATATTTGTTCGTTCATCAGAACTTCAAAGCTGTTTTGTGGCTTAGGAGATACGAAGCGGACTGCTCTGGCTGTGACCGGGGGAGAGTCTAAAGGCTCCTGTGGCGGGGGGGTAGCCGTGCGGAAGGGGAAGGGTGAAGGGCGGCTGTTCATAGCCATGATTTGGTCCTGGGAAGGCTCTGGGACTTGCATGCAGCACTGTCTCTCTAGGCGTGCCTTGGCAAGCTCTAGGGAGCTAGTCTTGCGAATCTCGGCTTGCTGGGCCTTTGTGCATCGAGTGCCTGCCTTGCTAGGTCGCAGGAGGCATTGCTCATAGTCAGCCGGGTGGGGGCCATGGCAGTGTAGGCACCTTGGAGGGCAGGTGTGGGGAGGTTGGGTACTGCATCTATTGCTATGGCCCTCCTCAGTATGCTGGGTAGAGCCGCAAAGTCGACACCGGGGCTGGCGAGCGCAGGATCTAGCGTTATGCCACTTCCAGCAGCGGTTGCACTGTACAATCTTTGTCTTTCTTACTAGCAGCTGAGCATTGGTGATCATGCCAAACAAGGAGAGTCGTACTGGAAGGTTGGCCTTGCTGTCCTCCGGGAAGTTGATAAACCAGCTGGACGAGATAGTGTTGGGGTTAGCGGCACTTGTAGCAGTCTCAGTAATAGAGACTGGGTTAAGGCCTATAGCTTCAGTGATCTCTGAAGACAAGATTTCAGGGTTAACGGGGATCATGGAGTATTGGCTGCCAGTAAGTCGGCCAACCTTCCTGGGTACATTGGTCACTCGATAAGAGATCCAGCGGGAACTCCGTTCGATCTGGCAGTCTTTAAAGAAGGCGGCTATGGCTTCCTTTTGGGCCTCTAGGGCTGGGAGGGCTTCAGTAGAGACTGGCAGAAGAGCGAGTCCAGTTTTGATAGATTGGACGCCCTTGAGAAGCTTTCCATTAGTGCCCAGATGGGATCGCAGGCTAGTATGTATAGCAAATGCATCCATGCTCTTGGCAAGATGGTTCTCCGGAAGGCGCACAAAGAGTCGGTTGTCAGGAGGTGGCAGCTTTGTAGCTAACCTATCAGTCTTAGTATTACTGTATGTTTTCTTTGTGGCAGCATTGTTCCTAGCTGGGGGACTTCTGGTGACAGTCGCGTATGTGGACTGGGCAAGACCGGAGGGGGGACGAGAAGGGGGAGGTGAGGGGGGGAAGGAAGCAGGGCCATGGGCAGGGGCAGGGGCAGGGGTGAGGGGGAGGGGGGCATTGGTCAAGGGCACGCCGCTGATGTAGGCATTGAAGTGTTGTTGGGCTATATTAGCCAGGTCATTGCTAAGGGCCGTGAGCGCTCCTAGCTGGCGGGGCGTGAGGCCAGCATTCTGGCGTCGGTGATCATCAAGGAAGGCTGCTATGGGACTAAAGATTTTCTGTCCCTCGAGAGCTCTAGCAGTGGCTGAGGTGGTTGTTTCCTGTAGTGCAGCCTGTAGAGGGCCACCAGGTTGGTTGTTATGTCGTGCCATGTTATTGACGCGTCGAGACGCGTGGTGGTTGCTGGGCGGGTGTCAGGCAGTGAGCGGAGGGGGAGCTGTCCCTTATCCTAGGCAGGGCGCCTGGATTGAGAGCCTGATCTGAGAATTCAATAGAGTATGGCCTTCCTGGGTGAGAAGGCTGTGCGTCCGTAGCTCAGAGGCTTCCAAGTAAGTTGCGGGATTGTGCAGTGAAGATATTCCCAAGGTCACATGATTCCTTCCTAGCGATGCTAACTCCTATCTGCGGCAGCACCGTGACACAAGGGCTAATAGTTACTATATAGCTAGGATAAATCTATATAGTCTAGCCCTGGTGAGTTCTTATATATTAATATCTATAGACTACTTAGTGTCTAAGCCTATAGCAGAGAGATATACTTTCTAACTATTATAGATAATACTATATAATTTTACTAGGTCTTCCTTCTTAAATCTTATACAGAGGTCCTAGATAAGCTTATTTAGGTAATTAACTACCTAGAGATATAGTTCTCCTATAAGGTTAAGAAAATCTATAGAGATAATGCTACTAAGTATTAACTAATATAATTATATATAATAGATAAGGGCATTATCTAGGACCTAATACCTTCTTATATATTACAGCTTAATGGCATTACAGAGATTAAGAATTATCATCTTATTAAGCCTATTATCTTAGTTATAATAGAGAACTAGCTCCCTAAGTATCTATAAGGGCACCTGGTTCTTATAGTTAACTATCTATCTAATTACCTCTTCTATTCTAAGATTAGTATAACTCCCTATAAGGCGCTCTATAGTATTTAGCTAGATATCTTCTATTAGTATACACTAGGCTGTAAGTGCTAGATCTTAATATCTAAGGAATAGTATAAGAAGCTGGATCTATATATATCTAAGGGCTGCTTTATTAGCTATGTAGAAGGGTTCTATAAGATCTATAATATATCTACTAAGAAGATTATTTAATCTTATAATATTATCTTTACAGAAGAACTATAGACATCTACTAAGCTAGATATAACCTATAATCTAGATAAAACTAATTAATATAGTTAACAGGCTGCTAATAAGATAAATTAACTACTAGAATAATACTATATTCTAATTAAATTCCTTAAGATGAGAAATAATAGATACTTACTACTTATACAGCCTCTAGTTTTAATTATTCTAGCTCTAGTCCTTTCTAACTTAGATTCTACTATATCTAAGATACCTAATTAGCTAATTTAATATAAATCTATAGGTATCCTTCCTAATCTCTTACTCCCTTTTTATTTTAAATATACTTTACAGCTTAATAATACTTCTAATTATCCTATTATTAAATAATTAGCTAATCACAGCCTAGAGCTACTTAATATAACTAATAAGAGCCTATAGATTCCTTCTATAGGACCTGCTTAATAGATAAGCAAGACTTAGGCCTTAGAGGACCCCCTACTATATTATTCCATATATATTTAGAAACTATTATATTATGCTATAGAAGCCATGGAGGGCCTGGCTATATACTTTAATAAGCTATTCTTACCTTAGCTAGTTTAAATAGCTAATATATATATTCTTTAGATAATTATTAATTACATTCTAGACCTGGTTAATAGAGTAGAGGAATAATTATATACTTATATAGTTAAATCTATTATAGCTAATCTAGATATCTCTTATAATCTATAGAGAGATAATTTCCTTCCCTATACCTATACTAAGGCTGTTATATATAAGCGTGGATCTAACTAGTATTAAGCTATCTATAAGGGAGTCTTAGAGCTTATTTATAATAGTATTTTTAAGTAATTAACTAGTAAAAAGGGATAAGGCTTCTACCTCTTAAATAGATATTTAAGATTAAAAGAGACAGGACCCTTAAAGCTTACCTTATTATTTAGGGATTCTGATAATATAAAGGAATTAACTTTAATAAAGTTTATATAGCTATTACTAAGTTAATAAGCTTTAAGCTTTTTATAGCTATTATAGCCTATAATAGCTACACCCTATACTATATTAATATCACTACCGCGTTTCTACACACCTATCTTAAAGAATTAATTTATATATATATACTTTGCTTATAAAGACTTTATATAGCCTTAAGTAGTCCCCTTATAAATAGTATATGCTAGTCTATGACTTCCTCCTATCTATTAGTTTTAAATATATATATACTAATTATTCTATCTTTATTAAACATAGCATTACTATACTACTCTATATAGATAATATTCTTATACTTTTAAATTCTAATAATCTTATTAATAACTTCCTTAAGCAGCTAGGAAAATTATTTAAATATACTAATAATAGTAAGGTTTCTATTTACCTAGGGATTAATATGCTATATTAAAAGGAAGGTATTTATCTTTATTAGAAAATATATATCCTAAATATCCTTAGGTGGTTTAGCCTGTCTAACTATTATCCCTATACTATACTATATAATAATAAGGAGATACTCTCTAATTCTATTAGTAAGGCTATAAAAGATGATATTCTTCTATACTAAGAGATAATTAGCTTGCTTACCTAGCTTATACTAGAAACCTATCTAGATATTACTTTTACTATATCTAAGCTTACTTACTTTACTAGGAATCCTAGCCCTAATTACTTTATTATAGTAAAGTATGTATTCTGCTATCTAGTAGAGATACTCTTACTTTTATTATTTTATCCTTCTATGCTTAGTAAGCTTAATAGTTTTATTAATACTAATTAGGCTAGTCCTTATACTATTAAATTAGTCTTAATATCTAGATATATCTTCCTATTAGGTAATTTACCTATCTCTTAATATTTAAAAGAGCAGACTAGCATTACTCTCTTATTAACTAAATTAGAATATATTACTATAGCCCTTACAGCTTAAGAAGTAATCTAGCTTATACTAATCTTATCTAAACTCTCTATCCTTAATAGGGTCTATTATTGCCTTCCTATATGCATTTATATTAATAATTAAGGGGCTTAATTATTAAGCTATAATGTAGAGTATCATACTTAGACTAAGTATATTAATATTAGATATTACTTTCTTTATTAAGAGGTTATAGCTAGTAAACTAGAGTATCTATATATACTAACCACTAAGTAGGCAGCTAATAGCCTTACTAAGCCCCTAATAAAGAATAGATTTATATAGTTTATTAAATAGCTAGGAATAGTTAATCTACTAGAGACTATCATACCTTCCTAATTAGGTAGTAAGTTAAGCACGTATGCTAACTTCAGCTTGGAGTAAGGGGGGTATGAATACTACTCTCTTACCTATGTTTCCTGAATAGGCTTAGTGCCTAGACATCTTGCCTTAATAGCTTATATAAATATCTTCATTTCTCTCTCTTAGCTAGCGAAGATAGTCAGAATCAAGTTACTTATACTATTCTCACTCACAGTAACCAAGACTGCGGCTATCAATGGGTACGTGGCTGACTTGCACAGGGAAATCAATGATCAATGCTGGACTCTGGGGCAGATAAAGGCCATTTAAGGCTATTTCTGTTTTAGTTACATGTTTTCTGTATAATTCTCTGAAAGTGTTGCACAGATATGCACACCGTGGATGGGTCAGAGATTGTTCCCCAATATCTCGATTCGGGTAAACTTTCTTGTCACGAACTGCTTGATATAGAGCATAGGATGGATTCATATCTAAGGCAGACGTGGTACCTTTGAGAATTGAGCTAAATCCAGTGGTGAACCTTCCGTTCCATGTTCGCTGGGGACATTTGTTCGTGCGAACAGCGGGGACTGATACGCCAGCTGGTTGAAAAGAGCGATCCTCTATGGCTTGCGGATATCTGGACATTTCAGGTGCCGGATGGGAGCAAATTCTATTCTCCAGAGATCGATCAGATGCTACTCTGTAGGCAGCTGACGCTCTGATAGATTTCATCTCTGTCGGCGAGAATGTCTCTGCCCTGCGTGATATACCATGGATAGCATGTAGCTACGCTAAATGAATCATATTCAGACAGAAGTACGTGCTAGCTGCGGCGCAGACACAAGGAAAGGCGCTCACTGTACGCCCAGAGTAGAGCGTTGCTCGACTTCGAGGAAAAACTCACGGACTGCATTCAAACAATCGGCGGCCTTGTCAACGTAAACCTCGTGCCCCCGCCCATGGATAACAACAAGCTTAGACCCCTTGACCTGTCTCGCAAGATCCAACTGTTCCTCCAAGGTAGTCGCCGCGCTCTTCGCCGGCGCAAGGATCAACATGGGCACCGAAACCCGCGGCAGATACGCCCGCGCGTCGAAGGTGGAGAGAAATCCAGCATAGCCCGCAAGGCCCTCGCTTGAACTGACGGCGATCTGTGACAGCCACCAGGCCTCGTACGCGGGGTCCGATGCCGACAGCGTTCCCGGGACCCGCGCGAGACGCTCGCCCCAGCCCCTCGAGCCCAGCTGGCGACACGCCTCGGGCCGGCTCGGGTATCTAAATGCGAAGAGCCGGAGCGCCGCGGGTGGGAGAAGGGTCGGGCTGGAGATCGTTGTCAAACTGCGCAGGCGGGAAGGAAACTGGGCGGCCAAGGCTTCATCGAGCATGTCCGAGGTGCTCTCCCCGACGAAGTGGACCTTGGAGATGTTAAGCTGGTCCAGCGTGTCGATGATTTCGTCGAGCAGAGTGTCGACCGTGTACGCATAGTCGTCTCCGGGCCCTGGGGCGGCCGACGATCTGCCGTGTCCTCGAGTGTCCCGTCGGACGACTCGATAGTGCCGGGCGAGGGATGGAATCCAGTGGTACCAAAACGCCGAATGTCTGGCGAAGCCCCTTTGTATCAGGATCGTCTCGGGCTCCGTCCAGGGGTCAGTATAGTCATCGACAACCACATGTGTGGTTTGGCCGTTCGGGTGCTTCCGAAACAAAGAGGTAGAGTTCGCTCGCACGTCCATGACTGACACCCTGAGCAGTCTGCTGAGAGAGTTGTCTTTGGCGTTGTATATACCCGGACATGTAGTAAGTCCCTTGTGGGGTAGTAATGCGTACCCCACATATCACCTTGGATGCTAGCTGGGCCAGTTGCCCAAGGCAGAAACAGACAGAAAAGAAGAAGAGAGGAAAGACATCCTCAGGACACCCAGATCAATCCGGGATGATTGCCCAGCCTCTACAGTCCCAACGCCATTCCATCAGGGTTGTCGCCCAGATGGGTGATCCGCTTCCAGCACCCATTGAAGGCCAGGCGTATGTCACGGTGGGCCCAATCAATGGAGGTCTGATAACGCTCCCAGAACGTGCATTCGTCTCTCCCAGCGGAGATGCTGCGGTTACCGTTCCCTCGCTAAGCTTTCTCATCACGCACCCCGGCAGCGGAAGCGAGAAAAGTCCACGACACCTGCTCTTCGACTTGGGACTGCGAGCGACGCTGGGGGACTATATGAAGGAGCAGCAGGCACACTTGGAGCTGCGCCGACCCTGCCTCCTCGGTCCCGGAGTTGCACAGTCGTTGCAACGGTCAGGCATCGATCCGGGGAAGATCGACACGATCATTCTCAGTCACGTCCACTACGACCACCACGGCGATCCGGCGCATTTCCCGAACGCACACTTCTTCGTTGGGGCTGGTTCTCTCAAACTGCTTGACGAAGGACTTGGAATTGCAGCATCGCATCAGTTCTTCGATCCGGACCTGTTCCGCAACGTCCTCCGTGTCAGCGAGTTTCCCTCGCCAGGCGCCTCGCCATGGAGGGCACTGGGGCCATTCGCAGGAGCCCTGGATTTCCTTGGGGATGGATCCGTTTACGTCATTGATGCGCCCGGCCACCTGCCTGGCCATATCAACCTCCTTTGCCGTGTCGGCCCCGACACCTGGATGTATCTTGGAGGGGACAGTTGTCACGATTCAAGGCTGCTTACGGGAGAGCGGCAAATCGCGACCTGGGACGATGGCCATGGCAATACGGGCTGCATTCACGTTGATCAGACGAGGGCAGAGGAATCGCTGTCGCGTATTCGCCGGCTGCAGGAGATGGAAGGGCACAAGGTCGAGGTGGTCATGGCGCATGATGTAGAGTGGTGGAGCACGAATCAACATCGCGCTCTGGGACTATGAGCTGCTACTTAGATCGAAGTGTCAGTACGAGAGGCGTCATAAAACTACTACGCGTTCAAGACTAGATAACTCGTTGTATTAGCCTCGCGCCGACAACTTGGTTTCCCAGTCCTCGTCGCCCCCAATGTACCGAAAGACCACCCGTGAGTCCAGGTCGTGACACCTTTCATCCTCGCGTGCCTCTTGATACACCTGTAATGCTGGCACCCCCAATCGTAACTGAGCACCAACGCGGTCGGCGGCCTCGACGGCCAGCGCCAGATCCTTCTTCATCAGCTGCACCTTGAACCCACCCTGGTACCCCTTGCTCGCCGGGGCATTCGGACAGACAGCCGGGGACGGGATTCCACTTGTCGTTGATGGTGCTCTGAGCGGTGCTGGTGGCAAAGACCCTGGCGAGCAGCGAAGGTTTCATCCCGGACTTGATGCCGATGTTCATTGCCTCGGCGGTAGCGATCGCGATGAGGCCTGAGCAATAGTTATTGCATAGCTTCGCCGTCAGGCCGAGCAAGAAGCCGCCACAGGGGAAGATGCTTGGCCCATGGAGCGCAGTAGGGCTTGCAGCAGTTCGAGGTTCGGGTCATCCTCCACGCAACCCACCATGAATGTCAGCGTGCCAGCCACGGCTCCTAGGGACCCTCCGGAGACTGGGGCGTCGTAAAAAGCTGCGGTCTTGGAATTCTGGCAGACAGCCGCGCCCACATCCATCGAGGTCGCTGTGTCGATGGTGGAGCAGTCGACGAGGATCTTGTCATCCACCGACGTGGTCAGCACACCTGCGTGCGAGTCGAGATACACGCTTCGCACGTGTCGTCCCTCGGGGACCATCGTAAAGAGAAATCGTCTGGGTGCAGCGTTGGTCAGCTGGTCTGCCTCCCTCGACTTGCAAGTGGTGATGCGTACCGATGATTCTGCAACCTCCCTTGCGTTCGAGCAAACGCGCCCCTTTGTCGGCGCCTCTGCTTCGAAGTTCCGTAGCGCACGATCATCCACGTCGTACACATGCAGCCTTGCTCCATCCTCGAGCTTCTTCAGCAAGTTCTAAAGGCCCTGGGATATCCCATGACCCCTAAACCGATGAATCCTAGCTCCCGCGGCGACATGGTTGGGCTATTCCACTGACCTCTTTGCAATAGGATGATCCGAGGCTTTTGATGTCCATTGTCATTATTATTATTATTATAATATAATTATTAAAGGGAAGTGGGGGTAGTCCGTATGTGGGGGTTCGACAGGATTGTTCCGTCCAAGCCCGACTGCGACATATAAGTGACACAAGGCTTCAATTTTGGACACTTGCAACTGCAAGATCAGTCCGTCCGCAGTCATGGCAGAACAAGAATCCTCCCTGTCCGACGCGCACAAGCGCCTCTTCGATGAGGGCCTCCGAATCCGCTCCGAAGTCGCCGGAAGGACCTAGGTCGACCGATCCTTGTCCTCCGCATCGTCCTTCTCCCAGCCGATGCAAGAGCTGGTGACCGAGGCCTGTTGGGGCGCCGTCTGGTCCCGTCCCGGCCTGGACCGCAAATCCAGGTCTCTGCTCAACACTGGTATGCTTTGCGCGCTCAACCGCGGCGCCGAATTGGCGGTCCATGTGCGTGGCGCGCTCAACAATGGGCTTTCGGAGGTGGAGATCCGCGAAGCTCTGCTGCAGGTTGCAATTTACGTCGGCATGCCTGCAGGCCTCGAGGGATTCCGGATCGCAGAAAAGGTCCTAAGTGAGATCAGGGAGGAACAGGGGCCGGGTTCTGGGTGAGTGTGGGTGTCCAGTTCTCGCGATTGATAGCTTTGCTTTTGGCTGACCAGGGATAGGACGATGTCTCAACACCTCTATTAGACAGAGACTACCAGTGATCGTTGGGTGTCATATCTATCGTGTCTTCAGCGGGTAGTCGGTCGAGGATCGTATTTGGAAGAGTAATAGCTGTCAGTTGCGCAACAACAAAGGTCGCCGAGAGTGTGCTCAGTCGAGGCGATTTCTGCAATTATGCTTCATAACTCGATAGGCTAGTCCACTAAATCGGAAGCAGTTTTCTTGGGAGAATGGGCCATGCACTGCTCTACTAGGACTATCACACCCGCAGAGGGTCCATTGTGCGCCTTTCATAGGGAAAGATCCGGTTTAGGGCAACGAGTTGGGTCAAAAGGGAAGGGTTAAGGATCGTTCAAACTGTCAGCTCGTGGAAAGCGTGGTAGAGCAATAATTCACAAGACCTCTCAAGTTATCCCTGCGGATCCATGTCTATCCCCTTTGTCCTGGTAGTGTATCAGATACAGGTGTCTTATACGCCTCCTCCCCAAAGCTGGCCGACTCTTCCCCCAACCACCGTTGGCTTTCATTCGGGTAGTCAGGCTTGGTGCGAAAATACAGCGACTCCAGACTCAGTTCCACAGTCTGTCCAGAAAGGCCATCGTCTTCGAGGAAGGTATCATATGCTCCTTTGGAAAGCGGCCCAGCATCTCTTTCGGGCAGAGACCCGTGGGCACAAACGCCGGACAGATGGCGTTCACTTGGATATTCTGCCGCTGCAGCACCGGCCCGAGGGCTCTGGTCAACCCAACCAGGGCGTGCTTGGAGGCTGTGTAGATGGGGTCCGACTCCATGGGATATAACCCTGCAGAAGACGAGGTGATGACGACCTTGCCGCCGGCGACCTTGTTCCGTCGGGCGTAGTGTTTGAACAGCCACACGCCTTGGATGACTGCGGTGAGGTTCACATCCAGGGTCTGGAGGCTCACAGGGAGCCGCAGGCCATTCTCGTCGTACCGGTAATCGTTGTTGCAGAGGAATTGCGTGTCGGCAATCCCAGCATTCGCAGCATACAGGTCGAGCCTGTCGCCTCCCCACGCAAAGGCCGTTTCGAATAAAGATGCTTGTTGGGGGTATGAGGTGACATCTGTGCGGCAAAACAGCACTTGGTCACCGATCTCAGCAGCAACTTTCCGTCCAGAATCTGCATCGATATCGGCCATGGCGACTCGCCATCCTTTCGCGACCAGATGTTTCGTCACGGCGAGCCCCATGCCCGACGATGCACCGGTGACGACGGCAACTGGTTGGGACATTGGAGGTGCTGTTCTGAGGTAGAACGCCGTTCAGATGGAGTAGGCCTCCAAACTCGGTCTTGCAGGCGCCCAGCAAGATGTAGACATGTAGTTAAATGGCGGATGTGGGGTGAGACCGTGAGATCAGTCCACCAGGACAACCAGGACATCCCCCACATCTCTGCCCTGAGATCGCGACCCTATGTGGGGGGAATCTTGCAAGAAACGCACCTGGCATGCGCATCAGTGTCGACTTCAATTCGTTCTCACTTCATTCTCGTTCCAACCAGGTTCTGGATATAAAAAGGCCGAATCGGTTCCATACGGACCATACCTTTCAGAATCCCCCGAGCTGCAACCAACCGCCATCATGCCTGCTGATGGGCTTGCTGCGATTCCCACTCTGGAACAAAAGCACAATGCTGTGCCGGCGCGCCTCTTGCATAAGGCACGTCGAGCCAAGGGCCGTATCCAAGACATTGCAACCAAGCCACTACGGCCCCGACAACGCTGGCCCGTGGTACCACAAGGAATCGAGCGATCGCGGTTTTTTCTCGCTCTCGATGAGCTTGCAAAGGAGCTCGGTAATGATCACGTCGAAGTCAACGACAAACCGCTTGATGATGGCTGGTGAGAAGGACTCTTATTCCACAAGACCGTTGAGGAACAGAAGATGAGCCCTTCAGATAGGTACATGGAGCGTAAGTAATCCTGACTGGGACACCGCCAGCATATTCTGATTGACGACAATTCAAATCAGCCCCCAATACGCATGATGGGATGGCAGCCACCGATGAAGAAGAACTGGTTGCGTCTGCGGTTGTCTATCCCGGCAGCACGGAAGAGGTCCAGAAAATTGTTCACTGGGCGAACAAGCATGTCATCCCCCTGCATCCCATTTCCATGGGCCGGAACTGTGCGTCCCTATCAAAATAGCTTCCAGGAAGAACCGCTATCCTAACTGGCAGTGGCAATAGTTGGCTACGGCGGGGCCGCACCGTGGGTTCGTGGAGCTGTCGTGGTTGACCTTGGAAAGCGCATGAATCGGATTCTCGATATCAACCCAGAGGACTGCACCTGCTTGGTCGAACCCGGTGTTTCCTACTACGCACTGTACGAGGAGATCCAGCGACGCGGCTACAAGCACCTCTGGATTGACGTTCCTGATCTGGGAGGTGGCTCCGTGCTGGGAAACGCGCTGGACCACGGCGTTGGTTATACCCCGTACGGGGACCATTGGGCCATGCATTCGGGCCTGGAAGTTGTCACACCCACCGGCGAGGTGGTTCGGACTGGGATGGGAGCCTTGCCGGGGAATAATACCTGGCAGGTGTTTCCGTATGGCTTTGGCCCTGTTATCGAGCACGTTTGGCCGCGAGATTCCGACATTCTGTTGAATATGGGTTGTTCTGATGTCTCCTCAAGTGGTATCTTTTCGCAATCTCTTTTCGCAATCGAGCTATGGCATCGTCACGAAGATGGGATTTGGCCTGATGCTGGATCCAGGTGGTCGTGAGAGCTTCGTGGGTGGCCCCAGAGTGTCCATTGGTAGCGTATTGCTGATCATTATTTGTTTCCCCCCAGCTGTATGCATTCAGGGAAGAAGCGGATTTGGAGCAGCTGGTGGAGATCGATCGTCCGGCCTCTGCGAATCGCCATAATTCTCGATAATGCGGCCAACATCCGGCATGCTCTGCAGGTCCTGGCGCTGTCTGGGGCACCCCGAACGGCGTTCTACCAAGGCGAGGGACCCTTTCCTCCAGAGAAAATGTCCGAGTATCTCCGAGACCATCCCTATGGCGACTGCACCTGGTTATATTTTGGTACCTGCTACGGCCCGAGCGAAGTCCGCAAATGGAAGCTCGAGCCCATCCACCGCGAGTTCATGAAGGTCCCTGTCGCCCGGCGGATCGACCCGGCGACCCTCCCACCCAGCGACTACTTCTGGTCTCGCGACCGGACGTCCAGCGGCGAGCCGGACCTCGAAGAGCTTGCGTGGGTCAACTGGTGGCCGAATGGGGGCCATATCGCGTTCAGTCCGGTGGCCCCGACCCGCGGCGCCGATGCGTTGCGGCTGTGGCAACTGGCCAAGAAACACTGGGCCGCCTCGGGGCTGGATTTTTTTCCCTCGACTTTGTGGTTGGGCTTCGCGAACTGCATCTGATTGTGCAGTGTGTGTATGATCGCGATGATGCACGGCAGCGCTCCTCGGCCCTGCAGGTGATGAGGGCCCTGATTCAGGACGCCGCCGCGCAGGGATATGGCGAGTACCGGACGCATTTGCTGCTGAGTGACCAGGTAGCGGCGACTTACTCGTGGAACGATCATGCGCTTATGAAGTTCAACGAGAAGCTCAAGGATTGTCTAGATCCCAACGGGATTCGTGCGCCAGGGCGGAGTGGGATCTGGCCTGCAAGATACAGGGGAAGGGGCTGGGAACTCACTGGACCGCGGGAGTCGTCCGAGGGGAATGGCGTAGCACCTGCACCAGCCTCCACGAGACTTTGATTTCTCCTGTACGTCTAGTAGCCTAGTCAAGTGGGTGGTGATGGATTCTGACCAATTCGGACTCTAGCTATCGATTCGGAGAAGCCCTGCCATAACCCAATTGAGATAGATGACCAAGGAAAGGAACGTCCTAGGAACCTGAGATAGTAGTACATGAACACTAAGGGACAACAACCAAGGACTATAGCTGCTAGGCTCAGCCTAAGATGGCAGTCGGACAGCCATGATCCGGAGCATGAAGAATGAGACGGCGAATAAGAAGGGCACCAAGCGATTAGCAAGTGAAAGCAGAATGACTAGCAGCAGCAATAGCCAACAAGTATCAGGAAGGCTGTAGTTACTGAACAGCGCTAGATCTTGCGGATTGCGCACAAGGGTACCATTCTCTCACTCTGTTCGTCCAAGGCACCTTTAGGGATAACGTGCCACCCAATAGACAGCAGCGTTAAGTGTATAGATACATCATAGCGCTAGGTTTCGGGAGAGACTAGTAGTCTCTGTAGTCTCTGTAGGAGTAGGCAGAGCACACTCTGACCAGTTTGTGAGGCGTTAAGTGACTGCAACTTGTTACCGCACATATCCTAATGCATACTCTGAACAAGGAGAACCACCAATCCGAGCACTAGGCAGGTACACTGTTGGGCACCCCTACATGCTTATCGACTGCCTGGGCATTATTCCCCATCTTGGATGCAGGACGTGCACATGTACTAAGCCAAGTTCAGTACAATCTAATGTGGCCACCAGCCGAAGACGACACTCAACGTTCATCTGCTTGCCAATGCCGCTGGCTCATCACGGCTATACTGTCGAGGAGCTATACGGACAATCGGGCCTGGGGCAGGGCACCCACCCGCGAGATGAGCCGGATGCGTTAGTGTAGCTGGAATGGAATGGATCAATGGAAAGTTTGCAGTTGACTCATACCGTGGATTCGATGGAGCTCGATATTGTTTTTTCACAACCACCCCCCCTGCTGACCGCGCGTAGGTACCAGAGCCGCGAAATCGAGCGGCCAGCGGACCTGGGATATCTCGAAGGGGGTCTAGGAATAGCCTCGTTACGTGCACCAGCACCCAAACGGCGGCATTGTCCCTGCAGCCACCCATGGGGCCGGGAGGAATTGGGCATAGGACGGATCCATCATGTTGACTATAGCTGCTGTTGAAAGGCAGAGTTACCGCTTTAACATCGTCACGGAGAGACATGTGGGGCTATTCGAGAATATGCGGCATGCCTTGGTGCTGTCATTGCTGTGCTAAGGCTCGATGGACCTTTGTGGGGTGAAGAAAGTGAAGAACGTAAACATAACTAGAAGAATATGCCCTTGAGTACTGCACATGAGGTCCCCCACATGTGCCTAGGGCTCATGATGCTACGGCACCCTCGACCCCGGCAAATGGACTACAGAGGATAATGATCCCTTTCAGATGACACTACATATACAGAACTTGTGGAGCCCCACCATTTCTTGGAGCCAAGTGCGGAGGGCCGTTGCCAGACACATCGAACGGGATGGCGAGCATGAATCGATCAACCGCCTCCGGTGTAGGTAGGGTTCATGGTTATGCATTCCCCCACATCGGTTGGCGACTATGAAAGGCGAGTACGGTTCGTTCACTCACTCTCGTCGTTGCGAGAGGTCAGCAATCAGGCAACAGGAGCTGATCTAAATCATGGATCCCAGTCAGTTCGCGACATCCAACCGGGGGAAAGTAGCGGTGGTTACTGGCGCCGGACGAGGTGCGTGATGCGTGCTATACAGAACAGACTTGCTATTCCCGCTTGAGGTCTAACATGATGTTGCTCGAACGGCATTGGCCGCGCCATCGCCATTGCCCTGGCGAATACAGGTGCAACGCTCGCCTTGATCGACGTCGACGTTGAGGCTCTCGAAACTACCAAGGCCGCCGCTCACAATGTCCAGGATCGTCAGTCCCACGTCGAGACCTATGGATTGGATATCACCGACCCGGGCGCTGTCCAGTCCACGTTCAAGTCCATCGCGGCCACCCTCGGCCGCGTGGATATCCTCGTGAACAACGCCGGGATTACTCGCCTCCACTTATTTGCGGAGGAAGAGGGCTTCGACGACTTCTGGAGGACGGTGGAAGTCAATTTCAAGGGGACCATGCTCTGCATCCACGCTGTTCTTCCCGGCATGGTCGAACAGAAATCAGGCTGTATCATCAATATGGCCTCGCGGGCAGCAACGGTGGATGGGCCGAAGAGTGTGGGCTACAACGCGAGCAAAGCCGCACTGGTCCGCGCCACTGGAAGTCTCCAGGAAGACCTGGCGTCCATGGGCCTCGGAGAGCAGGTGCACACTTACTGTCTTCATCCGGGGAGCGTGTGGGGAGACATTCTCACTGGTAAGCTCACACACACGAGGGGTGCTTTGCCTGGTATCCAGGGCCAAACACCCAAGAAGTGGTTCAATGACAGGGCTAACCGGATTTCATTCTCCAGGGAATACAACGGCTGAGCAGCAGGAGCAGCTCCCGCCCATCTTCAAGGACGTCCCCGAGCTTGCGGCTGGGACGGTGGCGTATCTTTCCACTGGCCGCGGCAAGGCGCTGCGAGGATTGTATTTCGACTGCCGCCAGGATATTGAGCGGGTGGCTAGTTTTGGGCGCGAGACTCTACAACGGGCTGGGTTGTATAGCTTAGCGACGAGGTTTTCTTGCCTGGATATGAGAATGAACCCTGATCTCTCCTCAGCTGGTCGACTACTACTCTACTACTCTACTCTACTACTTTACTACCAGTACGTAGATAGCGATCACCCCACAGTCCATGTGGGGTAAACCGAACAATTGCCACTGTACAAATACTCCGGAAAGCATCTGGTCTCTCTGCCGAGGGTGGATCGAACATGCAGAGTCCTTGAAGACTATTTTCTTGGCCCCGGACTTCATTGGCCATAGCAAACGGATCTTGCCAACCTGATCTCGTCGTTGCGTCGTTGTCGTCTCCCAAAGCCACCCAGGCTCTGGTCTCTGGACAAGAGTCTGCCACCGGCCGCGGGCGATGACCTGCCAGAAACACCGCCGACCCCGGAGGACGCAAGGAACGCTGGCCATGGCTCTCTCGGCGGGGAGCCTACGCCGACGGGGCCGACGAGCATCAGATGTGCCCCTTCGCCCGCGGCGCCTCTCGAGCTACCGGACATGAGCCCACAATGGGTTTCTGGGTCCCGTGAAGATTGGAGCCCTGCTGGCCAGCAAGACGGCGGCTCTTTCGTGGCGTCTTGACCAGGCGATCGCCGGATGGGACAGTGGTAGGTGCACTCCCTCCACCACTCGTGACCATGGGAGATATTTCCTGTCTCTAACAATAAAACGAACAGCACTTCTGTTGTCGAAATGGGCCCATGGGCTCGAAATGGCAGGCAGCGACAACCCGCCGAATAGCGAGGAAGCCCAGATTGTCACTGATCTCAAAAGCCTGCTGGCCGAGATTGACGTTGGCGGCCTCCATTACGACCGCAACCACTCGCTCGCGGCGATGCTGGCCCAAGTCTGGGCGTCGTTCCTGGACGACGTATGTGTTGCATCCCTCTTCGTCTGCGTTATTTGGTCTTCTGTGTACTGATCTCACGGCTAGACGTGGGAGTGGGGCGTCACGCCGAATATGGGCTCGATCCTCCGGCTACTGAGCAACGAGTATCAGGAGCGCTTCACAGCAGCGATGCCGCCCTCTTGATTGAATCTTCAGGCAGGCCGAATGTTGCGTTAGCTGGTACTCTGGAGCGCGATTCAACCACAGATCAAACGTATTGCTGAGATGGCAGCTGAGGGTGGACCAAGGACTTGCTTTCTCCCATCATTACCCGATCCAGACACTAGAAAGCGCGTCAAAACCAATGAACCTCCTCTGCCAGGTCAACGATAGCCTGTCGTCTTCCATATTCCTCACTGGACCGCCCAGTGACCAATGTCGGCCCCCGGCTTTACCAGGCGGCCCGTAGACCATTGCCTGGCTGCCATAGTAGGAGTAGATCATATCTTATTGAGTGAGAACTATTCTAACACTACCTGACTACCCCGGTCCTCCGCCACTTGGCAATGATACTGCTGTGGTACTACTGAAATGTCCCAAGATCTCTGATCCCGTTGAACCTGCTCAATACTGAGTTTTGACAGCCTCGGCGCACTCTCTGCGAATGAGTTCTGCGTGTGCCGGACTCCGTACAGAAACTCGCGCCGCGAATGAAGCTGCATTGCCAGCCAACTGCGGAATCCGCATCGTATCAATGGGCTGTCCAGGAACTGGGTGAAAGTCAAAGCAGTATAGCAGCCGAGCAATTGCAATCCACACGTTTGTCTCTCCGACCTTCCATCCGGCACATACCCGGCGTCCTGTCATCTGGTTAGCGGGAAAATGTAATTGTTTTCTGCAGTGATTTCGAAGCACCATACCGGGCCCAAATGCCCCATGGCCCTTGAGCGCATTTTCCAGATCTTCATTCAGGAACCGGTCCGGCCAGAAGCGCTCGGGCTGCTCGTACTCATCCGGGCTCAGGGCAATGGCCCACGCGTTCCAAGTAAACACGGTGCCCTTGGGGAACCGAGACCCTTCGTACTCGTCATCCTTGATCAGCACCGTCGGGGCGCCGATTTCCGCAATGTTCGGCCGCCAGCGGAATCCCTCCTTCACCACGGCCGTGATATACGGGAGGCGCGGGCGATCATCCCACCCCGGGAGGCGCTCGGCGTGGGCTCCGCAGACGCGGTCCAGTTGCTCCCGCGCCCTCGTCACCCAGTCCGGGTATGTGATGGCTCCGGCGATGATCTGGCCAAGCGTCACGCGCGACGTGTCGCTTCCGGCCTCCATGAGCGAGCCAAAGACGAAGAGCTTCGTCACCTCGTCCATCTGCGTGATTTCTTTGCTCGCCAGGAATTCACCCCGAAGCATCTTCGCTTCGTACCGTCTCGGATTCGTTGTTCCAGTTTGTCGACCTCGCGCTTGTAGACCCTAGATTTAGTCCACTGCATTAGTATCTTGTGTGATTCAAGAAAAAGGACAGACGTTAAAACACCTACTGGACGGTCTTCTGGAAAATCCGCTCCGCCCCGCGGCCGCCACCACTGCAAGAACCGGGGCAAGTTCGCCAGCACCGGGAACGCATCCACCAGATTCACCCCCCGGCTGCTGCTCGGCCAGGAACAGCTCGATCGTCTCGAAGAGCTCGGCGACATCCGGGTCGTCAAGCAGCGACCGCCGACCAAAGACCACGCTCATGATCACCGAGTTCGCGTAGCGCCCGTTGGCCGCGAACCACCGGTCCGGCTTATGGAGGTAGTCCCAGAAAAGCTGCCGGGACTCGAGATCCTGGAAGGGCTGGAACATGGGCTGGTTCGTGACGCTGAGGATCTGGTGCATGACCCGTCGGACCAGGCGCCATCGCTCCCCATACGGCATCAGCACGATCCGGCCCCCGCGCGAGATAATGTCCTGGGTCATGGGAAAGGGCGGCCGGGAGTTATAGATCGCGGCGCGCTTCTCGAGAAGGTCTTTCACCACCCGCGAGGAGTTCAGAAAGACCCACGTGCTTCCGCCAAACTGACAAGTGAACCTGTTACGCTTGTGCTTGAGCTCGACATCCTCGCGAGACGGGAGGCTAGGAAAGGGAACGCCCACATACATTTCGCCATACTTGGCAGCCAGATCTTTGGCCCATGGCCCTTGCTGAACGGCAGGAACCTGCAGACTGTTTCCTAGAATGGGGATTCCGGGGACGCGCGCCGGCAACTTGTACTTCTGGTTCCATTTGTAGCACGCATATGCCCAGCGGAGGATACCAAGGACAATCAGTCCAAGGACAATAGTCGCGAACCCGACCCGGGGGACGGGCCGGACGGCTGTGGTGTTGGGGTCACTCATCGTTGGAGGATGGGCTTGATGTGAAGCAATGAGGAAGGGATCAGATCATTCCGATGGCATCTTGGAGTAAATGTACTCTGTACGGCCCTGGTTTTGGCGATGCTAAAAAGCATGATGCTGCTTTGCTGATATGTGGGGTAAACGTGGGGAACCCTGGCCAGCAGGAACCATACCCCACAAGATCAGATATTGCCCATTGCCCCGGCGTACAGCTTGCTATTGAGTTCATGATATATATACAGTCCATATACAGGTCCCCAATTATCATGGAGACACGACACTTATACGCTCACCCTGCAGCGGACTAGCATCCATCAACCCTCCCTTAGGAAGAGTCCGCACCGAAACGATGGCGAAAGAAGACTTCAAAGTACAATCGCCAAAGATGGTTTGCATTCACTAGAGCCACAGCTAATCAACCCATAGATTATCGTGGTGGGGGCTGGCCCAGCTGGCCTCTTACTCGCCCTCATGCTTTCCCGCCAGGCGATCCCGGTCACGGTCTTGGAGGCCGCGGAGCAGCTGGACACCCGGCCACGCGCAACACACTACGGAAGCCCAGCTGTCTACGAGCTCCGTCGCGCAGGAGTCTTGCCCGACGTTCTGGCGGAGGGTTTCACCCCCGGAGTGATCTGCTGGCGAAAACTGTACGGCACCTACTTGGCCGGAATCGACAACCGGATCATGGCCAACGACCCGGACCAAGTCGCCTGTCTTCCCCTGGGCCGCCTCGGCCAGATCCTCTTGGACCATCTTGCACGACAGCCCAGCGCAGAGATCAAATGGAATCATCGTGTTACCGGGCTGGGTCAGGACCCTGACCAGGCATGGGTAACGGTTGCCACCCCAACCGGCGAGGTCACGATGCAAGCCACATATATCGTGGGATGTGATGGGGCAAACTCGCAGATCCGCCGGTCCCTATTTGGGGACGGGGTCTTTCCTGGAAAGACGTGGGACGAGCAGATTGTCGCCACGAATGTCTACTATGATTTCCACCAGTTCGGGTACGAGGATGCCAACTTTATAATCCATCCCGAGCACTGGTACATGGCGTCGCGGATCACAAAGGATGGCTTGTGGCGAGTCTCCTATGGGGAGAAAGGGGGACTGACGCATGAGCAGCTGGCAGAGCGCCAACCGAAGAAATTCCAAGCCATGCTTCCCGGGCACCCAACCCCCGACCAGTACAGACTCGTGAACTTTAGCCCTTATCGGGTTCATCAGCGTCTAGCAGAGAAGATGCGAGTTGGCCGGTTCCTCCTGGCTGCGGACGCCGCTCATCTATGCAACCCCTTGTGAGACCCCTCCCTAACCCTCCATTCCTCGATTCATCGGCATATCGTTACTGACACTCCTTAAGTGGAGGGCTCGGCCTCACAGGCGGCATCGCTGATGTTGGCGGGCTCTATGACTGCTTGTATGGCCTATACACCGGCCGGGCGACGCCGGATATCCTTGATATGTACGACCGAGTGCGACGCAAAAAGTACCTGGAGGTCATTGACAAGCTCTCCAGCGACAATCTGCGGCGCATGTTCGAAACTGATCCAGATACCGTGATTGAATCGGGAAGTGATGAGCTTTTCAACCTGTGTCTGAAGGCCGAGAAAGATGTTGAGCTGGCCAAGCAGCTGGTGACAGGAATCAATGTGATCAAATACGACTTCACCCAGCATTATTCAGAGGCGGGGAAGATTTGAGACCACATCCTGGAGCCCGCTTCATTGTCTGTTTTCCTTGCGTCCTGATACGTCCCAACTGCGTTGCACGGCATAGATAGTTCCCAGCACGACAATAACTAAGGTAGTCGGTCTTTTCCCTAACTTCCTACCTGATAACTCCCTAGTCATGGCAATCTACTGCTGTGCTTACTGCATGGTACCGGCAGATTCCCTTCGGCCTTTGCGCAATGACATGTGCTGCTGGATAAAGTATAGCTGGCTTCCGCATGATAGGTGCATATGTAGCCACCCGCGAGAGGATGAACTACATAAACCCAAACGGAACATAGCATCGCCCAGGTCATACCAAGATAGCAGGCGAGGCTCGACCACATGCTGGTCTAACCTCGGCGGCGGTGAAGGCGAGACCCCAACTAGCTGATAGGGCTACTATGGTCATGCCAACTCTTTTCCTGGAGCCATGACATGTATTCATAACAATATCTTAGCTGGTTGGCAGCTAGTCCCCGCCGGGGGGCGGTGGCGTCGCAAGCAGCAGAACATAAAGTCTCCGCTATGTATCTCACCTCAGACATGATCAGGGTCAGGGCACGAGCACATGTATCACTCTGCAGGGACTCGTGTTGATGCTTTCCTCTGCTTAAGATGATTCGCTGATCCTGTCGGAGGAAAGAACAGCATCGCTGCTTATGAAGCACCGCGTCTTGATGGCCTTGTGCAGTGACACTTCTGAAAACGGGTCGGTCCAAGTATTTTCTTTCCAACGAAGTGGAATTTCTGTGTATTGCCCATCACGAAGGTCGAATTGAGCCAAATCATCCATCGTATGTAGCAAGCGTAAGACGAAAGATACCAGTGGCAAACTGTGGTCGATTGTGGTCTCAAATCCCAATTCCAAATCTGACAATCGATCAGTCAGCGCTCGTAGATCGGAGAAAGCTGAACTGAGAATTCTTACACAGCATACTTCAGATCACGATTGGTCTTCAGCCATCCACCATCCTACCTTGTAGGGTGCATCTGCAAAATGGGACAAGACCAGCTTGATATACTGCGAGAGTATCTCGGCCAAAAGCTGCACGAGTCAGGAATATCATAACGCCCTTACCTCTTATCGGAGCCCTCTCACTTTGTTGTGTGTTGTGTTTCGCATCCCGTACAGGAGCTCCGATCCTTGCTCCAGGGAAAAGAAATACCTGGAGTGCAAATACAATGAAGACTTTGAGTAGGCCAAGGAAGACTATACTTTTCTTCCACATAACATCAGATGAAAGAGGTTAAGACAGGCCCTAAATGAGGTTACAGTCTCGCGCTGTAGTCTTTGAGTCTCCTCAATGCGGTTGTGATTACCCCTGAGAAAGTCTTCTTCCTCATGGGCTCGTGCTATATACCCGGAAGCAGGACGACGCTGGCAGCGCTTCTTGCGGGCATCTTCACCGCGCCAAAGATTCCTCCACTCATAGTCCTCAAAGCGATCAAAGTGCGAAGAGTACGAGAGCAGACATCCGTATATGTACGAGACAAGTTGAGAAGAGAAAAGGAATGAGATGTTGGTTGTATGAACAGCTTGAAAGCGTAGCAGAACCTTTAAATTTTATACCTTTGCCAGAGACATTGTGAAAAGCCACAATTATACCTGGTGAATTTCACCACCTAAAAGTCTTGGAACACCTCATCATGATTATGATTACATCAGATCAATCACGCAAATTGGAGGCGATGGGCATTGTAGGACAGTCACTTTGGCATCGCGTCAAGCTAATGGACCAGAATATTGAGGTATGAGCAGCGCAGGGCGCACGTGACTGATGACTGAGCCTTGACCGGTGATGTGAAATACTCAATGAGCGCCTCATTAAAGCGGCCTCATCCATATAGAAGGTCATGTTGGTTCTAGAAAATCAAGTCTATATAGTGACATATATACACACACACATATATATATATCCTCTAAGACCTGTTGATCGTTTACGAACGGCTCATATTCTATGGACACAGTCGTGAAGCAAGAGCGACGCAACCTGGAGAGGGATAATGTTTGGTGTCCAACTAGACATGTGTATCAACAAATTGCAAAGCTCAAAACATTGATGGTAATTTCCAACGTAGAGCCCCTAGAGTCCCCAGTCAGGACAGTGGCCGCCCCCTAGTTCTGGTGCTGACAAAGTTGAGAAGCTGTTTCATTTCTTCGCGGACTGACTCCACAATCCAGCCACAGTTTCCTTGACCTTTCGCTCCTGCTCCCGAATCTGCTGCTCGGTTTGCCCACGCGCGTCGCCGCGGCTGTCAATCTCCATCCGTCCGTCATGTTGCTCCTCGGTAACCTCGTTGCCATTGACATGCTCTGGCTTCGGATCAAGGCTCATGACACCATCCATCATGAGCCCTCCTCCCTCGCGGAGCTTGTTGATGGCGCGGACGGTATCGATGGCTTTGTGCAGCGTTCGACGAGCATTGAAGTTCTTCTTGACGGTGGGCAACAAGTCCTCGCCCGAGCCACTGTCGTTATTGAGATCATAGGGCGGGTTGATCCAGGGGTGCTGAAGGGCTTCATGGGCAGTCATTCGGGCCTTGGGGTCGACTGTCAGACAGCCCTTGATGAAATCTCGGGCGGATTGGGAAACACCACGCCAGTACTCGAGAGGCGTGAAAGAATAGTCGGCTGCAAGGATGGCCTGCATCTCTTCCAGGTTGGAGTCACGATCAAAGGGAGTGTAGCCGCAGAGGAGGAAGTAAGTGATGACACCAATGGCCCAGATGTCCCTAAGCGGAAAGTCAGCCATAGAATTCAGATTGGCGAGAGGTAAGACACGGACAAAAACGTACACTGGTTTTCCATGTCCACTCTTCTTGAAGATCTCCGGAGCCATATAACCTGGCGTGCCACATGTCGTGGTGAGGACATGGAACTGCTCCTCGTCCATGATCCTGGACAGGCCAAAGTCCGCAATTAGCAGATCCGCATTGTCCTCTGGCGTCCGGAACAGCAGGTTCTCAGGTTTCAAATCACGATGCACGATACCATGATCGTGCAGATAAGCCACCGCGGAGAGGACCGCACGGATGAGGTCAGCTGCATCGGACTCGTAATAGCTGCCCTTACGACAGATGCGGTCGAACAGCTCTCCCCCCAGAGCAAGCTCTGTGACGAGGTATACTGTAACATCACAGAGACACTGTCAGTCGGAGGACCTGGACCCAGCAGTAGAGGTAGCCATACGATTGTTCATGGTCTCGAAGTAATCAACCAGAGTCAGAATGTTCTGATGCCCCATGGAGACTCTCTTCAGCACCGCAATCTCATTCCTAACCTGTCATTATACCATGCCACACATCAGCCCCCGCTCGATGTCCACGTTGACCTTAAGAGCCCGCGTTTCAGGTTCAGAGGGAAATACCATGTGCTCTCGCCCAGCCATTAACCGCTTATTAATCACCTTCGCTGCGTAGTAGCGACCAGTATCGATGTGTACGCATTCCTTCACCACTGAGTAGGAGCCAGCTCCGAGTGTTTTCCCAGTCTTGTACCGGCAAGGCTGGACCTTGGGTCGTTGACCCGTCTGCGTTTGCGAGGCCATCGAGTGGAGCGTAAAACCGTACCGCGATCCGGATGACAGATGTCAGGAAAACAGTAGCACGGTTCGTCAGAAGCTTTCTTCGGCGCAATCAAAGAGGACGGGGCGCCGATATTATTATGACTGGTCAATCGGGAGAAGTGTCAGAACAAAAGACCGAGAAACAGGCGAGAGTACCAACCGAAAAGCAATCACTGCATGGACTCCCAAAAAAACCTATCCGCGAAGAAAGAAGCCTTCCAAACTCACGGCCAAGATGAAATGTGGGTGTCCTTCTTGGTAAAAGTTTTCTTATCGCAATCGGTGGGCTGTTTCGCACCTTTGAGGGTAAATGCGGGGTTACAATAGACGTATCGTATCGCAAAGACTAGGGCTTCTCGCGACACCTGTAATAGAGTATCCGTAGTCTTTATTCAAATCAAGATATGCGAAGTAGGCCTCTTTGAGGATTGGAGGACTTTGCGATAAGCCAGAGGGCCTTGGGGAATAGAATCGAAGCTTTGAACAGATCTCTGGACTGTGTAGGTTCAGCTGACCGTGTGATTTAACTTTCCGCACATCGGCGGTCCACTACTGGACTGCCCAATCGAGGGAATTTATGCGGTGAATCTTCCTACTTCAGTCTATTGATCTCAGATTTTATGCAATTTCCAGCCCAGAGATACTCTACCGGAGTGTTAACATTTTATTGATCGCGAATAAGATCACTATTGCCTGAGATGTAAGAACGCCTTTCCCAATGACCCCCCATCACGCCTCGCAAATGCCGTGGTATAGCCAACCCAGAGTATATAGTTTCAACAGTCAACAGAAAACATAAGGGATAGGGAGAAATAGGAGACTGAGCATTACATTTGCTCAAGGACACCCTGCACAACACTCTCCAGGAGCTTCAAACCATGAAATTTGGATACGCTGCTCAAAAGAAGAAGCTTCTTCTCCACCTCATTTCGGTCCATTGTTTCCACCCAGTGGCCACTGCATGAGCAATGTTCCATGAAATCGCTGATCTTGAGACCCCCGCACTTGGAGCATTTGAGGTCCTGTGTCTGCCAACCGACAATCAAGCCTTGAACTTGGCCGATGAGAGCCTCTTCCTGTGCTAGTCGATCGTACTCTGTTTGACAGAAAGGGCACCGCCAAGGCTTGGGCGCTGCTTTGTTTGGGTCTGACCCCATCTCTGGGAGCACATCTTCGTCCCGGCACAAGTCCAAATCACGGATCAGACAGCAGGCATTGCAGGAAAGTTCAGGAAGCTTTAGACTTGCCCCTGGGTTCTCGAACCGGCCTTCTTTGCTGAACTCACGTACTTCGAACATCGCTAAGAGCTCCCGACGTAGAAGCCGAGTCTCTAGAGTTGTTGTCTTCGACAGACTCAATACCTGCATCAACAATTTGACAAGTTCAAGAACAGGGTTGCGCTTGTCGTTGTTGGGATCCACTAGGACTCCAGGAAGGACAGGGAAGACGTAGTCGGATGCCAGCTCCGGATGAAGCAGCTCATCTCGTTGGCGCCGAATGAGGCCGGAGATCTGTTTCTTGAGAGGCTTTGAAAACTTCTCCGCCAGGATTGACGTAATTTCGTCATTATCTTCGTTGTGGTTCCCGACTGGAAGCTGTGTAAGACGAGGTGTAGATGAATCATCCGAATCGGTCCGTTTGAGACCATGCATGAGTTCGATATATTCCACAACCCAGTCATGGAAAATCGTTTGCATGGGAGCTGGTAGAAAGCGACTAAGCTGCCAATGCATCACAGTCTCCAGCTCCTGGTCCTCCGATCCGGTCACTTTTCGGCATCCCTTGCCACCATAATTGTATTCGTCGTACCAAACGAGATAATCCCAGTACTCTTTGATCTCAAGATCGATAAAATGGAATGACGCATTCGCGCGGATGGACTTCAGGACATATTGGCTATATGCATATGCGTTTCCCACCTCTGTCTTTGTAGTCTGGAGCAAAAGACGGGTAGGGCTTGCAAATATGACATTTGAACCGACGCGCCTGAACTCAGCCATGAGCCGCTGAAATGATTTCCTGGACAGCATGCGCACATAATCATGCAATGATCGATCATAGAGACATGAAACCGGGCTCTCAACCCATCGAATCAGATGCTGCACCATAATGTCGGCCATATTATTCCCTTCACAAGCCTCTGACCACCAATGCTTCACCATTTCGCGGAGCACGACAGCGCCAGCTGAAGCAAATGCCTTCTCCGAGTAGAGAACGCCAGAGCCATTTGCGTCCGCTGAGGGCTCCGACGATGCCAGAAGAGTGTCTGCCCCCTCCAATTCATTGATGATCGAGGAGGTCAGAATGGTGTTGATTGAGAGGTTCCGAACCTCCAATTCAATGCAGACAGTGTTATATGCGCTGGGCACGTTGACTGACGGCATCGAAACTCTCTCCAGGGAGCCTGTGACATCGTCTTTCTCGTAACCCGCGTGATCAGGTCTTGGACCGTTAGACCACCAGAGGACAACATTGTTTTGCTGGAGTCGTCTTGCATATGAAATATCAATGAGATACCGAGGATCGTCATTCTCGAGATTGCAAAGAGGTACGTCACCATATCTAGCTAGCATGGTCAAGTGGTGAATCCAAGAAGCAAGATACAAGTAGTGTGTCACCAGTCGCTTAGCAATAAATGATTGCCAGCCCAAAGGTGGAAGGTCCATATCCGACACTTCGGGCTTTACCGGAAGCACCGGGTACTCTTTCAAGATGGGAATATCATGGCACAGGCGGTGTCTTTGATGGGACTGTATGACCATGATGACGGGCTGAGTTTCTTCGCCTTTGAGTTTCTTGATCAAGTCGCCGATCTCCAGATACGCCTTCCTCCTAGTCGTCACTTGGGTGGTCTTGAAATGAATCTTCTCCTGATATTCAAACGCGTTCTGAGACTGGTCTCCTCCCATGTTCTCCATTGTGCGCGCACGAAGCTCTGCGTATATCTTATCAACATTTGGCAGGCCTTGAACATCCCTCGTGCGATTGAGGATAACAATGTGCGCTTCGCTCTTTGTGGTTGAAAATAAAGCGAATATCTGCCTATCACCCGAGAGGACATGGTAGAGGTAATGGTAAACCAAGGGTGAGTTCAGAAGATAAGGTTCATCAGGAGTTGTATGGCATAACGTCGAGAGATTGAATCCTCGATCCAATCCCTCACCAAGAACTCCGCGTTGTTCTTCATCGAAGGTGCATACGCTGCCTAGCTTTAAAACAGCGCGGACACTCAGAGGGATGTTCTTCTCGTACACTCCTTCGATGCTGGGGTGTTGGAGAAGAGCGTCTATTTTGTCTGTTTCTCGCAGGTACGTGTCTTCGGACAACGTCAACTTGAATAGATGAACCGATGGATGGCCGTTAGGCAAAGTGTGATTGACCTTTTCCACCTCACAGTCTGGAACATCAACATCTGGCAGAGAGTCCCGTTTCAGATTGACGTAGATCTGTCTGGGAACCTTGATTGTAAGGGCATGGATTTTCCGGTCAATCAAGACGAATGCCCGGACAAGGCCAGGTCTACCTGTTTCACAGAGCTGAAGAATTTGCCACGTATTGATGTACAGCAGCTCTGCTTGATTCCTGAAGAGATTGCTCAAAGAATCGGTTGCCACATTTACGCGTTCTCCAAAGAGCTGGCGCCGACGAGCCCGAGCTTGCTTCTGAATTTTCCATTTTTGTTTCTGATACTTCAAGAATCCAACGTAGTCATCGTTCAACGAAGGCATTATGGCTGGAAGGCTGGCAAAAGGATCAAGCAAGGTCTTTGTCAGACCCTCGGGGTGTTTTCTTTTCTGTGAGATCTTGCCGTTTGGTGACGACTTTAATTTCTGCGTCGAATTCGCAACAGCTTCCCCAATGTCGCCGTGATGTTGGACACGATGATCCAGGATGTTTGTTGAGATGTTGGAAAGTGGGTTCTTTTCTGTCTTCCCAAACATATCGGTCATCTTTGTCTGCTTGAACTTGTCCTCCTTCATATTGATCCGCCGTTGGAGCCAGTCAGGGTGGGCTACCCGGGGGACTGGATTGCGGACTTTCTGAAGTGCAGCGGGAATGGTGATCAGTTTCTGTACAACGGAGCCCAATCGCTCGAGGTAATAGTCCCAGTCGATGACGCTTCGAGGATCCATATCTCCGGGATCGTCTTTCAACCATTTCCTCAAAAAGAATCGCTTGACAGGCTCTTCCGCTGAAAATATCGTCACTGGAATGGCTCGCTCTGTGACAGGTGTGTTTTTTGGCTTCGCAGAGATGATGTACTTGCAGTTGAGACCCTTGTCCTTCACCATCTGCTCTCCCAGGAATTCTGCTAACCGCCGTGCCGTCGTGATGGACGTTGACTTCTGATTCCCATACTCTTCCAGAGTCTTTGTCATGCTCCTATTTTCAGAAATGAGTTCAATAAGCTCCTCATCGGCCAGTGTTGCGCCATGGTCATAGAGGACATCCAGCCATCTATCAGCGACTCGAGCAACAGCAGCATAGGTTTCTTCCAGGGTGGATCCTTCCAAAAAGAAGCGGAAGATTTGAGTCTGAAATATTTTAATCAACTTCAGCTCTCCCCTTCGCTTGACTTCGAAGCCCTTCAATTCAGCCAAGGATCCATCATGATTGAAAACAGCATAGCGCTTTTTCAAGTTCTTATCCTCCTCTTTCGACGTGGGGAGGATCATCGCTTTGTAAGGGCCATCGACTTCAAAGAAGATAGAGTTGTCGCTATGCGTTTCATATCGGAACGTCTTCGGGTCAACGAGTGTCTGGTACTGGTGATTGGTGTATTTGCCATGCACGAGGTGATTTAGCATGACGCAGGGATATGATATACCAAGCTTCTTGCCATTCTTCAGAGTGAACGAGAAATCCTCGGGAAAACTTCCAGGGAGCATACACCAAATACCGTCGGTGTCGAGTTCCAGTGGCCGGCCGATACGTTCAACGAGTTCTCTTGCCATTTGGATAATATGAGCGCCAGTAAGACACGTCACACCGGCCATTTCCATCGAGTACCACCGAGATCCCTTTCTCATGACATAACCATAAAAACTGTTCAAGATGACTTTGTGGGCAAGTTGCAATGAGTCGAACAGCACAATCATCTTCTTTGCTTCTTCAATCTCCGCTGCAGAAGCACCTGCTGCTTTGAGGGCTTCAGTCTTTCCTTTCCAGACTTTCTGCTTTCCTTTGAAATCGTATCGTCGATCACGAAAGCTGCGAACAGTATCCACATAGAAAGGATTCTCACGTTGGCAGATGATTGCCTCGCGCACAATGGTTTTGCTATCATGGATCTTGTGATAAATTTTTTTGCTATAATCTTGAAGGCGCTTCTTGATGATAGCAGCTTGTTCCTCGGCGCTCATCTCGCCAAAGGACCTCATCGGGCTGTTCTTAGTTCGCCCAGGGAACAGCTCATTTGCAACAGCTTGTCTGATCATGTTGTATTCGTCACGCTTGGCTGGTAGGAACTCACCACGCCAAGCCCACGGTAATCTCCTATCGCACGTCTTCCCAGGCCTATTGAAGTCGCACGCAGCGCAATCAGATTCCTGGATCATGGAGTCCGGTTGCAATCGGTTGGTGATCATGATATTGGGATACATGGAAGCAACGTCCAAGTGGTAAATGGAAGGGACCTCGTCCCTGTGTGGCTTCTCCCTGAGATTGACCAAGCGTTCTGCGATCTGTGCCTTGACGTCCTCATAATTTACCACATCATCCATGGATTTCTTCTCTTCGACCTCAATACTAAATTTCAATGCCGCATCGAGATCTCGGAGTAGTTCGTCAATAGCAGTGGTATCGATGTTGAATGTGACAGGGATATCGCTTCGAAATACACCTGCTTCGATACTTTCGACGTGGCCACCGACATAGGTCTCTGATTCCAGAAGATGACCCTCGTAGAACGACTCCGGGGGATCTTTGTGCTTGTTTGGAAGTACAATTTCGCCCTTGTATGCTTGCACCATTAGCAGCATTTCACAGAGTGTTCCGGTTCCTTTCCGCAGCGTGTCATCAGGATTGAGTGGAATGATTGTACAAAGCGAGAAGATGAACGGGTGCACATATTTCATATACAGATAATATGTCGCCACAGCATCTGAAACTGAATATTCAGCCAAAGTTTGGGGGCGTTCGCTTGCATAAGGAGTCATCAGCTCTGGATCAAGCTCGTCAGGGTCGTAACCAAGCTTCGCAACAGTGACCGCTTTTAAACCACGGCTTCCTTGAGGAAGGTAACTGTCACGGTTGACCCAGGCAAAGCAATCCATATGCACACAGTGGTCGCTTTGGTAGATATCCTCGCTGTTTTTGCGAAAGCCGATCTCCTTGTACATGTCGATTCCAAGCACGCTAGCTCTAGCTTCGACGAATGGCCAATCGAAGAAGTCACCGTTGTACGTGGCAATGACCGTCGGCTTCGCTTCTTTGATGTGCTCGAAAAAGCGCTCGATGACGCTTCGCTCATTGGGCTCGTTGAAAATCATAAATGGCCCGCTGTACTCGGGCTTGGGCGTATACTCAAAATCGCGAATGTCTTCGGACACTATCTCTCGATTAGTTATCAGAAATCCTTGGCCGTCAATCATGTAGGAAATCATCATGATCTGGTCGATCACAGAATCGGGGAACTTCAGTGGTAATTTTGTCGTTTCGATATCGAAGGCGAGAATCACTGGATCAGCACGCTGAAGTCGTTCTTCTAGGCAGGTCAATGAGATAACACCGTGCTTCGCTTCAACAGTGTACCATTTTCCAATTCGAATATCTTTGGATCTGTCAGTCGTTGTTTATTGACAAATATGGGGATTTAGTCGCCCACCTTTGTCGATTGCCACCCGAACATGGTAGGGAACATCATATTCTCGAATATCAATAATATAATCACTTGCATTCATATTGCTATTAGGTCGTGACTCGTTAATCAGTTCATCATCGAAGAGATCGAATCCGGCATTTGCGCTTGGAAGGATTAGCTTCGCGTCAAGTCAACAGGACCATATCGGTCCTCGGGACAAAACAAACCTGGAAATCTCTGCATAAGTATCCATTACATTCACATTTTTCTTGTTCTTCTCTGCCAGTGGAAGCAGCGTCTTACGAACGTCCAGTAGATGGCTCACATTTGCAAAGTTGAGCTGAAGGAACGTTCGACGATGCCCAAGTAAATGGTTCGGCAACTGGAGATCCTCCTTCTCTACCCTTTTTATCGTTTTGATCAATCCCTCGAACATCCTCCGGCACCATTCTTCGACTTCCGCTTCATGACCTTTCTTCACAGCGAGGAGAAAGTATGGGTCGTACTCCACCGTCGCCTTGAAGCTACCACCTCCATCCTCCAAAAAATAGTAATCCACCCCAGCACGTCCTCCCGGAACGTTCGGATCTTCTATCGAGGTGCTATGCATATTGATGAGCCAGCCGACTCTCTTCTCGCCGGATTCGAAGCGGGGGAAGCCCAAGGCTTCGTCGATACTGTTTGCCAGTCGAATTGCCTCGAATTTCTCATCTTGGGACGTAGCTTCGGTCGACCTTAACGACGAAAATTCGACTGTCTTTGTACGTTTGGGCTTGAAGCTCGCAGAGCTGGACCGGAACTTGTTGCCATACTTGCTGGGTTGTCGTGTAGGCATAGCGGCGGCGAGGCCCGCGGTTGGGACCGAATATCAATTATCCAACAATTAGATTGTTGATGAGCATGGAACCTGAAATTTTAAGATCAATGCAGCGAGTGTCTAAACATAGCAGGGTGAGATATCTGTCAATGGGTTGGTTATATCGAAGTAAGCATGTCTCCTCCGTATCTATTGACTTGACCACTGCGGGCTGCGCAGTTGGCTAATTTTGCCCTGTTTTCCGATTTCGACGCGTTCGCGTTTCTACTTTACGCGTGTCGTCAAGCCTCTTTTAGAGTGCCTGGGGCAGACGGAAGAGCTAGCCTGATTTGTCTAGAAGTCTATAGATTCGGACATGGGTTGATCCGGTATAACCGTCGTTCCGCACTTTGTCTGCCCATGTCGACGAAGTCATTACCTTGCCGAATATTCTCTTATTCGAGCAAGAATTTTATAATTTCAGAAGATGGCTGACGATACTCGGGACCCTACCTCACACATTCCTGTCGCGGGCGAAAATGAACAGACAATTTCCGGAGACTCTTCATCGTCACGGAGAAAGACAAAGTACGAGCTTCCAAAGTCACAGGTCGGAAAGTTATGGGAAGCGTTTGGCAATCCAGAAGAATCGGCAAATGTATTGGCAAATACAGCTTACAATGGGGCGAAGAAGGATGCGAACGACGTCTCAGTCACCGAAGCCGTGAAATCAATATCTTTGAAAGAAGTCACATCATTCTATAAAGCTCCATGCGCTCGGGATTCATTATTGCTAGGGATCGGTGCCGGGTTCGGTATCGGTGGGTTGAGATGTGTATTAGGGGGTAAGCTGGAGCTTTTACAGTGAAGCGAACCAACAGATGGGTCTCATATCTAACTCTGGTTTGCACTTAGGTCTGCGCTCAATGTGGACTGCCTGCAACTGGGCCGTTGGGGTGTTCGCTATCACCTCCCTCGCAGCCCACGAATTCTGCCAGAGGCGACGAGTCCAGGAGTTGGACGGCATGAAGCAAGCCGTGGAATTGATGAAGGAACTGAAGCTCAAGAAACAACGAGAGAAGGAAAAGCAGATGGCGGAAGAGGCTGCCCGCTTAGCCGAAGAAGAGAAGAAAAGGAAGAGTTGGACAAACCTATCGAATTATAAGTTCTGGTAGATATATGGCGCGGCACAATGCTGGGAGTCACGGAGTTTCTGCGATGTCACTTGTGGTGTAATGTAAAATAGCAGATAAAGTACGGAGTACATATTTCTAGAGACGCGATTTCCAAAGTTGCGGTCATTCGAATGACGCCCAATATGATCAATCCAAGAAAAAATATGCATCATCGCTTACTCAACTCCACTCGCCAGCCAAGGAAAAAAGAGAAGAAATGAAAGAAAGCCAAACGCAAAACGCCAGTCCAGCTAAATGCAGTTTGGAACCGAATCTTTTCAGAGATTGAATTTGACCCTCTTCTGAATCGTGCCACTTTGGATCGAGCGAAGTTTATCAAATCCGTGACCGTCACGCTTTTCTCTTCGCTTTTCGCGCGCTTCTCTTGCTTCTCGAGATTTCCATTCGGCCACCTGCCTTTGTCGTTTTTGCGCTCTAGCCCAAGCGATTGCTGCAGTAGGCTTGAAACCGATGCCGTTGATGCCATATCCGTCATCATTTGGATCATTGGGGTCATGACCAGTTATTTCAGAATCATTCCATGTAAGTGAATTGTCCTCCATTGTGCTGTCAGGAGACGGCGAACCCTGCTTATGACACATCCTTGGTGTGTCCCCCGAGGTGGCTTTTCTCTTACGGGGGCTCGAAAGAGACTTTTCCTTGACGATTGAAGCTGAAGTTGAAGCCGATGCAGCAGAATTTGCATTATGAAGGTGGTCATTCTCTTCCGAAAACCCATTGGAGCCAAAATCGCTGGGTTCAGTAGAAGTATTCTCAGCCATGTCATGAAGACCGGTGTATGAGTCAACCCAGCATTTCGTGCGAAGTGAGTCTACGAATGGGTCCTTGTGCAGACTTGCATCCGAATTAGACAGACTTGAATTATTTTCACTGTGAATAGCCAGCGCTCCTAGGCGACCGGCAACTGCGGCTCGAGGACTGTGCCTCCCTAGATCCTCTTCTTCGAGGAGTCTCGCTTCCTGATGGCTCGCAATCGAGGCTGGTGAGAAGTAGGAAGCTGGTGGGCTGTCGCAGCCTGAGTCCGACGATTCTCGCTTCCGATAAGGGGAGCCGATTAACATCGTCGGCCGACTCGGGGGCATTATTATCGCGGGGCTGATCTGAGAGCGGAAGTGGGGGCATTCCTTTGCTGAGGTAGGTAGCAGCCAGGAACCCTTCAAAACAGGTCCAAAGCAAACCCTCCAACCCTTTGGCTTCTTCGTTCTGTCTATCGCACTGTTGAAGAAGAAAGATGAAGTGAAGCCATTCTTTGTGTCACTGAGGGGAACATGGGGGCTTGGACCGGCATAATGTCTGATGGAAGGGGGAAAGGCGAGGGGAGGTTCATCATTGGACGGAGGTTAAATGTAGGTTGCCTTACTAAGGGAGATATAAGGTGACTAAAACTACCTTATGGCAAAGGTAGGCATGCTTTATCTATCTTCAGTCACAAGTCACTAATACTTTACTGGTCCGAAGCAGAAACTGGCTGTGTATTTACTGACAAGCCGTTAGATAGTAATGATCATTGCGGTATGCTAAGTTCATGACTCGGAAAGGCATTTATCCCTAAGGTCCCTTCAAGCAGATGAAGTTCGAGTAATACGAGGTCAAGCGTTTCAGGTGATAATTATTGAATTTATTTGAGTACATTTTAGGCATAATTGCTTCGATCTTGCAAGCATGACATGTCTCTTGTAGCCCTTTACACGTAATAACTGCATTACTCATCCATGCCACCAGGCCCACCTTGTTTGCTCATCTGTCTGGCCTTGAGCAGTTCGTCACACAGGAGTAGGTTAGAGGCTATACCAGTGCTCGATGCGATGCAGTTACGCAAGACCCGGTAAGAATCGAAGACACCCTCCTGCACTGGATCCATGGGCTCTCCCGTCGTCAAATCTAATCCGACCACATTACCCTCTGCACGCTCATCCTGCAGAGCAGCCAGGGAATCCTGGATGTCGTGGCCTGAATTGGCAGCCAGGGTCTTCGGAATAACCAGAAGGGCATCAGCAAAAGCAGCAACGCCCCACTTGGCTTTGCCTTTGACGGATCTCCGAACACCTTCAGATGACAGGTGATGAGCGCAAGCGACTTGGTAAGCGCCAGCACCAGGAACAACGCAGCCATCGACAATGGTGTTGTAGACAGACCGTAAGCCGTCGCGGACTGCATCCTTGACCTGAGCGATGGTGTGTTGGTTGGGCCCCTTGATGAGAATGGTAACAGACTTGGGGTCCTTGACCTCTTCGACAAATGTGTACTTCTCTTCTCCGAGCTGGTGTTCGTAAACCAGGCCGGCCCATCCGAGAACATCAGGAGTAAGGTCATCCACACTGTTCTGAGCAACACCACCGCAAACCAGTTGGAGTCGTTCCATGTTTCTCCGTTTAGCTCTTCGGAGAGCTAGAATTCCGTTCTTGACGAGGACATCCAAGCTCAGAGGATCAATACCCTTTTGATTGATCACGACAAAACCTTTCTTGGGGTCAGTACCGCAGACCTGCTTCTTCAGTTCCATGATCTTCTGCAGTTTAGCGTCCACGAATTTCCGCTCGCTCTCCACCAGCTTGTCCCTCTGCTCGGCCGAGGAGTAGTAGAAACCAGAGTTGATTTCCGACTTCTCATATTCCAAACTGACGTTCAGAGTCAAAATGAAAGCATTCTCAACCCTCTTAGGCATATCAGGGTGCCTTGCGCCGTGATCTAAAGCGAGACCACGGATGAGCTGTGTGTCAGACGCCGTCCGGTGCTGCATGGTCATGATCTCAACCATGTGCAAATCGGGTTTCTCAGGGGCTCGGTGAATGGCAAGAACTGCATCGACGACATCCGGTGTAAGCTTTTCAGCAAGGGCGCTGTTCAATTTTGTGGCGAGCGACGTCCGAGCAACAGAGAGCAACAATTCACGGTCAATGTTGCGCTCAATCTTAAACTGGTCAAGGAACTATACAACGAACATTTCAGCCTCTTGTCAAACAAATTAAGGTATTTCTATTCATTACCGACCTTGAGAGCTTCATTCTTGGCAATTTCGTAACCATCCGTGATAACTCTGGGATGCAGCCCCTCGGAGATATACCGATCAGCCTGCTTCAAGAGCTCTCCGACCATCAGGACAACGGACGTCGTTCCATCACCAGTAATATCGTCTTGTGCTGTAGCGGCGCGGGCAATCATCACCTTGTTCGTGTAAGTAATGAATGGTATCCGAGCTCGAATCGCGGGTAGCTTACAGCTGTTGGGTTTTGGATTTGCTGCGCCAGTTAGCATGGGTTCACAAGGCATTACAGAGCATAACCTACCATCTCTCGCAAGAGCACATTGCCATCCTTGGTCAACTTGATCTGTATGGAACCGCCGTCAGATAACGTATTCTTCATTCAAAGAGGAGTGGTCCATACTCCGCCAGCACCATCCACCAACCTACTTCGTGTCAGTACGTTGTCATTATTGGACCATTCAGGAGTGAAACATACATCTTTAGAGTACCAGAGGGGCCCAGATTAGACTTCAAGACATCCTGAAGACCCTCACCAGCGCTGATGTTCACTTTCAAAGCTTCCGCCCTCCGCTGTGCAGTGTCAGTGTGTGTCTAGATAACTTGAGGGGCAGTCCGGAGCTGTTCCCATACCCTCGACTCGGCTTTGGGGTTCAGTAGCTGAGTTGCAGACATCTCTGCAGATTGAAATCGATAACAGACAACAAAAGAGCACACGGAAGTACTCAAAAGGAAAATAATCCCTGTTGATATTTGTCGCCCAAAAAAGAAACCTGCGTTGGCACAAACTGCTGGTAGGCCCCGGCGAATGCGGTGAGCCTGAGTTTTGGCAAAAAGCCCACATTCGATGTTCGCACTAGCGCCGCCGCGAAAGAAAAAAAAGAGCTCTGATGGTTCGGACACTCCAAATCCACCTTCCAGCCCTTTTTCAACTCCACGTCGGGACACAACAAGGCTGCAATCGCAGGTGACCAGTGACTGCGCAGTGGGCTTGGGTACTCGGCTCAATTAACTGACTTTTCTTTCGTGTAATTTTGAGGAAATTAAGACGATTTGCCATGGCCGACTACCTTTTGTTCGAGGGCCCTATGGGTTACTCAATCTTCAAAGTCACCCACCAGGGAGACAGCGTTGGAAATCGCTTGAAGGAAGTTCAAGATGGTGTGAATGATCTTGCAAAGTTTGGCAAAATGGTCGAGCTCGCCAGTTTCCTGCCGTTTGAGTATGTTTCTGACCATCTATTCAATTTTTTCTCCTTCAAATGCGTATATGCTGACAAATTCTAGAAACAACAAGCAGGCTCTCAGCGAAATCAACGATGTTTCGGAAGGTGTCGCTTCTGACACTTTAATCAACTTTCTCGAATTGAACCTTCCAAAGGCCAGCAAAAAGAAGAAGATCGTTCTCGGGCTTGCTGACAAGGCGCTGGCTTCAAGTATCAAATCAGCGTTCCCCTTCGTCGACTGCGAGACTGGAGACACCAGTGAAGTTGTGCAAGATATGCTTCGTGGTATCAGGCTGCATGCCACTAAGTTGCTAAAGCAGCTCCGTGAGGGTGATATGGATACTGCCCAGCTTGGTCTCGGTCACGCCTACTCCCGTGCTAAGGTCAAGTTCTCCGTTCAGCGCGACGACAACCATATTATTCAGGCTATTGCAATCTTGGACCAACTCGACAAGGCCATCAACACTTTCTCTATGAGAGTGAGAGAGTGGTACTCGTGGCACTTCCCCGAACTTGTCAAGATCGTTTCGGATAACCAGCGCTACGCTCAGATTGCACTCTTTGTCAAGGATAAAAAGACTCTGACTGATGAGAGCTTGCACGATCTAGCTGCTCTTGTGGATGATGATGAAGGTGTTGCACAGAGCATTATTGATGCTGCCAAGCACAGCATGGGCCAGGAAATATCTGAGTCGGACATGGAAAATGTCATTGCGTTCGCGCAAAGAGTTGTCAGCCTTTCCAAGTACCGCAAGTCGCTGCACGCTTACTTGGTTTCCAAGATGAGCGTCGTTGCTCCTAACCTTGCTGCGTTGATCGGAGAGATCGTTGGCGCTCGTCTGATTTCGCATGCCGGAAGCTTGACCAACTTGTCCAAGTATCCAGCTTCCACCGTGCAGATTCTCGGCGCGGAGAAGGCTCTTTTCAGAGCTCTGAAGACCAAAGGAAATACCCCCAAGTATGGACTGCTGTACCACTCTTCTTTCATTGGCCGAGCTGGCCCCAAAAACAAGGGCAGGATCTCGCGATTCCTTGCGAACAAGTGCTCTATCGCTTCCAGAATCGATAATTTCTCCGAGCAGCCCTCGACCAAGTTTGGTGAAGTCCTGAAGAAGCAGGTTGAAGAACGCTTGGAGTTCTATGCTTCTGGCGCACCCCCTACTAAGAACGAAGTTGCCATGGTATGCTGGATTTCCTCGATGAAGATCTTATATGGCCAAGTCACTAACCATCACAGAAATCTGCCATGGATGCCGTTCTAGCCGATATGGACATCGACGCTGATGACAGCGACAAGGAGATGCAGGACGTCGATGACAAGGCTGAGAAGACAGAGAAGAAGGAGAAGAAGGAAAAGAAAGAAAAGAAGGAGAAGAAGGAGAAGAAGGACAAGAAGGACAAGAGCGAGAAGGAAGAAAAGAAGAAGAAGCGGAAGTCCGACGTTGGCGAAGGCGAATCCGAGAAGAAGAAGCGCAAGCACGACAGCGATGCCGAGCCGTCCAAGAAGAAGAAGAAGGTCTAAGGGCAACACTCTATGTTGGGACTAAAAGGGCGTATTCGTCGCGGCGTTTGTAGGGTTGATTTGTCTTGTGCGATTTACGTTGTTTTGAATTTCCTTACATCTTGTTGTTCTGAACGACTCTATTGGGCTGGGTATTTGTAAATTATATGATTGAAGCCTTTGTCGTGCTGAGTCTCTATAGTCCATAGAATCTCATTTGATTCTAGCTATTTTGTTTCAAAAGCTGGATGTCCCTCTTTTAGAAAGGAACAGGTCTAGGTATCATACGTCTGACAAGTGGTGAGGGGATATTGATTGTCATCATTCATGAACTCATCAGCCTGACTGACGAAAGTAAAAATATCATTATGCAGTATGTGAATCCTCCTCTTCTTCTTCCTCCCCTTCACCCGCGATACTATCATTCTCATCAGGAGTGCCTCTAAGGGCCCATCTGCCGACAAATCTTTCATCCCTGACCGGATCTCGTAGTGAGACTTTACGATTTTCCATCCACCGCAGTAGATCTGACTTGCGGATAGTGGCATAGTGATCGGGCACATCGGCAGCCTGTTTTGCCTTACGCCTTTTGGAAGGCGTCTCAGGTTGAACAACGCCCATTCCTCTGAGGGCCGTAATCACGTCCTCCGTCAGCATCCCAGTGGCCTCCCCTATATCCCTAACCGTCATGAAAGTTGCTGAATGCCGTTTCCGAGTCTCTCTGGCTGGCTGTGTCTCTTGTCCGGAAGCATCTGTATCGTCCAACAACAAACGCCTTCCGATCCGTTCTTGCCAGAAGCGAGAATAGCTGCGCGCACCCATATCACTCAGCGGTTTCTCGGGACCGCCTATGAAACCAGCATCTTCTTCCCAGGCACTGATTTTATAACTAACACCCATCAATAACTTTCCCAGCTGCTTGTGTTGGTAAGGTGGGAAGACCAAAATGCAGGCAAGGTTGTTTGCGTCCCAGGACAGTTTCTCCTTGGAGAAAAACCCTAGAATATGGTATTTTTCGGGGTTCCCGGGATCGGTGAACGTGAGGATGTAGTACAGAAAAGTCGCGACGTCGAAGAATACGGATTTGTGGTCGAGAAACAGCTTCGCGAAGAGCGAGAGGTTTTGTGCATAGAGCTTGTGTTCGTCTCCATCCACCTCCCATACTGAAAATCCGCCATGTTCGTAGACCTGGGCGCCGGGAGGTGTTGTCCGGTGTTCGCAAAGTCGCATATGCTTCACATGGCTGTTGACGTCGCACGAATAACAGAAACACCAGCAACAGACATACAAACGGTCTGTGTCTTTGCTCACGAGGTCTTCGGGATAGATCGATTGATACCAAGTTTTGAATAATAGGTCACCTAGTACAACCTGTTTCAGGTTTCGCTCGGTCGGGGATTTCACATGGGGAGACGCGCCGTCGGCAGAGGCCATTGAGTGAGAGAGGAAATGGGGGACGTATTGAGGTTCAAGGCTGTGTGAAAGAGACAGTTGCAACGGTATGTATGCGACGCTTCCTCTGATGCTGAGCCATCTGCGTAGCTGCTGCTGGGGAGAATTCGGAGGAGAAGCGACGTCAGGGTGTGGTTTAAGTTCCAGCGTGCAAGACAATAATGTTCAGAAGAGATATTCCCAATGGAGTCCTGTGGGGGAAATGATAACACCGAGAGTCGCTACCCATGCAAGATAATTGTATAAGCACAATCAAGGTGAATGCTCTATGGCCAATTGACAATAGATGCTGTTTTGGCCGTGTTCTAATGGTGGCCACAGCATCTGCCTTTTCGTGGGGTGTTGCTCTTGCATCTTTAGCTCTGTTCCCGCCCATCTGATTACCTACCCTTCAGAAACTCCAAACGCCAACCGCATGCGTAATCTGTTGCCTGCTCTCCATCTCTGCTTTTATGATTTGATGGGTTTTATGCACGAGCCGTGTCCAGCCAATATCATTTGATTCTCCTCACTTCTCTTTGTCGTAGTGAACCAGGATAATCTGCCGCCAGTCAGAAGCTCTGGTCTTCTGTGTTGCCATCCACAGGCAGCAGCATAGCTGCGGCCTCGTCAGCTTCTCGCCGCACCCCCATGCTATCTCTATCTATATGAAGCTTGTACCTCTCGTCATTTTTCTAGTCTACTATTCTTTTTGTTCTATCAATATTTTTTCGTTATCCATCTCAGTTGTGTCCCTATTGACAACTCTCCGATCGGTGGCTATCAGCAACCATGTTGAAGCCATTCAAGATAAGAGATCTTCATGCATCTCCAACACAAGAAGATGGGAAGAACCCTCTCGACTGTTTCCCGCAAAGTGACCATGGTCACAGTACCTGTAGGCGCTCGGGCGTTGTGCAGCTCTCAGCCTCTGACTACGATGAGGTCGCATTGTCTCATCCCCGAGCCCGGTTGACATACGTGGATGATGATGACGGAGATATTATCACTGTAAGTGATATGTTCTGGTTAGATTTACACATTCAGTCTTTAACACATATTCTCCTAGGTCGGATCATCTCTTGAGCTTTCTCAACGTCTTGACGAACCTATATATAATATGCCAACCCAGTCGAACCCCACACAAGATTCCACGATTCCTGAGACAATGCACATCTTCGATATTCGCCGATCCAACTCTGTCACTGAGCTATGGAAGCGGTTTGAGTATAATCCGGCTGGCCGGGAAACAGAAGACGCAAAGAAGGCAGTCGAATCGACATCTGACAATTCCACTCCTCCTTCACCAGACGGCAGGGTATCGAATGCTGGTCTGGCCTCAAATGAGGGTTCCGAACCGCTTTTGGCAGCATTTGAAACAGAGATGGCCAAGATCCTAAGCGCTTCAGAGCCTCGCAATACAGACAATGCTGAAGAGATTCCTTCTTCTACGGAAGTGCCAAACGAGCCTCCAAGCTCCGGGAGACGCACAAATCCCGCTCTGGCCCTGGCTCAGGCAATGCACCACCTTATCAACGGAGCTGAAATGATTGGCTCCGAAGTGAGGTCAAGATTGCCAGAGTTGGAACATCAGTTAGAGCATCATCTGCAGAACGCGCAAAGAGTCCTGCCAGAAAATGTCGGGTTGACTGTCCAGGCAGCTCTTGCGAGTTTGGATGCTCAGATGAGGAATCTGACCAACGCACTGAACAATGCAAGCAGTGCAAGGGATCGGAGAACCAGCAACATGTTCCGGGGCGACGTTCGCACACCTGCAGACGCTGTAGACAGCCTATATAATATGGCTTCCGAGCTCGGCCAGATGGGACACACACTATACTCGGCCTTTGAGACTGAGTTTGGTTCCCGTATTGGAGCGAGAGACGCAAGTCAGCCATCGGATGAAAGTCTCCAAAAGCCGACGCCGGGTGACGAAGCTGCAGTAAACGGAGATCCTTCGGCTGCAGCTTCGGTTTTGAGCACTAAGACTGAAGAGACGGCGAAGATCCCGCTAACCGCTGAAGAATCTGATACAACTTCAAGAGGGCAGGGAAGTAAAAATCGGGAGGAGCCGCGACCATCCAGCAACCGGACAGAGGAGCCTGGTCGTGCACAGCGCGTCCCATCGCAACAGGACGAGCCATCAGAGCTCCCCGAATCAGTTCGTCATAGCGCCCCTACGTTTGATCTTCCTTATAGACCTCATCCGTGGCGCCGTTGTCATTCCCACCACCATCATCCGCATCCTCATTCTCGTCCCCATCCGCCGCCCCCTCCTCCGCACAGCCATCACGATATTCCCCATCCTCATCCTCCTCACCTTCCCCACCACTATCATCAACATCAGCCTCGTCCCTTTCCTCCGCCTTCCCCACCGCATCCACATCATCATATGCCTCCCCCCCCTCCCCCCCCTCACCCGTTCCATCCCTCGCATACTCCGCGCCCATCATGGGGAGCCCACGGCCCCTTCCGTCCATCATTTCCGCCTCATCCGCGTGCTCACGATCATGGATCATGGCGCTCCGCGTGGCCATTTTTCTGGCCGCACCAGGAGTATCAGTCTGAAGCGCCGACAGTTGCTATGGACCAACTCCCCGACGCTACCGCCAGTGCACCCCGTCCTGCAGATGCAGTGTTGTTCATTGGCAATGTAGGGTTCAATGTCAGTGAGAAGACAATCAGAGATGTATTCGCTGCGAAAGGGTTCCTTGTTGATGTCCACTTGCCTTTGGACGCCGAAACCAGGAAACATGCAGGCTTTGGTTACCTATACTTCCCTTCAATTCACGCGGCAAGGGCGGCATTGGATGCCTTGCAAGGTACACACATTGATGGTCACTCTATCAATCTGGAACTAAGTGACCATTCGCCAATTACGTCCCTCCATCGTGACCACCCTTCAGAGTTGGACCACGCTCGTCGACCATCGGAGCTGCACAGCTCGGCTAGTCCATCTTCGGGAATACAGCCTGAGCGGCTCGAGGTTGGACAAGATCTCAAAGCGAGGGAGGCACGACCGATTCCTCTGAGTGTGACGGATCTATGTTCGAGCAACGAAAGCACAGATCATGAACCAAAAGGAAACAATATCCTGAGCACTACACCTGACAATTTCCCCCGTCTCACTCGAGACTTAGAGCAGAGCCGCTTTCCTCCCCTGTCTCAAATAGATGCTCGTGTTCTAACACATCACCGTCGCGACCCAGACACATCAATGTTGGGTGCGTCGGCGCCCGCGTGTGATGCGAGCCATGGGAATGACGCCTCTGGCAGATCGTGTCAACTGCAAGGTACCTCAGGCTCGTTTCCTGACGATGATAGCGATGGGACGCGGTCAGGTCCACTCCAAGAACTAGCTCAAACCTCAGGCGCAGGTCATGATGATCACTGTAAGCCTCGTCGATCGAAGAGTATGAGATACCTGAATCGCAACGGAGATAAAAGTCCCTCAAGAGCCTTGAGACGGCGGGCAACTGAGCGACATTCCCTACGCCATGGTACACGGAACAGTGCTGGTGGATTTCACGACGAGGGATGCGCATACGACAACTACTCCAATACTTTCGGGTACTCTCGCCCTCGGAGCCTGCCCGCATCGCAGGAAGAAATCTCCGTCCCGGATGAGAACGAACAACAGCTTGATCCAAGACAGAGTGCTATTGACGACTGCGTGGTTAGTCTGATCGGCCTAGGATACGAGAATACATTGGAGGGTGGTATTCAACGGATTGCGGTATATGCAGCCGCTGCGGACGGCAAGATATCGGACGCCATTGAGATGATTGAGGAAGAACGCAAGGCGTACGAACAGCAAGGTCTTTGAATCAGAATGCTGCACTTGTTTTCTCCTTTACACCTCTCACCTCTTCACGGTCTCGTCGCTTGTGATATGACTTTCTGCTGTTATACTTGCTTGGTTTAGCAAACGATGTGCGCGTCTGGCCGCTGTAATGCCTTGTAGGCGCACTTTCCCCCAGTAATTTCTTACAATATAAGTGATTCATGAAATAGTTTTAATTATGTCTTGCTTCTCGAACAAGCCCAAACAAACGTAGGACGTGTACTGATGACCTCCGCGACCGTGATTCTGCCGTGCGGAAACAGCAGCACTCGGTCCGAGCCGAACTGAGCGGAGAAGATACGGTCTCAGCAACACAGGCATCATCATAACACAACTTTTTATCCAATCTAGTCAGAGATATGCGGACATGGCAGCGGACCTTTGCCACGTCTGTTGCCAGACTAAATAGTAACGCAACAGGGCGAAGTGGCGGTACCACTCTCCTGCGCTGCGCCGAAGTTCTCCGGAAGAGTCAGGCTGGGAGCAGCAGTTACGAGGATCAAGAAATCAAGATCAACGGTTTCGTTCGCTCTGTTCGAAAGCAGAAGCGCTTCGCATTCGCAGAGATCACAGATGGTTCGACTATTGAGCCATTGCAGGCGTTTCTGAAGCCTGCGCAGGCGGCAGGGTACGTTGAGAGAGTCGCGATGACGGTGTGGATATTGCGGCTTGAGTTAAGTGCTGATGGTGGTTGTAGATTATCTACGGGAACGGCCGTCGAGATCTCTGGGTTATGGAAGGCTTGTCCGCCTGGTAAAGAGCAGACCCATGAACTTCAAACGACTGAGGTGAAGATTGTGGGCCAAGCAGAACCAGAGGTACGTTGCCCCGACCAGATGAGAGGTGACGAGGGTAGGATCTGACTGTTCACTACTTTTTTTCCAGACATATCCTATACAAAAGAAATACCACAGTCCTGACTTCCTCCGGTCGATTCCCCACCTTCGTCTACGAACCCCCTTCAACTCCGTCCTCTCGCGATTTCGCTCTGAATGCCTATACCAGCTGGGCAATGTCTTTCGGGATGCGCCAAATGGCGGCTATGTGCAAGTTCAACCTCCATTGATTACATCATCCGACTGCGAAGGAGCTGGGGAGACATTTACAGTGCTACCGCGTGAAACAATTATGGATCCCAAGTCGGAGGGGAACCATTTCTTCCGGGCGCCCAAGTACCTGACGGTCTCGTCGCAGCTCCATCTCGAGGCCTACGCAGCTGAGCTGGGAAACGTCTGGGCTATCTCACCGACCTTTCGCGCGGAGAAGAGCGACACGCCACGCCATCTCAGTGAGTTCTACATGCTCGAGGCGGAGATGAACTTCATGGACGATCTCGACTCCCTGACGGATGCAGTGGAATATGTAGTCCGCGATCTTACTCGCCGGTTGTACCAGTCGCCGGTCGGCCAAGAGATCCTGACTGCCAAGCGGTCAGGCGAGAGCGGCCAGGACGATGCCGGGAATGGGGCCGTGCCAAACCTTCGACAGCGATGGGTTGATCTCATGGAGGGGCCTCGCTGGCGACGAATCACCTATACGCAGGCGATGGAGTTGCTCGAAGCGGCAGTCGCGCGGGGAGAGGTCTCGTTCGAGTATGCTCCTACGTGGACGGAAGGCCTCCAACTCGAACACGAGAAGTACATTGTGGACGTGATCAACGGGGGCCAACCGGTATTCGTGACGGACTATCCCAAGGCCATCAAGCCGTTCTACATGGCGCCGTCCCACGTGGCCCCCGGCAAGGAAGAGGACATCCGTGCGCCCGGTGAAACGGTCGCCTGCTTCGATCTTCTCCTGCCGGAGGTCAGCGAAGTCGCGGGCGGATCACTCCGTGAACACCGCCTGCCCAACATCATCCAGAACATGCGCGATCACGGGTTGATCAAGCAGCGCTTATATCCTGCGGCTGGTGCTGGAGAGACGCCGACGACCCAGACGGCCCCTGAGCAGCCGTTATACCCCCATCTCCAGCCGTATGAGGACTTGGGGCATCTGCAGTGGTACGCGGATCTGCGACGGTGGGGGAGCGCACCGCATGGAGGATTCGGGCTTGGGTTCGACCGGTTTCTCAGTTATCTAGCTGGAGTTTCGAGTGTGCGGGATGTGGTGGCTTTTCCCCGATACTTTGGCCGGGCTGATTGTTAGTTAGTTAGCCTTTGCTGTGCGGAGTACTCTGTAGTCAAATGTACGATATGTATTTTAGCAGTATGAACGAATAGAACTCCTTGGTCCTGGCACCACGCCAAGCAACACTTGAGCATTGATCCTTGGAACCCAATCTAGGGACCTAATCACAATAATACTCCATACGCAGGAAAGACTACCATTTACCAGGCCACCGGTCCCAAAATCTTGTCAAATCCCCGTGACCCGTCAGTGCCATGACAGGCTCACAGATGATGATAAGCACTATCCGTGACTAGCCCACCCACACCGTGATAAACCTTCGAGAGCCAACGCCAACCAACGCCCCCAACCAAACCCGGGACCCAAGAATAAAGACGAATCAAAAGTCCCCCTCAGGTTCGCACAGAGCCTAAAACGAGAAACAACTCTAACCCACGCAAACGCCATCTCGCCTAATCGACGCCATCGTCGACGATTTGACTCGTATCCACGCCAACGGGTCGCACATGAGGGATCCGACCGTCCAATCCTGGAGCTGGCCGTGTCGTCGAAACAACCGGACAAGGGAGCTCGGTGAGATGATGGAGACTTTTGAGTCATGAGTCCTAGCTCCCATCTGGTGTTTCTAAACTTTAGGCACTCCGTACTGCGTGGAGCAGCGAGCTTGGGGAATGACATGCGCCACCTAACCTAAATCTAAATCCTTTGTAATCTCTACTGCGTAACGAGGGAATTGTATCCGACGAGAGGAGTTGATTCGAGGGGACAAAAAGTCTGGATTCCAGTTGCATATGACGGGTGGTTGAAGGCTATCTATGCGTACTTCCAAGCTCTGTAGGCTAGGATGAGGTGAGCGTTGTTCGTTTGAGGGCGAAACTTTACATCCCTTGTTGTCTACTCCGTAGATACTCCGTAGATGCTAGCCTGTAGGATGACATCCCCTGCATTAATGAGGCGATGTGCCGCAGGATTCGCCATTGAAGATCGGTGGGAGTCAGAAGGAATCTTCCCATGATCCTCTGGGACTTTGGTGTTCTGTTCTGTGTACTCTGTGGATAAAGACTAGATAATCATGACAGAGACTATCTTGATGCTAAAGTTCCACGTGGGCCGTCTGGGGTACTGTGAACTGAGACAGGAGCAACTCGTAAGGTAGCCAACTATTTCGGAAATCGTTCTCAGCCAAGCCAGCCTGGTTCATGGCTAGTCCTCGGCAAAGGCGGTGCTGGTCTTGTTGGTCATTTCTAGTGGAGAGGATGAACGATAACGAACGTTAGATCTAATCCAGAAGTTCCCGATAACCTATTAGAGATGGCGGATATGAGTCGAAAAGGAAAACGGAAGCGATGGATAGAACTCAATATCTCCTCCAGAACCAGGATTGTGTCCTTTTGAATTATGTTAGGCATAAGGAGATGTGAACAGCATAATTGAGGCTGTGCCCCTCACAACTCTTTCCAGGGTCAAGAGCCAGAGTCAAAAGACTCCCAGCCGGTGATCCAACGGGCTCTCTATCCTCTTTGAGCAGAATCATAAGACTGTTGTCAAATTGTCCACAACCGGGAACTCCGGAAAAGGAAGATCGGAGGCAACGGAACTAAAGCAAGGTCCGAGAACAAGTTGCGGTCTTGGACGGACCCTCGCTAAAGTCGCTACCGAGGCATTTGGTGTTGGATGAGAGTAATAGTGGATAAACTCCACCCTGCGAGCATTCTTGGGTTTTTTTTTTTTTTTTTTTTTTTTTTTTGGTGTGTGTCCCCCATGTTATTGTAGGTTCATCATTATTAATCATCATAGAATGCTAAGAACAACACATCGACATCTAGGTACTCAGAACTTACGGAGTATAGAAAGTGAAATGCTGGAAACCAAGGTACTGGTGAGATATAATACAGTAATTAACACCTGGCTGGTTGACACACACTACAGCGTCACTAACAGGCGCGGAGAAATGCCAAGTTGCCAACCTTACTGGTGTTAAGCATATGGAGCTCGGCCTGGAGGCGCCTCGCATGGTGATTCGTCATTGCCCGAATCCCGGCAGACTAGGTAATGTATTGCCCTCGTATCATGGTATTCCCAGTTGCGAATACGACGGTCCGGCTCACCCGGGCTTTTCCTTTTTCCTATTTTCTCTTTTTCGCTTCTCTTGCTAAGGGGCCAAAGAAGGATAAAATCTATTTTAGGCCGGAGACATGAAACAGACAAGGATTGAAGATCCAAACCCCGATCCAAGGCTTGTGGTGCAGCGACCATTCGGACTGTGTATGTATCTGTATTACAGCATAATGACAAGGAGTGTTGGATTGTTGGGACTTCGGATTTTGAGCAATGTAAGGATAATAACAGTCATAGAGTTATATAAAATATATCATGGTAAGCTTGGCTGCGACAGAGTTTTAGGTGTCCTACCTGCCCGTCTTTAGTGTCAAAACATGAAAGGCCTGCCAGCGGCTAGTGCCACCACAGAAATAATAAAGCAACTAAGGTATTTCTCTCAACTGCAGCCTAATCAAGGATAGAGTAGTAAGGTTACAAGCGGGGATGTGCTTGGCTCTGCAGCGCTTTGACTTCGAGGGCCAGGGATGAGCTTGGTAGGGAGGTGTCGCAGAGTTTTAACTTCTCAGCATTTCTCGTTCATCCCCAATGATTGAGTTGCCTAGCCCCCCAAGCCCTTGACCTGGAGGTCAAAGGATGATATTTAGGCTTTGTAAAATTCACAACCCGCAGTAGATTCGCAGCCAGGATGCAGAGGATCGCCTCCGCATAAATCTACCTATCTGAAAATCCCTTCTAATTTCACTGAGACACGTCCATAATTCTAATCCTTGTTAATGTAACCATAATCTAAATCAATCTTTCTCTTACGGTTATTTTCCACTTGCCAGCGGATACTTTAAACCCATTATGCTAGTGGAGATAAGCCTGTGCAACGTTTCACAAGGGGCACGCCTTGGCAACCTTTAATTCGAATTAAGGGTTGCATTGGCATGACAAATCTCAACCCTTTTCAAGTCGAAAAATGCGTCTTTTGATCTGGTATGCTCAATGTTCTACTGAGTTCGTCAGTGTAGAGAGACACTATGCAAGGAGAATGATCAGATATGTACGATCTTTATTACCTTTTCTGGCCATACCAGAGTCTGAAGATTTGTGATATCATCTCCAGGAGCAACCCAACCTGACTCTGGCATTTGGTCCAGATTGCAATGTTCTCTAGCGCATCCTCGGAGATTATTTCGAGTTCATTTGCGGGAATGTACGGAGTCCGTTATGCTCGAGTCTTTGTTGCTTGCTAGTTGCAAAGGTAGTATCGTGGGCGCCGTGATACATACTTGCTACATCCCTGCTGTTGTCCCGGAATGCACTCCTCAAGACAAGGATTTCTTTCACACAAGCAGAAACATTATCAATCAAGACTGTGTCTCTATCATGGTCGCGGTACCAGATGTGGAAGCAATTGAGATGCAACTGCAGGTCACTCCGCCAGCCGGCTTGACTGGCCCAGATCGATGAAGATATGCAGACTCCAACAGTACACATGCCCGAAGCTAGACAGATCATATCCCGAGACTGATAATGGACTTTCCCTTTTGGCTAGTGACTTGTCAGTTGAGGTTGATCGCGGGCCGCAGATCATTTTATTCTCAAAATACACAGTGGGGAGTCACTTGTCAGTAGTATCTAGACTATTACCTGCATACCTGGTAAGTTATGTGATTTTGACGCATCCTACGTATCACCATTCAACCGACGCAACCCGCCTTCAGAGGGCATACTGCAAGGCAGGTCAGCCCCTCATCCTCATATTCTTCGCTTGTTGGTTGCCTAAAGCGAATATATTTGCGGTTTCTGCCGACACCCATCCTAAATATATGAGAGCTCAGCTGCAAGTCAACCAGCCACTACATCACAGCATCGACGACGCATGATTACCTTTGTCAGATACATGCAAGGCTGACTTGGAGAGCCAACCAGTGGCTAAAATACATGACCGTGACAAATTGACAATACACTTTCCCAATAAGGCATAATTTCCAACCAGTGGACCGGCCAAGTGGCCAAGAATGGTGGACCAGGATTCAGCGGGCTTTGTTGGCGATACGCTTATCCTGAGTCAGGGACTGTACTGGTCGAATGACTAGTAGATTCTGCGACGGTGGTCTTACTCTTCTGGTAAAATAAAAGGAAAAGGAAGAAAAAGAAAGAAGAAAAGAAAAAAAAATATTTATGATGTTAGTATTCAGCCTATTGAAATTATGGATCGTTTTGCCGTGTCAACTCTCCTTCTTACTGGCCTTGGGAATAGAATTCTTTTTTGGCCCCCCGGAGTATTTCTCATAATGTGGATTGTGGAATAAAGAAGGCTGGAAGCGAAAAGTCTCTTGCCCAAGACTTTCTGGCTGTGCTTGAACCTTATCCATGATCTTTATCTTGAGTGATGATGTCCTCTACCATGATCATGAGGCCCTTTCTTGCGGTCGGCCAAATTTGATTTCTGAAAATAGTCAATATAGAACTGCCTCTTAATCGAGGAATATGACTAAATCACTTGCATACCACAATCAGCAGAAGGCGGTGTCTAGTGGATAAACTCTGCCAAGGATCGTGTCGGGGCCTGTGACTAATCCGAATGTAGTTGCCTAATCCATGATCTCCATCCCCAATAACGGACCAGAGGCGAGGATATTTGAATTTAAAATCAGTCTACAGCGAGGTAGAAGGCGAACATGTGGAACGGCTGCTGCGTGATTGATACCAAGTGCCCTAGTCATGGAGCGTGAGTTCACTATTTCTACCTTACTACTGCGTAAACTTCATGAGTCTCTTGAACGAGAGTTATGTGGCTTTACGAATACGAAGAGGAGTATCGCCACAGTTTGCTTCAGCCAAGATTGTGGAGCAATAGAAAGGTTGATACCTCTGGAAAGGTAACAATATGCAGCTCTGTACCGGGTACTCATCATTCTTCGGAAATAGAGCGATATGACGGATATGCGGCAGTGCCTAGAGGCCAGATAAAGGTAATTTCAAGGAGAAAGCCCACAAGGCGACGACTAGTGGATTGGTGGACCATATTCGAAGGATCTAGCGCAAAATGGCGTCAGCCATTCCTACTATGATCCTGACTGGTCTGGCATTAAATTTGGAAATCTTTCATTCACCGCTGGGTGGACTTACATGGTAATTATTAGGCCGAGGCGTAACCGCTGCATAGTAACATCTAAACATCTGGCCCAGTTTAAATTATAATCGAAGTATAATCTATAAGCCGGGGGGCGATGGGTGAATTGTGCATCCAAGGTACGTGGTGTGCTCCATAAGAGGAACCCATAAATGGGGGTTTTCCAGGCTCCCCGCTTGGAAAGTTGTTTCCCAATCCAAACCCACCCACAAGTTGGCGTTTTAAAGTACTTGTATCACTGTCAGACAGTCGATAAGAGCTAATAATAACGAAACCAGGATGAGGATTACTGAGACAGTGTGACTATGTATTAGTAGTGCAAAGTCGACTAGACTCAGACTACAAGGGGAGAAGTGGAGCCTTGGGCAGGGTAGATGGGACCTTTTCTTTCTAAGCGAGGTTAAGGTTCCTCGTGTTGGATTAAGCTTAAGCTTCAGAAAGTCGTGCACTAATCAATATTAGGGTGCGATCAAGCGATCAGAGCGCCACCATACTGTGCGTAAACTTGTATTATTCCATTTTTATTGGAGTCCATGGCCCATTAAGTGGAGGTTCTTACGTATTATTGTATTTATGACCTGTGACCACCCTGAACTAGAACATTTTACCTTTCCCATATTGTGTCTCGGCCTTACCGGGGTCCGAGCGATAATTTTGGGCTGATTGTCAATTCGTTATCTGGCCTTTACAACAGACAAAGCCAAGAATAGAGAGAATGTTGCCAAGTCTTGACAACTCTCTGGAGTTTTGCGCTTTGGCAGACAACGGAAGGGTTTTCAGATCAGGTTTTTATGGCCGTATGACAAGGTATGTATACATAGCCGTCAAGGAAGTCTAGAATGCTAGGTACCTCCTTGAATCTGTCAGCAGTCAAATCTCAAGTTTGAGATGAGCAATTTCTTGATACTGTGGAATGAGGCATCTGGTATGCACCAATGTTGGACATGATGACACTTGGGAGCTAGAACATGTATTATCTTGAAGTGTATTTTAGTCAGGTCTTGATTTGCAGCTGTCTTGGATACTGGTCGCACTCAATCCCCCCATACCTTTCTTTCAGAGAATTTGGCTCGACAGGAAATTTATCTTCCTCAGGATTGGTCATGCTTATTTCATGTCAATGAGTCAAGCCAGATTCCATGGTCTCCTGTTACACTTTACTTCTTGAAACCATGGATCGATTAAACATGTGAACAAGTTTAAATGACTCTTCAATAATTTTAATTATCATTAATAATTCATAATTCTAGGCCATAGCCGACATAAAGCACATAAATCTCGTTAAAATGATTTAATACAGTCGTCAATGAATGGTCCAAAGACATTCCTTTACTATTGTTTCATCCTGGTTACCCACCTCTGGCTGTTTCTCGGCGCTGAGACACCGACCAGCGCCTACCAGGTCCAAGCAACAGTGGTTGTATTTTTACTTTTTTTTGCCCTTTTTCCCTTGATAATTGCTTTCCACTCTGACCTCTGAATAAAAAGTAACTTTGAGCCTGTGGGGTTCAGAGTTGAGTCCGTCTCCACTCTATCTTTACTTTCTCCTGCTGCTGCTTTTTCTGTTATTGTTGTTATAATTCTATTTTTTTTTTTTCCCTTTCTTATTTTTCTCTTAATAAATCTTAATGATTCGTATTATGGTTGTATTAGTGCTTTGACTATTCTTTCTGCTCCCTGTCTCTCTTGTTCTTGGTTTGCTTTTCTCTTCTGTCCCTCTTCCTTATTATCTCTCCTTCTTCCTTCTCTCCCTCTTTCTTGCTTCATTTTCTTCCTTTTACGACCCTTTCCAAACCGACACTGTTCCATCCCTCATATCTTGGATTTCGATCTCCTATCCAGTCACTCTGTCTATCTCCTTCAGTCCAAGGTGGGTACTTTTCTTTCATATGATGTCAATCCCCTTCTCCTCACTTCAGTCTGTGATACCGCATGGCCAAGTTTACTCGGCCTTCCCTGCATTCTTCCCTTTATTTCTCCTATCGTCTTTCCCCACTCCCTTTTGTCTACCCTGTTTCTGATTCCCATTCCAGTTCCCCTTGTCTCTCCTATTTCCCCCCCACCCCTTTCGTTACATTCCAAGGCTGTTGATCATCGTGAAGAATTACATTAACATCCGCTTCTGCTCGTCCACAGACCTCTCCTCAGCTCTACTGTTATCTATCCGATCTGTCGGTCATCCGTATCTGGACCCGAATCTGATTTCCTTTTCCGGAAATCCACTACACTTCACACAGGGCCTAGCCTCTATCGCGGCTGAACCACTCACAAAGTCCACGCCTTAAATCACGGGGCGAAGGTATATCACCGACCTATCTAAGCCACAGTCAGACCAACAACCGCCATCATCTCGTACTTCGCAAAGCCATCGGCCCTGGCGCTCAGACCTTCCATCGTCACGGGTACTTATCCAAATCGAGGGTGGATGGAGACGTATCACGGTCACGTCCGCACTCCGGCGGACGCCATCATTCTCTTCGAAGCATGCCGCATCGGCCTTCTTCCCCGAGTTCAGAGACGACTTTCAGAGAAAGAGCGTCAATCTATCCAGTCCGGTTCGGTTTTCGTCTGGGACGAGCGTGAAGCGGGTATGCGACGATGGACAGACGGCAAATCATGGAGTGCCAGTCGAGTATCGGGCAGTTTTCTCACCTACCGCGAGATGGAGGGCAAGCGCGGGGGTACCGTCACACAACCACTCAGAGCTGGTAAAACGCCTGACAGCAGAGGGAGCGACGACGACCGCGGCGATGGGGCTGACGATGGGCCTGACGGGTATCGATATAAGCCCGACGGACTTATGAAGCAGTCCTTCAGCATCACCACATCGACCGGCCAGCATCTCCACCTCATCAGCTACTATTCGCGATCGCACCCGGCTGCCGCCACTCTCCAACAACCTTCCACCGACCCTGCGTTACGGCATGTACGTCCTCAAAAGGGTCTGTATCCTGAATCAACTGTCAACGACCAGCAGAATCTGCCGGTGGTCACTCGTGGCCCCATGGCGGGCGCCACTTATTCTGTCCCTCATCCGATGAGTGCATATGTGCGCGCTGGAGCTACACATCCTCAATCGTATACTCCGCCCTATGCGTGGCCGCCAACCCCCCTCGGGACTCCGCCCACCATCACTCTGCCATATGGCGCCTCCTACTTGTCCGCCGTACCTACACCTAATGGCCCAGCCATCGCGTACGGGCAACCGCCGCCACATCACCACCCGGCTCTTCCACCACCGCCTCCGCCGCAACATGGACTGCATCTGCAATACGACCGGTCAGTACATCCGGGTCATCCAGCGGAAAGCTCATTACCACCCGCTATTCCACCACCAATGGCGCAACATACACCTCTTCCGGCACTCACAGGACGCTCTCCTCGCTTGGCTCCTGATGCGCGCGACAACTACCAACGAAGCCCGCGAGACTACCCAACACCCTCAGTAGATCCCCGAATCCCGTCGCCTCGCATGCAGGCTCCTTCTACCTCGCATAGCAACGGCGTGGGACAGTCTGGGCGCAGCCCGCGGACAATAAGCCAGGCACCGCCAACCTCATTACCGCAAGTCTCGCCCCCGTCACTGAACGGGACTTCCAAACCAGCCGACTCCAATCACAACAACAGCACAGCCACTACCTCTGCCACCACCGTTCCCAGCATCGGGGCGCTGATGAACGGCGCCTCGGGTCCCTTATCATCCATCTCATCCGCACCGTCAAACAAACTCAACGCTCCTCGCTTGGGCGGCAGTCCCCGCGCAGAAGGACCGAAAGATATCCCCAGCGAAAAAATTGGGTTTGGGGGCGAGGATATGCGGGCTTTGCGGCAGCTGGATCGGGTCTTTACCGCTTAGATTTTGATCTTTTTTTTCTTTTCATTGTATAGCAACTCCGTCTCGCTGCTTGTCGGACGACGAACCCTGTCATCTCTTTGATTATTTTTTTTTTTTTTTTTTTTTTTTTTTTTTCATGGGGGGGGGGTTCGGCGTTCATAAGAGGTGCATTGATTTTCTGACTAGCATGGGTGGGATCTGATCTATCTGCGTATCGACTTCGGCTTCGAATCGAATTGGCATTTCTGCATTTGTCTCCTTAAATGTGCCACGCTAGCTTGCATTAGGACCGGTAGCTGATGGGTTGGATCAAATAGAGATGTTTTCGTCCTTTCTCATTACGGAGCCAGCGTAGCATGTCTACAGCTTGTAGAGTATCGTTGTAGATTCAATGTAGGTCACGCCATGATCAATCCATCTCATCCTCGCTAGTGTGTCACATGCTATAGTACACCTATACTAGACTCAAACCCCACATAGATTGATTTCAAAAATCATCGATCCGCCCGCTGTTGTCCCGGCGAAGCGACAGTAACAGTCACGAAACCACTTTCCGACGAGCTAGAGGCGTCACTCGCCGTCCGCGTCGTGACTCTCGGCGCTGCTTCGGCTCCTGCCGCCCCCGCAGAGCCATCTTTGTCCTCGCCGTCGCCCTTCCCATGCGGAGCGAGAATCCCCATCTCGACGTAGCGATCCAGCTGCTCACGAGACGAGGAGCGATCGCGGTCACGGTCGCGGTTGCGGTTGCGATCGCCGCCATGCAGCCAGCGCGATTCCCACCAGCGCTTGCGACCGAGGAGATCGGCATCGGTGGCGAGCGCGGAGTCGAGCTCCCCGCGCTGGACGATGAGGGCCTTATCCTCGTTGAGCTCGCAGAAGCCGACTGCGTTGAAGAGCACGATGATAAGCAGGGCGGGAGCGACGCCGAGGCCGTAGAGCAAGCCCTGGCTGACTGCCACGCGCAGCGGGGAAACGGACCAGTCGAAGGCGGCGGCGATGGCGTAGCCGGTTTTGAGACCGAGGAGGATGAGGGCGAGGAGAAATTCCGGCGGGCTGGCGCTGAGGTAGAAGGTTGCTTGGGCGAGGGGGCTGGTGGGCGCTGCGCGGTACCGGTAGATGCTGTGCTCGAGGCTGTAGCAGATGACTAGCATGCCCGCCAGGGACATGAAGCCTGCGATCTTGAAGCGGAGGTCTGTGGCGAGAGGCTGGGCGCGCAGCGCGGTGAGTTCTGGGCTGCGCTGCAGCTCGATGCCTGTCCAGCTGCGGGGGATGGTCAGGAAGAAGTTGGCTAGGGCGAAGACGTAGAAAAGGATAGGAAGGAGGGATTCCTGGCGGCGTCGACTGCTGCGCTTTGTGAAGGCGTAGGGGTCGCGGTCGAGGATCTGGCGTTCTTGCCAGGAGGCCCTGTTTATCGTCAGTACAGAATTCTTTAGAATTTTGTGTGCCGAAAGTGATGTATACCAGTGTCGCACAGCCTCCCAGACTGCCGCCATGAGGCCTGGGGTCATCAGAGTGTAAAAGACACTTTGCAGAATTAACGAGGGTCCCTGAATATGGCTACGGTCTACGTCCACGGTCATGATGCAGCTGACCAGTCCGCAAGCAGCGACAAACAATAGCCACAGCCACTTGAGTCGACGGCCCATCGTGCGACCAGGTAGATACTTGCGTCCGTGTTTTTGCAGATTGAACATGGTGAGGAACATGGAGACTGCAAAGAACGCGGTGAAGGCCATCCCGATCGAAGCATGTCGGCCTATGCCGTGGATGGGCGCGTAGCAGGAGATACCATTGACAAAGGTGCCGTTCTCATCCATGCGAGGCTGAAACTCTTGGAACGCCAGATAGCAGTCTGTGCCATTGGAGAGCGTGCCGTTGCTGTATAGCGTGTAATTGTACAAGCCCAACGTTGTCCGGTTCAGATGGACTTCGTTGACGATTACGTCCGTCGCGTTGTCTCCCGGCTCATATGGAGTCGCTGCTCGAATGTGAAGGATAGTCATGATGCTCGGATGGGCCTCCTTTCTCTCTTCCTATGGAACGTCCAACACCGCTGGTGTCCTCAATCGAGGTACATTGATCCTGTCGTGAACATAGCGGACAGAGACTGATAAGAACAGGTGGAACATGTTCAATCGATGAAAGAACAGATCTGGGCTACGAGGACGAGAGCGGAAGTACCGGAGGTTGACGGTGTGATGACGAGGGCGAGGTGGTATTCGGGGGAGTCAATGATGATATGACAGCTGGAAACCATGCGTTTCGCTGGTGCGTGCTGGCCGCACTCCATACACCAGGTGTAAGCCGCCTACAAAGCTTCAAGTGAGTGACTTTGAATCCATCACCGTTACTGCATCTGACAGTTTGGTCCCATTGCAAGTTATGATGATCCTTAGGCAAAAAAAGCATAAACCTTACGATGCTTCTTATCGATAAGACAGTATTGCTATCGATAACCTTTACCTCTTTGAGGTTGCCGTGACTATTTGCCTGCACGACTTTCAGCATCCATCTTTCAAGGATGATTTTTAAAGGAACTGAGTAATGGAATCATCCGGCTGATGAATCATATGCACTGACACCTCAAAGCAACGCACACACCGTACGAGTACATGGTAGTGGCAAGACAGACGATCTCCTTGTGAGGCATATTCAACTACCATTGGTTCTGCAGTTGACTGTGAGGGATTACCTGTGTGACCTGCAAGGAACTGCTGAGCTATCTGTTTGTGCCCCATGCTCCCTAGCTGAATAGCTTGGATCCTGTCTCGACCTTGAGGGAGGCATTATGTCCATGATGTGCCTGCCAACCAGCAGTCCACAAGACAATACCGCATAACTTTATCCGCATGGAGGGTTGACCTGTCCATCTTTCCTTTGACGGGCGTCACGTTGTTTTGACCACAGATCCAAGCTGATTGGGTATGATAGATATATTCCTTCCAGACCGACAGATTCATTCCCCTGGACGAAACATATGTTGGCTGGATTTGGCAGGAGTCCACGTGAAGACATGCACAAGAAAATATAAGTGGCCAACGCCTCTCCTCATGAAGGGCAATATCTAGAAGTAGCTAACTGTAAACATTGAGATCGAAAGACACGTATTCAATTTTCACCATGGAACGCATGCGCCTGAATGGAAGGATGAGGCACCAGCCCTTCTGCATTGAGCAATCCGAGAAGCCTTCTGGCTCCTTTTACAGAACAGCGCAGTGCGTTTGTCAGAACCAAGAGGCTTTTGGGAAGCGATCTTCAATCTTCAACCCATCAAAACTACGAATTGACCAAATGCAAGACCGGAAGATCTCGGTGAGGCCAACCCCGCAAAGAGATGATGGGGTGCATGAGACTAGGAGGACAGCTCACTGGAGTAGGTTACACTAATCTATTGTATCTGGTGGAAAGATATATGGTAAGACGAGCCGGTTGGCCAGAGACAGGAAGCCAGTGAGCTGTAAGCACTAGGAAAATGAATGGTGTATCCATATCGCATATAGATGAGTGCCCTCAATACAATCATACTTAAGTGTTTCAAAAGTGGAGCATCATAGCATTGACTATTGAATTCCATTATCCGTGCTCTATGCGAACTTGAGTTTGTTCACTCCTCTCAAGGAGTCGCACTCGTCTTGGGAACGCTCTGCCTCAGACAGATCCAGACCACAATTGCATGACCGTAAAGACCTCTTTCATAGCCAATTCACTGACTTCAAGGCCCTTCGAAGTCGTGTCCCTGCACTAGCGACAGAGGATCATCGAAATGACTACTCTTAGAAGCAGACGGGAAAAGCTGACACTCTGGATGTCACCGTACTTATGTGATTGGTTCTCAACCAAGAAGCGAAAGGGATGAAGATGAAACTACTCCGTAACGGGATTGGGATGTTTGTGGTCTTAACTGACTCCACAGTCCATAGGTGGTGTTCTGCATCAGACCATCCGTCCGATCGGCCCCATTCTCGGTTGACTTTCCCTGAAGGGGAAGAGCAACACGAGGTCAGGTGGTTCTCGGAGGCGTCGTGGGTCCGTTGGGCAGAGCAATTTCTTTGGCCCCTGTCAATAGGTGGCACCGACTATCTCCTAGGAGTAAAGAAGTGCTCCGTACAGAGGAGCGAGACATAACAAGGTTTGTGCCCCAGCTTACGACGTTTCTCGGCATGGCGGCGCAACTTTGGCCGTTGTTGCGGCCTTTCGGCGTCTTCATACGATGATGTCAGATCAAAGCGCACCTTGAAAGAATGCTGAAGACGACGACAGTACTGATGGCAATAGGAAACAAGTCTGCTGCGGATGATGAAGGTTAATCCACTCCATGTTGGACAATCAGCTCTTGCGGTCATCAGAGGCCAAAAATCAATTGTCACGTAAAGGTAACCTCATACCTCCGTACGGAGAATGGTTCACAGCGGGATGACCCTCCCGTCTGGATCCACTAGGTACCTTACACTGCGGTGGAGACGATGTCATGATATTGTTCAAGGCGTCAGACAACATGAAAGTCAAACACTCAGGGTAAGGGAAACGCATTATGAAAATCGACGTCTGGCCAGCAGGGTCTAGACTCTGACACACAACAATTGTAGCAGCAAATTGTCTACTTTCCCCTAATGAGAATGGGCAATGACTGATGAACACTATCTTAGCTATCTATGTACCGTACATACAGGCCCAGTCAAACGCATAAAACAACAAAGAAGATCCGGGATCACTTTAGTCTCCGCTTCCTGACGGTGGAGCCTGGGTCACCACCACATTCTTGACTGTTGGTGCTGATTCCCATTGTCAAGGTCATCTGTCCATCCCCATCCTGTTGCCCTCAGCATGGACGATGACAATGACGATGGCTTTGCGCAAGGTCGACGCCTCCTCGGCACTTGTAAATTAACTGGGCAATTTTGATTGTGGACTTGCGAGCCATTTTGGAACGAGCAAAGTGTACTTTGTAGCACAAGTTTGCAATAGGATTGTCATAACCCAACAATACTTCGTAAAGGCCACTACTGTATGTGATTGGAAGAGATTTCCCGCGCTATGGTAAATCTCCGGCTTGCCTGAACGGGGTATTCCGCTCACCTGACACAACCAATTTCTAGCTCGTACAAGCTGGGGACACACTGGGAGTCTGTCACTCTTTGTACATCAAGAGAGGGAAACATGGAGCACTTCATACGGTATCGATTCTTTGTACTGGCACACTAGGAACAGATATCTAAGTACCCCTACTAGTAGGTTCCAATCATCATCATCACCAAGCTTAAATCCCTAAGAAGGCCACCATGGGGAAAAAAGGAAACACTTGAATTACCGTAAAATCTACCCCTGATAACAATGTAACCCCGCGGAGGTTGTACCGATGAGAAATCAAAACTGCATTTCAGCCTCTCAAGCTTCCTGGAGCATCTCCAGTTCGTCCCTAGACAGGCAAAGTTTTGAGGTGGATCAACAGGACTCCAAAGTTCCCAAGCCATAAAGCGACAGGAGTCCCAAGCACTCGGAAACAATACCACCCAGTATTGGAGTGTGGTCTTGTGCCTCCCTCCCTTCAGATGAGGCTATTCTTCCAAGGCGAGAAGGGAGGACAAGTTGATGTGAGGTCGAGAGATCGCAGGAGGTGACTATGTAAGGTACACCGTTTCATGTTTGCCTAGGACAGTGACTTGGAAATACCTTGTCTTGTCAGGGCGTATGTTCTGGATCGGTTGAAAGTGCAGGGACGGGACTCGTCCGAATAATACTGGGATAATACATGTCCAGAGGAAGGAGCGGCACGAAGTACTTAGTAGTTGTTACAGAGTCATCCGTGGGGACTGGACCTGTCACCAGTTAATGAGTCAAGAATTGGCCGGGAATGGAGGGAGGGCACCCTTGTCTTATTTCTCTTTTTTTTTATTCGTAGCAATGATCTTCCTGTCCTCGGAAGTCTGTGCGAGTCGATCTAGCCCACTTTTCCCCAGATTGTCTGTGTGGCGAGGGAAACGATCCAGGAGCAAACACTGCATGCCTAGTTGAATTTCAGAGCTTCTCTTCTGTGGATTGGCTCGACACCTTGACCGCCATCACGTCCAGAATGGATCAAATAAGCATCAACCAACAGAGATGGATTTGGTCAGCAGAGACCACAGTCCCACGGCTGCATGATTTGGCCGGAGGCTGGAGTCTAAGAGACAAATGGTAGCGTGGGGGGCAAACAGCGGCTAGCTGAGACTGAGCCATAATCTGTCCTATTCTTGTTGGCATGCATACAATTCTTAAGTGTTACTACTATTTTCATCTAATTACCTAAGAAGGAGATCGACGGCGATTGAAGTCTCGAGAGCAGAGAGCATCAATTTGAGATGATCAGGGCCATTTTCGACTCCACAAACCATAGAATGGCTTTGTTCCCGTTATTCGGGATCTTAGGTAGGTTATTTGGCTTTGAACCTAGTCCGTATAATTATTTCATCAACGCGTGACAAGCCAACTGCAATGTCAATTTTCATTTCATCAAGAGTCGACTTCTCATGGTCGATGCAGGGATGAATCTGGGGAAACAAGGCCAGTTGCCAACCGAGATGCATCATATCGTTCTCGCAGCCAAAGACAGCGTCGAGGATCATCCGTCGTCGTCACCCGTGCATTTGGGACTTGGAACTGATCAAACCAACCTGTGAGCGTCGTTGTTTTCCTTAGTAATAAATATTGAACAACCTTTCCTTTCTTCTTTTATTTTGAATTTTAAAAAAAGCCATCCCCTTCTTAGGTTTCCCTAGCTTTTCCCAAGTGCATCTGATCCTCGCATTGGCTTTTTCTTGGGCTCCAGGTTGCCTTGTTGCTTTTTCGACGGAGTATGCCGTTCCTATATTCCCCCAATCCTATAGTGAACCAATCAATTGCGGACATCCAACATGCTTGGCCGCCTGTTTTCCCTCTTCTACAACAACCCCCCGCACGTTAGAGTTTAGGCAGGCAAGGTGGACAGGTAGAAGGTCAACGAGAAGGAATGTAGATTGTCTGTCATCTGGACAGTAGGGGGCTCGGTACATCGTACCAAGATCAGTTGACTGTTGGTTGTTCCGGTGGTCAGTTCGCATTCGAAATTTAGCATTTCAGGTTGGCTCCATTTCTATGGATAGGCCTGGGTAGTAGGTCGGTTAGGTAGTATTTGCCTAGTCTGGGCGGCCCCTCTCCACTGGGTTTCTGTACATGCATACGAAGTACATGGACGGAGACACCCCATAGATTAAACATAGAGTGATCCACGTCAGGACTGAGGAGTAGTACGACTACTAATGGAACTCGCCCTGAGGATTGTCATTCTCGATTGTAGCTTTTAGGCATAGTTTCTGGCTGGTTACTTTCCTAGTCCTAGAGTTTGTTTTAAACGCCCTGTAGCTACAGTGGTCAGTGGGACTAGTCAGTGAATTGAATTCTTTACTGCCTGCTTCATTTCGCGTTAATCATTTAGAAGAATATTGCTGAGGATTATCTGCCACTGAGTGGTGAAGAAGTAGTATAATATACCTCGCAATGTACCCCCCCTCTCCCTCAGTCTCTCCCCTTTCCTCGAGTCTTCTTTCTCTTTCTCTTGCTGGCCTCTCAACCTGTCGCTAATCGCAAAGTTGCTGACCTGCTGCTACTAAAGAAGCTCCTGCTCCACCTCTCATCCACTTTAGTCCACAGACAGGTGCACCCACATTGATCCGATCGTCTCCTGTCACCATCTCCATCCACTCCCGACTACTGCCATCCTGTACGCCTACTATTACTAACTCCGACTCTGACTAGAAGACTCAAAAATGACTAACAATGGTCACAGCCAGCTGTACGGAGTAGCTCGAATCTCCAAAAGGCTTTGGCTTGCTGAGAAGGCCACCCCCTGCACTCATCACTGCCTCTCACCAGCCTAATTAAATCGCAGCCAAGTCGGTAGACTCCCCACTCACCAGGAAGTCCATCATTAGAAACTGAATAAACTTCTTTAACCTACCTATTATTGAAGTTCTGAGCCCATCCACTGGCCCCATCTTACCACTAGGTGGTTCCATTCGAGGTTTCAAGGTTTCTTCTACCCTTCATACATACGGCAAATCCACCCTCCAAAATCGCCGGTCGCAAAAGCAGACTCGTGCTGTTGTTGGATTACCCCTCTTCTTCTGCTTCTTCCTCCTCTTCTTCTTCTTCCTCCTCCTCTTCTCTTTTAGTTGCCTTACATCTCACCATCCAATATCTGCTGGTCCTTTTGTGACACAGTCCCTGGGGGGTAGCTGCGCCCTCGAACCACAAAACATCATCCACTCCGGCGAAGGAGGCCAAGCAGATTTTAGTACTACTGTACCACCACTACAAACAACCACCAACCTCCAACCTCGTTCAAGTTATATGCGGCCCACATTCTTTCAATGTTGTCCATGCAAAAGACGCCCACCTTCATCCTGCCCCCAACTGCGAATCTCAACAACCACAACCCTCATGGTATCCAATCCAACCCAACCGCGGAGCATCGCAACTCCACCCGCGCTCTGAGCTTGTCGGAAATCCCCGCCTTTCCCGATGGTCCATCCATGGGCGATGGTCTCTCTCGCCATGAAAGCATCAGTACCGACGGCACCTCCAACGATTCTCCCGAGTCTTGGGACGGGGAAAGCCACTCTGATAGCTGTCCCTCGGTCGACTATGAGATCAAAATCCATGACGGCTCGTACCCGTTCGTCGACTCAACATTAGCCCCGCTCCCGTCCTCTTCGTCCTCCGCGACTGCCACCGCCATTATGACAGCCGGGTCAAAACATTTCCAGATTAACTACGTCACTTCTAATAATATGAATGTGTCCTTGACCGATGACGTGACCCCCAAGGTCGAGGAGATTGATGGTGCGGAGGACTTGCGGAGCATCAAAACCCTCGAGGCGGAGAACACGATCGCCAGTGCGAGCAATCATCCCAATACTACGACAACCACCACGGCCGCTCCCGCCAACGTCCCACGGAAACGTGGTCGCCCACGCAAACATCCACTGCCAGTACCCGGGAGCCAGATCAAGATCACCAAGGGAAGATCTAAGACGGGCTGTATTACTTGTCGACGACGGAAGAAGAAATGCGACGAGACAAAGCCATCGTAAATACCCAACCAATCACCCAGAGTGCTCACATGCGCCGCAACGGTCAGCTAATTTCGTCTTCCAGGTGTTTAAACTGCCAAAAGAACGCGGTCGTGTGCGAAGGGTACCCTCCCAAGGAGATCTGGAAAAGCGGTAAACAGAAGATGGAGGACGGTAAGGCCCTGGTATCTCCTTGTGACGTGGCTGATGGACATCTTACTGACCCCTTACTCGTGAAATGCAGCGGCACGGACTAAAGCGCTCGCAGCTGTACCGCGCTCCCTACCTTTTCTCATCGACGGGGTGGAAACGGAGATCGACCGACGATTCCTTGACCATTTCGTCTACGGCTTCAGTCGTGTGCTGACATTAATCAACGATGACACCAATCCGTTCAAGGAAATCCTCCTTCCCATGGCGACTCAACACCGAGGGTTGATGCACTCGCTCATGTGCCTGTCCGGTTCACATCTGTCGACGTTCGATCCAGAGCCCATGCTGAAGGAGCGCAAATTCTACCACTTCCATCATGCTATTCAAGATCTCAAGGAGAGTATCATGTCCTCGAGTATCAAATCATCGGGCGACTCCCAGGAGCCAGAGCTTTTGGTAGAGGATCCTATCATCGCATCGACCATCGCTCTCAGTCTCAATACGATCTGCGAAGGGGAGACCAATGGCGAGTACAGGCCGCATATGGATGCGGCGAGGTATCTGCTGGTGACCCAGCAACCACGAAACGAGAAATTCCGACAGTTCATCGTCGAGTTCTTCCAGTACCACGACGTATCCAACTCGATCACCTCTCTGGACCGGCGCCCCGCCCTCCGGAGCGATGATCTAAAACTTCCCGACTTTGTGCCTCAGCAGGCCGGAATGTTTCTTGGCGTATTCGACGGTTTGTTCAACTATATCTCCGATGTAACAAGGTTGCGCGATCGCATTCGGCAGCGTTTCAACGAAGGGTACGAGCCTGCGGTGGACTACCAGATCTTGAGCGATGCCGTCTCGATAGACTCGGCCATCCGGGCATGGGAAACATCCCATCCTCCCAACACACCAAACTGGTTCCTGGCCCAGCTGTACCGTCAGTCAACATGGGTCTATCTGTACCGTACTATCCGCCCGTCCAAGCCCAGTGATAAGATAGCTCAGGTGGTGGACGATGGTCTCTCCTACTTGGATCAACTGCCGCAAGATTCCGGAGCCTTTAGCATTGTCCTGATGCCCTTGTTCCTCCTTGGTTGCTCAGCATTCCTTCCTCGTCAGCGAGAACGGATACAGAAAGGCTTCGAGTCCCTCAAGGCTTACTCCAACCTGCGCAATATCGAACCCGCCTTCAAGGTGGTTCGACGGGTATGGGAGATCATGGATACCAAAACCGAAGACAGCTGGGACTGGGAGAAGATCATCAACGATATGAACATGGACTTCCTCATCACCTAGCCTTTGTTTCCCCTTCCGTCCTTGGGTTAGTCATTATCCCCTCTTGCATTCTTCTGGAGTGTGACGAGATATGTATGTTAGTCATGGTTTTCTTTCTTTCTTTCTTTTGGCTCTCTTCTGATCTGGGAGCATCCACCATGGTCGGGAGGATGCGAGCACATACGGCGTTCTGTGATCAGACATCTGCATCGGGGGGTTTCTGTGGTTCGGCGTAGGATGTGGTCCAACGGAGCGGACGATGTGAAGACGCCCAGCAAAGCACCGATTCGGTGTGCGTGGAGGTGTTTGAGCAATAGCGTCCACTAAGGCATGGCAACGTCCATGAGGAGAAAAAAAGGAGTCGAGGGAGGTGTTCAAATGCTGTCATCCATTCTTTCTTTTGATTGTATCCTGCCTGTATCTGTATGCATTGAGTGTACGTCCTTGATGAGTTGCATTTTTCTGCTGATGTGATATCCAGTTGATACCAACCATATTCTTTCATAATGTTTCACCTATCTAGTGTCTTATCTATCTATCAGTTGGGCAACTGGTTTGGTGCCGCAACTTAGGTACATGCCAGTACATTAAATACACGTGAGTAGATTTACATATATTAACCTCGTCCCTCGCAATAAGTTTGGCATTCTTGCATCCTTTTCTGCAACAAATTCAACTAGTCGTGGTGCACAAAATCCTCCAAAGTTGCAGGCATGTATAGGGGCCCTCTACGCAGTACCGGCGGCTTATTCCAGGATTGCAAGCCAAAGACTTTAAAAAGTAAAAAACATTTCTCTCTCCATCCATCTATTCCCCTATTGCCTCTTGTAACGTTGACATGTAACCAAGGCGTACGTCAATATACATAAGTAGTGGTCATGCGACATAAATGATTTTGTATTGGTTGCCGTCATTCCAATGAGACATCATTAAGGCAGTGTCAACTCTCACTATGAAATATCGCAAAACATCCATCATCGCATTAGGTTATCTGATCTCAACAAGACAATCATGACCGACTTCGGTTGGAGTGGGTCGGACCCTGAACTGCAAGCAATGGAACCCATAAGCGAATGGCTCTTCTTATCTTACCGTGGACGACGTTTCTTGGAGTCCGACTAGTAAATCATCACATGGTAAGGCATGATTTCGATATTTGATCGGAGAGCTGGGCTATTCGTCAGAAGTTACAATAATAAATTAGCACCTGGTCGAATCTACTGGAGACCTGCTCTAAGCGAAGGAACTAAGACCACGGGACGACTCCATCCGAGCCGCCAGCAGCCAATAATGGCAAAATCCCCGGCCGTTTTGGATCCAAGCACTTCCCAACTTCAGCTAAAGTGAATGGGTCTTTTAGAGGCATTGTGGTGCTTACAGGGCCTAAATCCAACGAGATGTCTTACCCCGTGTTCTTGGCCGTTGGGCCAAATCCTCGTCGTTTGTGCTCGGACGAGGAGATCTTGCCTGCCTGCTTGCTTGCTTGTTTGGCTGTGGTTGTCCGTGATACTACAGAATCTGGCTCTTTGTGCTGGCTTGCCGCAGTAAGCCCGTTTCGACCAATGGGCCGAGGCCAGCATGGAGAAAGATGATGATTTGATCGCAGAGCTCAAAGCCCCCGAAGACCTTGTCTTTGCCGACGGATTACAAGACCAAACCGCGACATTCAACCTGTCCCTTCGTGCCGTTGACCCAGTCGATGTGTGTGTTGAGAATCTATCCCTCCAGGTTGATACGACGCGTCCAATATGGAAGACCTCGCCGTCGCAGTTATGGAATCGGCTCTGCGGGAAGACGATGGACACCCACACACATAAAACTGTCCTCGACAGCGTCAACGCATTCATGCCTAGTGGGAGTCTTACGGCGATTATCGGTAGCAGTGGGTCTGGAAAGACATCGCTGCTCAACATCATGGCTGGTCGGATGAGCTTGACCAAGGCGAAAGTCTCCGGGGCGACCACCTTCAACGGAGTTGCGGGCATTGAGGGGATTCGCAGCGCATATGTAATGCAGGAGGATGTGCTAATTCCCACCCTGACGGTTCGAGAGACTCTGCGGTATGCGGCGGATCTGCGATTGCCATCGCCAGCGACGCAAGAGGAGCGCCATCAGGTTGTCGAGCAGGTGGTATTGGAGCTGGGGCTGAAGGAGTGTGCTGACACGCGGATTGGGACAAATACACACAAGGGCTGCAGTGGAGGGGAGAAAAGGCGGACGAGTATTGGCGTGCAGATGCTGGCGAACCCGTCGGTGAGCATCCTTCGGATCACTGAGGCGAAAGAAAAAGAACAAAGACGAATTCTAATCTCAAACAGGTCTTGTTCTGCGACGAACCCACGACGGGCCTGGACGCAACGAGCGCATTTCAGATCATCCGGACCCTGAAAAGACTCGCAGAGGACGGTCGAACCGTCATCGTTTCGATTCATGCTCCCCGCTCTGAGATCTGGAGTCTCTTTGACAATGTGATTCTTTTGGCACGGGGGTCGGTGCTTTATAGTGGATCACGTCAGGACTCACTGTCCCATTTCGAGACGTGCGGTCATGTTTTGCCGCCGTTTGTCAATCCAGCTGAATTCTTGATTGACCTTGCGGCCATCGATAACCGGACGGAGTCGCTTGAGGCCGCATCGATGGCCCGAGTGGAGCTTCTCAAAGCTGCCTGGAAGTCTCGAAGCTCTGAACGAAAACAGATTGAGCAGTCTCGGCATAAAGGGAAGATGTCGACCCCGTCCGGTGCATTCACAACATCTCCAAACAAGACCGCTTCCTTCCGTCAACAATTCCGTGTTCTGACCTCTCGGACCTTCACCACAACAATCCGAGACCCTCTCGGCATGGCGGGCAGCCTTCTGGAGGCCGTGGGGATGGCTGTGATCAATGGCTGGATCTTTTTACAGCTTGATGAGAGTCAAGCGGGTATTCGATCGCGACAAGGCAGTTTGTATACTGCAAGCAGCCTCAACGGGTATCTGATCCTTCTCTATGAGACGTATCGTCTGACAATCGACATACGTCTGTTCGATCGCGAGAGAAACGAAGGTGTCGTGGGTGTCCCTGCCTTCTTGCTGAGCAGACGTGCAGCGCGTCTTCCTCTAGAAGACCTGCCTGTGCCTATTATCTTCGCAATTATATACTACTTCATGGTCGGATACCGGCTCAGCGTGGCCCAATTCTTTGTCTTCTTGCTTCTGACCATCCTCACTCACTACATTGCTGTCACCTTTGCGGCTGTCTCCATTGGCGTCGCTCGCAGCTTCCCCGGTGCGAGTCTTGTGGGCAACCTTTCTTTCACACTACAGTCTTTCGCGTGCGGGTACTTTGTACAGTCAAACCAGATCCCGGTGTACGTGCGGTGGCTAAAATGGGTGGCATATACATTCTACATCTTCGGTGCCCTGTGCGCCAACGAGTTCATTGGTCCTGACGGGCCCCCAGAGGGCCAGTTCTATGATTGTCCATACTCCACAGACCCGTCCAATCCCGCATGTACGCAATACACGGGCCGGTACATTATGGAGAACCTGGGGTTTCCGTCAAACTGGATCTGGCGGCCAATCGTGATTCTTGTGGCCTTTGTGATTGGTCATTATCTCCTCGCTGGCTTGCTGCTCCAGTACAACCATTTCGCCATTGACATCGCGCAAGCCCGGAAGACCGATGTAGATTTGTCTGCGGGTAAAGAGAAGTTTGCCGAACGGCGCAGCGAGGAAGCTCGTCCTGTCGCCATCTCCCTGGACAAGTATGCCTTGGAGATCCGGAAACGCCAGGTCTCTCGCCGGGGATCGCGGACGCTATTTATCCTCAAACCCATCACCGCTGAATTCCAGCCAGGGAAATTGAACGTCATCATGGGCCCGTCGGGTAGTGGGAAGACATCGCTGCTCAACTCTATTGCACGAAGGTTAAGAGGTTCATTGGGGACACAGTATCGACTGCAGGGAAACATGCTCTACAACGGTGCTGTGCCTTCAGAGAGCGTGATCCGGTCAGTAACATCGTTTGTCACCCAGGATGACGACGCGTTGATGCCGTCGCTGACGGTGCGCGAGAGTCTCCGTTTCGCAGCTGGCCTGAGGCTACCACAGTGGATGTCGCGCGAGGAGAAGAACCAGCGAGCAGAGGAGATTCTCCTGAAGATGGGATTGAAAGAGTGCGCGGACAATCTGATAGGCAGCGAACTCATCAAGGGCATCAGCGGCGGAGAGAAGAGACGAGTCACCATTGCCATTCAGATTCTAACAGACCCCAAGGTTTTACTGTTGGATGAACCTACTTCCGGCCTAGATGCGTTTACAGCCACGTCGATTATTGAAGTCCTCGAAGCGCTGGCAGCCGAGGGCCGGACCCTGATCATGACCATCCACCAGTCACGATCGGACCTGTTCCAGCACTTCTCGAGGGTCCTGCTTCTGGCCCGAGGAGGATACACCGTGTATGCGGGGGAGGGCGAGAAGATGCTCCCGTACTTCCGGTCCTTGGGATACGAGTGTCCCAAGACCACGAACCCTGCCGACTTTGTTCTGGACCTGATCACGGTCGACCTACAGCAGGAAGACCGAGAAGCGCTGACCCGCGAGCGCGTACAGAAGTTGATCACTAGTTGGGATGGCCAACAGCAGGACGAAGGCCGGCGCCCGTCACAGATTGCGACTCCGGCGGAACTTGGAAGCTTGAAGAGACGGATGCTTCCCTTTCGGATCACGTACCCGTTGGTGCTGCACCGTGCCGCGATCAATTTCTGGCGTCAGCCGCCATTGGTGATGGCTCGGTCATTGCAGGTGGTAGGGATTGCGATCATCATGGCTCTGTTCTTTGCTCCTTTGAAGAACGACTATGCTGCTGTGCAATCGCGGATGGGGTTTATCCAGGAGTTTGCTGCGCTCTATTTCGTGGGTGAGTTTTCGTCCATTATAATCCAACGCGTTAGATCCAAGATGCTAATGAGATAGGGATGCTGCAAAATATCGCCATCTACCCGAACGAACGGGACGTCTTCTACCGGGAAGAAGCGGACCACTGCTACTCTGCCGAGACTTTCATTCTACAGTACACGACGCTCGAAGTACCCTTTGAGGCGATCTCCTCAATCATCTTCGGGGTGCTCGCAGCCTACGCGGATAATCTAGAACGCAGTCCAAAGATGTTCCTCATCAGCGCATTCAACTGCTTCTGCATCATCAGCTGCGGCGAGTCTGTGGGAATCATGTTCTGCACGCTCTTCTCGCACGTCGGATTCGCCGTCAACGTCACGTCGATTCTGCTGTCTATCTCAACTATCTTGGGTGGCGTGATGAGCCTGAACGTCAACGACGTCCTGCAGGCCATCAACCACCTGTCACCGATCAAGTACTCGATCGCCAACCTGGCGCCGTACGCGATGCGCGACCAGCATTTCACATGCACTGCGTCGCAGCTCTTGGCGAACGGGACCTGCCCGATCCAGACCGGGCAGCAAGTGCTACAGCTGTACAATCTAGACAAGAACGCGCCCATGAACGTGATGGCTCTTGGCATCTGCACGATCATTTACCGGTTGGTGGCGTATGCGATGCTCAAGGTGATGCGCGAGGGATTTTGGCGCCGCCTGCGCTAGGGTAGACTTGACATTGTCTCTTGGTATTTCAGATTGCGATTGGTAGTAGGAACCCGCCAATAAAAACCATTGCCAACAAGAGAGAACCCCCCGGGATGAACTTCTACATTCAGATGCGTAGACGATACCTGAAAGAGTACTCCGTTGCGCATCCGTCATGCGCAGCAAAGTCTAGACCACAGCGATTCCGAGCCGGATCGGGATTTGGAAGGAATAGTGTGGACCCTTCTGCACGTGAGACAGTGACGCGTCGTGCGTTGCTTATTAACATGTTCAGACTCCAGAATACAGAGGATCAACCTAGTCGTCTTGACACGAGGGAGAAAAAAAAATGAAAAAAAAAAATGAAAGAGAGAGAATGAGGCATCAAGGCAGCAACTGCCCATACTGACCAACCAGATAAGGCATTCGCATACGGCTAGTCGGCACAATGCTTATTTAAGCACTGGTGGCCACAGACGCTGGTCATTGGTTCAGACAGATCCACACAGAGAAACAATTTTGCGCACTCTCAAAGATCTGTCCCACTGTGGCGCTGGCGTACGTAGTCAATGTCCATTACTCCGCATTGTTTGCAGACTCTGGACTGGAGACTCCAGTACGACCGATTCTATGACATGGTCTGGCCCACTGGCCACTGGCCACTGGCCCCTGCCTTGCTTGCGTGTTAGGATCTTAGTCGGGAGCCTGGATTGCCAACTTTCAGGGTGGCCGTGATGTGATCAGTCAGATGCTTTTAAGAGTAGAATTGAGAACTTCACCAGAAGCAGAGAGCAAGTTTTGTTGTAGTCATGATGATATTCACAAGTCTATAGTCTATAGTCTAGTCTACGTTCCTGTACAACCGTATCCAATCCATATATGACTTTTTTCATATATCGTATAGCATAAGCATGAATCGCAGCGCGTCACTCGACCTGTTCGACAGGGAGAGAGCGGCTAGCACTCTTATATACGACAAGTTTTTGACAGCGAGAGAATGAAGTCAACCAGGAGTGAGAGAATGTCATGTCCCAGTGTCTTCTGACAAGGAAAAAAAAAAAAGAAAGAACAAAGGTCCACATGTTCAGGACCTCGATTGCATCAAGCAAGAGTTGAAGGTGACCAGTGACCAGTGGCCGGGTATAGTTGTATTGGTTCGTCGTCGGCTCGCCGACGTTTATTGCATGCTTTTTGTCTTGCTAGCGGTCTAGTTGCCAATGTTCACCACGAAAGAAGTGTTGATGGGGCAGCCGTGGGTGGCATGGTCGTCCTTGGGCTGCAGGTAGGCCTCGGCGCAGGCAGTGTCGCCGGCCTTGCAGTTGACAGAGGGGCAGTCGCCGCCGGACTGGGAAGGCTCGACGGTGAAGCCGAACTTGGAGAACTCGGAGTCGGTGCCCATGTCGATGCAGGACATGTCCCAGTAGATGGTGTCACCGGACTGGGTGTACTCAAACTGAAGGACGTCAGACTGGTCGGGCTTGGTGGACAGCTTGATGGAGACGCCGCCGCCGTTGGAGTTGGTGCGCCAGTCCTCGGAGTAGGAGCCGCCGTCCGCAGAGAGGGTATGCATGTCGCTGACGCTATCAGCGACCGACCACGCGTAGACGGTTTGGCTCAGGTTGTTGACGATCTGGACGCCGCCTCCAGAGGCGGAGGAGTTGCCGCTGCGCTGGATGACATGGGGCAGGGCAGTGGAGAGGGTGGCAAAGGCAGCAGCGAAGAAGGCCTTGGTGAACATCATGTTGACTGAGGATGTAGAGACTGAAGAGATTGTTCTGAAAGAAGACAGGATCGGTCTGTTCGACAGACAAGGAATAAGTGGTAGTCAAAGATTGACAAGAGAATGAAACAGTCGAATTGACTGAAAAGAAAGTAATGTCACTGGGACAAAGAGAAAGACAAGAAAGACAACTGACTTGGTGGTCAAGAGAGTGTTGTTTGATGAAGAAGGAAACCAGAACACCTGTCGCGACAGGGGGTTATATAGCTTCAGATGCGATACCTGGAGGCAAGCCAAATTGCTCCATTTTGGGGTTAGTCAGGGTCGGGACTAGATGGCAAACTCCCAAGTATGGATTCGGTAGGTACCCCGAGCACACGAGAGGTGAACCAGAAAGTCGAGCCAACGTGGCTCGAGGTGCCTGGACCAGGGATCAAGTACTCTTGGATGCATCCATCGGAGGTTTGCCCTCTAGAAACCTGAAAAAAAGGGAGAGAGAAAGAAAGAACCCCACTGCATCCATGGCCACTCAAGAAACTTGGGGATAATTGGCTCAAGTTCAAAGTTCGCAAGTACTTGATCCTGTTAGACCTGGTTCAATGACTGAATATTGTTATCATGAAATCAGGGCAGACTTTTGGGGTCCCTGTCGATCTCTTGCAGCCAGCCAATCGGCATCACGACAACAGCCATATCTGCACCACTAAACGAGACATATGCACGTTAAATGCCGCACCACTCACTTCATTTTGACCTCATCTAATGTATGACAGTGTACGATGAGCTGGAATGTCTCAGGTGACATTGATTATGCAGGTAGTTTACTATCACGTCAACAGTATAATGTAGCTCTGCTTGTTAGCTGCCTGACACCAACACCAACACCCCGCATGAAGGCACTAGTACATGGATTCCCATATCTGGCTCCACTGACCCCATTCCCAAGCCTCAAACTCTGTCAAGCCCCAAGAAAGGAAAAAAGAGAAAAAAGAACCGGACGTTGTGATCTATGGTTCGGCAATTTAGTTCCCTTATTCTCGAACGCAGAAAATCTTTGGTCTTTGAGAAGATTCCCATGGTTTGGCAAAGTTTATTCGGTCCTCTGGCAACGCTTGTGGGTGCGTGGCATTTTGACAAACTCTGTAGGCATATCTTTTGTATAGTTAAGTGCGTGACAACATGCCTCAGAACCAGACAAAATGCGTGCACATTACTCTCAGTCAACTGGTTTGGTTCGGATGAAGGCAAATCCCTCAAGAGTCAACCCTTGGCTCCTCAGGCACACCAAAGAGAAGAGTTCTCTACGCTATTGAAAAACTCTTTCAGTTCTTTGTCAGCATCCTTGCCTCTTCCAGAAGACGCTGTTTTTGGAGTATACCCCAATACTCCTACAAATTCACTACCCTTCTTTCACATTCTCTTTTTCATTCTGCTGACCTTCGGAACCAAATAACACGAGCATTCTGAATGAAAACTCTTTTGCTTACACAATGACCAAAGCTTCTGGTCAAGATTGACCGACGTACTCAGATAGACACCCCTCTATCTTGTATCCACTGACGTGCGAAGCCAACTCCACTGCCCCAGTCAGAGTCACAACTGCCAATAACCTTGTTCCCAGAGACTAAAGAAAGGATCCAAGTCTCCAGTTCCTGTAAATCGAAGAATGGAAGACTCGTAAAGGATCCCTTGATCCCTTGTTCTCTTGCCCCTCCGAACCCTCCGAACCCTCCGACCCCTCCCGACACCTCTTTCGCGAGGATCCCCCGTTCTAGATTCCCACGTCACTATTCCAGGCTTTTGGTTGCTTTGGGTCTAGGCGCAGGGCCAAGGCTCAGAACTCTAATGTCTACGCCCTAGTGTTTAAGGAAGATCATAGGTCCGCTGGAACGGCGCGAGTGGTACATTGGCCTTGGGCTATACACGCAGGAACAAAATATGGTATACTTGCATGAACAGAAAAAAAAAAAAAGAAAAGAAAAGAAAATTTGAATAAGACAAAGGGAGATCCTTGCCTCGAATGGATATTGAATAGTGGCCCCTGCCAGCCAACATACTTCGTAGCTTACGATAAGAGTCACACAGTCACACTACGTACTGCCAATCACCAGTATGGGGCCCGCAGTCCGGCCAGACTGGACAGCGTTCCCTCCCCCGCTGTATCCTCACGCTTCCGGTGCCCCGCCAGTTCCAAGTTGATTTGTCGGTGGATGTGCACCAGCCAGTCCACATAGCTCTGCGCCTCATTGTTGCGATCCTCCAGCAACAGTCGCGCAAATTCGTACTCGGCCCCGTCCAATCCCTGCCGTGCTAGCTGGATAGCCACCGCCTTCGATCCTCGAATTGTCGACAAGTACTGCAGGAGATTGCGCACTTGCGCATTCAAGTGTGTCTCCAGCACAGGTAACGACGACAGCTGTGGGTTCAGAGCTTGTAGAGACGTTTGCCCGGGTCCAAATAGATCCTCAAGCAGGTTCGGGGAAACTTGTGAATGAAGCCATAGTAAAATCATTTGGCCGTTGTCTACCAGGTACGCCCCGCCCTCCTCGATCTTGGAGTAGCTGGCACGGAGCGCGGGTGGTACCTGTAATTGTCCCTGTTCATTCGGGAACCCATCCTCCGGTTGCATGTTGTGGATGGGGATGATCCGGGGATACAGGTACAGTGACAGCTCTGTGCATCCTATCGATCGTAGCATCCGGATATCATGAATCCGCCGGTCGGACGATTCCTGACCACCTACTTGCCCTGTTAGCGGTGAATCCATTGTTGCAACCGTAGTATACCTCACCTTTGAACGCCCTCGACTTGATCATGCTGAGCATGTACATGGAAAACTCCTTGAGATTCTCCGGCAACACGAGCTGTCCTGGAGGGTGCGACCCTGAAAAGACCTTGCGGTATCCGCTGAAAATATCCACCGTCTTCTCGGTGATGCTGGCCCGGATGTCTTTGAGTGGTTTGTCGAGCGTTTTGGCAGCCGCTGCAGGGCATTAGTATGCGCATGTCTCGGTTCCTTTGCTCTGCATCTTGGATACCTACCTTCCTTGGCCATGATACTGACAACTGCGTCCTGGTCAACAAACTTCATCGTCTCCAAACCACCTTCGTTGACAGCCGCCACCGTGTTGATGCACCGCACCCGACGCTGCCCATTGGCAGAAGTGTACAACAGCGCAGCCTGGAAGTGAGCATCCAGCTTGGGATCCAGTTTGCCATCGTAGCTAAAGAGAACACCAATTGCCCTGTCTGCATCGATGGCTCCAATCTCGAGGTCTGCTCCAAACGTATGCTGCACAAAGTTTCCGTGATAGGCCGACACCTGAAGACCATTCGAGCAACGGACCTTCATCAGTGCCTGGAAGCCGGTATCGCGGGTGACCGAATGCGCCAGCTCCTGGGAAAGTTTCAGGATGTCGCGAGGAGCATGGAAGTTGGGGTAAAAGAATGTCTCACCGCCGGTGACCTCGGGGACATGCCCTGATAGGTTTGTTAGTGGAACACCTCATTTCCAGACAAAAGAGACTCACCGATCGTAGCAACGTCCATATAAGTCCCATTAGGCGCCGCGATGAACATGTCTACACCAATACCAGCTCCCGCCAGTTTACTGGCCGTCGATCTCCATGCTGCATTTTCCGTGGTAAACAACTTCCGCTCTGCATCCGTTCCATGGACCTTGGGATCTTCCCGTCGCACCAATGCCCCGGGGCCCCAAGTGGGCAAGGTGGCCACGGCACAGATGATTTTCCCTCCTGTGGCTTGTAGAGCGGAGAGAGCCGCATTCAATGTTGGAAGCAGTGCAGGCTCAGGCTTCTTATTGTGGGCGAAAATCTTCGGAATCTGATGCAACAGACCAGTAATTACGTCCCTAGGAAAAAATCGGTCAGTCACCTTGAACGATTTCCGCAGATTTTCAGGGGTCGCACTTTGATTCATAAGGATCCACGAAGAGCCCCTCATTCAACGGCACAAACGGGTCCTCAAGGTCGGTCATCACCATCATCTGTGCTCCGTCAAGTTGTGCCTACATTGGTCAGCACCTGCCGCAATCAACAGTGACCATAGAACATACACTCAGATTGTAGAATTGTACTTCTCTGTCGAATGTGACGATACCAATCTTTGAACCTTCAGGAATCCGTCGCGATGATGCTTCGTCCTCCGAATTTTCGGACCTTTCCGTGCCGTACAGAGCCTCCACGATACCCTTGCAAATACCCTTAAGGAATCCTCGGCTGATTGATTCGTGACTGACATCGATTAGGAACAATTGCCGTAGACCAACAGGTTCCTTGTTCCAGTAATCCTTAGGAACCAAGAACTCGACTGTACCCATCATCAGTTCCGGACGTTGCATGCGGTCCACACGCGCTCCGGACGGATCGAGCGGGGCAAAGTACTCTGGAGGGACGTCGTTGGGGAACGTGCACATATTGCAGACGAACTTGTTCCCTCCGGACCTGAACGTCATGAACGGATTGATGTATGCCCTGCATCTTCGGCATCGCGGAGGCCCAGCGTCTCCAAAATCCAAAACGGGAATCGGCTGCTCACCCGGATCCAGTCGGGCCAGCGGCTGCAGGATCATCCCGAGAGGCAAGCCGGTAGAGGACAGAAAGTCAGCTGTAGATGGAATATTATTTAGCGTAAGTCGAGCATACTTCGGCGACGAATTGCCTTGGTCGTGGGCCACAAAGGGAATGGCAGCCGGGGGAGGAAGATGCCGTTCCATAGTCGGATAGACGTGGTTGAAATAGTACTGTGCAGGCAGGTCGCGCGACCGAGGGATGCTTGGAATCTGTTCCGGGTCAATCTTGCCCTGAGTTGCAACTGAGCCAGCTCCAGAACTCGCTCCAGCTCCAAACCCTACGCCGGCGGGCTGAGCAACACCAGCACCTGGCGAAATAGGACGCGAAGAGTCGGTAAGTCCCGTATTCAGGAACTGCGATGTTGGCTGTACACCTCCCTGAGCCATTCCAGCAAACGGCTGTTGTGCCGGAGCAGTGGCAGAAGCTCCGCCAATATCATGGTGTGCATGTCGATGCTTCTTCTTGTGTGTCCGAGCCCCTCCTTCTCCTGAGATTCCCAATCCACCCATTTGATGTGTCAGCCCTCCCAAACCTGGTTCTGTGGGAGCTACCATCCCGGCCTGCGGGCCTGCATTGTAGCCGAACGGAGGAGGGGAGGCCAGTTGCGGGGGTTGCTGCGGTTGTTGCTGTAAAGGAGATGGCGAGCCGTAAGGGGGCCATTGATTCGGAGCTGCTGCCCCGTAGGGAGCTCCTGGTTGAGGAGGAACCGCTCCAGGGCCATAGCCGGCAGGAGGATGAGACGGAGGGGTAACTTGGTGGGCCATCCGATTGGGATCGGAGGGGTCTTCAGGAGGCGCAGGTCCCTGGGCGACAGAGTAATACGTTGATGGATCTGCCATGCTGCTTCATAACGCGGATACCGTGGGACTGAGAGGAGAGAAGGGACAATGACTGATCAATGCATCAATCCGTCGAGCACCAGCAGTAAATTCAGACGCGCAGAAAGCGTCTTCTATGAAGTTGGGATCACCGAGGATCTTGTTCGACATCATCAAGCAACTGACCACCTAACAATTAACCGGATTTACGTCGCTCCGAGACATCTCCCGAAATAGGCGGTTTGTATACATTTGGATATAGTGCAGCCAATACATAAAAAGTACGACTGATAATGTCGTCATTTATCCTAAAGGTCATCTATCTGAAAATCAATGGCCTCAATACATGATGATGATGAGTTACTCCTGGCCCGTATAGGGTATAAGCAGGTACTCACCGTCTTGGGAAATTCCTCTCCTTTAATTGTGCTAAGTACCAATGTTTCTAGGAACTGAAACGGGAATTCTCAAAATGGTCTACAGTCAGCTATGCCATCTCCATCTTGGGGATTTTGGGCTCGGTTCCAGCAACCTTTGGAGCTCCTCTGGCTGCAGGAGGACCAGCTACTGCGGTCTGGTGTTGGTTTCTGGGCTCATGCATGGCCATGTGCATAGGCAGTTCGGTAGCGGAGCTGGTCTCTGCGTATCCTACCGCAGGAGGAATGTACTTCGTTACAAAGCACGTTGTTCCCAATGACCAGGTGCCCATCTTTTCCTGGGTGCAGGGCTGGTGCAATCTCTTGGGGCAGACTGCGGGCGTTTCCAGCGTGGCTTACACAGTCAGCCAGATGCTGCTTGCGTGCGCCAGTATGAACTCTGAGTACTCCTACTCACCGTACAAATCACTGCTCCTAGTGTCTAGGCGCTTTAAGGCTAATGCGGAGGTAGGACTGCAATGCAAACCGTCGCTCTTTCCATTGTGATTCTGTGCGTGCTGGGTGTAATATGCTCTCTGACTACCAAGACTCTTCATCGGATCGTCTTCTGGTTTGCTCCGATCAATAGTATGTGACTCCTATTTTGCTGTCCTGGTCAGTTGACGTCCTAACTGGGCAGTCTCCGCGACGGTCTGTATCTGCTTGATGCTCTTATACCTCACGCCAGACAAGCAGTCCGCTCGTTGGGTCTTTACTCACTTTACGGATGGCTCTGGATGGGGCTCGAAGCTCTTTTCCTTTCTGCTTGGTTTCATATCAGTAGCGTGGACAATGACCGATTACGACGGAACCACCCAGTATGTCCTCGATCTGGTTTTCTAAGCTTATCTCAAGCTCACAAGAACTTAGCATGTCGGAGGAAACTCACGACGCAGCCTCGCTCGGGCCGCTAGCAATCCAATCTGCAGTCCTGGTATCAGGCATAATGGGATGGGTCCTGACTATCTCAATGTGTTTCTGCTTGACCGACCTTGATAGCATCCTTCGGACCCCAACAGGCCTTCCAGCGGCTCAAATCTTCCTAAACGCCGGAGGAAAGACAGGTGGCACAATCATGTGGGGATTTGCCATCCTAGTCCAGTTCTTCACTGGCTGCTCGGCCATGCTAGCAGATACACGGATGGCATACGCCTTTGCCCGTGACGAAGCCCTCCCGTTCTCCTCGTAATTCACCCGACTCTTTCTCCTTTCGTCGCAGAAAAGCATAACATGATAACACTAACAAGGACAATCGTCAGCTTCCTATCCGAAGTCAACAAATATACCCACACCCCCGTCAACGCCGTCTGGTTCGTCGTTCTCTTCAGCATCGGCCTCAACTGCATCGCCATCGGGTCAACCCAAACGGCCACTGCAATTTTCAGCATCACCGCCCCAGCACTGGATATCTCCTATGTTTCCGTCATCCTCGCTCATAGACTCTACAAGGATAAGGTCAAGTTCGTTGAGGGGCCGTTTACGCTTGGTAAATGGGGCGCAGCCATTAACTGGGTTTCGATCGTCTGGGTCCTCTTCATAAGCACGGTGCTTTTCTTCCCGCCTACTGTGCCGGTCACGGCGTCGAATATGTGAGTCTCGTCCCTGGCAGCGCGAGTAGCCGTCTGACTAGTCAACAGGAACTATGCGATCTGTGTGGGTGCTTTCATTGCTGCGTTTGCGCTCTTTTGGTGGTGGGCGTATGCTCACGGGTATGTTCCCCTATCAACGTCTCAAGGTTGCAGTTCCGCGTTAACGCTTCTGTTGTCTGTAGGAAATATACTGGTCCGCGGACGAACGAGTATATACAAGAGGTTCCGACGGAGGATTTAGACGAGGATTAAGGAGCACTGCGTTAGGTTCAGTGAAGTTGTGAGTTGATCTATCTACATACTTGGTCTGATTTAGGTTTGAATGGATTTTGTATGAGCCGTCTCTGAGCGAGGTTATGGCGCTCCGTTAGATGATTTGAGATTATGAGTAGCTGCAGTTATCCTACGTCGATGCCACCAGTTCACAACGCCGAGCCTGGTACAAGCTACGTACAAAAAAACATCATGGGACATGCCTTATATATCCTGGTATCTCTATGGTCAACTTCCCGCAACAACTGCCAGACCATCGTAGATCTTCCTCTTCACTGCTAGAAAGCTTGCCACGCCACGTCCCGTGGCTTGGTTCATGGTCGACGACTGCGCAGATGCCTCGATTTCAATCCTGCCAGTACCCGATTTGCGAACAGCGACCATCCCATCGATGAGGAGCGTTCCCTCGCCACGGAATTCTGCCTTATGTCCGGCGCTCTGCATGACTTTGCGTAGATCTGCCAGTCGGAAATCACCCACATGTAGGGGTCGAGTCATGGACCGGGTACCAGCCGCCATGTTCGCCGGTAAAACATCAAGCACAGGGAAAACGTCGGATTTGTCCACCGCTGGCTTTGTTTCGCCGAGGATGGATGTTGCTGCAGAACTGGCCTCGTCCTGCAACACCTTTTGTTTCTTGCTTGCCGACTCCTCGCTTTCCTCCTTGGGGTTGAGTTCTGGCCCTCTTAGTTGGGCTGTTAGTGTTACTACACCCAAGCTGCGAACGTGCTGCCATTTCAGGCGCCGGACAAGATTCGTGCTCAGCTTGACCATCCAAGCGCTGGTATCAACACTGGCATCGACCGTTTCACCGTTCGTTGGCGTGAAAATCAGGGCCGAGTCTGGCGACGAGACATCGACGCCAGCTTTTGCGGCGAGAAGTTTCTTGCACTCTGTTGCCAAGGCGGTAGTTTCCTCCTTCATTCCTCCAACCAAGATTAGTTTCCGCGGCTGGATGAGTGGAATCAGCATCTCTAGACTGCGCTTATCATGGAGCCCAGTGAAGTCCACAAAAGCGAGACGTGCGTTGATGGTGATCGTGGATTTCTCGAACACCGCTTTCGCGGGCCCTTCAAACGATTGTTCATCGGCTTCATCCTCCGATGATATCGCCGCATCACCGCCGTCCGCATCCTCGGTCGTGCTGAGATCGTCCGCGCCACCAGCCTCCCTCTTGTGAGCGTCCCCGGCGACCTGTTGCCGCTTGGCTCCACTATGGGAGGCTCGACGCCCGTGCGGACCTGCCTCGTCCCATCGTCGTTTTTGGCCCAATTTGGTCTGGGCTTCGGACCGACGCTGTTGCATGTCTGCCTCTTCACGCTCTTCGGCTCGTAAATATTCCTCGGGCCGAATGAATTCTCCATACTCATCTCCGCGCTTTCTTGGAGCTACATATGGGAACATTCGTTCGCGACCCTTCTTCCCACGGACGTCGTAGTCGTAGACGTTCTTCCGACGGAGAAGAATGTTCACGCCCAAATCTTCGTCGCTAAGACCCAGCTTGTTGCGGTTGGCATGAGCCAATGAGGTAGAGAAGTTCAGGACCCGTCCCTGCTGCTCCGTCTCCGAATCTTCCGACGTAGAGCTCGATCGGTCGTCAAGAACATCTGTCGGGTTCTCGAGGTTTTCTTGGCCTCTAGTCTGCGATGCATCCTGCAGTTGTCTCTTGGTGGCCAAATATTGCTGATAGATTAACTGCTCCCCGGGGTCAAGGGGTTTTCGTCGTACATCTGTCCAAGAGAGCTCCCTTCCTCCGCTATGGACCTGCTCAAGGAGGTCTCCGCCTGGGGCTTTCTCCAAAGCAACGCCATCCTTTCTCTCTTCATACCACTGCCAAATCATGCTTCCAAGGGTCTCCCTGTGATGCTTATTCTTACTATCTGATGGCCGTTCTTTGTGAAGGTTTTCGGTTAGTAGGAGCAGGTTGTTCGGTCCTTCGGCGATCAAGCGTAAGGATTCCTTTGCAAATCCCCAATCCAGAGATGTATCGGACGCAATAATCACCTTTGGTTTTTGATCCGTCAATATCTTCTCCAACCTTTTCCTGCGTTCAACTGTCCTGAGATGTTTGAAGGTGAAAGGCCCCAGTCCCTTAGAGCCCCCTTTGCCCTGGCCTTGGCCACCAGATCGCTGACCATCAGCATTCGACTGTGTCTGGCCCGTCACAGCATCCACACCTTCCGCTGCTTCGAATTCACGCACAATGTTCTCATCCATCCATTCAAGCATACTTCTCGCGAGCCGCATTGTAGTGTGCGCTTTTCTTCCAGCAAGGTACAACCCGGCATTCTTTAGGGCCATGTCACTTTCATTATTCCCGCCAGCCACATCGCGCCACGCATGCTCCAGCGCATATGCAAGCTCCAAGACTCGAGCACTAGTGTCAGTTGGGATCAGGACAGTACCGCCCTTCGCGAGACTGCTCCGGATCATATCCAGAAGCAAGTCGTCGCGTTTTTTTCGCCCACCAGGAAGCGCAAACTTGTCTCCTCCCCGGGTGCTGCAGACCAACGCCGTCGGCTTGCGCAGTTGTTCAATGACCTCTGCACCACTGGCGCCTGAACCTCCGAACCATGCAGCACCAGCCACAACGCTTTCTCGGGCCTGGTTCCAATCCACTGCGTAGACAATCGATTCCATACCATGCTGAATATGCCATATGGTTCCACCCACTGTATGTCCAGCATTGTACGCAGTGAGAGTCAGCCCATTCAGCGGCGGCGAGAAAGGAGACGAGAGCGGCTGGTGTGGTTGGGAATACTTTAACGGGTGAATGAGAGAAAAGTAACGGGCAATCTCCTCGGCGGTCGGAGGCTGAAGGAGGATTCGGCCAGCGCTGCTAGCAGGCGTGTTCCCTTCCCCATCTGTGACAGACGCCGCGGCGGATGCGGCTGAGGTTGACGCGCCCGGTTCTGAGATTGAAGCTTTTGGTAGGAACGTCGCTGCAAGGGGCGAGGAGGCGTACAGATCTTGAAGAAGTGTGCGACCGAGAGCGATGACGGGACTCGTAGCGTAGACAGGTATCTGGGTGAAAAGAGGAAACGTCCTGCAGCAGTGAACGAAAGCACCGAGGTGCGCCGGAGTCGCGTGAGTTAAAAGTATAAGCGACAGGGTAGGAATATGCCTGTTCGAAGTTGTGAGTGAAGATGATGGGTTCGGTCTAGCAAGCCGCTTACTTCTCCAATTCTAGTAAGTCCAGCGTATCAAAGGTATCGTCCCAACCGACGTCCACGAGGATTTTGATGCCACCATCGAGTTCCAAGATAGACTGTGAGGCTCTGGAGGAGGACTGCGCACCCAGCAGGGGAGTGAAAGTAAACATATTGGCGGTCCTTCCAGGCCCAACCAGGAAGTCTCCAGAGCAGTAGAGCTGGTCTTGCGATCCGACTACGGGAGAACTCTCAATTCAATGATCCGCCCATAGAGAGTAATGTATGTATAGAATATCAAATCATATCACTTATCATAGCCAGATAAAACACGGTTAGCACAGCAATGAGAGCTGTTAGGTGTGGTAATGAAGACAATAATATGCGATACGTTCCTCGATGGTCATTTCATGCTCGTTTGCCGTGTTTGCACTGCAACCCTTCTGAGAATGGTGCCTTAGGCATGCTCTCATGCTCTGGCCTGTGACCACTTGATTTTACATTTCTACTCTGTATCTACTCCATAGTCCGCGCCTGCATCGCCCTCGCTTGACATCAATCTTCCTTAAGAGCACACAATATATCTTGCTAGTTCTTCGTTTGTCACTTGGATCTACGTATTTTGTTGTCTTCGGCTGAGAATACCTGTATTTACTCAATGATTCTTCATAGTGCTCCCCATCCTTTCCTTTGCATGCCGCCAGTGGGGATGAGCATACTGGAAGAGACTTGAACAGATCGATGAAGAACGAAATGATGCTTGGTCATGACCTAAATCAAGAGAGGAAAAGCGAACAGAACACGTCAAATTAGGAAACACTCACCAAGGCAGATGGCACGGATGGTTCAATCCATCCTGCGGCCTTGCCATAAATCATACCCTGACCTAAGTTAAGTAGCAAAGTGGCCCGATTTTACTGAATTCCTGTAGACAGCATGTCATATTGTTGTGTGACCATCAATCTTGTGTCTGGTTGTCATCCACAGCTTGCAGGGGCGCACAACAAAATCGTCAACGAAGCCGATCCAAGGCCATACTTATTTTCGACAAGTACGTTTCGGGTATCTGCTTTGCTGCGCGGGAGCGGCTGTGCCAGCAGTCTTCGCTGTCCCTGCAGTCTTTGCTGTGCCAGCAGTGGTCGAGTTCGTGGTTGTACGGGCCCTTTTCGCCTTCCCAGTAGTACCACCACTGGTGGAGCCATCATTATTGTCGGAATCAGCATCAGCCCTGGAAGCCTGCTTTGGCAAACCGCTTGCAGCTCTCTTAGCTGTCCGACCTTGTTCCACTTGATTTCGCTCGTGAAATGGCCTGTGCTCGAGGGGATACTCGGGTACGAGCTTCAATTCATCGTTGCCGATGTAATTGGGGATCACGTCGCCCGGCCATGTCCTTATGCGCCGGAGAGTACGCCGAGGGAAGTATTTCTCATGATTCTTCTTCAGCTCCTCAAGGGCTTTGGTCACGAGCTCGTGTTCTTTTGATCTCAAATTCTCTGGCTCTGACTCTGGCTCTGTGTCTGGTTCCGACTCTGTGTCCGGTGGTGCCACTGGCTCCTGTTTTGGCTTTGTGTATACGATGCGACGAGCGCCGGCCTGACCCGGTGGGGGCCCTCTTTTGATCTTCGCGAATTCCCTGATGCCCTTCTTTACGGCCGTGTTACCTACATGACATTAGTAAATCATTCCAGTCTATACATAAATGTCATACGCCTCCGAGGCTTTTGCTTGAACGAATGGGTCATCTCTTACCTGGACCTTGTACTGCAGGTTTTGACCACGATGTCATGGGCAAACCATTAGGTGCACCTTCTATGACTTCCAGGTCAACACTAGACTCGACTGTCTGACGATTCGAATCCGCATCTGTTCACAAAGATTAACCATTAGCTCATTGGGCCTGATCATGCAAGATTTGGAAACCAGTGGAATGCCATATGCAAGGGGGGATGAGGAATGCAAGCAAGACTGGCTGTTTCTCCGATCTTATGCGTCCAATGGAAACACCAGATGCATAGCAGCTTATAATTGGAGAAACAAACCTTAAGTCTGCATTGACAGGTTGCTAAATACATCACTTGATGATCTTGAAGGCATAAAGGAAAAGACACAGAAACATGCTTATGACCAGTATGATGACAATGAACCAAATCCACTTGTACTCACCAATTTCAGGCTCTTCCCCGTCGTCGAGGGCTAGCGGTTTTGCAGCGCCTGCCTCAGCTCGTTCGCGATTTGCGCCGTACTGTTTGCGGTGAGTACCGATGCCAGGAAGTTGAATTTCTTCATCACCTACTCCTTGCTGCCCCGGGTTCAACCCTCTGCTGTACATGCCTTGCCGGATTGGGGCAGTCGGACGTGTGTAGTCCCTCTTGTAGGACCAACGCCAGGTCTCATAGTGAGCCGGAGCAGGAGGAGTAACTGGTTTCAGGTAGAAATTGGTGGCTGGGGGATTTGGAAGAGGCGGCAGAGGTTGAGCGACGCCTTTCACAAGCTCTTTAAGAGGCCCGTATCGCAAATGCGAGATGATTGCCTCCCTTCCCTCGGGATCCTCAACCCAGGCTCTTTGCCAATTATACGACCACTCGTACAGCTGTTCCTTCGTCAGACCACCCCAACCAGAGGGTGGGCCGGGCTCGAATTCCCACATCAGCTTGTGCGAAGGCAGCTGCTGGTTTCCCTGCTGTAGAGCAGGTACGAGCACCCACCGGGGGTACGCACCCTGTTCACCGAAAGAGACACGAGGCCCTACAGCAATTTGGTTAACTGGATATTGCTGCGCCTGCTGCGCCTGCTGCACCTGAGACACCTGCTGAGTCTGCTTCACCTGAGGTACCTGCTGTACCTGAGGAGCCTGCTGCACATGCGCAGGTTTAATATGGGCTGGAGCAGGCGGCGTCGGGAAGATCCGGCGCATCATGGCCGCCAGAAGCGCCTTGTTTTCCTTTAATGCCTCATCTTTTTTCACCTGGTCAAACATAGTCCTTCGAAGCGAAGAGCGAGCATCCTCAAGCAGCTTTGCAGAAGGCTTTAGGCCGCGGCGGTATAATTCCCAAGGCTCTTCTGACTGCGGTCCCCCTGGAGCTCGTTCGGTCTCTTCTCCAGGCATGCCAGCTTCTTCCACATGTTCGGCTTCCGGCTTCTCGGAGTCGGAGCCTTTTCGTTCTCGGCCTTGTTGCCGTGTCGGTGATGCCAGCATCTTGGCGTATGAGTGGTATCCTCTGCGATCAGAGACGACTAGATCTAAGATCTAAAAATGTTAATCTCGGCTCAATGGAAAGATATTCCCGGATTGCACATACCTATAGCGTAGTATCCCTTGGTATTAGAACCACAATTTCGACAATATACTGAAGAATCAGGAAGCCGTGGGGCCAGTACCTTGTCTTATGGATCAGACAACTACGCTCCTGAGAATCAGTGTCCACTATCAAGCGGGTAAAAAGAAAAAAAGGTTCGTAGACCATTCAATGCCAAACGTACCTATTTTAATATGTTTGGCAACGTCCTTTGTTCTGTATACACCCTAGAGCCAACACCAAATCCGCTTTGCGGAGGAGACAAAGAAAGCGTCCCCGTTCCCACTGAAAGTCCAAAGGCATCAGCATAAACACTTGGGAAAGCAGACTCCTTTAATAAGGGATGAAACGAACCAACAGACCAAAGATTGCAAGTTCCAAGCACTCAGCAAACTATACAGAGTAAGAAAACATCATAGCCGAGCCATACAACCTCAAAGACCAAGAGATAATGATATCCAGAGCTAGCTAACTAAAATAGGTGCATCGACGTTAGATGGAGCAGAAGACAAGGAAGGAATCAATGAGCAGTCGCCCTATCCTACAAGGTAGGGTAGGAAAGATAATTCCCGCATCCTTAGACTTCCATCACGTCAGTTGCCACTCTCTCCTCCCATGCAGTGGAGGGGAAAGGAAAGCTAAAGAATGGAGAAATCCTCCAGGTTGTTCTTTTCCCCTTCCATGCGCTTGAACTCGTGCCCTGGGTCTTGGAATGGGCACCGGCGCTGCTCAAAGAGCACAAGGAAGAACAAAGAAACTGTATGCGCATTCCTCGGAAGATTCCGGTCAAAACATCCAGCCTGACGGGAACAGACGCAGGGAAGGGAGATGATGACGGACTATCAACATAGTAAACTTTTCTGCGTATGGAAGTTCAATGGCCAGGAAGCAGGAGCTGCAGGTTGGTGGAATCACCAGTGAGAAGACTTTTCTGCTCGTGTCGTGACTCGCATGCCCTCTTTTCTTAGCTAGCATATTCAGGAGTCGACTCTCTTCATCCCACGGCTTCTAATTTTTAAGTGGTTTACTTTCTTTTACTCTTGTATAGACACTGAAGGTAGAAGTAGCAGTACGTTCTGTATAGCCCTACTTCTACCTCTCCAGAAACATATGTTTATATCCTGGACTTTAGAATAGATTACCAACGAAAAAAAAGGAGGAGGAGGAAAGAAAGAAAAGATAATGAAAATGAAATTACTCTTCTTATTTGGTCATCTTGTGAAACATTAGAGGTCTTGATAATGTGAGGGACTCATACCTGGAACAGCAAGATGGATTTATAGGCCATGTCCAAGTATGATATCAAGAGATGATGACAGTACATCATGAAGTATTGAGCTGATTGATCAGCTACCTTTCACAAACTATACTCACAAGCACTTATTCACTTATCAGACTGATTGTAAGACAGGGCTTCCCGAGGAATGTGCCTATCTATTGTGCCCACTCCCTTCCTGCGTGAGAGCTCTTCCCGGTCCTCTCGATATTGCCCACAGTCGATCTACTTTTCATATTCTGATTTATCCTATCGCGCTATGGGTCCTAGTTATTCTTCAAGCATAGTCACGCCAGTTTCAACACTGACTCCTAATTCCTGGTTCTATGAATTATGCCCGGGGTCTACAACTCTCCCGCAAGGATCGGGAATATCGCCATCTCCTGTCCTTGTAAGAGGTTCATCGGAATGTCTATGGATGCACAACTCAAGCTTCATACTCCTTGTGATGATTGTTGCCATCCACTCCCAACAAAAAGACGTAAGTTTGGTAGAGGTCAATTGACCAATTCAACCCAACAAGGAAGCAGCCAGCCGAAAATATGTTAAATTCTGTTCTCGATTATCTCATGGCATAACCGGTGATAATTCTAATGAACAGCTTCCATTCTCGATCAGTCTTTCAGCCCTTGATTAGGCAGTCTCAAAAGTCGCTGACCTCATTGATGAGCAGAAAATCGTGCATATTCGGGCGCCCCCTGCGAGTGGAAAAACAACACTGAATCAACTACTGCAACAATATTATAAGGTTAAGTGGATGAAACCAACATGGGACAAGCTTGATGAATACCCTTCATCAGAAGAGAACACTTTCCATTACGCCTGGGGCAACCTTGACAGTTTGTTATGGACATATTTTAATCCAAACAAAAAAAGGATCATCTGGCTCCAGGAACTACATTCATTATCGACAAGGCCCAAGAATCCTATTCGGATGACCTTTTCTGGAATTCAATAATCAAGGAACGGTTGGATCGCAGAGGCACAAGCCTAGGACACGAGTGGGGTCACAGAAGCAACGTCCACACTGACAGATTAACACATAAGATAACAAGAGTGATCTATCCGGGTCCTGGAGCCTTGGAATGCGGATTCCCGGTTGTATTGAGGTCCGAACCGGCGCATGCGTCATGTCTGATCATTAATCAGTGACAATGAGCATCAGTACCATTGAGCTGGAAACGGACTCAGAACAGAGAACAGTGATGTCGTGGCTTTGGAGTAAGTAGTCTCTTGCCACGGTTCATTGCGAGGGGGTTTTCAGGTATGCTCTATTCCCGAGGGGCTGGCACAGAGTGAGGATGGATACGTGAGCAGTAAGGAAGTCACCATATCAGTACCGTCCGTCCCACTTGTCAATGTCTTCTGGAGAGACGTACGCGTCTTGTACTACATGCCCCATATCTCAATTTCCCTTGGAGAGCAACTATGATCTACCGACAACGCTATGCAGGAGAGGGCAAATGGATCAAGTGCTCTTTGGACCGGGAAGCTATCTGGCAGGGTGAGAGAGGGCAAATTGAAGGGAAAGATACTATAGGGTGGGACACTTAACCTGCTACGCCAGAAGCAAATCATGAAAGCCTGAGGCATTTCCAACATGACCTACGTCAGGTCAATCGTCTGATTCCTTATCAAGACATAGGAGTTAGCCCATTAAGAAATCTAAGCAGTCTGCGTTATTACTAAGTATAAAGGCTATGTACGACTCGGTGAAGAAAGGAAACTCCTATGTTCAGTTGGACTCGAAAATACATTATCATAGTGTTTACACCTAACAGTGGCCCCCTGATCAGGTAGATTTCAGTATAAAAGGGATAGACACCTTTTTCCAGCCACTACCTGCAACAAGCCAGCTTCTGATCAAGTCAGGTCTATTGCCAGTATCTTGGCTCATCGAAAACATGGTAACGGTGACCACGGACACCCTGGCCACGGAACATCGCGGGGAATCGACGGCCCTCAGCGATCATTTCCTCGGGAATGCGTACTTCGTTCTCCGGCTCGGGCTCTCCGATGACGAATTTGCCAACCTAATTGAGCAGATCAGCATATACATAGACTGATGGACTATTATCATAGATACTCACCTGAATTTCAGTATCAGTAATACTATCCCGGCTGATTCGCGCGTAGCCTGTCCGCTTCAATCTCTTGTAGAGAATGTATTCGCACCACCGGTCCCAGTCGGTAGGGTCTATGTCCTTCATGCCACTGAGCTCGCTGACATACGTGTTGTAGTTGCCTTCAAGGGGTTTGGTGACCAGATAGCTCAGCAAAACCATCGGACGAGGCGATTCGCCCATGAGTTTTGCCAGATACTGGGACTGTAGGCGCCGGTCTTCGGGGTCTTCCTCCTGTCCAGAATGGAAGACAACGACGTCCACCAGCTCACCATACATATCCAGAGTTGCGTGAATAGCGGGTGCAAGTTCGCCGACGGGCGAGGGAAGAAGATGGTGGGTTGAGTTGACGATGGGGAACTTTGAGAGTAGAGCAGCGCCCCATGTATGCTTGTTGGGACCAGGTCCAAAATCTGCATACATGCCCAATTCTTCAGCCAAAACTTGACTAATGTCACGATTACCCATGATAATGCGCTGGGTGTCAGATTCCAGCAGACCGATCACGTCGATCTCAAGCTCCTTGATGACATCGCGCATACGTCGCTCCGAAGACCACATATCGTTGTCGAGCCCGAAGTGAACGGTCCAGATACCAAGTGTGGCAACCTTGTCCTCCTTATGATACGGTGTGTAGTCATTGGTTGGGAATCGCAGATATGCGATGGCAACAGAAAGAAGCTGCAGCACGGCGAGGACATAAACATAGTACGATCGTTGCCTCCTGCCGTTCGGGCTGATTGTCTTGGCCTTCGGGCTAGAAGAGTTTGTGATTGCGGCAGAAAAGACTCCAGCACCAATGGATATCATAGTAGAGGCCATGAGCCAGTCTGTGTGCTCTCTAACAAGCGGACCGCCGGGAACAAATGCATAAGCAACAACCCATACGTGGAAGAGGATCAAGAAGACGTAGACAAGGCCTCCGAGACCGAACGTTGTGGCGGGAGAATGGCGAGCAGCCGAAGAGACCAGGACGGGGGCAACGGCCATGACATAAAACGCAAGGACCAGGCCGCCATAGAATCCAGTCCAGTGGCTGTAACATGTAAGTAGCGCAGCGCCGAGGGAACCGATACCAAAAGCAGTCCAGCTTCCAGCGATGCGTGGGCAGAAGAGACCATATACAAGACCGGCCCCCATCGCGAAGATTGTAAGCACACCATGAGGCACAGCGATCGGTCCTCTCACCGGATATCCCTCCCAGACCCATGAAATCATGGTGCTGGAATCAGACAGAAGAGAGTGCATGGCGAACAGAAGACCACCCATACCGAATGCGGCTAACAGAGAAGGGCCCTTCTTGCCAGTAGACGGGAAATAGTCTCCTCCACTCGGTACAGGCTTCCTGTGAGATCGGAGAACAGCCAAAATACCAAGAAGTAGACCCATTTTGTTCCATCCACCGTTCTCCGCATGCATAGTGGGCCAGACAGGATTGTTGGTGCTGCATGCAAATTTGGCGACGCTAGACATGATCAAACCAATGCCCCAGGCAAGGATCCGAGACTCCAAGCGGGAGCTCTGGGTCTTCTCCGCGTGGAAAATACCGGACCATGTAAGAGCATTGCAGGCAACACTGAAAGTAGTGACGAAGAGTCTGTTGGTAGGATTCTGTACCTTGTAGGCGAGCAGTCCAGAAAGTGACAGAAAGTGGAAAAGTCGTGGGTACTTGGCCACCGCAGTCTTCAGAGTTGGGATTGCTAGAAGGAGAGGTGACATGTAGGCGATAATAGCGGCCTCATACCCAGAGATACCCATGTGCCAAAGAGGAAAATCTAACGGTTATTAGACATAGACTTTAGAGAACAAAACCTGAAACTTACACCAAACAAGAAGTCCGAGAGCAGTTGCCATGGACCAGAAGACATACTGTGGTCAGTCAGTAATTGTGCATGATGCAATGAAAAAATCAAGGATAGGTATTACCCCGTTGTAGACGTCTGCTGCGGCGTCCAGGACTTCAGACCAGAAGAAACCCTCGCCGAAGGTGTTTCCAACAGGCTTGCCCTTCCTAACTACGCGTCAACAGTGAATCCAAAGTGACTTGGTGAGCGGGAAATACACACTCTTTTTCAAGAACAGAGTCCACAGTGGTCTTCAACTGCCTAATGTCTCGAAGCTTAGGACATGTTTTCAAATCCAAACACCCAATATTCGGCCACTCTACATTTTCCCATTTTGCTTGGTTCACTTCGGGAGCCACGGTACATACCCTCTGCTAACCCCTTTCACGTCCCTCACCACGATCTCGAATGCATCAAAGTCCAATGCCGTGACCGCATCGAATCCCACGTCGAACAAGATAAGAGACCACTCGAAGAAGGCATATTTCGTATAGGCTTCGGAGAGAGTTGTTAGAGAACGGTATGCCAAATAAAGAAAAAGAGTAAACTCACCACCAGCGACCTTGTGCACCTTGTGTTGGATGAAGTAGTAGATCAGTGGTACTAGGGTGCCAAAGAACAGGCCTGCCATGATCTTTCTGTACTTCACGGCGCGGCGGTTGTTGGGACTGAGTGCCAGGCAACCAAGGGTCCAAGGCAATGTCGCGACGAGGTAAGAGATCATGAAGATATCATGCCAGTCATGGTCATCGGTCGACGTGACATATGTCCAACCACCACACATAAAAGTCCGGAACAGCCCAACACCAGCAACGATCTTGGGAAGAGTCGAGTTGGGCCGTGCAGTAAGAAGATACCAAAGGAAAACGAGAGCGAATCGAGGACCTGAGGTAATGGCGATGAAGACTTGAAAGAATGACCGTTCCGGATACCGATCACCAATTGTAGCTGACACAGAAGGGAACCATTCATCCGGGTATCCATAGTGTTCGTTCTGCACGATCTTGTGGAAATGTAGGGACATTCCCACTACAAGAGCGCTCAGGAACGCCGTATAGGCGACCGCTGTATGTGTCCATGACACCCATTTACCATTGATCTGACATTGCTTAGTAAATCGCCTGGAATTATTTGGGTTCGTATCAGCTTACCGCCACAACGGCATCCCCATCTTTGAATTTGGGAACCATAGTAGCGCAAGAAATGCAGGGCCCACACTCCGCACGTTCGAAAAGTCAAAAAAGCTACGACAGATGAGAAAAGAATATAAAAGAGCGTCACGAATATAAACGATCCAAAGAAAGAAAGAAAATAGAAAAAGAAAAACTGTCAGCAGTCAGCGAGACCCCCTGAGATGTGAAATGGCCAGGTTGGAGCTCGGTAACCTGCGGAGGAGCGCGTAGACAACATGCAACAAAAGGCATGAGTCCCAGAATGGAAGGCGGTCAGAGCCCACAAGTAGATCGGAGATATCAGATTGGGATGCCGACAACTTTTTTTGGCCTGCATTGGAGGACTTCGCGAAATATATTGAAGGTCTTCTCCAGCAATAACAACCATCATGTCAGCTGCAACAGATAAAGCACGCTTTTACCTGGAGCAGTCGGTACCAGAACTCAAGGAGTTTGAGAAGAAAAAAATTTTTAGCAAGGTGCGAGTCCTCAACCCGCCATTTCACAAAACATGGCCACTCATAATGCTCGAAATTATTAGGATGAGATTCTATCCATTGTCAAGAGACGTTCGGATTTCGAGCACAAACTGAATGCTCGCGGCGCTCAGCCATCCGACTTTGTGCGATACGCAGAATATGAGATGAATCTTGATGCTCTGCGACGCAAAAGAGTGAAGCGACTAGGTATTCGGTCTGGAGGCCACTCGGGCCAAAGACGGATCTTCTTCATTCTCGATCGAGCTACTCGGAAGTTCCATGGCGATCTCGGCCTATGGATTCAGTATATTGAGTATGCCCGTCAGCAGAAGGCGTACAAGAAGCTTACGACAATATTTACGGATGCTTTACGACTTCACCCTACCAGCGTGGACCTATGGATCTATGCAGCACAATACAATCTGGATGATCATGCAGATATGACAATGGCGCGAACCTATATGCAGAGAGGTCTGAGATTTTGCAAGAGCTCAAGGAAACTGTGGCTGCACTATGCGAAACTCGAGTTGATCTACATCGCCAAGCTTGTCGCTCGACAGCGGATATTGGGCTTGGACCAGAAGATTGAAACGACTAACCCGGCTGAAGGGTCTGGATTCGATGACCCTAATGCCGATATGATCGCTTTACCTAAAATTACCGGGGAAGATATCAACCCTAGCGCCGGAGATGAAGACGGAGTTGATCATGTTGCTCTGGAAAAATTGAACTCGACGCCTGCTTTGAGCGGCGCGGTCCCGCTGGCCGTCTTTGATACAGCGATGAAGAACTTCAACAACGATGACCGCTTCGGCCACGAATTCTACGACATGGTCTCCGAATTCGAAGACCTACCGTGCCTGCGCAAGATCTTGGGACATGTAGTTGAGGTGATGTCGCAGCACAAACCAAACAGCTACCATACGCATATCTGCAACATCAAATACCCAACTGCTGGGATCCGACCGACATCTGCCGAGTTTCCTCGGGCACTGCGTGGATCTCTTGCGCATTTGAAGGAGCACCGGCAAGATCCAAATGTCGCTAAGGAGGTGGTCAGCTGGCTGCAACCATTCCAGAAGATAGAGGACTTGGACCCTGCTTTGCAAAAGGTCATCGCTGCCACCATTCACAATGCCGAGCGGGTCCTTCAGCAGGAGTAGACGTTGCATCTTCGGTTCTTTATTGCAGGCGTTCCTCAGGGTTGTTTAGGGTCCATAAGCAAAGAAAGACGAAGCTTGTCCTCTCTTTCATGGTGTTTAAAAGTTAGCTTCCTATCACTCATCATACTTATTACCCCGTCTGTTGCTCTTCTTGCTGCTGTGCAGTTTCTTTGCCTTGATTCTGGCCTCGTTTTCAGCCTTTTTCCTGTTGCAATTGTGAGAACTGTTCAATATCCTGTAGATAATGCATATCAAGGAAGGTGTCCTACAATTTCTGCACTTTTTCCCGCTGCTCTTCAGATGTTTCTCCGGGAATCACATCTTCTGCAGTCGTTTTCAACAAACGGTGGAGCTTTTCATAGCAGGACTCCACGTTAGCGGCCTGTTTCCGTGACTCCTCAGACTGGATAACCAGCATCTGTGTTCTGTCGGCGTAGTAACGGGATGACCGGAGATGAGGATGGAGGATCCGCGGCACCAGAGGCAGGAGAGACTGGAGGGGTACTTTCAATGTGGCTTTTGAGTTTACCCTATTGGGGAAATGCGATGAGATGTTAGTCTACTACTGAGGTGTACGTTCCGAGTGCTCTGACATGGTCTTAGCCAGTCAAATCAGGCTTGATCATTCAATGATCTTAGTGCAGGATAAAACTACAGGGCAGAGGAACGGACTTGTTGACATTTTGACCGCCAGGACCCCCGGACCGGCTAAAGGAAATCTCGCAGATGTCACGAGGGATAGTGACTGTCTTTGAATTGAACTTGTTAAGCCACTCCCGGGCTGCGGTGAGGTCCTTTTCGTCTGGCTCGGCGGTGGTATGGTTGGTATCGCGTGCGTTGTTGGCGGCTGCTCGTCTAGAAGCAAAGGTTCTTGTTATGGTGGGACCGGCGGGGGCTTTGCTGAAAAATTGGAGGAGTCGGGCTCTCATATCTCGTGACAGTTTGAAATTTTTTCCCCCCCTCTTTTTTTCTTTGACCGAGGGTTCTAGTCTTTGACCGATTGGTAAGGTAGGCACGGTGTGCAGTGTAATTCAGTAGTTGCACTTGTGTAGTAGTAGATTAAGGTAAAGCAAAGTAGACTAGAAAGACATCGAATAGAAGGCGGAGAGTGAAACCATTGGCAGCTCTTGAAATCAAATGACCTCTGGAGACAAATCGATCCTCGGCCAGGGGTATGAAAGTCGCCTGTAGAGGACTCACCTAATCCCGAGGAATCTTTAAAAATAGACTATTGTCGGGATAGGTTGAACGGAGTCCACGACGAGAAAAAAGCACGCACAAGTCTGTGTGTTTCTTAACCACTACCACGGCTTTGGTCTAGAAACTCCGGTAAGAATGTCACATTTGGTACTTTGAAGCCATCGAAACAATGTTTCCCTTCCTAACCATCCAGGAAGGGAGAACCCAGGAGAGGAGCGGGAATACTCCGTGATGGATGGTTCTGGACCTTTGGACAGTACGGAATGACAGGTTTTAGTTACAAGGGTAGGACATGGCACTAGGTAGTTGGGCTAGATGGGGGACCTTAAGAACCTTATGGATAGCTCCCTGTTTCAGCAATAATGCTTCCAATACGGAGTAGATCCAGATGGTTCTTGGTTTAACACTAGAATTAAGGACCCCTCCAGTCAGAGCTTAGCAAGAGAGTCTGAGCATCCCACATTGGCTCTCAGCAATCATGCACACTCGGTAGGTGATGGACTAGGCTACGAACTATCAAGATTCACAGAAGGTAGTTCCTGCTATTCCTCTTTGATGATGGGGACCAGGGTAATATATTGGTAGAAACTCCAAACCACGAGACTTTTCCTTCATAATTTTTGTACTCGCTTTTCTTACCGAGAATTTCCTCTCCTTACTGCGTAGTACTGTTGTCTCCAGGTGTTGGAGTAGACGGCTCGTTGAAGTCCGACCAACTGTGCTGCTGGTGATCAAGTCATCCATTTCAAAAAATCCCTGTTATCACCTCATTTGCTTCCGTCATCCCCAACTTCTCCGTCAAGCGGAATCAACCCACAACTCATCTCCATCCTTAATTCATTTCCTCCTCAATATCACACACACATTTTCTCTCTCTCCACAATCTCTTCATCTGCTGCAAGAAAGGCCTCCATGTGTGCTCTCTCCAACTGAGTTTGGACCCTCTTGTTCTTCTCCTCTTCACGCTTCCGCCTTACCGCCCTGGGATCAGAAGAGAAAAAAAAAGAGAGAAAAAAACAGAAAGAAGGGCCCAGTGCTTTTTGCGACGATAGCCCCACTCGAGCTAATTTGGCTGCGAAATCTTCCCCCTCTCATCACTTTTTGGCCCCGTCGCAGTCTCTTGCGGTATTTGTAGATGAAAGTGATCCACCCTGCCTGCTGTCTACATGACGCCGGGTTCTCCAGATGAAGCTCTTCACTTTCGAGGCAAAACTCTGACTCCAGAGAGCCCTCGTCCGCTACACGTCGCGGAACCGACCAAGATCCCTGTGCTGCAGAACCAAATGGACCCGGTGTTCAATGATACGTCGACTTATTTTGACACGCCCTTGTCAGACCTTGAAAATGGTTCCCAGATGCACCATCAAAATGGACACTATGCAGAATCGGAGAACGTGACGAGGTATCAGGCGCTGGATCATCATCACTATCAAGAATACCATCAACCACCACCGTCGTCGACACAAACACAAGGTAGCTTTCACACTGGTTCTTTGCAGGCGGATGATCAATCAGTGGACAAGAAAAATGAGACTTCACTTTCTGCGGGGACAGCAACTGCTAAGCCTTCCCTTCCATCAAATCAATCCGCAGTAGCAGACGAGGATTCCTCTACTGCGCCGGCCATAGCAGCAAACTCATCTCTAACTGTTCTTCCTTCGTCAGATCCTGCTGCCCCTCTAGCTCACCCTAACCCCGATGTCCCTCCCTCTGCCTCCTCTCAGGCTGCCCAGATCCTGCCCGTCGCGAACGAGGTAAATCACGCCGTGGCCAGCTGGGCTGCGCAGTCGGCACCGCATGATCGCTTAGATTACCAAGCCAAACCCGAAGATAATACTGGTGAGGGTGGTGTGGACTTCCAAAACCTCCTCGATAATCTTCCTCCTCCCTCTACCGCCGCTCCGTCTCCTCCCCTACCCTCAGAGACTGCCCCTTCGTCTGCGGACGACGTCTCTGAAGCTCCTCAAGGCCTCCCCCCTCGTCCCCCGCCCCAGGAGAAGCCCTCTATCCATCCTAATTACCATCCCACCGATGATATCCGCTCGTATCATCAACTCCACCCTCACCCTGCCAGCACTTCCACTACCTACCCTTCCCAGCAAAGTAATTATCAGTCCAACCTAGGACTTCCTTCCTTGGCCGCTTCCGGCGCTCCTGGAACCGCCTCGGGTGCCAGCTCGTTGCCTCCACCACCTGGTCCCAGCTTCCAGCAACCGGCCCCCTCAACCGCCGAATCGTCTCAGGAGCCCCCCGCAACGGCAGCTTCTCCGAATGGTCGCATCGAGAAGCCGGTCGGCCGTGTCGTCAAACCCGGAGACGAAGATGTTCCGTGGGGCCCAGACGTACAGAAGAAATATGACCAATTTCTACATGATGAGAGAGTGTACGTAACTGAGGGACTTTGGGATCGCTTCCCAGCGGGGTCCCGGTTGTTCGTGGGTTAGTATTCTGCCACTTCTATTGGAGCCTTTGGTGTTTGATCTTATCTAATCCTTGCTGGCAATCCAGGTAATCTACCGACGGAGAGGGTCACAAAACGGGATTTGTTTCATATCTTTCACCAATACGGCAAACTGGCCCAGATATCGATTAAGCAAGCCTACGGTTTTATCCAATTCGTCGACGCCTCCGCCTGCAAGCATGCGCTCGATTGTGAGCAAGGAGCTGTGGTAAGGGGTAGGAAAATTCGTAAGTTGGCACTGCGGTCCCTGCGAATATTCGGGCCTGGGTTGACTCTGCCTTACGCAGACCTTGAGATTTCAAAACCACAGAGGAATACTCGGGCAGGACCACCGCCACCTGAACCATCTCGTGGTGCTCCACCCCGGCGGTCCAGGTCCCCGGAATACAGCAGAGGCGGACCTCCCAGCAGCCGTAATACGAGGGCTTCGGGAGATCGCTATGATCGACCTTACGAGTCAGGTAGAGTCCCATTTAGTGACTTTAGAGATGAGCCGAACCACCGCAGACGCGACGATTATCGACCCCCTCCACGATCGCCATCTCCACGTCCGTTCCGAGGAAGAGATGGGTACAGATCTCGGGATAGAACTCCTGAACGGTACGATCGTCGTGAGAGACGCCGTTCTCGGTCACCATATGGAAGAGACAGACGGTATCGGACTCCTAGCCCCAGGGGCCGCAGCGCATACGACAGTGATTCGGACTTGCCAGTGCCCAGGAGAGCCCCGCGAGACGTCCCGGAAGTGCAGATTTTGGTTCTTGAAGAAGTTGACCGGTAGGTTATATCGTGTAGCTGAAACCTTCCTCGATGGTGCAATTCTGATGTTTCTTTTCAGTAACTTCATCTTCCATGTGGAGAATGCCTTCCGCAATCGAGGCCTTCGGGTGGATGTCCTGGTGTTGGGTCCTCGCATACCACTGAACGCGGCAGTTCAGCGGCAGATCAAAGAAGGGGTTCTCGCTGTTGTGAGACTGTCTCGTCCGAACCAATTCTCGAGGAAGATTCCTTTGCAGGTCTTTGACCGCAGTGGTGGGCCAGACAATGTTCGCTTCAATGGTCAGTAGCCTTGTTTCCTTGTTTCCAGTCATCTCTGTGCACGCAACTTCTTATGCTTATGGATTTTGTACAGAATATCCAGAAGTCGAGCCCAACATCGCCGCCGAGATCATATTTCATGCCCAAGCCATGCAGCGCGGTGCTACTTCACTTCCTTTCCAACCCAATCCAGCATTTGCAATGCCGTCACTTCCCACCGCGCCCATTCCTCAAGCACCATTGCCGGCGGTTCCTGCGTCTTCCAATGTCGCTAATGTGATTTCGTCTCTTGATGGGCCTACCCTTCAGTCTCTCTTGAGTGCACTGCAGCAGCGACAGCAACAACCCGTTCCCGCTGCACAGCCCTTTACAGCTGGCAACATGCCTCATACCACTGCAGATCTCGCAAGCCTTTTGAGCGGAGCAACGCGGCCACCTATTCCTACGAACCCTCAACAACACCTGCCTCCGCAGTACTCGGTACCAGTCACCAATGCTCCGGTAGTTCCGGATCCTAATTTGATCTCTTTGCTTACCAAGGGCCTGGGTGGACAACAGCAACCACAGCAGCAGAACCTGGCGACTGTGAATCCTCACGTTCAAAACATTATGAATCAGTTAAGCAAGTGGAAACAATGATCCACCATAATTCCTTTAGATGTGCATCTCCACCTTTCTATCTTTTCTCTTCGTTTGCTTGTGTTCTGAAATTTCGGAATACCTGGAGCTTGGCGTTTCGTTTACGAATATCCGTTGAATTGATTAGTCATGGGATGAACTGGCCTTGTCCACGGTTTTTATGGCTGGTTGTTGGCTTTGATGCTACTTTTCTGTTTTCTTTTTTTAAGACATTGCGACAGGAGTGCAGGGTTATTCTTTCGAGGCATTCAAAGGTTAGATATGGCAGGAAATGACTTCTGCGTCTGGGTTGTCACGACATCTTTATGGATTACCTCTTACTCTAATCTCACTGCATTGAGCGAACCCACCGCTCGAGTAGGCAATGGGACGATATTGACCTTCGGCTGCTGCGCATAACTGGGTAGAAACAGATATTGTACAAGATCTCATTCAACAGTCGTTATGAGAGGCGATATAATGTGATATAGTACACTCATAATAAGTAGTCTCTTTTTCTTCTTCTCTTTTCCTTTTTTCATCTCAGCGATAGCACACGCCTCACCTCGGCGTCCACCCTTGTGCCTTGAGATCCGCAACCTTGGCCGCATCTTCCTTCTTGATGCGCTCGATTGTCTTGTCTCGGTTATACTCCATTACCCGCTTCTCTTTGAAGTATTTGACCTATGAAGAACAAGGATTAGAAAGCTATCTCCCGCTGTTCAAGCCTGGGAGGAGATACATACCCAAGCTTTCGCACACGACCCCTCAAACTGCGCCAGTTCCTTCCCGCATTGACGCCGCGCCTTATTATCTTCTTTGATCGAGTCGATGATGTTGCTTTTGTCCAGACAGGAGAAGAACAGATCCCGGCCTTCCCAGCACTTTTCGCGAGAGCTCCGGTCGGGGGCTATGCGGCCGCCGTCGGAGGCTTTGGTGGAGTCGTCGGAGGACCAAGGGAGCCAGCCCATTTTGATCAAGGTATAATAGATGAGATTTGAATGGGAATATGGATACAGCGGAAGAATAGTGAGAAGTAGAATCGTCGCGAATGTGATCTGAAGGTAGGAAATGGATGTCTTCAATTCCACTGGGGATTCCGCACTGGTGGCTCCGCGTGGCTTGTTGGTTGTGGCGCTAACATTTGCTGGGACAGCTTCAAGTTGTCTTCTGACTCTCATCATCATTTGACTCGACTTTGGGAATCCAACAGCCCAAGTCACAAGAATAATGCTTGCTACTGCCTATGAAATACATAGGTGAACCTGCATCTACTGGAATACTTCGCTTGCACTTCCAAAAGTCTGTTTCCAGACTGTTCAGCCCGCTCGCTTGTTCTCAAAGAATATTTGGATCACCACCAGGGTCGACACATTATCGATAGTTCATGCCCCCGCGCCGACGGGCTCCTGCGGGGTCCCGAACAGATCTTCCGCCACTGAAGATTGTTCGAAAGATCATTCTCCTGCAAACTGCCTACTATGTCTCCGCTACAGCCTTGATCCTGTTCACGACTTTGGTTTACGGGACGGGGTTCTCGCTCGATTTCGTTTTCAGCTGGGATGCCTTAAGGGGGGACACAACAATAGGGTGGATGCTGGGGCTAGTATGGATGTTAAACAGTTTACTCGGGTATTGTATACGCCTTTCGCTCCTACAAATGCTTGGTTCGCTGACCAAATATGATTGACAGCGTGATCTTCCTACTGCTCCTCGTGTCCCGCTCAAAGCTCATCCCCGACTTCGCTATAACAATTCACTTCCTCCATCTCATCGCGACATCGTTCTACACCCGCTCAATACCCCGCAACTTGCTTTGGTGGTGTCTCCAATGTGCCAGCGCAGCTCTGATGACCTTTCTGGGTATCTGGGCCTGCCAGTGGCGTGAACTCAGACCTATCACGTTTGGAATAGCAGGCGGTAGAGGCACGGCACAATCGTCTTCTAGTGCATCCCAACCACAGACTGACGATGTTGAAAACGAACCGTTCTTGCCATCACGCGGACGCGGCCGAGGGCGACATCTGGGTGAGGGGAGTGGCGAGTACGAACTGACGGAGATGAAAGGTGAGCAGGCTGTATAATGCTCTTGTGGACTTGGACGACACTTTCGCCCCAAACGCTTCGTTTTATCCTTCATTTTTGGTGATCCGGATACGGCACTACGTTGCATCGTTACCACTATTATTGTGTATACCCTAGCTGGTTGGATTTGTATAGATGGCGTTGAAGTGGACGGTGCATTCCCATGCAATTCTTGCGGAAGAGGATACATTGCAGGAGACTGTAGCACCATCATGATATGTGCAGGCACATTTTGATTACGTTCTAATAAGATTGACTCTCTGGCCGTTCTTAGCGGGGATTTGGACTTGACCGGAGGCCAGGCAGTAGTGCAATGAACAGCATTACCAATCAGTTGTGTCTCGATTTCTCCACGAATCTTTCGGTTGGATAATAGTCGGCTGGAGATACGTACAGCTTCTTTGCGACAAATCATGAAGCTCTGCGCCTTCTACACGACAAGCAATTAGGCAACCTAAGTCAAGCGGGGTTTTCGGAGTTGAGCCGCGAAGTCCGGTTCAAGTTATGATTCGCTTTGTATAGATAAAGGATTGGCGATATATTGGTAGAGTTGTCTCAGCAAGATATATGTATATGAGGGGTTACCTAACACATTAGTTATTTTCGAGTATAAAAGCTACATAGCCGTGCTCATTGCTAAAATCCGATCTCTGTCTACTTTTTTACGTATCATCCAAGATGTCGACCACGACGATTACTGAATCTGCGAAGCAGACACTTGTCGTCACCCCAGATAAAATCACTCCTGCCGCGGCAGACGAGAAGTTCCAGGCCATCGCACGCGGCAATCGCGAAGGCACTCTCAAGCTCCAGGGCATCCCAACCTTCTCCGACCCCTACGAGCAGCGCAAATGGATGAAAGAACATATGGCGGCTGCGTTCCGCTTCTTCGGGAAGCAGGGCTATGGAGAGGGAGTGTCTGGTCATATCTCGATGAGAGGTAAGGAAAGTCTATACACAGACATGAGTCCACATTACTGACATCTCCGCAGACCCCGTTCTCAAAGACCATTTCTGGATGAACCCGTTCGCGAAGCATTTCTCGACCATCAAGGCTTCTGACCTGGTTCTGGTCGATAGCGAGGGCTACGTGACAGAGGGAGGGGCACAGCTTCCCATCAACGAGGCGGGGTTCATGATTCATTCTGAGATTCATAAGGCCCGTCCAGATGTGGTGGCTGCGGCGCATACGCATTCGATTCATGGAAAGACGTGGAGTGCGTTTGGGCGACCGGTTGAAATGCTTACTCAGGGTTTGTGTTATAGATATACCATGAAAGGTTGTGGTTGGAGAACGCTGACTCTTCCGGTAGACGCCTGTAACTTCTACGGAAAGCTGAGCGTATATGATGATCATGGTGGGATTGCACTAGCCCGGGAAGAGGGTGAGCAGATTGCAAAGGCTCTAGGCGAGAAGAATATCGCCTGTATTCTGCAGAACCATGGGTATGGGAATCTTCTTGTAACGCACCGCGCTTCAGCAAGAGCTGACTGTCTTTTAGTCTGCTGACGGTTGGCCACACCGTCGATGAAGCGGCGTTCCTGTTCTTCAGTTTGGATAATGCGTGTCGTTCGCAGTTGATGGCTGATGCCGCGGCTGCGAATGGAGTTCCTAAAAAGATTATCAACCATGAAGTGGCGCAGTATACAGCCGACGCCGTCCAGAACCCTGTATGTTTTCCCTGTTGATATCCAGGGTGCAAACTAACATGCCGCAGCATAACTTTTATACCGAGTTTCAGCCTGAGTTTGAGTTGATTGTGGAGGAGACCAATGGTCGTGTTCTTCAGTAATAGAGACGTGGCCCAATTCTTGCAAGGAGTCAGTTAGTCATCAATGTAGCAATCGTACCCTAGTATCAGGGTCTTGTCATAAGGTTCCCTTAATTTAAAAGTCGTCTACTATGGGGGTTGAGGTACTGTATCTTCTAGATGCCTTCACAAAGCCTTAGGGAAAGGAAAATGCGAATGACTAACATACTCACGTGACTGACACATGGCTTCTGAGCACCAATGGCATCAGAAGTAATCAACAATTCAACTCGAGTGAAATAATTGATACTCGGCGCTTTTATTGCTCTTCTAGCATAATTCAGAAAGTTCTGAGATGCTTTCTCTAGGATGACCATGTTTGAACTTTCAGTGGCGGCATCAATTGAACAACACCTTTAGCAATTATCCATCCACCTCCTATCTGTCATTTCAACTCATTTCCTTGTTTGATACCCATTCTCCCAATTAGAAGTAATTCGGCTGCATATTCTGTGCACAAAATGGCAGACAGCGAACCTTCATACATAGATTATGAGGCCTTTTTGGACCCCGACTTCTCATCGGCATCATTTGCCAATTCCTTGGTCCTGGCAACCAACAATGCCACAGACACACCGTTGGACCTTTCCACGCCACTGTCACGGGTGCTATTTGACCTTCAAGAAATTGATACTCATATACACAATCTGACGAGCAAGTCAGCTATCCCTCTGCTTACGCACACGCGAGATCAGACCGTTGCTGCAGAGCGGATTCTCAAGGAGACGGAGGAGCAATTATCCTCTGTGACCAAAGGCTATGAACGCCTGGAGCAAGAAGTTTTACGAAAATGGGAGGCCGCAGATGAGGCTAGAGTGGCTGCAGAAAAGTCGTTGGCAACCGTGCGATTAGCGAGAGCGGTCGCGCGTTGTCTGGCTCTCGGCAGGCAGTTGGAGGGTCAGCTTTCTGAGGTAACTGGTCGAGGTGGCCCCGCGGCGACTGCAGGAGCACAAGATCGCTCTTCTGCCAACCCTGGCAGAGAGGACTACCGGGCGCTGGAGCGAGCCGCATCTACCATTGTGAGTTTGCGACGGATGTTATCCGCTACAGCCGTGGGCGAGGAAGGCTACGGATTGGAACGTGTCAACGTCATCCGGACTTTGAGAGGTGAGCTGGTGATTCCGGCTGAGAATATGGTCAAGGCGCGCGCGCAACAGACTATCAATCGCTTCTCCATGTCGTCCATCGCGGCTGGCTCGCATTCTCAAACGGGGTACCGTCAAGCCCGGGACGCACGAGCCAGGCTGATTTCTGCCGTTACTGTCTTGTATATTCTATCTCCAGTCCCGAAGACGTTGACATCGCCAGTCAGTTTTCAGCCAGAGCTTCTACTTTCCGCATTACAAGGCTACATGCACACGGCCATCGCGGCGTCCGTCAACGCTCTTTCCCGATCACTATCCATGCTTCCGAGTCTGGAGCGGACGCTGTCTGAACTCTCGGGACGATGTCAGGATATTTTTGTACTAGAGGCAATCCTCAGCGGCCTTCGTCCGCCAACGCACCCACTTTTACCCGCTTCGGCTGCTAGCACAGGCGACAGCAATGGTACAGAGGTTCGAGCACAAGAAGTGGCCTTCAAGAACAACCTTCTCCAGCCACTGCTGAACGTTTTGGATACAACATCTCTCCCTTCGTACTTCTGGCGATCGTTGGCTTCGTCGTTGGCGCCGCGGGTTCAGGAAATCGTCAGTCGTGGCGGTGTTTCAGCTCGGACGCTCCGGTCAAATCGGGATAGACTCAGGAAGGATATTAGAGAATGTGTCCTGCGGGGCTCACAGCTCCCAGTCTCGACATTGGTGACAGATAAGCGGACAGGAACTGAGGCTGGGAACTGGGAGAGAGAAGCAGCGGTGATGGTCGGGTCTGTGGTGGGCGCTTTGGAGAGGTAGGCACGATCTACAGAGATTACATGGAAGCCATTGATATCATCCTTGTAAACTCAGCTTTGTCATTGCTAGCGCTCTTCAAATGGCCCCTCGGTTATGTAATAAGCGACGCCAAGCACCCCCAACGAGTCCTGCTGCTTTCAGGTACGTTGGGTACGCTCAAGCACAAGAGGCAGCAACTACGCCATTTATCAAAGAGCAACGTGATGGTGAAAGCTAGTACTAGCGGCTATACCATCGGTCCCTAACAGACCTAAGCTCTCAATCCCGCCAATAGTCGTTGTTGCTCAACCAACACTATAGCTATGAAAGGAAATTTTCAATATGAGGCTATAAAACTATAAAAGGCTCAAGCAATTTAGCTTGAGAAATGCTATACTATCGTTTTCTTCATATATCTGACAGTAACCTCCCCGGCCACATCCCATTTTCCTCGTACCACACTATTGATGAGGAGCTCTCAACACTTCAGCCTGGCATACTGCCTTCATCAACTCGACAAACGTTAACTACATCACATACTAATCCGCCAACTCTGCTCCCTGCGAGCAAGCACTCTATACCAGAAACGCCTGTAGCAAACGGCATGACAGAGAACGACTTCCAGATGAGGTACACAGTACACCGAGTAGTGTGGGGTTGTTACATCTTGACGGAGGATGGTTGGTGCAGCTAACGCGAGTTCTTCGGAGGGTGTTGCTACTGGTTGGGAGTGGCGGTTGAGGGAACTGTGTGGCCTATTACTGGAGCTAGCCATGGTGTTGTAACTTGTAGGTAGACTCCTGTCTTGCGCTGGACCAAAGCTGATTGTGGGATGTGCTTTAATAGGATAACATGCGTATTGGACCTCAGATGTTCAGTCCGGAAAAGGACCAGAAGTGATTTTTGCCGGAGGGGTAAGATGCAGTTAATGGCTTTCTACCTGCAGGAATCGGGTGTTCGAGATATCCACGTTGATTGATCGATTATTAACCGATTACTTCTAGCCAGCTACGTTGGAGTAACAAGGTTTAAGCAGGTACCTGTTGGTAGGTACTATCCTCCAATGTCTATATCTACAGCTATCGAACGGTACCCCGCTTCTGAAGTAGCACAATGTGCCCCGTGCAGAAACTCAACAGCTCTAAAAATTAATACATGCTTTATTATTTGCGGTCTTGGTTGTTCTTATCACTCCCAGTACTGACGATATTACCCTCGTGTGGATGCGCCGTGAAAATCCAGGAATCAGGATGAGGGGTAAGACCAGGTCACCGAAAACCCCGCCCTCCTGGCAAAGGCACAAGCCAACCAGCTGAGGTCATATCATCACTGATAGCCCCAGAGTCCAGTTTGCCTTCCTCCAACCACACCGTCCAACGAACAGACAGAAAGCATGCGCGTAAGCAGGGGCATGGCCAGTGCCACGTCGATCTACCCCTCAGGATCCGGAAACCTCGCCACCTTCTTGTCCCAATGCATGGTAGACGGTCAACGGACTTCAGCGACAACCTGTCAGGATGCACAGGCAATTTCCAAGAGAGTTGGAGGAAGCGAGGACGCGAGGTAAGGTACAAATACTTTTACAATCGGATCCTTCGTCAGGCCAATTGGAAGGATATCTCGGAGTTTGCAAACGAGACTAATGCACAGTCCGCGTTGAAACTGGGGATAGGTGCATCTAGCATTGTGTATATCACCTAGAAGCACTAAGAACAAGTATTGACACTTTAGAAAGTGCTGCTATCAAAGGTGCTTCCTGTGACCCTGTTTTACCGCTCTGACGGATCAAGAACATCATCAACGTTTCAAGTGGCGTAAAGACCTGGAATCTCGACATCTTATTCTCGCCTCCCGTAGGTTGAAATCGTCAAAGCATACGCACCTTGTGGTTTACCAGCACACGATGTTTCCAAGCAATGGAACCCCTCATGGATGTCAGAAGATGTCAATGGGCCCCCTAAAGACTGACTTTCCTGGTTATCCGGCATGCCGTTTGCAGACCGTTGATGCTCCGGCGAGTTGACATTTAACATTAAAGTATAGTCTAGACAATAGGTCATTTCGCCCCTATTCTCTCAAAAATAGCTGGAAGCTCCTTGTCTCGATCTTCACTGCTCATTTCCACGGTCTCAAGGCAGTTCGTTCCAGTCCGTCTTCGACCAAATGGATGCACAGGAACAAGCTTTCCACAATGGTCCGTGTCCAAGCAAACAGGAGAAGGTGAGGAAAGAGTATGTATGGTACGGCAGTTGAGCGGTTAGTCCATACACGTTAAGACACCATCATCGTAACTCAGTTTCGAAGTTTGAAGTGTTCAGGTGATCTGTATTCGCACTCAGAATGTGCTTTGTCTGCTCTGGTCTTAACAGGATAAGTTACAGCATCTGCTGAGACGCTGCATGGCCAGCGTTAGTTCCAGGATGGCGATCGGAGAATTATTCCCAGTCTGATAACTTCTGCTTATTCGTGTAAAGAACCAGTGTGAGACCTCTCTTCGTCATGCCCTTTGCGCGCCTGTCAAATACATACGCAGTCGCAAAGTACTCCAGTATTATTCCACTGATTGTTTGTGAATCCACTTTACGACTTATCTAGGCTTTCCCCTTGCATCGCTAATCAATAATAACGAGACAGGTCATAAAATCCCTAGAATCGGTCACTCTCTTCCTTACAGACAAACAGTAGCTGCAGGTCTGGGATAGACCACTCTTTCAGGATGTCGTAGAGACTTTGCTGTATTGTGTACACATGGGTGGAAGTAAGGGGGTCTGTATCACAATTCACATATTGCATACCTCACTCATACTTTTGCAGGAAATATGGTCGAGGTTCCCCAAACTTACCAAGACTTGAAGACACACTGTACCAAAGATCAAGATGGTCAACGTCAACGAGTCCGATGGCCCGGTCGACGGTAATGTTCAGTCCGTGGCTGCAAGATGGACGGTGGACAGTACCAGATTCCTCACCGGCTATGGTATATTATGCCATGAGTTTAATACCTCTTTATCCTCCTCCAAAGGCTGGCCGTATTATGGAACGACTGGCAAAAGTAATTGTTGAAGTATTGTTGGAAGATTCAGCCGATCACATTGCGTGTATATATATGTAAAGTTCCTGGTGCCTCCTTGTTAGGACTTCCCAGGCTTCATGAGGACCCTCGAGCCCTGCGGTACAACGCCACCAACCAGACCTGGTTCGAGACTCTCGCTCAGGTCGATGCCTTCCCGGGCTGGCCCAGCCTTACCAGGTCTTTTCCAGCCACCCGGGACCCTCTATTTAGGTATTATTATTATTATCACTATTGTCATGTCTTTCCTAAATGGAGGTGGTTATGATTGAGATCCATAATAACACCAGTCGGGTTGTCAACCAAGGTCTATATCCAAGAACTGCGCAACAGGGACCGTCTGCCTGTTAGACGCCTCGTTCCTGATGGGGGTGCGTCATCGTATCCGAGACATGCCGGCTACTGGACCAGCAGCGCCTAGCATATTTCTGACAACAGCACTATCAAGTGCCAACTTCTAGATTATTTCATCGTTGATGCTATTAACTGGTTGATAGCATCATGTTTTTCTCTATCCTCATATCCTTCCCTTTCAGTATGGTTGTTAATACTGGTTAATATAGTTAGATACATACCTACACTTTGGCGCTTCCTTCCATGGTCGCGTCATCCATACGGGCACTCATGAGAAGTGAACCGAGTGATCCGTAAATAATCATCATCTTCTTCAGTCTCCCAGAGTTTGACTCTTGACTTGAGTTGTGCAGCAGGCTCCACTTTGGAATTTGCCATCCATGACCCCCATAGTTACCTTGGTCGATGATTCGTGTTGTTGGTTCGGACCAAAAAGTAGTTCCTGGGGCTAAAGTTTCACATTTAGTCTGCCTTAAAGCGATCACCGTATCATATGCCATCACTCCCCATTGACTGCCAGCAAGCTAGCAAAGTCAACAGCAGCCAGTTCCTAGGGATTTTCCCATTTGGGACTTAACCTTTTACGTGGATTTGGAAGATAGTAGGAAGCTAAATTGGTGTTTTGAGGCAGTTAGTCTAAGACATAATCGAGTCATTCCTGGTCCGTAACTGGAGGGTACGAAGTAAGCTGGACCCCCCAACGGTCCATCCAGGTCTTTTACAGCGATATACCAGGTAATAGGTACATTGCTACCTAAGGATGAGTAGTAGTGGTGACTTACGTTCTCTATCCAGAATCTAGGTATCACCATCAGGCTATCATCAAATCTTGTCCCTGCTTGAACAGCTCCACCAAATAGTGTAATCATCCTAGGAGCCTTGGGTACCTGGATCCTTTAAGGTACTTCTTTCCCCTCCTCTTCTTCATCCTCGTCTATCTATCGACATCTATCGACCTAGTCTAATCTATGTATCTACCCCTCGCTCGGCCGCCATCCCGCGCCGACTGTTGTTTCCGATTAGCCTCTATTTGAACGACTCGATAACTGGCGTAGAGACTGAATCTTGAAGGATCTGAATAGCTACTCAGTAAGTGTATCATCGTCACCATTTTATCCCACCGACCTATTTTGCATTTGTCTGGAATCTGGGATGGGGGGGGGTGCCGGTGGTCGGCCGTCATCCAAACATCCTGCGACCAGATCTCTCCCCTTCCGATCACTTCCTCTTACTTTGACTTGTCGCATCTTGCTGACCATCCTGCAGTCTCGACTCCTCCCTCTCGAGTTACCCTTTCTGATCTATCTTCCATTTTTCATCATTGCTTTTGCCTCTCTTTGCCTTATTTTTCTACTTACCCTATTATTCTCATCTTTTCCCCTGGCCGTCGCGGCTCCATCCGTTCCTTGTAGGTACTTCAGCCGCTTACTACATTTCGCCTCGTCGACTTCTTCCTCTTTTGATCATTAATACCTAATCTATTCTTCACTTTCAGATAATCAAATATTGGCTTCTTATTGTTCTTAATTGCGGACCGTGCATCTAACGAGAGGAATCCGGCCCCAGTCTTCCATTCTCCTGGATCAGTTTCGTCGGCTTTCCGAGCTGTCTTAAACAAACCCACAACCAAAGGAACTTGCAACCGCACGAGCGGTTCGACCGAGTCCACCAAACTCCCTCCTGAGCTCCTTGCACAACCCGCCCTTTTCTCCATTCTTCCTTATCCTCTATTTCCTGTCACCTTTATTCTCATCGTCATCGGTACATACTTCCTTTACCTTCCTTCGGTCCATCTTCGAGAGATGCTACCGCTCAACTGATGACTGCGCCTCACTCTCGTACAAACTCACTACCCTTGCTTCGTCATCCTCGTCAGGTACTCGGATAGACGGGCATCTTCCACATTCCTCCTACATTCCAGGCTCTCCTCTGTTTGAGCTAGCGATTCAGTACGTAGCGGCTCTTTTCTTGTTCTCCTCCCCCTCGTTTCCTCGTATGTGGACCCGGTGGGCAAAAAGAGTACCCCTCTTGGATACCGTCCCCTTTGGCCGAGATTGACACACTCGTCGTTACATCTTTGCGACGGCGGTGAATTTGCTGACATTTGTATGCGAAACGTGTTTAGTCGCCATTTCGCGCTATAGTTACCGCGCTATTTTACCTTTCTCATCAACTACTACTTCTTATAATCGTGGGAGGATAAGCTTTTGCCAAATCTCTTTGTCGCTTCCTAGAGCGGAAGCCACACCATCGCCGACCCCTTCGTTGCTGTCAATATGACTTCCTTCTTGCCAGTAAATAATACGTCTTCGCCGCAAACTCGGCCCATGGAGGAGGTAGCAACCGCAGCCACACCTCGACCTCATACGAATGTGTCAGCCACAGAAGAGAACAGGTCGCGAACTATGAACAGTGGCACAGAAGACGCAACTCCACTCAACCTGCATAAGGTCCAAGAGGACTCGGCTTCTCGAACAAAACCGTCATTAGGTCACAATGGAACTTCACATGGGGAATCCGATGCAGACCGTGATGGCTCCGATCATGACTCCGACGCCGCAGGCAATGCCCCTCCATCAAAGAAGAAGAAAGGGCAACGGTTCTATTGTACAGATTTCCCTCCGTGCAATTTGAGCTTTACCAGAAGCGAACATCTTGCCAGGCATATCCGGAAGCACACTGGGGAGCGTCCGTTTCAATGTCATTGTTCCAGGCGATTTTCGCGTCTTGATAACCTTCGTCAACATGCTCAGACCGTGCATGTAAACGAGGAGATTCCTGGGGATTCGCTTGCAGCTACTGGAACACGTTTCCAACGGCAGATTCGTACCGACAGGGTCCGCCCTCAAGGTCGAGCCAGAGCCGGCACGGGGGGTAGTCAAGGAACGCATAGTCGGGGCCACAGCAGAAATCTTTCGACGTCGAGTATCGCATCGACGACCTCGACGTACAGTCAGCCTCCGGAGCTTCGCCGTCGACCGCCGCCATTAATCATGGCCAATGACGGGAGCGCCAGGACTCGTCTTGGTCTGGATACGATGGCAGATATCCCCACAACTCCACCAGGCCAAGTGCGCGGCATCCCAGGTCCTGCCGTCGCAGTTGGCTCCCCTTACACACCTTCTCATCGTCTTTTTGCCGCTGGTGGCAACGGAAGTCCTCACTTAGCTTCGGCAAGGCCCGCCGCCGCCCACATGTCGGGATTCTGGGACGGCAAGACGGCAGCTCGTCGTCTCTCAGTGCCCACCAGTGCGAATCCCTTTGCATCTCAACAACCGAACAATTATCCTCCCAGCCTTGTTGGATCGGCAACTCCTACAACGGCAGCATATCCGCCGGGCGGAGTTTTCGCAAGCCCCGTCAGCTCGACTCATTCGTTTTCCAGGGAGGAAAATGCATACAGTGCTGCTGATGCGGACTTGCGGAGACGGACCTGGCATCCTTCAACCCACTTTGCACTTCCCCGACCTGCTACTAGTGGATTGTCCCATTACCAAACTCCTGATACCGTTGACGCACCGGTCAACGCAAGTGGCGCGACAGAACAGCCCCCCAGATTGCCTGGAATTGAAAGCTTCGACAAAGTTGTGTTACACCAGCGGCCTCTGACTCCTCCCGTTCGAAGGCCTAGTCCGATGCAGATTGACAGCCACCGCAAGCCATCACCGAGTTATGCTTTGGGAGGAGGTTTCAATTATTCGCAGCCCGCGAACCGACCCGCCCCTCCGATATCTGGGCCCGGTCATCGCCGCGGTCACGTCTCCTGGGACATGTCACTACACACCAATCTCACAGGACTGCATATCAGGGACAAGCCCCTCCCCAGAGACGCGTCGCACTGGAGCCAGCAGACGATTGCAGAGCTACAGAATGTGTCATCCCGGCCATCTTCGTCGTATCAACAACAAGTTCAGGAGTCGCGGGGAATTACTGGGCATTCTGCGTATGAGAAGATGCAGGGGTGGTATGGTGGCCATACCTCGGGTTCCCAGGCGACGCGGACATCCCCTGAAGACTCGAGTAGTAGTGAAGGCGTTCACACACCCTCTACCGCATCACTTGAGTACCACCCTGCCATTGTGCACAACAGCGGCTACATCGAGTCTCATCCACCTTCCATGGCCTGCGATACATCCCACTCAGTACGCCCCCCGTTTCCTGGACATTCGATGATCGGCCACAGTCGCTAATGTACAATACAGGCTTGTCCCCCACTCTCGCAGTTTTCTGATGGCTATCAGCCCCATGTGAAACCCGATCCACGACCGGATTTCTATCATAATGCGTCCGTGCGGGACTCTGGGATGGGAAGACTTGAGGCACTTGTTGCAGTCGCCACGAGCGAAAATAAAAATACTGCAAAGCTATACGGATAAAAGGCAGTCCACAGCTTTCGTATGCTATCCGAGCAGATAAGGTCTATTTTGATGCCGCGACTATCTTCCCCTCGGTTTATCCTTGAAATATTTGACCATCCAGCCAATTTCATCCGAATACTTTGAACTTTGCACTTTAGCACCTACGGTTCAGCATCAACGCAGAGACATTTATGAAGTGACGACTGATGATTCATGCATGGGTTTTTTTTGTTTCCGAAATTGATCGCTGTGGAGGCCAGCTCTTTTGAATAGCAAGGACACGTTCGGGTATTCTCAAGTGATCGGTAGCTCGCGGTGATATTGTTTTTGCTGCATGTTCCGGCGTTGATTGGGGGATAATGTGTTCTCTATGGCATGAAGATACCCTCGGCCTCAATCTCGGATATAGCTACTACTATGAAAGCGGGGTTTCCTACTCGGGTCGCGGTGGAATTTCACCTGCTGAATTGTTTGGTATATTCTGTCACTGCAGTTCTGTGATATGATTCGATTCTGTTTTAGTATATTTGTTGTGCGTCTATAAGAGACTGGGTATAGCCATTGCAATCTTGCAACCTGAGCGGGATAAACTATTTTTAATGAAACTATTACCAAATCGGATGATGTGCCATGTCCTGTTGGCTGGGGCTGAACTCTCAGATACATGACGTCTACCCCACATGTTACACTCGTCGACGTCAAACCCACAAGTACCGAGCAGGTAGGGGTACATTTTCCTGGCCATCCTTATGAGACACTCTCCGTATGATGATCATCAGGTGACGTCGATAGCAAGGTATTCTCATTATGGTGCACACTACCCAGATGGATACCTTTTATATGTCAGGATAGAGACCGACGATCAATGGTCACCATAGGCTGGTTAACTCCGTCTGTATGTAGATAGCTCTAGCCAAATGATCATCTACCTACAACCGAGATAGCATTGGAATAAATTGACCCCCCCCTCCCCCCCCCCAAAAATAGGGAGGAGATATTTGAATTGCACTGGAACACGGGTTTGTGACACAGCTGGCAGTACCTCCGTAAGCTAGAGACCTGGCTAAGGTAGTATCTCGTCGACAACGTCATAGGGCAGCCCAGCCCAGCCCAGTCAGCCCAGTGACCATGGCCATTTCTCCGCCCATACTTCACACCCTGACCTTGGTTGCTAGCTCTCTTGCGTTTCTTTTGCCTCTTATATAGTTCATTCTCTTCTTTCTTTTTGACTGGAAAGTTACTCCACAACCAGAATACCTCGATTCTCGGATTTCAACCCAACTGAAGATACATCTTTATTCACACTCACCCCACCATGTCCAAGAGTCGTACACCCATGTATCTTGGCCTGGCCGCCGCCGGCGGCCTAGGTTACTACATGTATCGGGCCGGCGGGAGCCCCCAGATCGCGAAGAAGGAGATGGAGAGTGAGTTTCCTCTTTAGGAGGTTCTGGTCGATCGTATATGCGGAGGTTTGCTAATGACTGTTGCTTCCAGTCGACGCCCACAAAGCCAGAGCAAAGATGCCCCGCGGCTCAGAAGCGGCCAGAGTCGGCGAGGAATTTGGCAAGGAGGTGAATGCCACTGGTGACGAGGCGGTAAGTTTATTACCTGCATACTTCTATTGGGGGACTGGAGAAGATGCTGATATGCTATGGGTAGATCAACAACGCCCGCACTAAGGCCAAGATCGACGAGCGCATCCCCGAGATCGCCCAGAATAGCAAGAACAAGCTTGACTCGCTGCGTTACCAGGCGGCGGATAAAGTCCGTGCTGGGGTTGACGAGGTGGACAAGAAGGTTGATCAGTTTGATCGCACGGTTGAGAAGAAGGCGAGTGAGGCGAAGGGGACTCTGTCGAGTTGGTTTGGAGGGAAGTAAGCTAGGCTTCGCTTACCTCCTTTGCTTAAAGTACTTCGGACTTGCAGTGATGCGTTCGAGTGGGGTTTCGAGATCGGATTGGTTCAGACCTGCGATGACGTTACGATTTGGGAGATGGGAATGGTGCACTCTCCTCCGTACTTTGATGGATAATTACTTTGTCAGTTGCAGCAGCAAATCTGCGATAATGAACTTTATGATAATCTGCATTTCCGATTTGACCAAGAATGAGCTCGTTTGATAAGATAGATAGGCTGGAACAAGAACCGTGATCTGCATGCTCGCGTGGAATGTGACATTCCTTGTTGGCATTACTGTAGTGATCAAGTGGATGCTATTGTATTGATGCTGCGGCTTTGACTGTGAATGAGTTTGTCTCTTCCAGAACTACATATAGCTTGTCATGAGTGTCAACAGAATGGTTTTGAAGAACAATAAGGATGAAAGAATTAATTCCAGTTTTCTGCGGAGTAATATAACCACGTTCGGTATTGTCACGCTAACACGCGCCTTAACGCGTTCACGCTCCTTTAAGAAACACTAACCGTCAGCGATCTCCATTGTCAGTCTCGCTCGACCCATTCACAGAGCTATATTCAATTTGAAAACCCCACACCTTCCCCTGGTGGTAGTTTACTATTTTGCATACCTACCTTACCTTCCTATTAACCACATATGCTCCTACCTTACTATCCTATCTTTTAATCCCACCATTAGTACAAAGGAAACCGCGATGCCGCGCACCTCAAGACAAACCCGCCTTCCCCGAGGGCAGGTTGGTATTCAGAGCTTTGCAAGAGCAACTAAACCAAGCTGCTCAACGCTGCAAGACACCAAAAAGCCTGCTGCTGCACAGCTCCCCGTCTCGCCTTCCAAGAAAAGAAAACTCAATGAGCTCGAAAACGTCGACTGCGCCACAGGAGAGCCCCGCCAGACAACCATTCCGGAAGAAGCTGGCACGCCTTCCAAAACCCTCCGCTTCAGTCAACTGTGTGTCTCGACGCCCCGGAGCGGTCACTATGCGTGTTCAAAGACTGAGGCGTCGCCTGCGCCTGCGCCGCCCTCCTCCCCTTCGAAGCGTGGGGGTGCCAGAGTCAAACGCTCTAACAGTCTGATAGTCGTGGAGCGTCCGGCTTGTGTGGAGGAATTCTTGAGTCTGCATTCGGCTTTTCTGAAGGCGCTGGCGATTCACTCTGCGCATAATGGGGCAACGACCGCGGCGGATTTGCGGGAATTCCTTCAAGCGGTCGAGCGGATGTGGAAGAAGCGGAAGGTTGTGGTTAAGGATCTACAGCGGTTGATATGGGCTTGGGAGCAGGGAGATGAGGGCAATGGCCCAAGGTACCGGCTTGCGAATTACGGGCTTGGGAAGGTGTGTTTGGAACGGGCGCCTGTCAATAGAGAACGGTTGGACCGGTTCGATGAAAAGGAGTTACAAGACCGATTCGAGCGGGTGGTGGACCTGCTGTGGGAGAAGGCTGTGGACGCGGCTGATGGGGATGAGAGCCAGGTGGATTTCTTCGAGACGCTGGGCGTCTCACCCGTTCACGAGTCTCTGACTCCCTTCACTACGTTTCGAAAGGGCCAGCAGCGGCTGCAGGATTTGAAGGGTGGAGTGATCAAGCTGAAGACTGAGAAGCTGCGAGCGGACTCGCAGCCTGAAACCCCGGCCAAGCCGCTGGACGCGACGACCACGCGTCGGAAGGGGCTTCTGGAGCGGATTAAGAGCAAGGAACTCCTTCAGTCGAAGTTGCCGCCGCCGCCGTCGAAGGAAACGCTGCTTCGGCGCGCTGCTGCTGAACGCGCAGAGGAGGTCGTCGCCGTTCTGGCTCTGCTTCGGCCTGTAGGGTATGTGGGCAGCGGGCCGAAAGCTGTTCTGGCTGCCCAGAAGAAACCGTTCCAGTTGGAGATGATTGTGCAGAACGTTCAGGACTCTCTACGGAACCCAATATCATCAAGGGAGGTGGAAATGTGTGTGGAACTTTTGGCTCGACCAGACATTGCTGGACAATGGATTGAAGTCGTTGCCGTGAATCAAATTAAGTCGGTGGTGCTGAAGTCTTGTGCCAGCGTTTATCCCAAGGAGATCGGTGCGAAGGTCAGCAAGTTGGAATTGGATTAGATGATGGTTCTTCATATGACCCTCCGATCTCTTTCTTTTTGGATGTTTTGTGTCGTTTTCGATACCACTGGAGCAAACCTGCATGTCCGGCATTACTTTGCATTATCAGGAAGCATCATGTACATTAGCGCTGCATTTATTACCTACATATACATCCTCAAGTCCACTACGATAATGGAAAACATCAATTCAGGGCAAAACTGTTGATTGTGCTTCGTAGCTTTGACTGGCCCAAATCACTTCAACGCGAGACGCGCGCTCACGTGATCGCGTTGCCACAAGTCGCGTCTGCCGCAGGTCTACTTTTATCAGTCGTCAACAGAATAGAGACGCTGTGAACTGACACGAAAGCTAGCTTACCGACTGTCCTTTCATTGTATCGGGCAACGCTAGCACAATGTCGTCTCGACCTGATCTGAAGGTAATCACCCGAATCTGTTAAGTTATTTTGTAACCCGGCTAACCACTTCCAGGTCGACGACGAAGTCGGCTTCATTCGCTTCTACCATTCCCTCTCTTCGGACGGCAACGATGAGACAATCCGAGTCTTCGACCGCGGCGATTGGTACTCCGCACATGGCGCCGAGGCCGAATTTATCGCTCGGACGGTCTACAAAACGACCTCCGTGCTCCGCAACCTGGGTCGCAGTGAGACTGGCGGCCTGCCTTCCGTGACCATGAGCGTAACCGTTTTCCGGAATTTCCTGCGCGAAGCACTCTTCAAACTCAACAAACGGGTTGAAATCTGGGGCTCGAATGGAGCAGGCAGAGGCCAGTGGAAGTTGATGAAACAAGCCAGTCCGGGGAACCTGCAGGACGTGGAAGAGGAGCTGGGCAGTGTGGGCGGACTTGCCATGGAATCGGCGCCGGTGATTCTGGCCGTAAAGATTTCAGCCAAGGCGTCTGAGGCGCGAGGTGTCGGGGTGTGTTTCGCGGATGCGAGTGTCCGGGAACTGGGCGTCAGCGAGTTCCTGGACAACGATGTCTATTCGAACTTTGAGTCGTTGATTATTCAGCTTGGCGTTAAAGAGTGCCTGGTGCAGATGGATACGAATAGGAAGGATGTGGAGCTGGGGAAGATTCGGGCTATCGCCGACAACTGTGGGATCGCTATCTCCGAGAGACCCGTGGCGGACTTCGGGGTGAAGGATATCGAGCAGGATCTCACTCGGCTGCTCAGGGACGAGCGTTCGGCGGCCACGTTGCCGCAGACGGAGCTGAAGCTCGCGATGGGCTCCGCGTCGGCTCTGATCAAGTATCTGGGTGTCATGGCCGACCCGAGCAATTTCGGGCAGTATCAGCTCTACCAGCATGATTTATCGCAGTTTATGAAGTTAGATGCCTCCGCCCTCCGGGCGTTGAATCTCATGCCTGGTCCGCGGGACGGATCGAGGACCATGAGCTTGTTCGGTTTGTTGAATCATTGCAAGACGCCTGTGGGCAGTCGCCTACTGGCGCAATGGTTGAAGCAGCCACTCATGGATCTCGCTGAGATTGAGAAGAGACAGCAGCTCGTGGAGGCTTTCGTCGAGAATACAGAGTTGAGACAGACGCTGCAGGAGGAGCATCTTCGCTCCATTCCGGATCTGTACCGGCTCGCGAAGCGGTTCCAGCGGAAACAGGCCAACTTGGAAGATGTGGTGCGAGTATATCAGGTTGCGATTCGTCTGCCTGGCTTTGTCAGCTCGCTCGAGAATGTCATGGACGAGCAATACCAGACTCCTTTGGAGACGGAATACACCAGCAAGCTGCGCAGCCACTCGGACAGCCTAGCCAAGCTGGAGGAAATGGTGGAGACTACCGTCGACCTGGCTGCGTTAGAGAACCACGAGTTCATCATCAAGCCAGAGTTCGATGACAGTCTGCGCATCATTCGGAAGAAATTGGATAAGCTGCGACATGACATGGACGTGGAGCATCGCCGGGTGGCGAAGGACCTGGATCAGGAGGTAGACAAGAAGCTGTTCTTGGAGAATCACCGCGTGCATGGCTGGTGCTTCCGTCTGACCCGAAACGAGGCGGGCTGCATCAGAAACAAGAGAGAGTACCAGGAATGCTCCACCCAGAAGAACGGAGTGTACTTCACCACTTCAACGATGCAAGCTCTGCGCCGGGAGCATGATCAGCTCTCATCTAACTACAACCGGACCCAGTCAGGGTTGGTGAATGAGGTGGTGAACGTGGCTGCATCCTACTGTCCCGTGCTGGAACAGCTTGCTGGTGTTCTCGCCCATCTCGATGTCATCGTCAGCTTCGCCCATGCTGCTGTGCATGCTCCAACCGCATATGTCCGCCCCAAGATGCACCCGCGCGGCACGGGAAATACGATCCTTAAGGAGGCGCGGCATCCCTGTATGGAAATGCAGGACGACATCTCCTTCATCACCAACGACGTATCCCTGATCCGCGACGAGTCCTCCTTCCTCATCATCACCGGTCCCAACATGGGTGGTAAATCAACCTACATCCGTCAAATCGGCGTTATTGCGCTCATGGCCCAGACGGGGTGCTTCGTGCCCTGTTCTGAGGCTGAGCTCACAATCTTCGATTGCATCCTCGCCCGTGTCGGCGCAAGCGATTCGCAGCTCAAGGGCGTCTCGACTTTCATGGCCGAGATGCTTGAGACGTCCAATATCCTCAAGTCCGCGACCTCAGAGTCCCTCATCATCATAGACGAGCTGGGCCGTGGCACCAGCACCTACGACGGCTTTGGCTTGGCATGGGCCATCTCCGAGCACATTGTCACCGAGATCCGCTGCTTTGGGCTCTTCGCAACTCATTTCCACGAGCTCACGGCTCTCGCGGACCGATACCCCAAATCTGTCAAAAACCTGCACGTGGTGGCCTTCATCGGAGACGGCACTAACGACAATGCAGGAGAAGAAAGGCCTAAGAAGCAGCAGGTGACTCTGCTTTACCGCGTCGAGCCCGGTATCTGCGACCAGTCCTTCGGTATCCACGTCGCGGAGCTGGTTCGGTTCCCCGAGAAAGTAGTCAATATGGCCCGGCAAAAAGCCGAGGAGCTCGAAGATTTTACGTCTGCAGAGGCCCAGGGGCAGCAGGCTGGCGCGTCTATCGATGGATATTCTCAGGAAGAGGTGGAGGAGGGCAGCGCGCTACTCAAGGGGATGCTGTTGAAGTGGAAGGCGGAGATTGAGTCGCATGACAGGAAGTTGACGGTCGAGGAAAAGAGACAGATCATGCGTGATCTTGTCAATGCTGATGAGAAGCTCCGGGCCAACAAGGTCTTCCAGAGTATCAAGGCTTTGTGATGGTCTTCCACAAAGCTTCTTTATAAGTTTCGGGTATAGCGTTAAGGCGTTAGGCGTGTATACAGGGTTAAATTCAGATGGCTAGATGTACCGTTTTAAAATCATATAATTCTGTTCTTAGTTCTTGAGATGTCGCTACCCCGGTGTACTATTTTTGGCCACATGGCACGATCATCGCTGTAGCGTTGTCTACGAAAGTGCCCAAGCACCAGTATGGTAGACTGAGAGATTATGGTTTTGTCAATCATCAAACGGCCATGGGTCTTCCCATCAATTCTCTCCGCTTCAGAATGAGCCAGCCGGTCAATCATCTCCGTCTTTGCTTGCTTCAGAAACCTTTTCGTGTCATCGTACTTATCTGGCCGCACGACACCTTTTTCAGGCTACAGATCACCCAATAAGTGTTCGTATCCCGCATTAACTCCATGGCCCTAATTGTGCCTGACGCATCTGCGTAAATTGCATCAGCCTCATTCGCATACGCGGGACCCGTCGAAGGGGCCGGTTAGCTGTTGACCAGCTTTTCGCAGCGATGCCAGACATCTCCTCCTCTATTGCATCTCAACTTCGTTGAAGTAAGAGAAGTGGCTAGTGTAAGAGAGCACAGTAAGAGTAACTTCAGCGAATCACATGACTCAACTAGCTTGCCTTCCTAAAGCGGCAACTCCAGCAATATGCATGGTACGTTATAAAAAAGATCACCACTCGAATACTGCGAATCGAGGTAAAATTTGATGTTGATCGAGTTCTCTCTCTTTTCATCAACGGACCTATAATAGGTGTCATTGCTGGGCCACACCGGTACTAGCTGATAAGATGCAGCTATACCTATTCTGGACCAGCTCTAGTACGGTATCTCGGCAGACATGGTACTCTAGGTACACAAGCAACCGCAACAACTGCAACAAGTAACACTTAACGAATCATAGACAACACTCTGCTATCTTGTCTCAAAGGACTCACTCGTCAGTCTTTGTCCTCTGCTACTAAAATTTACTTCGATCGAGTTTTCAACCTTCCCTCAGCGATGCGCGCAGACTAAATCACAAAGACGGAATCGCTAAACTCTGGATTCATGCACCCCTTTTCCATCCTCACTCTCGGTATCTTTGTAGCGGGCTATATCACTGCGCGGTGGGATCTTGTTACGCGGCTATACGAACTGGCCATCTTTGCGTGGGATCACGGTGTCGTGGTGAGTGCATCTCAGTTCGCTCAACCGGTCCTACGTGCATTTGTGACTGCGGAACACAAGACCGCAGATGCGAAGACAATTGAGCTAATAACCCTTGTTCGCAGACACGAACAGCCAAAGGCTTTTTGTTGCTGTCAGTCTTTTTTTTCCTCTTAGTCCTTCCGATAAACCATCTTGCGATAAAGGAAGCTGAGTTGGTAAATGGCCCTATCGGATGTCCGAATTGCTGCTGCGTGACTGTATGCTGATGCTTCTTGTTACATGGTAGCACCCTCGCCCGCCGCATTTGGGTGTGTCCGCTCGCGAACAGCTACGCCGCCGAGGCTCTTTTTGATCCGGATTGAAGGATGACAACATGCTCATGGGCGATGGATTGCTACGGGTATTCTGGCCATACGACCTCTCTCGGTCCTCATCCCCGGGGGTGATTGTTGGATGGAGGAACTCTGAACTGGATTTGTTCGTCCTCACCGTGTTGGAAGATGTTGAGGTAAGCTAGCGTTCTGTCCCGAGCGGCAGCTCGGCTTGGGGAGCTGGCAGTTGACTCATGGGATAGCCTCGAAATGTCGACAATGCACTACGTGCTGGAATCCTCTTTCGCAACAGCCCTCACCCTATTGCGCGGATATTCACGCTCTGTGGAAGGTCGACAATGCATGTTCTGGGATCCACTAATCCTCAAGAGCCGCCATCAGCATTTAACCCGGCCCATCTCCATGTGACAACGCATCCGTCGTATAAAGTCCCTCGGATATATTGTCCGCCGGAGGCGAATATATCTGTTCAGGTTATCATGTTTCATCGTCCACATCCGACCCGGATGGAGTACATGTCCCTGGATCCGATTTCCCTTGCTCTGGGGGATAAAGCGTCCATCGCTGATAAACCAGAGGTTGTACCTTCGACCATCGATGCCGAAGAGGAGCGGGATAGAGCAGTGCGGGGCAAGCTGGTCGAGAAGCTGAAATTACACACAGTCGTCAAACATATGCCTTCGCCTAAGGAGCAAGCACTGCCTCTCATCATCAACCAGGTCAATTGCGCTTATGAAATGGGAAAGTTGATGGAAAAGAATAGCCATCTGATTGGAATTCGGGTTAAGCGAAGTATGAGCGTGGGAGAACGAGTGGTCGAGTCGGCGACAACTCTCTGGGACCTCTTTGTCCTCGGTGTCTCATATGTGTTCTGGCAGTGGATCTGGCCGGTGGCCACTCGTGTTTTCATCATCGGCCTCGTCTTCCATCGCACGATTGCCGAGGTTGTTCTGCAGATACTTGAGTGGCGAGCTCGTCCTGATGCAGCTGCTTTGAAAGACATCTCTGCGACGGCTCAGCAGGTTGACATTCGACTCCAGCAATTTTGCTACTGGCCGATACAGTACGTTAAGCTGCGCCAGAGGAAAGATGACTGGGAGAGTGTGACCACGAGTCATCCGGATTACATCCGTTTTTACAACAGCTTGTGGCTCGTTGCCAATGATGTGATCATCGGTATTGCGCTGGGATCATACATCATCGACAACGCCAATTGGGTGGCTTTCCAAATCAACAGTGTCCTCACTGGCTGGACAGTAGAAGGCTTGCAGAGGACGATATCGTGGTTGATGGACTGGCCGGCCGGCTTGAAGCTTAATAACGAACTTGCTGCATTCTTGGGTGACCTCTTTCTCTGGGTCATTGAAAATTGGGCCGGTATGCATTTTCTTCTACTAGACCTATTGTTCTCTTTCGCTAAATTTGGTGCAGCTTGCATTGCGAATCTACAGCCTTACCTCCCGCATGTCATATACGTCGTTGGGTGCTCGAGTTTCGCCGGAGCGAGCATGCCGATCGCCCTTTTTTCCGATCTCGTCTCCATTCTAACCGTGCATATCTACTCGTTCTACGTTGCGTCCGCCCGCATATTCAATTGGCAGCTTACTATCATCATATCTCTCTTTCATCTCTTCCGCGGCAAGAAGCGCAACGTCCTTCGGCATCGAATAGACTCGTGTGATTACGACCTTGATCAGCTTCTGCTTGGCACTATTCTCTTCACAGTCCTCTTCTTCCTTCTGCCGACTGTGATTGTATTCTATCTAACGTTTGCCTCTGCGAGAATGTTGATCATCTCGCTAAAAGCGGCACTCGACACATGTTTGGCTTTTCTCAACCATTTCCCTCTATTTGCGTTGATGTTGCGCGTGAAGGATTCCCGACGGTTGCCAGGTATGTTGGTTTTACTAATCTGTTTGATCAGCAGTCACTGACCGAATGTGAGGTGGCATTCGTTTCGAACTACGCGAGGAACAGGACAGGTCTCTTCATCCTTACTCCGCTGTCCCTTATATCCATCTCGAGGTATGTCCACCGAATTCATCGTTCCATGAAGACTACTGTCAGAGCAAGTTCTGATTGAGATAGTCGATTCCACTTTCCCTGCGCGCCATGTTCGACCAGTACTTCCAACTGGGCCACCGTCTTCGGAAACACTATCTTTCTCCGCGCGTGATATTTTGCCTCTTCACTGGCCGTTTTGTGCCTCCTATCCACCGCCGTAACCTATACAGTATGCAGTACAGCATGCTCCCTGCGCATCGGGCCGGTATGGCCGAGGTGTGGTCTCTGCTGACCCAGCCCCGAAAAACAAGCAGTGGTAGCAGTGGCTCTTCTTCGATGGGAGGGGTCACGGCTGCCAATGGGTTAGTTAGGATTCCATCGGGGTTTGGTCAAGGAGATGTCAGACGACGGGGCTACCGCTATTAATGCTTAATAATGTGAATAATATGTGATGACGTATGTAATCAAGAGATTTAATGCCTAGTCTGTCGCACGGTTAGGTTGCCTCAGTCCTTGCACATGATGCTTTGGAGCCATTTCTGATCAACGAATGGGGCTGGCATTTCGCTCAGGAACGTATGATTACATGTATGAATATAAAGGTACACAGCATGCGACGAAGTCGCCAAAGTATTATACATAAGGGAATCCGTCGTTCTTGAAGACAGACTTCCAGTCAGTGGATATATATCGCTCAGATAGAACATTCGAGCATATGTTCAAGTCATCACACATGAATTTGGCATAGATCTGGTAACGGAGGGTTTGACGGAAACCGTCCAAGGAAAGCCAGATACTACGGTAGCAATACCCGACTTGACGTGGAGGCAAGCATCCAGGAGATCTTGCCCTCAGGAGTGGAGATGAGAGAGTGTGTCCCCATCCCAGGGGACCGGTGACCAACGCACATTTCACGTTTTCCGGAGATAGTCAGCATCGCTTTCCGAGGCAGTACTTTTCCTCGCCTCTTCAACCATGGTGTCGATGCCTTTTTCTTTCAACGCTTTCTGATGCAGTTGTTAGTCTAGGTCACAGAGAATCTGCTATGTCTGCTTTGACATACATGCAAACAAGATTTGTACTTTGAGAATAGTTCTTCACATTCATTTGACGAGGTTTTGCCACGAAGGTATTCTGTCATAGTTAGCAGGTATTATTTACATTGCTAAAAGGGGGGAATAGAATGCGTACTCTCGCTGTACCACTTCAGAAAACAAGTATCATACTTTCTGGGGGCTGTCAGTTCGAGCTCTCTGTCTGTAGTTGCCAGTGGCAGTCGCTGGGGGGAAATATACTCTTTTAGGTCATTGCATTCTGGGGCTATGGAAGCTGCCATTGTGAGCTAGCTTACTGTGTCTGGACTGGTTGATGTTTGTCAAAGAGGTTGGAATATTCAAGCCTCCTCCTGTCTCTCACCGCATTCAGTGTCTCACTGTCAATGAGATTGTCTACGGGATCCAGTATACTTGGAGTCGAGAACTTGTAGCTGGAGACGATCGTCGAGGTACCGCGGCTAGACCAATCATGGTAGGCGGTCGGCGATTTTTTCTCCGGCTGGTGCATTTCTCCACCTCCGAGCTTGCTTCAATTTTTCGGGTTATTATTTTGTTCCTGCGGGTTTATATCTTCTGTTCTCTTCGTCTCTTGTTCTGGCTGAGTTCGGATTTGGACTCAGATCTTCTCTGCCAACCATGGAATCCGCGGCAGATTTCCCACCGTTTCAGCAACGGTTAACGTCTAGTCTGGTGCAGATGACCCGCACCGTTGGACAGCTCTCTGTAGAGGATCTGAATTTCCACCGGACCTCGAGCGTCGAGTTCTCGGAATCCTTGGATGAGCAGAGAGATAGGATTTTGTCGTTGACCTCGTCGCTTCTCAGGACGGCCACAGCCGGCACAGATCTACTCGCACCTAAACTGCACGATGAGGACTCGGTCGAAGACAATTGGCGTGGTGTTGTTGATGTTATCGATGCGCTGCTAGAGAGGGCAGACGCCTGTCTCGATGAATTTACGGGAGTCATCAAGAAATTGAGCCCGTCGCAGCAGGAGCAGAGCGCAGCAAAGGCCGCCAAAAAGGCTTCCACCAAGTTCCCCTCCGTTTACGATTTCGGCCCGTCGAAGATTCCCAAGCCACAATTGTTGTTTGAGCGCCCCCCCGACAACACCGATGTTTCTCCTTTTAAGCCTCTTCTTCGAATCAAGCCTCACGCGATTGTTCCGTTGGAGGATTCGTTGAAGTTGACAGATCCTGCGCAAGGTTATAGGAATCCGTATGAAACGGAGATTCAGGCTGCCAAGTACCCGGAATCGACCTATACTGTCTCTCCCCCGGTCGAGTACCAGCCGTTTGAATCGACAGCTGCGACTTTCGTGGATACCCTGGAAGGAGTGAAGGAGATGTTGAGCGAGCTTAAGTCGGCAAAAGAGATTGCTATTGATTTGGAGCATCACGATGTGCACTCGTATCATGGCTTGGTGTCTCTGATGCAGATCAGCACCCGGGACAAGGATTGGGTTGTTGACACGCTGAAACCTTGGAGAGAAGAGCTCCAGATTCTCAATGAGGTATTTGCGGATCCTGGAATTCTCAAAGTTCTCCATGGCTCGTCCATGGATATTATCTGGCTGCAGCGAGATCTCGGCCTCTACGTTGTGGGCATGTTCGACACCTACCACGCCGCCTGTGCCTTAAACTACCCGAAGCGGAGCTTGAAGTTCCTCCTTCACAAGTTTGTCAACTTCGAAGCCGACAAGAGATATCAGATGGCCGACTGGAGAATCCGTCCTCTCCCGTCAGGAATGTTTGACTATGCCCGCTCCGATACTCACTACCTCCTCTATATTTACGACCACCTACGCAACGAGCTGTTGGAAAACTCGACGCCGGACCACAATCTCGTCGATTATGTACTGGAACAGTCAAAGAACGAAGCTTTACAACGTTACGAGCGTCCCGTTTACGACGCTGCCACGGGACAAGGGCAAGGCGGATGGTATGACTATCTGTACCGCAACCCTGCTGTTCTGAGCAAGGAACAGTTTGCCGTCTTCAAAGCAGTGCACCAATGGCGCGACGAGGTGGCAAGGGAAGAAGACGAGGGCGTTCAATGCGTGTTTCCAAAGCACATTCTTTTCAAGATTGCCCAAGTCATGCCCCTTGACCAGGGTACTCTGTTCCGGACGTTATCTCCCGTGACGCCGATTGCCAAGGACCGAGCAGCGGATCTCCTGGAAGTTATCAAGAAGGCGAAGATTGAAGGAGCTACAGGACCCGAATGGCGCGACTTTGTACGGCCGTTGAAAACGACAGCGGCGCATGCCGCCGAAAAGGGTCTCTCGTCGGACCCCGCCGCTGAGGCAATTGAGTACCCTACTGCAGCGCGATACAAGTCTTCTCAGTTCTGGGGACCTGTCCTGGATGCCCGCGAGCCGCTTACGCCTCCGGAGTATGCTGCAATCGCGTCTGCTGAGGCTCTTCGACTCTCTCTTCCCCTGCCCCCCATGCCACGGACTGTATCCCAAGCTCGCGAGAAGCTTGGCGATACCAAACCAGCGCCGAAGCCTGCCACAACCCCTGCTCCACCCCCAGAGGAAGACAACAAGAAAATTTTCACAGTCAAGGAGCTCGGTGGGCCGCGCAAACGCAAAGCTGCTGCTGAGGAAGCCGAGGCTGCGCCGTCGCTTGAATTGGACGAGATTAATCTAGAGAATGGATCATCGGCGGCCGCCTTGGAGAAGCCGTCCAAGAAGCAGCGCCAGAAGAACAAGAAGAACAAGTCGCAATCACAGCCCGACGGCGATGCGCAAGGCGAAGTACCGTTTAATTATGAAGCTGCCGAGTCCGTATTACACGCCGAGCCTGCGCAGGCAGCAGCCAGCCGTGTGTCTAAGCGATTCGCTCCATACGCAAAGGCAATGGAGGCGCCTGCAGGAGCCCGTAAGCACAAGAGAGAGATTGCAGGGAAGCAATTTACATTCCGGTGATGGGTTTGCAAGACGGTTTGCTTCTTCGTACACAGCCTATGACTATCTTTCGTTCTCTAGGATACATGGACCTCGGATGCATCCTTTGGTTTGGTGGTCGTGATATGGGTTATTCTGGTTCTGTGCATAGCGATACCCGATAGTGTTTAAATAAAGGTCGCCTTGTATTGATCTGAACAAGTCCGTCCTTGATCTGTGCATATGTATATCTTTATCAGTAACCCGAACATGACGCCATTACTCACGCTCTAAAAGCCTTGCGCCTCTGCTTAAGCATGTACGAGTACATCATGAAAGCGCCTAGCCATCCGCTTATTTGCACCTTGACCCATTTCGAGTAGAAGTAAACTCACCAGGAACATATAGAGCAAGGCAGAAGTAGAAGACCGCAGCCCCGATGGGGTTGACCGTCGCAGCGGCGGCCTTTACATCAACCACCACTCACTTCCAATCCCAACGGGATACAAAACAATGAAGAGGGAGTATCTACGCACAGCCAATATTAATCATGTCATCCCCATACAAATGCCGTGGTTCAAGATTGGTGGGAAAGGGGGGAAGGGAACGAATCCCACTCACCTCAACCACTTGACGAAATCAACCCTGATCCCCGCCTGAAGCAAGCCGAAATACGCATACCGGACTACATCCGCCGCGGACCAAGCTAGCAGGAGAGCTGCATAGGCGGGCGATGAAGCCGTCGGCTCGGGAGACTGGTGGTTTACGGCCCAGACCTGGACGCAGCGCGTGAAGGTCTGGGTGAAAGTTGGGAAGATGGGGGCGCGGGTGAGTCCTGTGTTCGGGTTAGCTTTGGCATTGCAGGGGAGTGGAAATGCGAAAGACCTGTTGCGGCGTGGAGAATCTCTACGATGGCGAGGGTTTGGGTTCATCTTGTTTGAAGTTCCAGGTGAGGGTATACATTATTTGGGGATGGATGAGGTGAGAAGAGGAGGGCGGCGATGACGCCGAGGAGGATTCGGAGCCAGAGGATGGAGGAGAGGGTGTTGTAGAGGAGGTAGGTGGATTTTATCGTCATGGTATTTGATCAGACTGGACTCTGTAAATAGTGAGTGACTGATTCTTTGATTTGGTTGGTATTTTCATTGATTTTTGCATTACTGTTCCAAGAGACATCATGGGAAGATTTTGCATGTGATAATATTTGTCGGCATCAGTAGCTTCATCGCTGAGAGAGTACGGGGTAGATATGGAGAAGGATCGATCAAGATGATCATATTCCAATTATTTCTTCTTGACTATCTCGTGCCATTGAAAATGAAATGCGTATCTGGATGTGTGATGGATGAGACGACGCGGAGTTTAGATGCCTCGAGAGAAACAGAGTTCAGTAGAGCTGGAGACCCAGCATGCAAAAAGCAATATGCACATTCCTTTTTACCCCATACTTGCAAAAACTTATTCGTACAAATCTACGGGGTACAGTAGTGCCTACTTAGCATCGGGTCTGAGCTCGATCCGAATTATAAGTACGCCGTCCTATACTGCACTTGCGGTGCCGTGATTGCCGTCAACAGTCACTCTGCTTGAACTGGGATGCTGACTTGACCAATCTCCAGCTCTTTAGAATATGAAGTTTGCCCTGAGGAACCCAAGGCCAAGGTAAAATCTCGTGTCTCGATCGTGGAAGTGAGGTCTGTGCGTGTGCCATGGTTCATGAGTTTACAGTTTCGCACAGGGCAAGACCTTAGTCTGGACTCAATGTCATGCAGTGGCTGGAGTCTATCCATCGATCACTTGATCAGAATTTGGCGTTACTGTCAGGATTGTTCCTACTTATCAACATATTGGATGACATATACATACCTAGTAGTCTTAGGGCTCTAACGTCTCGATTGAGGACATGACCAAAGACAATCGCACGTCTACTGTTATAGCAGCCTAGACTGACAATGAATTATTACGCAGCTGATCTCTACTGGGACATCCAGGGTTGTCAGCGTACACACATGACTCGTTTCTGATCATCCTTTCCTCTCAAAAATGGTCATGATGTAATTGACATTGAGCTGTGTAACAGGCAGTCTTGGATGCATTAGACATGAGCAAATCGAGGTTTCGGAATCTTTTTCCTAGATAAATATGTAGAGGCCACACCAGAGTTCCTAATCATGAATCACAAACGCTGATGTTGATTCCTTGATGCTGAAGCATAGATGCGGTGATTGAGCTTCTTGGTACATATTCTGTAGAAATAAAGATAAAAATAAAAATAATGGCGGATGCTGTCGATTTGTTGACGCAGGTACCAGGCCCCAGTCTGATCAGGTGGATACTTCGCATGGGCACTAACCCGCTAGCCCCTCATCTTCCAGGGCACTCGCGGCCATAGTGCGGTCGCACCACAGTTGGAACAGCCAGGTACCACCACTAACTATCATTATCTGCCCTGAGAAAGCATAAATCAATGGATCAATCCATTCTTCTGCGAGACAACATTCTATATTTGTTGGTCACGCCACCAGCTGATTGAGTGTGATTTAGTTTTCAGTCTGATTGTGGACTACGCTAGCACCAAAGCAAGAATATCAAGAATGCTAGATATGTGTGTCGATAAGAACTCTTATCTGCAGCCATCATGGAGTAGCTCCCCAGGTACGGAGTACTTCGTAATAATGGAGAGGGGAGCGGGAAAAGAACGGTGGGCCAATGCAGACAAGACAGCCATGATTCAGATTAGAATGGTGCCGAGCCAATGAGCAGCACGTATCCAAGCACACATGGCAGAAAACCATCAACATCCTTGAGGAATGGACACAGGAATTCAGGTACTACAATCTCCAGTACAGAGTAGATGTAATGATAATGATGCTGCTGATAACATTGCAATGATGGCAGCCGCATATGACACCTCTGGAGGCACAAAAAACAGAATAAAAGAAATGCTGCATCATGGCCACTTGAGTGAGACATTTAGTCCAGGTTTTGTTTCTGCCTCCGACTGTCCAGTCTAACCACCACTCCACATTTCCTTACTGGGGGGTCTGCAGGGAGTCATCAATATTATCAACCAGCTAAATCAACTATATTCAGTACGCTGAGAATAAGGAATAAATTCTCGGACAGTTAAATTGATCAAAATTTCATCGCATTTGAGAATTATGCTTCAAAAGGTCTGAAGGCTCTAACTGCTAAATAATAGTCTACAGACCGCTTTTTTAATATGACCTGCAGTTTGAGGGGTGGCGATTTGGTCACAGGTTAACGCACTGGGCCAGGGGTAAAACTTAGCCCCATTATGATAATCATAATTTACCATAGTATTATTATTAATTTTCCGTTCCGCCGTCCTCTGTTATCTACTCGATAGACTCCATCCTCGCCAGCACAAAGGGGAAAGAAAGTTAGGACTAATTACCTCCTCCATCGTTATTCGCTGAAAACGGACAGGCTGGGTACCGAGATACTCCAGCTGAAGGACTGCCTCCAGTCTCCGGCATCTTCCTACCGACATTTCAGGTGCGTTGCGGCAGGTGGCTCCAGCCTCCGGTGGATGGAGACGTGCCCCTTGCGTCGTCCTGCATCGAGTGGGTGGACCTCAACTTTCAAACGTCAGACTTTGAAAAAGTAGAAAATAAGACTGCGGGAGATGATCAGCCGTACATTGATTCGGATAAACTTGCCTCAAAATACACCATAGAATTGTTAGGATCTCCTTGATCTGTTGCCCGACGCAGGACCAAGTGATCAAACTGTTTCCCTTGAAAGGACCAAGGCACAAGGCAGGAACAAGGAACATCAACCCTGCATAGAGTGAAACAATGGACAAGAAAGACTTGTCGAACTCTGCCAATTATCTGGACATCAGAGCCTGGCGATCACTTTGGATACTTCAAGTCCACTGTACTTACAGAAGACAGTGGCATCTGTCGATATCAGTAGGATCATGACGAGACTACTTTAGACGTATCTGATATCATCAAAAACTACGAAATAGTTAATTATCACTCTGTGCTCAGTAGATACATCAACATCTGGCTATTTGAAGAATTTCTTGCCGAGGAATGCCAACGTAGATGTGCCGAATGGCATGACCTGTCTGGACTTTGACAATTTAATGAATTAAGTTGACGTGATTTTTGTTGGTATGGAGGGTGAGAAATCCCATTAACCTTTATCTGCTACTCTTATTTGCCAGAAGTAAATACTGAAATCTGAATATTCATCGCCTAGACCCAAGTACCAGGAAAAGACGGGACAAACTGCTGGGTCCTATCCATTAGTACTGAATGGACCTGAATGTTCCGTACCCAGGTACGAGAATACAAGCTCAGGTACCATGCATGGGGGGTCAGGAGTCAGGAACAATCATCATCATCATCATCATCATCATCACACTCACACACCTCCATGAACATTTCTCAATAATTATTGCTTGATGTCATTGAAGAATTTAACTCGTTTCTTTTGACTCATTTGAACACCTCCTGAGTCCTTATATCTCCTCGCATATGCATAGACGCTCGGTCTCGTACGTTAACTAATGCATGGTAAGGTATGCCTATCTCCACCATATCAACAATTAATGGATGGTTAAGTACTATCCCTGAGCCAAAAATCAGAAATCCCCATCCGAGGGTGCCTTGGCTTCCCCACCTTCCACTTTTCTTTTCCAAATTTTTTTTTATTCTCTGTTTTTCTTTTTTGGCTTTTCCCTTTGTTCTCTCATTTTCTTCTGATGGTTTCTCCCATATCTAAACCCAAAATGAGTCGTCTATACCTTCGTTATTCTATTTGACGTTCTTCCTCCTGTCTGCTCCTCCGTAACCCCTCCTGCTTCCTGATCCTTAATATCCATTAAACTTGCCATCATCGACATTATTTAATATCATTATTATCCAAACTAATACTATACGCACTTGTACCCTCCTTTCAACTTTGGCTCTGTTGGTCACTAAGTTATTCGCATTACACCTAATATTTGATCGGCCTGCCGCCCCTTCTCCGCTTCGTTTCAATCTATCTCTTTGGGCTCGCCAATTTCTTCCCATCCACCTTGCGCTCCCTACTTTACTGTGCATAATCATTTCCTCCCAACCATCTCCTACACCAACGGTCTCGACGTTCTTTTTAAACTTCTCCGCTTGAGACAATTCAGCTCCGACTGTCTCAATTGCTTTCCCGCGCCCCGCGACCGTTTCCTGCCTTGAATAACTATCGATACCTCCATTGCCAGCGCTTCCAACGCTCCACTCGAAAGTCGTACAAAGCGTTGACCCTCGATTTATTCCTTCAACCGAGCATACTGAGCACACCAAAACGTCTACCGCATTGATAATCCTTCGACCAGTCTCCATTGATCGGGTTTCGCTCTCCCCAATAGGTTCCTGTTCCGCACCTGTGATAAGGAGTATAATCTGCAAACTTCGCTACGTGCGCGCGTCTACGTCTCAAACTCTAGATGGTCAGCGTCTTTTTGACATCTATAACCCAGCCAGCGACAATTTTCTGGAGGTTCCAAGTGATTCTCTCTGATCTGATCGTGTCGTCAAGCCTGGTGGCTGGTCTCTCCTCGATATAAGTGCAAGCGTATCTGTGCGGTCCTCTGTTTGAGAGAGTTTATTTAGCACAACTACCTCCATAGTTTTTCTTTCACAGTATGTCTGTAGCAACAATGTTGCAACCGGCGTCGAGAGCATCTACATCCTCATCTTCTTCTTTCCAACCCGTCTCCCGTCAGAACACGATGTCGTCCCACGATACACGGTCTCTTCGCCAGTCCAAACGGCTGTCTGTCACCGCGCTATACCTTTCCATGTCCGCAAAAGACAGAGATCTCGAAATTTCCGATGACCTGGCGAAGGGTAAGTTACGTTAATTGGCCCGGTTGAAACATACAGGCTCAGATGTCTGATCGGTTCTGGAACAGCTCAAAAATATCTACGGGAACTCAAAGCGAAAATCTCCTCGCAATCGAAGAAGAATTTCGTTCTCGAAAAGGATGTCCGATATCTGGACTCTCGGATAGCTCTGCTCATTCAGAACCGGATGGCGCTCGAAGAGGTATGTTATTCTATTTCCCGGTAAACGGATGCCATTGGGGGGTCGCTCATGCCTCTCGCAGCAAAACGAAGTTGCAAACCATCTTGATGACGAAGATCCCCAAGAGGGTTTCTTCCCCAATGATGAGAAAACGCAGAAATATGGAAACCTCCTATTTCTTCTGCAATCCGAACCCCGGCACATCGCTCATCTGTGCCGACTTGTCTCCATGTCGGAAATTGATTCCCTTCTCCAGACCGTCATGTTCACCATCTACGGAAACCAGTACGAGAGTCGTGAAGAGCATCTTCTTCTGACTATGTTCCAGTCCGTTCTCACTTACCAATTCGATAACACCCCCGAGTACTCGTCACTGTTGCGCCAAAATACACCTGTCTCTCGCATGATGACTACCTATACCCGTCGCGGTCCCGGCCAAAGTTACTTGAAGCAAGTGCTGGCAGAACAGATTAATTCTCTGATTGAGCTGCGCGATGTTGATCTGGAGATCAACCCTCTGAAGGTATACGAGAACATGGTAAAGGAGATCGAAGAGGAAACTGGCTCGTTGCCCAGTCATCTGCCAAAGTCTGTCACAGCCGAGGTGGCTGCGGAGAACGCACAGGTACAGGCTATCATTGAGCCACGGCTGAAAATGCTAACCGACATTGCGAACGGGTTCCTGACGACAATCATTAGCTCCGTGGACGAGGCTCCCTACGGTATCAGATGGATTTGCAAGCAGATTCGGAGCTTGTCTCGCCGCAAGTATCCGGATGCCCAGGATCAGACCATTTGCACACTGATTGGCGGTTTCTTCTTCCTTCGATTTATCAATCCCGCTATTGTCACCCCCAGGTCCTACATGCTGATCGAATCGGTTCCGACCGAGAAGCCTCGTCGCACCCTCACTCTGATTGCGAAGATGCTCCAGAATTTGGCTAACAAACCTTCGTACGCCAAGGAACCATACATGGCTAAACTCCAGCCCTTCATTCAGCAGAACAAGGAGCGTGTCAACAAATTCTTGCTGGACCTCTGTGAAGTCCAAGATTTTTACGAGAGCTTGGAAATGGATAATTATGTAGCTCTTTCCAAGCGCGACCTTGAGCTGCAGATCACTCTGAATGAGATGTATGCTACCCATGCTCTGCTGGAAAAGCACAGCCTGGCTCTGGCACAAGACCAGCACTCGCACCTCAACGAGCTCTTGCAGGAACTGGGATCGGCACCCCCGCTGGTCCCGCGAAAGGAAAACCGAACGATCACCGTTCCCCTGTTTAGTCGATGGGAGACTGCTCTTGATGATTTGACGGCCGCTCTCGATATCACCCAGGAGGAAGTGTTTTTCATGGAAGCGAAATCGACTTTCGTGCAGATCCTGCGATCATTGCCTCCGAACTCGGCGATCGCCCGGCGGCCGCTTCGGCTGGATCGAATCGCAGAGGCGGCCGCCACTCTGAAGAACGATGCTGTGATGGTGCGAAAGGGCATTCGGACCATGGAGCTGCTGAGTCAGCTACAGGAGATGGGCGTCATTGACCGTTCCGACGACTTCAGTCTTTTACGAGATGAGGTGGAGCAGGAATTAGTCCACCTTGGCTCTTTGAAAGAGAAGGTCCTTGAAGAGACAAAGAAGCTCGAGGAAGTTTTCGCAACGATCCGTGACCACAACGCGTACCTGGTGGGCCAGTTGGAAACCTACAAGTCATACCTGCACAACGTCCGCAGTCAGTCGGAGGGCAAGCAGCGCAAACAGCAAAAGCACCAGGAGCTGGGCCCGTACAAGTTCACCCACCAGCAACTCGAGAAGGAGGGTGTCATTCGGAAGAGCAACGTACCGGAGAATCGGCGAGCCAACATCTACTTCATGTTCAAGAGCCCTCTCCCTGGTACCTTTGTCATCAGTCTTCATTACAAAGGTAAGTGCGGCCTGCAGCCTTCCATTTGTTGTGATTTACTGTCCTGCGGTGGCTGACCATTTGCTACGTATTTAGGCCGTGCTCGTGGCCTTTTGGAGCTGGACCTCAAGCTTGACGATTTGCTGGAGATGCAAAAGGACAACCTTGAAGATCTCGATCTCGAGTATGTCCAATTTAACGTTTCTAAAGTGCTCACGCTTCTTAATAAGCGGTTTGCACGGAAGAAGGGCTGGTAAGATGATTAGCGCAGCGTCTAACCAGACCATTTAATATTACGATGTGTACGAGATGGAGCAGACTTGGCCCGCAAACGTCCGGACGAAACTCTAAATCCTTCGTTTTGAAGGCCATGCTGTGTTATAATTCTCCATTTGACGAGTGAGGGCATATTTCTCAGGCGCGCTGCTTAAGGCAGCTTGGGCGCGCGCTCGACATGGGAAAACCTGCTCCGCGTTACGAAACGGCGATGGACGATATTCTATTCCGCTCCCTGTCTCGACGAACATCCCTCCCAGGGGGCTTGGCGTTCGAGCAGGGGTCGACTTTCAGATACCCTATGACTTGTTGTCTTTGATACCTTATACTCTTATCCTGCTGGTACTCAGGAACACTCCTTGTAATATGGATGTCCGCTGGTTCGGGAACGCGCCATAGCTGGGCTTGACTTTGTCTTGTTGGCTTTTATTTCGCTCAAATCACTGTGTGTTGTCTTTTACTTGCAACGTTTATACCTGTTGGATGATTGAAATTTCGTTAATGCTTCTTGATACACCACTATTTGACGACTATATTGTTTCTGAATCTTCTTCGGCGGTATGAGTTGCGTCTGCTTTTCCATCTGCCTTATACCGGGCCATTGGCCTTCCTCTGCCCTTCTTGGCTGCCCTGTAAACTTACTCGGCTTGGTGTCTTTTTGTCTTTTTCTACTTTGTGTCTAGTTGAATGACACCCTACTCTCCATTGTGTGAACCATGTCCTATTGCCTGGGTTGGTTGTGTCTTGAGTTGATCCAATCTGTACTAGGCCTTGACTTGACTATTCATGCCCTCTATCGACCTGCTTCAGACAGGGGCAACATATTTCACAGAGACGCCGATGTAATGAGCTCTGGCCGTCTATGAGAATATGTATCTATATTTTTATCTATTATTCATGCACTCTACGCATATGAGCCGGGTTTCCTCAATCATAGTGGATGAGGGACATTGTGCTGGCCAAGTTGCTGAACGTTGGTAGGTAATACTACAGAATTTCTTCATGGGAGTAAATAGTCCTGTTAGCCATTATACTTACCTAAATTTTTGATAACCTATCTCTATACGGTCTCGCATTTTGGTGCAGACCGACACTTTGTAGACGGGTGGATCTCGTAGTGGTTGTCTACGTAGTCTGCAAGTTTTATGTCTTGTCAAGAAGTTCGCCTGTCCCTCTTAAATACACTAGCGGGCGCGTTTTAGAGGTCCTCCCTTAGTATCCCGTTCCTTGACCGTCTCTTGCTGGCTGACCATACGGAAGACACAGACTTATTCCTCAAACCGCTCAATTTGATCCTTCTCCTCCAGACTCTAGCCATCTATGGTTATGCTCTGATCTATCTACAACATAAATCTTCTTCATTCTCCTCTCACTCGAACTGCAGGTTGCCACCATTGGAAGCAATCAGAAAAGTCGACTCCCCGATACTTTCTGCACTCCGCCTCCCTCAATCTATCTTACTTCCCCACTCCCCTCCCCTTTTTGACCATAAATTCTCGATAAAGCGTTTTGCCAACCCTTGATTTCCAGGTCAAATCTTAATAACTTTCTTCGCCTTGTATCTTTCTTAAATTCGATTCTACCATTTTACCAACCATGGCTGCTGTAGCTGAGAACAAGCCGGCCACGACGTCGAAATATGACGACTACGATTTCCCGACCACTGCGCCTGAGCCCCAGCCGGGCCACCCTGGCCACACTACCCCAGAGCAAGATGCAAAGGTTGACCAGCTCCGTAGTGAGCTGGAGCAGCTGGGATACACGGACAGACTGGATACCCTGACCATGCTGCGCTTCTTGAGAGCCCGGAAGTTTGATGTGGCTGCCGCTAAGGCCATGTATGTTTGTTGACCGTCCTGCCTTGTTGTTCTCAAGGGTTACTTGTCTCCGCCGATTGGAGTCTGTACTGTGGATTCTGAGCATTGTTCCATTACTAATGCATGAATTCGTTACTTTAACCAGGTTCATCGATTGTGAGAAGTGGCGGAAAGAATTCGGCACCGACGACCTCGTTCGCACCTTCGACTACAAGGAGAAGCCCCAGGTCTTCCAGTACTATCCTCAATACTACCACAAGACAGACAAGGTTAGCCTTTTTTTCTTTCTTGCTGCTTGATTGGTAGTTTGTCATTTATGTGCTAATGAATACTTTCGTCGGATAGGATGGCCGCCCGGTCTACATTGAGAAGTTGGGCAAGATCGATCTCAACGCCATGTACAAAATCACAACCGCCGAGCGCATGCTGCAGAACCTGGTGTGCGAGTACGAAAAGCTCGCGGACCCCCGGCTGCCTGCCTGCTCGCGCAAGGCCGGCAAGTTGCTCGAGACCTGCTGCAGCATCATGGATCTGAAAGGCGTCGGCATCACAAGCGTCCCCTCTGTGTACGGATACGTGCGTCAGGCTTCCGCCATCTCGCAAAACTATTACCCCGAGCGCCTGGGCAAGCTGTACCTGATCAATGCCCCCTGGGGTTTCAGCAGCGTGTTCAACGTCGTCAAGGGATTCCTCGACCCCGTCACCGTGCAGAAGATCCACGTCCTTGGGTCCAATTACAAGAAGGAATTGTTGGAGCAGATCCCTGCCGAGAACCTCCCTGTTGAATTCGGCGGTACCTGTGAGTGCGCTGGAGGCTGTGAGCTCAGCGATATGGGTCCCTGGCAAGAGCCCGAGTGGGCCAAGCCGCCAAAGTGGGCTCTGCCTAAGGAGGAACAGGATGTCGTGAAGAACGAAGACTCGGGTCCTGTGGTGAAGGATCCTGTCGCGCAAGAGGGCTCTCAGCCTGTAGCGTAGGCTCTCCGTCCTTCTTGCTCTATTTGCTCTTCTCGTTTGCCTTGCATACATAAATTCTTGGATTCATGTGGTAAGGGTATTCAGCTATCATCTGTGTCGACCTGCGTGTCGTTCACCAGTGCCGTCTCTATCACTCCTCGGACAACCCCTTTTCTTGTACCTTCAACCGTGTCCTTCCTGATCGCATTTCAACATCGCATAAATTCAATAACTGGTCAAGTGTTACCCTGGCGGAGTGGTCTTCAAAGCCGACCAGGGACATTTTGTCTCTTTCCTCTTTTCAATATCCAAGTATAGATAGTTGACAACTCCGACTGAATGGCGCGGCGCTTTTATAGATGGGGGCAAGGATAACAACACATGGCAGGACTGAATATAAAGTGTTTACCTAGTTCGGAGTTTGGTTGCTTGGCTCTGGGTAGTCAATACAATGACTGACGTTCTCGCACACTTTTACTCTGATTAAGCCAACCAGCATTTGAGAGATCTGATGAAGATGCGAAAGTGATGTTTGTAAATGAGACTGGTATCGCACCTTACTAATAGCCTTTATTCCAACGCCAAAATAACCTACCAGGGGATATCGCCTGAACCAAAGAAAGACAAAAAAAAAGGGAAACGCTCCTGCGTCACATCTTCTCCACGACTTCCGCAGCCCGAGACGCTCGTTCTGCCTTGCCCAGCGTCGAGGACAGCGCATTCCCATCCGGCCCGCTCTCGACTTGCTCGCCAGGGACAGCCTCACCTTGAAGCCGGAGTAAAGTCCGTAAGGCATCGTCATAAACCTCCGCCATCTCCCCGCTGCGCCAGCGCTCTGCCTCATGGTCGGACCCAAGGGGAATCTGCAAATTCCACCGCGCAGACTTTGACTTCGAGGGTCTCCGACGCAGCCTGCGTGTTCCGTTCTGCGTCGTTGTGTTTCTTGCATCCGCGTCAGGCATGGGGACGTCTTCTTCACCCTCGCCATCTGCATCCTGGTTTCCGTTTTCAATTCCGTATCCAGCTTCGCCGTCAACATCCTCGTCTTCATACATATCCTCTTCATCCTCCTCGATAGCTTTCCTCAATTGCTCTGCGTACGCCTTCGCCGCACGCGCCGGCGCATCTCGCCTCAGCTGCGCAACTGTCGTGGTAAGTGACTCTAGCTGGGCGTAGAGCGATGTCACGCGCGCCGCGAGCTCGGTATCATAGGGCTCATACTCGATAGTCTCTGTTGGTTGCGTGAACGCGGCGGGGAAGGGGAACTGTGACGAGGAGGAGTCGAGGCCGTTGATGCTGATTGAGGCGGAGGCGGTGGTGAATGTCTCATTTATGTACTATAATCCACTATTTAGAATTCAATTGACTGATACATTGCATTTTGCCCCGGGGGGGGGGGGGAAGGGGGAGGATAGTACCTGGTCGACCAATTCCTTCACGCGTTCTCGCATGGGATCCGGTCCATCGCTTGTATTTGCCGATGGGGGCAGATGGAGATCGAGCTTTTGGCGGGAGAGTGCGACCGTGTTGGCGTACAGGTAGGTGAAGTCTGCAGGCGACTGGAGCTCAATTTTGCGGTAGTGAGGGACTGACATTGTTGTTATGCTGCTACTGCTGCTGTAGGTTGGTTGTTCGTTGACTTTTGTTGCTGGTGGACGCGGTGCGGGATGTTTCTATCATTATTTACTCTGGTCGGATGGGGTACCTATCGCTATCACCAGTTTATGCCTGAGGCATTAATTAGTAAGAAGAAGTGATTGCCGCTTAAGGCAACCAACCTGTCGATCACGGCCCCGCAACGATGTCATCGATCTGGTTTGGCATATAACTGTTCAGCTTGAGGACTTGGAAGCTTCCTGAACGTTGCGCATTTATCTCCTTTATCTCCTTTGTTTTCATCTCCAATCCTCTGGTCCCTGTTTGCGAAGGTTCCGTTGGGATTGAGTTGATACAACGGCTGTGTTTGTTTATTCTATTTTCTTTGAGTTGCAAGCTTATGAGAGCTGTATGCTCCCATCCCTTTTCTTTCGTCGGGAGGCTTTGGTGGATGCCTGGTACATCTACGTCCACGCATTGCTTTTGTTTTTACATTGATTGCCGTACCATGTTGCGATGATGCCAGAGTGTCCTGCCAAGACAATCTTGGAGGCCCGTTGTAACCAAATTCTGATCAAATATCGAGGTAATCCGTGGAGTCATCATTACCATGGAAGGCATCCGCCGGATCACGCTGGTCGACCATACCGACCCCTCGAGTCGCTCTGACAATGAAGAGGCGCTGTCTCAAATACCCTCGGCTACAGGGTCACAAACTGGCTCCAGGAGATTGAGCAGAGTGTCCATCCGTGGTGAACTCAAGCGGCGAAAGTATGCCAAATGGCAGCCGGACCGATTGAAGCTTTCGGACGACAGTAGCTTGAGCAGAATGCCGTCCCCATCGGTGAATCCATTGACCCACATGAGTACGAATGCAAATACCATATCTGGGGAGAGCACTCTAGCTGGCCCTTCTCAAGCCACGATCGAGCAGCACGACATCGATGCGACGGATTTTGCGTCCTCAACGAATGGCGGGCGCGATTCTGCGGCGCCTCAGCAACAACAGGGCCACGACCCAAAGGACAACACCAAAAGTGCTCATTCCGTGAGCGAGTTGGACATTCTCTACGAGAATCAGCGCGGCTGGTTCTTTTTCGGCATTCCGTTGTACTCGAACAGCTCGCTACTTCATCTTGACCCCGGCCCTTGGGTCACGCATGACTTCCGCGAGAGCCCTGTCAACATCACCAATGCCCAAGTGCCAGACCCAAGCTGGGAATGGGCTTGGCCGTCATGGTACGTTGATATGTCCGGTGACGTCGACGACCAGGGCTGGCAGTATTCGTTCTCATTTAGCTCAAAAGCCTGGCATGGGACTCATCCCTGGTTCCATTCGTTTGTTCGAAGGCGACGATGGGTTAGACTGCGCGTAAAGCGCACTTTAGAGAAGACACGTCGTGGACGATCGGGATTCGAGATGGCTCACATGTTGAACGAAGATTATTTTACAATTCACTCTCCGCGGAAGCAAAGCAGAGCTACCAGTTCGATAGCGGTGTCGGGGAATCTGAGTCGCACGACCACTGGAGTGGAAGAGGAGGCTCTGTTGGAAGAGATAGGAAACATTCCTACACTAATGTACGCCCTGAAGGCTGCCATTGTTGATCGTGAGAAGATAAACGTTCTGAAGCGTTTCATCGAGGATGGGGGCGAAGAGCTTCACTACCTAGATAGCAAGGTATCCCAATCACTCGTTTCTCGTTGCCAATAGTCTACTGATTACCTGATAGATCCCTGAAATCATGTCGATGTTTATCTTCCAAAACTCGAGATGGCAGTTCCTCACCCACTTGGAGAATGTCATCAACGACCTCCCCCGGGAAGCCGCCGAAAAGGGCAATACAGACACTGAAGCGATACGGCGTAAACAACAGAATCTCACGAAAGCTGCGGAGACAACGAGACGGCATATCACGGGGCCTGAGTTACTCGGTTCCAAACACCACGAGTGGATGAACTTAACCCCTACCTCAAAGCATGATTTATTAGAGGCCTGCTCCAAAATGTCCTCGTTCAAACCGATCGACAATGGCGGACAGATCAAGGGTGTTCCTGAGGCGGCGGAAATCGGCCTCGAAGGTCATATACACCGTCCTTTTTAATCCCTGGAAGTACGTCCATCGATGGACAGATAGCTAGCTTTCTGCAACTGATGCATGACATGGGTTGTTGGGTTGAGCTTGTTGAGCGTTGGTTACTTTTTTTCCTTCTTTTGCTCCTAGCGCCTAGTACCCCCAGTTCAAGCGTAAGTAGTAACATACTGTGCAAAATTGTTACTCAGACACCTTTCTAGTATAAAGGACTGAATAAGTCAATTCAATATCATCTATGGTTAGCTGAGAGTCGTCCGATGCTCCGCCTGGAGTGCTCCGTAAGCTTGAGCGGTCCGAACCCCACCGCCTGCCTTTTGGGCACCGCAAACAATTTTCCTGAACTCCAGGCCGAGCTTGACCTCAAGTCGACTTTCTACCAGGGTGCGCATGCCACACGACATAGACGCATTTTTCTTGACGAATCAACCTCACATGCCTCTGGGGATCAGTCTGTGTCCTACCATATGTTCTCGCGCGGTCATCCGTGTCTGAGAAGACGTGGTCTATCCGCCGTCTTGGACAACGTCGCCGCTGGCCCCGAAGAGCCCTTACTCTTTCTCTACCCTCGCTGGTTTACATCGACTTTGCGAAGAGAGAGATCGATATCGTCTATAAATTATGCTCCCTCCGGGGAGGATTCGCTGTGCTCCATTCGCCCCGTTCTCCGAGTGTCGTCTCGTCGCCGGAAATCGTCCTTTGGCAATCTCACACGGCGATGGTTATCCATTAACTCCGCCGTCCAGACCAGCATTGCCCAGCCTGCTGGCTCACAACCCGGGCGTAAATGTGTTGAACATGCACGAAGTGTAGGACCTACACAAACACAGAGAGTAGAAAGCACCAGCGATAAAGGTGGAAACCATTACACTGTACCGAGCGAAACGGGCCACTGTGCGGACTACGAGTCGTCAACATCGCTGCATAGATCTGAAACTCGGAGCGAAGATTCGCAGAATGCTACAAGAGAAAACCGGAGACCTTTCAACCTCTTCGCGAACACGCAAACGTCAACGACGAATTCCCCGGCCAAGGACAAGGCGATCGGAGTCATGGAAAGCTTGTCGATTAGAGATCGGAAAAAATTGAGATATAGGCTTTATCTTTCGCGGATGGGCAGGGACCATGGGTCACGAGATAAATGGGGCCGGTGGACCAAAGTGGGAGACTTTTTGGAAGCGATGCAACAGGAGTCTCGGTTGTGGCCCAAGAAGGGGCCGGTGCAGAAGGAGCTCCTTTTGCCGGAGGAAACAGTAGCCCTCATGGCGGGCATCACGGACATGGCGATGAAGGAGAATGTCTGGTATGTGCCTGTTCGCAACGGGTGTCGTGTTCATGTGCTGCACCCCCTCGAGAGCGAAGGGCAGCATAGGAAGGTCATTCTGTCAGGATCAAAGCGGAGTGTGGAATTGGTCGGGGATCACATCATGCGGACACGGATGTTACAGGAACAGGGTGATCCTCTAGTCGACATAAGGAAACCCCCCGTTCCGGTTTACCCTTCCATCGAGGCCATGCGACGCAAGAATCTTCCCGTTCCACTTGTCCGAGGTGTCTGGGACTTTTACCAGGCGTTCAAGCAACCTGCACCACTACACACACTTCTCAACTCGTCCGCCAATATATCGAGTGTCAGAGAGTTCGCCGAACATGTAGAGGAATTGACCAGGTCTCGGCCGTCCTCAAAAGTCATTAGAGGGAAACCGGGTACTCATCACCGTGAGCGAGTGGCTGCTGCACTTGTCGCTCTTTTCCAAAACGACGCAAACCGCGAATATTTTTCAACCGCGGCATTGAACAGAGCACTGTCATTTCTGTTCGACAATGAAATCTTGGACGATGCTCGCGCGGTCTTTATCAGAGCAGAACATGTCGCCACAGTTGATACCTTCAATATGCTTTTGAAATCCGCGGCCAAGAGACAGGACATCCGTGTCTTTCGTGGTTTCCTCACCTCCATGTCGCGAATGCACATTCGGCCGAACCCCTACACCTGGCTCGCTTTTCTTGATTGTCTCGTCTCTCCCAATGCAAAAGCAAGTCTTGTCAATTTTATGCTGCAGAAGGGTTACTTGTCGGACTCCGGTGCGATGCGAACGGCATTGCATCTAACGATACAGGATACGTTTTTGGCGCATCTACAAAGCGGTAAAAGCGTTGACGCTTTCTTTAATATGATTGTTGATACCTACGGGGCCAACTGGTTTTCCCCGACTCTGATCAATCAGATGTTAAGTGTCACCGTGCGATTGAGAGACTACGACGCAATGGACCGGTTGCTTGAAATATGCGAGCAGCAAGGCTTTGCGCTCGACAGCGCCACCGTCAATTCAATCCTGCCCTTGTTTCGATCAGATATCCAGTGCGCTCTTCGATACGTGTTTCGTTGTCTGGATCACCCCGAGACGCAGTTGGACAAAAAAGCATGGGAGATGCTCTTTCTAATTGCTTTCAAAGGCCGAAATTACAACATCTGTCGCGTGCTATGGCGCTATGCTTGCATGCACAGACAGGTGACGTACAAGATGAAGCAGTCCGTTCTGACCTCGCTTGCACGGAATGTGCCCCGGAACAAAAGAGACGTGATCGATACTGTTTGGAGCACTAGTGCCGGCAACGTCATTGTTGGTGTTGATTTTGGTCAGTCCGTGTATCCCTTCGACGATGCCGTCCTGGACAATGTGCCAGACGAACATCTCGACAATCCGGTGGCGTATCTTGCGTCCGGTTATAAGCCAGGCGGGGACGAGCGCGCGAAGCAACTCAGCCTTGCCTCGGCGCTTGTGAAGCGTGATATCGAGATTGGGCCTCGATACCAGGCATCTGTGCCTTTGTCCATCATGCTTGAAGCCGCCGCCGTGATGGATCGTGGATGGAAGGGCATCCCCAGACCAACGCAATGGGTGATGCAGAATTCCATCCACATACCTGTCCGCAAGGGGGATCTCTTCGCCTACCCTACATAATGCATTTTTGTCCATTATTGCCTTGACGTTTCGTTCACATTTCCCACTGGAGTCCGCTTTTTTATGGCATATTTTCGACATTTGAGCCTGCACGTTGTATAATTTATTAGGTGGCTATGCAGCCCACCGAGTGTATACCATGTTGAGCGAATTCTTGCATAGTCATGGGTATAAGGTGCGTGGTTGGATATTGGTTGGGTTTTAACAGCCTTCAGCTACCTCTTCTGTACATTACATGTAAATAGATTTAACCCCTCCACCCCGACTTCATCAATGTATATAGTGTGTATAGAAATATGAATCGAATAGAGTCTGAGAGGATCACAGATCGCGGGAGCCATTCAAGTCGGCCAGGGGTTAACATCTGGGAAAACAGCACTTCAGTTGTTTACATGTTCAATTTGGTAGAGCATAATCATCTATATCATCCAATGTGTCGTAAATGCATCAATATGTTAGGATAAGCGTTGCCATCAAGTCTGCTGGCAAAACTCACCCACGGCCGTTCTCATGGAGCAGAGCCGGAGCAGGAGGAGGAACCTGAGCTCCGTACGGATCCATGCTCGTTCGGATGGACCCTACCCCTTCTTTGAGGTATAACACCAGCCGGTAGGCAGAATTGCCATTCAAGTAATACCGATGCAGCCGTTTACTCCTCAAAAAGCCCAGGCGCTCATACAGCTTGATGGCCGCTGTGTTTGTAATCTCCGTCTCTAGGACAATCTGTGCATAGAACGCCGTCAGTCAATCTTCTTCCAACTTCCCCCGCTGCAAGCTCTACCCGCAGGTGAACCTACCTCATCGGCATCCCGTTCTATCATCGCATCAATCGCCATCCGCACCAACTTGGTAGCTATCCCTCGCCCGCGGTACTCCTCCCGCACAGCCAGCATGGCAATATACCCCCTCAGCGGGCCGCCCCGGTGTGGTTCGAGTTTCGAAACTACCACGCCTACCATGAAGTCTTTCTCCTTTGTATCGTCCATGGCCATGAAGCACAGATCCCCCCATTGATAGAGGAAGTAGCGGTAAACGTAGATGCTGTACGGTTCCGAAAGATCTTTGGAAATAAGCTGTCTCATTGCGGATACAAATTCACTTTCGCGGGATCCATCGTAGCGCACGTAGCGGAGGTCTGAAGGAGCAGCAGCACCAGCAGCTGTGGGCTCTGCGGGCGAAGAGTCATCCTGGCTCATTACGGAGTCATCGAGGGGAATAGGTGCGGGAGTTGTTGTGGGATAAGGACTTGGACGGTGGAGCTTGATTTCAGTAGACTGTTGGAGAAGCCGGTAAAAGGACGAATGTGAGCAGCTTGTGATTGCGCTGTGTCTGATGATGGTGGTTGGTGGTCCGAGAAGACAGGAATTTTGAGGATCTCGCATGACGTTCGGGTTCCTGTTTCCCATGTGATTTCGACGACCGTCGCTGTTCTTGGGTACCTTTTTTTATTGTTTATTCTAGCTTCTCACTTTCAATTCTTTTTATCTACTTTCCTGTCGTCCGATTCTCTGGGCCTTAGGAGTTATTGTCTTCGAGCTACACTCCCAGTCTGAGTTTGGCGTTACATCAATTGCAGCATTTTGCTTTCCTTTACGACCCTTCCTGGCGGTCGCCCACATGCTCCGCCGTCGTCTGGCAAAGGACGACGACGTCCAGCAGACTAAGGACAAGTCTCGCGATGACAAAGGAAAGTCATCGCCAGATACTAAGACGGTTGTTATCCAAGAAAAGCCGCAATCTGGATCGTTCTTTTCCCGACCGAAGAGTAAACGGCGCAATGGACTCATCTTCGCACTAGGAGGCATTTTCGGCATCTTTGTTGCCTTGTTTTTCGCCAACCAGCAGGATGTGATTAGTCTTGAATCATTGATGGATCTGAACCTGGACACATTGATCGATGTTATTCCTCAAGGCATTATAAGGGATGCGCGAGAGTTCACGGTATGTTGAACCATTGATACTCTTGCCAGTTGTTATTCCTCTATACTAATCAGCTTCCCTTGACATCTGTACAGCAACATGAGCGCGACGCAGTCAGCTATGATCCCTTCTCCGTCGGCCTCCAGCTTCAGGCGCAAGGCATCGAGGCCAAACATCCAATCGTTATGATCCCCGGTGTCATTTCAACCGGCTTGGAGAGTTGGGGCACAGGGCCGGCCTCCCGTCAGTACTTTCGTCGGCGACTCTGGGGCAGTTGGAGCATGATGCGTGCGCTCGTTATGGATAAAGCAGAATGGAAGAATCACATCATGCTGGACAGAGAGACTGGATTAGATCCTCCGGGGATCAAGCTTCGCGCAGCCCAGGGGTTCGATGCGACCGATTTCTTTATCACAGGCTACTGGATCTGGAACAAGATCCTTGAGAATCTGGCCACGATTGGATACGACCCAACCAATGCTTTTACGGCCGCATATGATTGGCGGCTATCCTATTTAAACCTGGAAGTCCGCGATCAGTACTTCAGTCGTCTTAAGTCGTATATCGAGACGGCTGTGCTGGTTAAAGGAGAGAAGGTGACTCTAGCGTCGCACAGTATGGGTTCGCAGGTGGTTCTCTACTTCTTCAAATGGGTCGAACATCCAGATCACGGCAAAGGAGGTCGCGACTGGGTTAACAAGCACATCGCCAACTGGATCAACATCAGCGGGTGCATGCTAGGCGCCGTCAAAGGCCTGACGGCGGTGTTGTCGGGCGAGATGCGCGACACCGCCCAACTTAACGCCTTTGCCGTCTACGGCCTGGAGAAGTTCCTGTCCAAGGAAGAGCGTGCCGAGATCTTCCGCGCCATGCCGGGTATATCGAGCATGCTCCCCAAGGGCGGCGAAGCAGTCTGGGGCAACTCTACCTGGGCACCGGACGATCAACCTGGCCAAGTCATGACCTTCGGCAACCTCCTCAACTTCCGCGAAACCAATTCCTCCTGGACCCGTAAAAACCTCACCACAACGGAAAGCCTGACCTACCTGCTCGACCAAAGTGAGGATTGGTACCGCCACCAGGTGCTGAGCAGCTATTCACACGGCGTCGCGCATACAACCAAGGAAGTCGAGGCGAACGAGAACGACCCGCGCACATGGCTCAACCCACTTGAGACACGGCTGCCCCTCGCCCCGGACATGAAGATCTACTGCTTCTACGGTGTGGGCAAGCCGACGGAGCGCAGTTACTTTTATCAAGAAGAACGCGATCCCCTCGTCAACCTCAACGTCAGCATTGACACCACCGTGACCACGCCAGACGGCGTAGATCGCGGCGTCCTCATGGGTGAGGGCGATGGCACGGTTAACCTGCTCAGCACAGGATACATGTGTGCCAAGGGATGGCATATTAAACGGTATAACCCCGCCGGCGTGAAAATCAAGGTCTTCGAGATGCCGCATGAGCCAGACCGATTCTCCCCCCGCGGTGGTCCGAATACAGGTATCTTCCTCTTCTGCCTCATTCAATCAAGTATTCCGTGGGTTACTGACTGACGATGAACTCAAGGTGATCACGTCGATATCCTAGGGCGTGCCTCGCTGAACGAGCTTATCCTCCGCGTAGCTGGAGGACAAGGAGACCTTATTGAGGAAACATTTGTCTCCAGAATTAAGGAATACGCCGATCGCGTCAAGATATACGAAGAAGAATAATAATAATAAAACGTCCTCATGAAAACCTTAATATAGATATAATACTCTGTCTCTGCTATTGGTGGGTTGCGACAAACTCTGTGCTTGTACTTTGCCGGTCTCGCTGTACATATACCACTAAAGATATCAAATTACTTTCGCAGAACATCTGGGCTCCGGCCGTACATAAGACTGTAACTCCACAAATCACACTAATTTCACATGACTGGCATGCTCAAGAGCACTCTCGGCGGATTAGGTTGAAATTGTGCACACGAAAAAGATGATCACCGCATAATAATGTACATCACTGTTCTTCATAAATCATAACGCTACCGGATTAGGAATAATGATAATGCTATGGAACAATCATCCAACAACACCTCGCTGTGCACGGGAAGCTGCTAGGGATCGGAAAGTTGTGGAGGCCAGAAAGGAGAAAAAAGCTCACTTCAGACTCGAGCCGACACGCCATATAAATGGCGGCCGCGAGCCAGAGCAAAGAAAACCGAGAATGATATTAGGTCGTATTAGGAAGTCGAAAACGTGCAGCGAGGTGTGTTGCGTCCAGCAGCCAGAGAATCGAGATGGGACAGGAGGATAGAGGAGATGTTCTGTATGAACGCCATTTACCCGACGGTCACCGTGAGTAAGCTCAGTCCTCCTGGCATCGATTCCGGTTGATGCCAAATATTTGATGGAGACGTAGCTCCACGGGGTGTCCACTGTTAAAAGCAAGCGAGTGTGGGGTTGAGAGAGGACCACAGTAGCGAGTCTGGAGGACCCCTTTCTATATGCCAATGCAAGAATCATTAAAAGCATCAGAACTTTTCTAAGCGAATGTAGTGCGTGTAAAAGGCGCCCAGCCCATGTTGTTTATCCTTTCCAATGAAATCGAAACCCCCAAGTTTCCAGGCGCCGTGAAATGTGAGCGATCGACACGAATGTAAAATATTTATGCACCTAGCCGAGCTGAAAAGAAGCGAAGTTTCTCGACCAGTTGAAAGTAGTAAGCGAATGACTCAAGTTGGAATCGGTGAAAATGTTCGTTCTGCAAAAGTTGTACAAGCGAATGTCCGATGTGGCACCCTCGGAACGAGCATTAAGAATTATCGCTGGAGGCCCCAGGAAGATTCGAGCTCAAATTGAGGTCACGATCATGGCGGGCCGGCTGGTTTCGTGAAAAATGCATGTATAATCAAAACGTTAGGCAGAAGAAAATTGGGCACAACCAGGTCAATCCATCCCCAGGTCGGGATATGAAGCAACCGTCATGAATCCCTGGAGTGTCCCCAAAACGTATTAAACATATATATGTGTCGAAATCAGCTCAATGCGATAACCAAGCATGTCGTTAAAATTTGTTTGAAAACGCCGTCTCATTAGTCAATGCAGTAGCACGTACACAGTGTAGTACGTATCAAGGCTCATTGAGCAGGATCAGAAATGCCTTCCAGACTCGATGTCGGTGGCAGGAGAGGCAAGAGTCTCGCCCTCCCAAGAGTAGTGGTCGTCAACTGGACTGAGGGAGCCGGACGAAATGGATGACGAAGAACCAACGGTCCACTCATCGCTATCAAGGTTGAATTCGCCTTCGAAGCTGGCTGGACCGTACCCATAGTCGAGTGCGGAATCGCCGTACTCAACATAATCGTAGTCCCAGCGGAACATCTTATCATTCTGGACGCGAGGCATGAACCGCGTTTTAGCAAAGTAGAACGCGACAGTTGCCAAGAGGCCACCACCGACCAGATCAACAGCGTAGTGGTGCGAAAGATACATTGTAGCCCACCACATCCAGAGAGTATAGATGACAAACAAGGGCTTCAACCGTGGGAACACTTGGCTCATAAATAGAGCTGCAAGTGTCGAATCAGCGGCATGTAGGGAAGGAAATGCGCCAAACACGACGGGAGATTGTCTGAAGCCCGATGTGTACAAGTCTATCCCAAAAAGCTCATCGATGCGAGCAAGGCCCGCAGGATTACCCGGCATGGAGTAATCAGCCGGAGCCAAACCATACAGATTTTCGTACCACGGAGGAGAGCAGGGGAAAAACAGCTGAATGGTGACTGCAGCCATGCTGATGTATCCAAAAGTTCGAGCGAAAAGGGGGACGGTGCCGGGAGGACCAAAGATGAACATGATCGCTGAGCACACAAATGGCGCGCCATAATGGCAGATTCCGTAGGGAAGCCACGCCAAAACGTCAAGCACCACATTTTGGTGAGCGGAAAGGATGTTACTGATATTAGCACCGTAGAGAATGTTTTCCAGAGCCGGCAGCACGCGAACCCAGATTGCAGGGCGCCAGTCGCTCGGGATGAACCTTTCAGGAAGACATAAGTACTCATCACATATCGTGATTGTCCCTAAGGAGGTGAACTTACTGGCAAGCGTAGAAAAATATAAGCCATCCTGCAATCGGGAGGAATGGCAAGAAGAACTGGCGCGTAATCGGGAGAAGGAGAGAGATGAGAAGTAGCGTAAACGCGGCGGTCTTTGCCAATGGTCCAGGTGATTCCATAACGCTCAGCGAGAATATGCCGACAATCAGCAGCAAAAGATACTGAAAGTCATAGAGCGTCCATCTATGACTTTGCAGCGACCTGAGTGTATCGACAGGTGAGAATGACGTCTGCAACGAGGATATCGATGAGGTAGGCGAGATCCGACTGCGCAGCTTGGACCGAATCTTCCGTCGCATACGGTGCGGCACGAGAAGTTGTATGGTGCGCCATGGGACTTGGATCTGGAGCTTGCCGAACTGGTTTTGCGTCCGATCCTTCCAGGATGGAAGGGTGGTATTCATCGCTGCGACGAGTCTAATCCTTTCGGACTTGATGATCCAGGAGGAGCTCGAAGGGAGACGGAGGGTGCTGCAATTATGGCGGGGGAAGAATGAAGTGTGGTCTCCTATGTGGAGTTGGCGGCCAGGGGTTCAAGGCGTCAACGTGACGAGACTCCAAGGGCGAGGATCACCGAGAGACGAAAGGTGTCGACAGCGGAGAGATTCGATCCGATAATCTCTGGAGAACGGAGAATTGATTTCGAAGAGCTAGTTTATGAGGGTGCAAGCTCCGGTCTCCAGCGGCCAAACGAGGATACTCTGGGGAAGGTCACGTTGCAAGGGTCGTACTGACGCAAGGCGGACAGGCAAGGGCAACGAGAACGAGGTTAAATCGCTAGGAGGCGCTGCATAAAACAATTTGGCCACGGAGCCGGAGGAAGGGCGAGAAGAGTTGTTATGGGGAAGAAAATGAAAAACTGCAAGGCAGGAGAATTAAAAGAAGTAGGAAGTGAAAACGTGAGAAATGGGGAGATGGTGAGGATTTTGCTGTGACAGAGAAGCGCCCCATTCAACCTTTCATCTAAGCCCAAGAACAGTACAAAGTAATTGAAGGGCGATGGGGCCACGGACGACGACGGGTACGAATACGGCGCTAACACACTGGTATCTGTAATACACAGTTGGTTTTGGTAACAGGTCGTCACTATCACTTTTACTCTGGCGCCATGGAAGCTATCCAGGTACAACCTAACTATTTCGGGAGATAACAGGACATGCTGAGAGAGTGAGATGGCCGTGGTATCTTGCTTGCTTGCTATCAATTATTGTCTGCATCAGGAGCTACCTGATCTACAAGCAATGCGAATAATCATCATGCCAACAAAACAGCTCTTACCCACTGAGAGTGAGACACAAATACATCATCAACATTATCATATCATGCCCTCATGGTCGGATGCAGCGGAAGACTCGGAGGAAACGGAAGTTCTGTCGCCGACCAACAAGAGGATGTGACAAAACTCAACAGCTCGACAAATAAAGGGAAAAAGAAAAGAAGATTGGGAAATTAGGTAAGACCGGTATGGTAAGGTACCGGGTGTTTTCTGCGATACGCTCGATTTCTGAGCTTTCAAGAATTATCCAATCATTGTCTCTGACTTTGAGGCTGATTAACATTTGAGATCCATTATTAAACAGCTAGGTACCAATGGGAAGCTGCGGATCTTCAGGCTCAATTTCGCTTAACCCACAATGGTCACACAGTCATCCGCAGCGGACCAAAGAAAACGCCGAGCGCCTTGCCGCCAAGAGCCGGCCATCCCTGGATCCTTTGGTTATGTAACTCCGTAATAATGTAAGATATTTCAGCCAGTCCCCAAGGCGTAGCTCGCTCCCAGAGGATCGGGAAACATGGAGAGGAACGAGGAAAAGGCTCCGGGATAACACTCAAAAGATTGCATATTCCAAACCAGGAAACAAGATGAAGAGTTTTTGCCGTAGAGTGTGTTCCACAGAGCCGCAGCATGGCAGTCTGAGGTTCTCTTGTCGGACGGCTCATGTCATGCATGAACAGATACCAACATCAACATGTTCTGATTGTTCAGACTCGGTGATGATCCGCAAGTCTATTGACCACTAATTTCGAGACGGCAGTAGTTCTAGTAAGGTAGTTCCTCCATATACGGGGGGTACCTGAGGATTGGGCACACGAGTTTCTTTCCCAACAAGGGAAGACAGAGTCGCACGACGATACAGGGTTGTTTCGTACCTGACAGAATTACTTATTTTACCAACTTACAATATCTGATACAGACATTTACAGCGACCAAGTTGGAAAAGCTGGCGGGCCGCATGTGTGATGAGAAGTTCTACATCCAAAGCTGTGTGATGCAATATTAATGTGCATAAAGGCCCTTTCATTTTATTCCAAGTCTGAAACTCCACACTTACGCATAGTCCTATGCACCATTTCCTTCTTGTTGTTTGACTTGAGATGGCAGATGAGTGATGACTATCGTAGTACCTTGTCCAGTAAGCAACAAATCGTCACCATCATGGCGCTTGATACCTGCCATACGACCCTTGGTAATAATCCATATAAGAGCATAATCTCGATCGACATTAATAAGATGGTTTCAGAAAACCGCGTCGTCCAATTCGGCCCCGGGACTTAAATGCTGTCTGCCTAGCACTACTGACAAAGGCACAAGACTACTCCTGAGCTGAGCCTTGTAGATCTATATTTACATTATTCGCACCAATTCAGGAGACAATTCGTACTCGTTCAGCATTCAATAGTGATTGATTATCTGGTGGTTGCCTGGAGCGAAGTGGATTCGCCGAGATGAAAGGAGCTTGGGCCAGCATGATGAGCCACGATCCAGCAGATCTGGGCCGAATCAAGGAATTCTTAGGGAGTCAGGTACAGCCACAAAATCAACCTTCAGAGTGCTCTTACTCCCCAATCAACATATCGAAAATCAACGATGCGGGATCTGAATGAAGTAAACTAGTTCAAAGGGCGATTGAAATATATAATATTTACCCATCATACAGTTCACAATGTACTGATACCTTGCGCACCTTTCTTCCACTCCCTGACCTACTCCGTACTACATCATGCAACATGTCGAAGAATGGCCTGCGAACCAATTGTTGCGCCCCGGAGAGATGGTCATCGCAACACTCACTTGGCTGAGGGCTCAGCTGTACCGTCATCTGACTGTATCATGTCTTCCAATCACGATCACATTTCCATGGCCACATGTTCAAATAGCTAGTGGACGGTAAAACACGGAGTAAGCGCACCTTACATTCTAGGGATTTCAGACGGGATCTGTCATGCCCATTCACTAGATACTTGTCCCTTGCTTGGAAGGAGATTATTACTTACAGGCACGTTGTATTGTTCATTCTACACGAGCATATATGTTTTGGATCATGTTTACTAGTTTTGTCCATAAGCACCTCGTGATGCCTGGCCTTGATCGGCAAATCATGTATACTACATGTCTTGCAGAAATCCTAGAATATCTACAGAGTATTCTCGTAGAATTTCACACTTTAGCTTCCATACCTATCCGCACTGCCACAGTCACCGCCTCCATAGGTCAGCCCCCTAATAATAATAGTTTGACATGGCATGATGTCATCGAACACATGCGCGGAATGTAGAGAACAGACTTGAAAGCCTTCCAGGGTTTCTGGAATGTCGCAGCCTGGCATGCTAGCTGTAACCGTTAATGTGGAACATTCTGTGCTGCGCCACCAGAAGTAGGATGTCTCAGGGGTCTTGTAGTCGGCTGTAAGGAGGCATATGCCTATTGCCATGATTGCCGGCGACATTTGATTTGACAAGGCGTCTGCTGGATATGCTAGATGAGGTACAGTCTGGCTTGATTTCCTGCACGGTACATTCTGGATCATGAGGCCGTAAATGAATATTCACAGCCGGAACCAAGATTATTCTACCGCCCAACTGAACGCCTGAGATGAAATACAACAGAAGAATGGGGAGCCTTATTGCTCGCCATGACCCTCGCCGATGGATGCGAGCAGTTGGAATCCTTTGACGAGTCCCATTGCTGACCCGGCTGCGACACCCCCCACAAGGACCATTTGCATACCGCCGATGAACCCTCGTCGGATATTCTGTCTCCCCCTCCAACCGCTCACGAAGCACGTCTTCCCGTACCCGAAGAGAAACAGTGCTATAGCCATGGTGGCAATGGACCAGCGCAGCGCAATGAATGCGTCGTGCGGTCCGACGAAGAAGTAAGGAAGAAGCGGCACGAAACCCCCAATGAAGTAACCTAACGCGATGGTCAAAGCGCAGATGAGTGCTCGGGAGCCGGACGGTTCAGGAAGTGTGTGGTGGAAGTTCATAAGAAACGAAGGGAGCATGGGAGAGGCAGACAGGTGATCGGTGAGTTGTGAGACGAGTTCAGATGGGAGGTCGTAAGGCGCAAAGATTTCGGAGATGGTCTCTGTTGTAGCGGATGGGTCTGCAACAACTTTGTTTCGAGTCTCTTTGAGAGTAGCTCGGTAAGATTCCCTGGAAGTAAAACATCAGCCAGGCCTCTGGAGGAATCTGCATAGACACTTCAGCACTCACTCTTCACTCTTTGCGCCTAAATATCCACCCAGTCCCATAGAAATAGCTCCAGCAATAAGCTCTGCAAGACCGCCGAAGACAACCACTTTCGTATCTCCCAGGGCAGACAATCCCGCAGTGAGAGCAAAAGGGACCGTTAAGCCATCCGATAGACCGATAATTGCATCTGAAACTGTCCGCCCATCGATGATTTTAGACTCTTTCTTCTCTCCACCTTCCCTTTGAATTGGCTTGTTTGCTTCACTCCCGCTGGCAGATTCCAGATCTTCGGATGCATTTCGAAGTGGGTAGTGATATATCTTCTCCAAGTCCAGCGACTCGCTCACTGGCGAGTAGTTGGAGAGCAATCCTTTAATGGAACTGAGAGACATATTGCGTCTAGTTTCTCTCGTCTGGAGGTTGTTAGAAGACTGACGATTTAGAATCGATGTTGCAGACGAGAGTAGTCTTCACTCAAACCAAGGCGACGGCTTGGTTTTTGAGTAGATTGAATATTCACGAGCTCATCGCAATTTACTTGGATAAATGTCGACCCCAACTCTCTTAAATCTATTGCAAATCAGCAATTTCGGGCTTAAGAAATCCTGAACGAATCAAAGAATCACAAGCACAATCTCTGGGCCTCTGAGAAGGCGGATTCAGGATTCTTGACCACTCTTAGTGGAGTTATTCTCAACCTCGTTAACCGGTAGGTCAAAACAAATGAACTAAGATAATACCATGTCCTCTGAAGTCTAAGCGGCAAGTAAAGAGGGGAATGATGCGATCTGAACACGACTGTTTTGCCATGGAAAGTCCTGAGAAGGCATGCTTATTAGCACTACGACCAACCACGCAGTACGAGCACGAGCCTATCGAGAGAACATGACCAACAACGTGCTGCCAGCTCTGGCGGTCAGCTGCAAGCCGAAGAGGGGTTTCCTTGGCACGTGGACGTGTGATTCGTTCAAAGATGCGGCAGACAACGCCTCAATGGCCAACCGGACCCACTCTTTCGCGGGGGTTCCTGAAAGCTTGAGATAGCTTGTGATGGACCACTTTTCTGCATTAGAATTAGCGTGGCTTACCAGGGCCATTCAGGAATCAGTCTTATCTACAGTTATTGTCTGATTGGGGTTGCTGTTCTGCTAATGATCCATTTTCTCTAATGCAGTTAGATCAATTTTATTTTGGCTCCTGCTGATCCCATCTCGGCTCCTTGCCTCCTCGAAGTTCTACCTTATAACAATAGCTTCCGGCCAAATTATATGTTGAAGGCTTCATATGCGTCCAGAATTCACCAGTCTCTCAGCAGCTAACAACTGTGCTGTTGGCTTTTGACCACCGTTCTGTCCCTGAAACGGCATCTTTTCACACGGCCTCGAGTTGACATTGTATGTCTATGCTCTACAAAAATGAACTATTCCAAGTGGACTTATCTTCTTAACTACAAAATAATCGATAGTCTATTGAAATGAGATGTTCATTTCAGATCTGGCGAATACCTTCAACAGATGAATTCGGAGCAACTCGAATTCTAGTGTCATGATGACTCGATCCTGCAGGCACGGTACTATACTTGTGAATGAGCGTTGCGAAGCGACTAACAGCTAGGCAGCCGATGGCAGATAGTAAGCGTATGTACGATGCGGTAGGGTTCGTCGCACACTGTAACATCACTTAAAGCTCGGGATACATTGGCTATGAGTAAACTGATATTTTGGCCCTCTTTTTTCTTTTCTTTCTCTCTCTCTCACTCTCTCTCTTTCTCTTAACCCTGAGCTCAATTTGCCAGCCCTGTTAGAATGCTGAAAATGAAGGGCAAATGAGGTTGTGGACGGAGGCGGTGCGTCCTAAAGCTAGGTAGTATAAACGCTGCAGCTGACAGAGTCTGCGTACGACTCAAGACACGATGTGAGGGATTTACCACGGAGATGCAACATCAGTCCTTTCCGCAGTCATGCGAAGCAAATCGTGAAGTTGTCTGATACATTCAGTTCGGACAAATCGAGGCCGTAAATCGTTCTCGTGTTGGACAAAGATGGTCTGAAGATGTGTACATTGCGAAAAACAGTAGCAAGCCCACTGGCGAAGTATGATCGATAGGGGAAAAAATATATGCTAAGAAAGTGGAAAACAAGTATGCCGCCTAAAAAATTGGCCAAACAACATCAGGAAGATTCATTTTCACCTTGAAAATGACATTGAAAAAGAATACAGCCCGACCTGCTAATTTCACGATTTCGAGTACCTGTTGCAAATATTAATCAGTCCTGAACAGGCCGCGCACAACAACGTATACTCCAAACTCACGGTTTCCTTTTCTCTGTCTCTGCCCCCGCCGTTGAGCCAGTCATATTCCAAAGACGGCTCTTATACGCCGGAAACGAGGTGTGATTCCAAATGTTGACCAGAATACTATTTACATACCCAGTCAGCCACGATCAGATCAGAATCTTAACCAACTTCTGCCAGCACTATACAGCGCTCGGGGTAGTCTCCATCAGTGCAAAAACTCACCTCTGGCTTCGATCTACATAGTCCTCCTCAGTCAGCTCCTTCACTCCAACTTTCACCCCATCCCTCGTAAACATAACATTTTTCTTCTCCATTTTCGAGCGAGTATTCTTGCCGACTTCTTGGACGATGCTGTACGCAATGTACGCAATAACGGAGAAAATGATAATCGCGACCAGGAGAATGAAGAGAGGAATGAGTGACTGCATTTTGCTCGTAATTGCTCAACCAATGCAATTAGAGAAACTCTAAGTTATTCAGAAATCGACAAAGGAGTGATGCTAAATTTTGGAGAAGTCTGTGTCTTTATTAGTATCTTCTTCAGGTAAGTCAACTCGTAGGGCTGAGATGAGTGGAGAGGATGACGTCGATCAGGTGCGGTGGCCGAATGACTTGAACATGAGACTTAAGATACGTACCTGTGGCTTGGACTGGGAAATTTGTTTTCAAAAAGTGGTCCGTAACGTCCAAATGGACAAAGAAGCCTCGAGGCAGTACCCAAATTTAAATGTGGGAGGGGTGAAAAAGAGGGCAGATTGTGATATGTGCATGGGCGAACCATCAATCTGATCGCCAAGGCTTTTTGGTGGGCGGGGTGGCGCATAGGAATTCTGGTGCCTAGATATCTCCTTCCAAAAAAAATGCCCCTTTCTGTTCAGTATGTAGCTTTCAGACTAGCCGGAATCAATCTTGTTACCTATTGGCTGTGTTAGAAATATTCTTCAGGAGGGGCATGTCTCTTTTGATTGGTATGTCATGAGCCGGATTAAAATGCAAAGTTGCTACTGTGGCTGCAAGTGCAACTCAATGGCTTCACCTTAATCTCCGAGTTAAAAACTATACACAGTATCTATCCGTCAAGTCGAAAATGCCCTGGCGCGATAATTTCTAGTTTAGATGCCAGAGTGATTCCAATAACTCCACATTCAACTATATAGAGAGGTACAAACTATACATTTCTCTCATAATGCATTCCCAAAAGGGGATCCTTAGGCGCTCTGTCTGTCTCTTGTCGTCATCATGAATCATCCGCGCAATACCGACATTTTTCTCATAAGGTATGCAAGGAAGCAACATTCAAAGTATTGAATGTCAGTAGTTTCGCATGACTAGTTGTATCAAGGACTGCCAGCCATATTGATCCATTAATCACATCCGGTCCAATCTATTCCATACTCAGTAATCAACATGGCCCTCCCCTTCATCCCATTCATCCCCCTCTGCTTCCAATGCGGCACGAACCAGAATCCTTGCCGGTGCAAAGTCGTCGGGCCAACATTAGGTATGGGATCCTCTCAAGGAGTAAAGGGATGACTCTCACGAGTGTTTCGATAGGCTTCTTCACGACTATTGTGGCTGCTGTATGGAATTGCTATACTTCGTGCTAAGAATTAAAGCACGGACTGACATGCCCAGGTTGTTTGCTACCCAGCGTCTCTCTTTTGCGGTTGTTGCTTCACGAAGACCGGGAAGGAGTAAGTGCTCTGCTGGACTGCAATCTGCGCTCAGAGGATTGTTGGTTGACTGTTGATAGCATGTTGGGGTATCCGGTCACGTTGAACGGGATTGTTTCTGATGCGATACCAATATAGTTTTGACTCATTCATGATGATGTCGGCGTATATACTAGGTGTATATTCCCTATCTGTTTTTTAAATATATTGAGTAGGTCGGATATCTTACTCTCTCATTTGAGAACAGTGGTAATGATATAGCCCTATATAATAAGTACAATGGAATAAAAGACACATGATTCGTGGTATTGGGCTGTCAGTAGAACCAACTTTGCCGCAATTTAGTTGACGTAGCTCTACTCCTTACTAAGGTCATAGTTTACCTTAGCTTCCATCTACAATACCTCGTTATCATCCATACCATGACAATGACAATAGTTATTATTAGGAAATTTGCAACACGAGTGAGGAATCATCTGCAGCGCATTATATCATCGACAGAACGAGACAAGTATAAAGAAGAGGTATACGAAGTCGTCATGAACAATGTAAGCAATAAGAGGTATCCAGAGAAATCAACCCGCCCAATTGGTATCATCCATCATCCTTGCCGAACAACACGTCCTGTGTGCGTCTACTTGAGCTTGTCCTTGAGCCGGGACCAGAAACTCTTCTTTTTCTTCTTCTCCTCCTTCATTTCATTCCTCAGGCCGTTGCGTTGGCCGGCTGGCTTGGATGGACCGTTAGTGGTGCCTGCTGTCTGTACCTGAGGAGAAGTAGTGGCGGGAGCAGCCGTGGGTTGTGAAGGGGCCGGGGTTCCTTCGGTCTGGCGCTCAGAAGGACCGACAGCTTTATCGGGAATTGAGCTAGGCATAACTGTTGTGGAGCCCTCACTTTGACCTGTTCTGGCACCAGCTCCAGGACCAGAAACTTCCGGGGCCTTCGCTGAAGCAACACCGGTGGTAACGGTAGGGCCTTGAGGGGAGCCGGCACCGGGAGACAATGGCTGCGATTGAGGCTCAACGCCTGTGGCTCGAGGAGCGCTTTCAGTGGTGGCGGCAGTGGCAGTGGGAGCAGGCGCGCCAGCATGTTCTTCCCTGGGGACTGTCTTCTGCAGCTCATCCTCCATCTCCTTCTTCTCCTCGACGGCCTCTGGATTAGCAGCGGCCTCGGGGTCCTTGTGAGCTTCGGCAATGGAGTGCTTCACTGGTTCAGGTACTTCATCGGCAGGTGCTCCGCCGCTCGTTTGAGTTGAACCAATTACAGCAGAGATGCTCGGAGCAGGTGTACCACAAGACTCATCCCTGGTGACTCGTTTTTGGAGTTCATTCTCCATTTCCTTCTTCTCTTCGACAGCCTCCTTGTTTGCAGCGGCCTCGGGGTCTCTGTGGGACTCAGCGATCGATTCCCTCACGACTTTCGGGACCTCATCGGCTACACCCTCGGCGGCCCCGTGGGGCCTCTGGGACTCGAGTGGGACAGAAGCAGCAAGAGCGGCGGTTGTGGAGGTGGGTGCTGCAGACTGAATGGTAACACCAGGATCTCTGAATCTCTGACTGGGCTCACCCACGGGCTCGAGAACAGTAGCAGCACTGGGATCCTGCGTATAACCGGTAGGATCTGTCCGAGCAGTAGACTGGACAGTGTTGCTGGTGAAAGTGCTGGGGTCGGGTACCTTCTCACCAGGTTTCAGACTAATTGGATTGCCGCTGGTACCAGAAGCCGGGATAGGGTTGACGGAAAACGTTCCTGCTTCTTGTCCAGGAGTCTCTGGGAAAGTACCGGGCACATTGGATCGCTGTTCAAGGGGAACAGCCTTCGCAAGCTCTGCAGTTGTCGATCCGGGGGCGGCGGATGATATGATTGCCTCATTGGCCCTCTTCTCGGTATCCTTGTGAATACCGGCCGCTATTGCCGCTTCTGTCACTTCTGGAGTAACAGTCGCCATTGTGGTACCGTTGGTTTGTGGAGGATTTGATGCTTGTTTGAGTTGTCTGGGATAGAGAACGTTATTGATATTTCCGTTTCCGTCGTCCTCTTCAGCAGCACTGCTATCCGTCGTCCAAATGCCGTCGACGACGAACTTTTATAGTCAAATAAAAATTGTTAGATGTGTCCACAATGATTGAGTTGAAGGTTGTCTTATAAGTAAAAAACTGGAAGCTGGGCGAGCCAAAGAAACCAAGGTGAGAGCGAGGTGGTGATATGACGTCAGTGGAAGTAAGCGGAAGCCTTCCAGCGTCATTGAGGGGATAGGCAAAGGTTAGGCAGACAGAAAAGATCCATGCAACAATACAGTTATCATGAGATGTCTGCATCAAATTGACAGACATTCAATGTAATTGAAGTAAGGTACGGCAGTGAAAGAGGGGGGGGGGAATGATCTCAGAGCGCTACCTACCTTGTAATGCACTTTGTCGTCTGCAGATGGAAGTTGAACCTCCTTGGTAAAGACATCACCACTGCGATCCAACTTCACCGTTTTACCCCAATCATCAAAGCTGCCTGTGACAAATACCTCGTTCGCCGGGTGTGGCCTATAATCAAGCCATATGCGAGAAACCAGTCAGCCATCAAATCCACAAACGGCTATCCGTGTACCGAGTTCCCGACTTTAGCCATCGACGTAGGGCCTGATCGCAGGAGACCCGGCAAAAAAAGAAGCTTGAATTCTACGGGATTTAAGGAAAACTGTCATTCACTCACCATTGGAACGTGTAGCTACCCATCTTCCAGCTCGATGTAGACATACACTGTAGACTGGCGGCGATGTATGATATTCGAACAAACGAGTACTCTGCTGGGTTGCGCAGAGACTTGCTGCAGCTGTAGAAGCAAGGGATCCTCAATTTCCGCGTTGCACTTCTTATTGAACGTGCCGACACACTGTCTGACAGAGATCCTCTTATAATTTCTTCTCCTTTGTACTTCGGCTCTCAACAAAGCTATGATATATTAGATATTTGAGAGGCTGGAAAAATCGAGCACGTAGACCACCCTTTTTTTGCGCCGGGGGATCTAGAGCTTTAACTTGGAGCGGGGTGGCGGTGACACAGACCTTTTTGGGTGATTCGTTCGGCGGATTCTGATAGGCCTCGATAGCATTAATGACAATTGGCAGTCGAACTTTTCGCTTCTTTTATGAACTTCCCGGTTCTTAGCTTGAGGTATGAAGACTCCGTGTAGACCGCATTATCTCAAATGCGAAAGAGTCATGATCACTGATTAAATGCTATATCTAGACGAGATATGCTGCTTATCCGGGAGATCCACGAGGACATGTACGTATGGTCTCGGGGGAAATTCCTTTATTTGCCCTTATCAAAATGAACAATCATTCAACTCATCAGTGATGGGCTGGACTTGGGACAGAGAATGTACGTGCTTTGTACTGCCTTCCTCACTGTGCAGCAGTAACTCAGTGGACCCGCGGGGTAAGTTTGATAAAACTTGACATTCCAGTCTCAAGACGCTTTAAGTAATAAGACCTCAGTTTCAACAGTCGCATCATTAAAACTATCAAGTAGATGCATCATTCAATCAATCTCCTGTTGGACTATACAATCTTGATGCGACTGAACTTACACGAGATGTTCAAAACCGAGCTGCAGGAACCTTGTCACAACGGGCGTCGCTGACTATCACCTGCTCAGATACACCACACTTAAGGTACATACAAACCCATACATTGCCTGTTTGTTGCATTGAACTCACCACACGTTCATGCTACTCTCCTTGCTTAGGAGACGTTACAAAGATTGAATACCTTGAAAGAACACGGCGCTCCAGTAAGTATCACTAAGGCGAAATCTATCCCTACTTACTTACTCTGTAGAAAAGAAGCATACCGTGAACCAATCGCACCTAGGCATTAGTCTTCAAGCCCAGCATTGATCTTGTGTAAATCAACCATCCATCTGGGGCAGAAGCTACCTAGGTAACGAGACATCCATCCATGGGCGGAAGCTCAGCAAGAACCAGAAACTCTCAAAGAGTTAGAATGTAGTGGCAACTCTTCCACTGGGACGGACACTCAGCGGTACTTTGTTACCACAAATCCATGAAGATCCAGAACCGATATTCCGTCGTAGACGTCAGCGATTATTTAGCGTTTGATACTCATGACCTCACCAAGATTGGAGCTGATAGCTTTTCACCACACAATTTTCATCATTCACTTCAAGCCCTATTCGGGTGGAAAGCTATACTGAGAGTAGGCATAACTACGGAGTTAATTATGTGAAAACTTCTCTTCTATCATATTCCCCCTTTTCCATCCCCCTATTGTGGGCAATCTAGATATTCAGCGGAGCCCTTCGGGAACGTCTCTTCTCCGTAAACTGTTAGTCTGTTTTTAGGCCCCGTTCAAACGTTCTAGAAGACACCTGGAAAGGAGTCACATTCCATTAGAAACTTCCGTCCCATGATTTTCATTGTTGGCTTTTCCTCGATAACTAGATGGACCAGGATCAAGTCGGATGGATCCCTTTCTTGAACTAGGCGTTGATTGTTCCCTCCTTAACCTCTTATCGTCTGTTCAAGGCCAGACTATTGCAGAATACACCATCGACTATTGGCGTAGTGTATGGTCTAGCAGGGGGCAATCCGTGACGTCGATCTAAACTGGTGTGATACAGGAGCCGGCGACTTGTCATCACGTCTGTCCTCGCGATGATCATGAGTAGATTTTATGGCAGATAGCTAGGTAGATGAGGAACACACTCGACACCTAAAAGGAGAGAGCACTCTTTAAATATGATTTGCTCTTAGAAATTGATCGTCCTCTGGGAGATGTAGAAGCACAAGCCATAGCAAGCTTTCCGTCACATCCTGCTACTCCCCGCCTTTTCCACTGATTCCCCCTCCTCCTTTCTGCGACCCCTCTGGATCAGTTTATTAGGTATTGCTCCTCTCCCATCTTCCTTTCCACCTTGCTCAGAGTTCCCCTCTATTTTCTCATGCCTCTTTCCCCTCCTCCTCCCTCCTACTACTACCCCTGCCCCTATCTGCTTGGACGGTCTCACCTCGGCTACCGGGCGTCGTCTCTCTCTGAATCCTTGTGTCGGCTTACTCAGAGTCATCATACGTCCATCTTCTTCACGCGACCCATCAATATAAGAGACAGAGTTTAGGTCGGTAGCTCCATTCCATTTTTCTCAAGCTTCAACCTTCCCTTTTTCCAGTGTCGTACTTGCTGTTTATCATTCCTTGTCCAATACTTCCTGTTTCAAATTGTGCACGCACTTGTTTCCTCTCACTGTAACACAAAAAATTGCAATGAGCGTTCTGCTACTGTCATTACTCAAAGAGAAGGGGTTATAGAAGGAAGCATACGATCATCTTCGGATTGCTGCGTTCTTAAACTCTCCAATTAGGCTTCACTTTGAGATACCCACCCAGTCTTCAGCGGGGACGGTTGCTGTGTGTGCCTTTCAACTCCGCCCCTCCTCACCACTATCTTCTGCTGCTTCAACTTCGACATCTCTCCTCCATTGAAGAACTTCATCTACTATCTTCCCAACTGGACCTCAAGTTCTGTCTTCCTTGCTTTCTAACTCCTACAGACCACTTTCGTCTCTGTCCTTCCACCAGCTCTGCCCGCAACAACCAAGCTCTCCACTTCCCCCGCTCCAAAGTTGGTCGGAACTGTACCATCTCCGGCCTTACAGCCAACAGGATGGCTGATAGCTCTTCTTTCCCGGGTACAAACCCGTTCCTTAAGGTCAGCACGAAAGACGACAAATATTCCCCGATCCAGAAGATATCCGAGGAGGAAGAATATGAGGTGACGTCACCGACCGATCCCACTTTCCGCAGCGCGCACTCCGGGGCTACAGCACCCACTGCTGGAAACTCGTTCAATGGAGACAATGGCTCCAACGAAGGTGGTGAGGGAATACAGTTCAATAGGCCCTTTGATGCAGGATTTGGTCAGGGGAGCGAAGGTCAAGGCGAACACGTCGAGCCTCCCGGAGGAGCTCGCCCAACGGCAGCCGCCAACCAAGGGTTCCCTAACAACTATGCTCTCGGCCGTCGTACCTCTGTATCCGCCGAGTCCCTGAACCCTACCTCTGCTGGCTCAGATAGCTGGACGCCCCCATGTCATCCGAAGACCGAAGAACAGCTTTCGCGTTTGAAAACGGCTGTGAGCAACAATTTCTTGTTTTCTCACCTGGACGACGACCAATTCAGGACTGTACTTGACGCTTTGGTTGAAAAACCCATTCCTGCGAAAGATATCAAGGTGATTTCGCAGGGAGATGCCGGTGATTACTTTTACATAGTGGAGAATGGCCATTTCGATGTCTACATCAACCCCGCGGGCTCAGTCCAACCAGGCCCCGATGGTATTGGCAACAAGGTCAGCACCATTGGTCCTGGAGGCTCCTTTGGTGAACTAGCCTTGATGTACAACGCGCCCCGAGCCGCGACTATTGTCTCAGCAGACCCCAAGAGCACGCTTTGGGCTTTGGACCGCATCACTTTCCGCCGGATTCTCATGGACTCTGCCTTCCAGCGACGCCGCATGTATGAGGCTTTCTTGGAAGAGGTGCCATTACTTTCTTCTCTCAAACCATATGAACGCGCCAAGATTGCCGATGCTCTCGATGCGATTAAATACCCAGCGGGCTCTACAATCATCGAGGAGGGCGCTCCAGGCGATGCTTTCTATCTACTTGAGTCTGGGGAGGCGGAAGCTTTCAAAAAGGACGTGGAGGGCCCCGTCAAGTCGTATAGGAGGGGCGACTTTTTCGGAGAGCTCGCCTTGCTGGACGACAAACCTCGTGCTGCTAGCGTGGTCGCCAAGACCGACGTCAAAGTTGCACGACTTGGTCGCGATGGGTTCAAACGGTTACTGGGGCCTGTGGAGGATATTATGAGAAGGGCTGAATACTCCGCGAAGCCTTCGCCCTCGTGATGCGTTCGATAGACTGGGATAAAGTGGTTGACGTGGAGACATGCTTGGTCATCATCATTTTTAGTTCTTATTCTTGTACCTCGTTTATCGTTCTTTCTTGGGCTCAACGGACACGGTAAAGGCAAGTTTGGTCTTGGGAATATGAAGCGATGAACATGACAGCCTCTCCGATGGATCATTCGGGTTTCACTGTCTCGTTACCGACATAGTAGATTGTCTTTCAAGTGTTGGGATCACACTGAGGACTAAGTTTTAAAACGTTTCATTTGTGCGACTTTGATGCTCGTGTGAGCCGAAACCGGGTTTGTCCTTGTCTCTTTCCAGCATCAATTCTTCTGTTCTCTCTTATGGGGGTAAAACGTGGCAAACGTCCCTGTCATCATTACATCTCACTGGCTGCTATTCGAAATTATTTCTTTGGGGTTGTCTGACGAGCATTGGAGGATGTGCGGTGTGCAAACATCCTGTATTGTGACTATGGTTTCTTCCTGTGCAAATATACACCGAATGCTGTTGACGAGCCAGTCCTATTCTGCTTAGTTTCTGAACATATATGTAACATGAACATTCTGCTTGTTGAACCATCAGTCGAAGCATTAGTCCGAGTCCAGAGGCGTTTAGTCTCACGCCAATAAGCAACTCTATATAGGCACAACAGCCTCTGGCACTTGAAACCCGGTCTACAACAGGTGAAACGTAGGCAAAAGTCCACTCACGTCCATCACCGTGCAACCACTAAATCACTTCTTAAAACCCACTTCTCGCCCTCGGTGACCTCCCTACCCTCATGCAAAAGACACCTTTCCCCATGCCGATGCAGCAGCGCCATCCCCACCTCCGGCGCCACCGCAATAGGCTCCGGGTTGCGATTCGCGCCGGTGGGCTCAGGGTAGAAGACTGTCTCCCCTCCCGTACAGTTCGTCAAGTAGACCAGGAGGGTCCAGGTTGTTCGAGCCTGCTGCAGCTTATGTTGAGGAGACTCGAACGCAACCACATTCGAGTCATCGTCTAGCAATTCACTCAGCCCATCTCATCCCCAAAAAAGAGGAAGGACAAAGAGAGGGGGGGGGGGGGGGGGACATACAGTGCTGGGCGAAGAACTGGCCTCTTGAATACCGATATACCCTGATATTTGCATTTAGACCAAGCGGCTCCCCGCCCCAGATCTCCCTGTTTGAGCGTGGCTGCCCGTCGCCATCCTGGTCCTCGTCAACAGCACCGCTCACCAGCTCCCTCAGCGCCGTCCCGCTCCACAGCCTCTCGGCGAAGTCGGCATCCTGTATCTGGAACCGGTCATTGACACGGACGGCCTCGCCCTTTTTGGGTTTGCTGGGAGTGGTGGTGAGTGGGAGCGACGCTAGGAAGAAGGCGTAGGTTTTGCAGAGGGAGGAGGGCAGGAAGTTGCGGATTAAGTAGATTTGATCGTGGAGGAGGGATTCTAGGGAAAGGTTTGATGAAGGGATGAGGGGCCGGAGGGGAGGCCAGTTGGGTTTTGGATGATCTGGAGGTTGGGATTTGGGCTTTGGGTGCTGCTTCTTGGATTTGGGAGGCATTTTCGTTTCTCTCTTCGTCTGGTTATTTGCGCCTAGGTTTGAGATGGTTTTAACACTGGTTTTGGGTAAATCGTGACAATCAGCCTAGACTCCTCAGATAGAGCTGATGGAGTATAATTCTTGGCATAGACAAAACCCGATACGCGAATTGTGGAATATTTCGGTCTGAGATTTGCAGAGCTTGGATTTTGTAGTTATTTTCCTTGAGTTTAACTCTCTCTACAGGTGCAGAGTTGTGATCTTCTATACTGTGGCAGTGTGGGATTAAGTGAACGAGTAGAAGTAGCAGCTTCAAGATATGTATGATATGTGACATCTCATGAGTATATAGTCTTCTTGTCCTCTACAATCGAAGAGCTTTTCTCGATCGCTACCTCTCCTATTTCTCTTGAATTTCCGTCGCATATATTATATCGATTCCACGATGAACTACCATTTCATCATTCTACTGTAGCTACCAAGGATGGAGGACGGCTTAGCCATGCAGATATAGACAGAAAACTAAACCTCAGAAGCGTAGTTCACTTCTAGGTCCATGGAAGCAAAGGTCAGAACTAAGATAGGATTGAGCCTTTCTCAACGAATTAGAAGTGGACCGTAGTGAAGGAGTGGACTTCTCAGAACAAAAGAAACATGGGCCGGGGGGGCGCCTTGAAAAAGAAATTTCATACCTCCGTACTCTCCAAAATCCATACAATGATCGTTACAGTCATGAAGATTTCATCCTTGTGCCGACTTCTTTCTGTCCCAATGTTCAAGACTGGTCTGAGACTGAAATAAATCTTTGTAGGCACACACTCAAGTAACTGAGTGACTGGTACTTATTAGTGGTGAATACCTGAAGCATCCATGTGTTACTCCGTAGTCGGGATTACGGTGAACGACCGTGGCCAGTACCGCGAGAAACCGGCAGAAAAAAACAGCAGAAAACTTCGTTTCCTTCCAATCAGCATCGGCTTCTGTTAAATCTTCCCCAGCCCAACTTCCGTTCTGAATGGCTTCTTGTTCTCACCGCCCTGTTTCTCCTCTCCCTGCCTGTCCGTCTCCTCCAAGACAGCATCGAGCATCTTAAGTACCCAGCAGCCTGTCATGTCGTCGTCGCAGACCATGACAGCGCCGGCGGTGGGCCATCGACCTCCTGATGCAGGTCCAGATATGTCGTCCCTGTTCGAATATGGCCGCCCTCACCATCACCATCACCAAGAAGGCCAAGAGCCGCAACAGCAGCAGCAGGAACAACAGAACCACCAGCAACAGCGAGACAACGGCTCTTTCTCCCCGCGCAGCGACTCCGCAAACCGCGCTCTGCACGATTCTACATCTAACAATTCTGTCTCTCCCCGCGGTTTACCCTCTTCTTCCGGTATGAATGGCATCAAGTCCGAATCCAGTGATGCAGGGAACGATTTCGCCGGCGCTCAGCCAGATTATCAGAATGATCTCCGCCGCCAGTCCGCCGCCAGCGCCCTTCTGGCTCAACTCCTCGGCAACCAATCTTCTGCGCCTCCCGCCAGCACCGAAACACAGCCTGCAGAATCCTCATCTTCCACAAATAATCCACTAAATCCGACCGAAAACTCTGAAAATAATCCCTCAGATCAAATCGCGGGTGGCCAAGGATCGACAAGCGTTTCTACGGAGATCACTGCGCCCGCAGAGTCGGCCGCCAGCCAAGACCAATTTTCCACATCAACTGACTTACCACGCTTGCCGGGAGATGGAGAGAAAAATCGCGAAGAGAGACCCGCTGATATGTCGTTTTCGAAATCCGAGGAATCTGGGAATCATGGAGTTAATACAGTGATGAACACGCCGGATCCTGCAGAAGGTTTGACGGATCCTATGATGTTCTCCAAGACGGTCTTGAACGACTCAGATCTTTTCACACCTTTTGATATCGCATCTGCCGGAAAGAATCCCTTCGACAACGAGATGCTTACATCGGCTTATCTGTCTCAATCTGCCGACCTCTCAGCATTCGGGTATTCGACAGGTCATTTGCAGGGTGGTACGGGCTCGCTGGGTGGATCGCAACCGCGCATCCAGGCCTTTGCCAAATTAGAATTTGACGACGGACATTTTTACTGCAACACTTATTCTTTTATCCTAGGACGAGATGTACGAGCAGCTCGGGCGGCGCATCAACGTGAGTTCCAGGCCAGGCAGGCGATGAGGACATCAAGGGCGAAAAGTTCGAGCGGTGGCAATGCATCGCACACGCCGGTTCGGGTAAAGCATGAGGGCAGTGGCATGATAGGAAGTGTTGTGAGCGACCGGGGTGGTATCATGGGTCTCGACCCTGACATTCCGGCTCATCTGCCCAAACGTCTCAGTCGAAGGTCGTCGCACTCCTCTGAAGCGGGTGCTCCGCTACATGCAACGCCAGCTCAACTCCAATCTACTACCGACTACAATGCGCTTGCGATGCAATCGCTGCACGAAACAAACGGAGATGCAAAGCCTGTAGATGCACTCGCTCTCCTACCCTCGCCCGACGCTTGCCCGACCATTCCCATTCACCCTCCTGCTACTCTTGACGGTAGTGCCGCTGGACACCGAGGCATTTCACGTAAACATGTCAAGATTGCCTACAACTTTGATAAAAACCTGTTTGAGATGGAAGTGATGGGCAGAAATGGTGCATTTATCGGTGCTGACTGGCTATCGCCGGGTCAAGTCCGTCCTTTGCATAGTGGTGACTACATTCAAATCGGCGGAGTGCGCATACGATTTTTGCTGCCAGATGTACCGATTGGTGAGACTGGGGCCGATAGAGTCGAAGAGCCATCGGCAGAAGAGAACGGGGATGCCAAGGCATCTGTCGGCGCTGAGAATGACACAGCGGGAGCTGTGGAAAAGGGCGAAGGTGCTGAAGACAAGGACTCATCCAAGCCGACCAAGCTCATTCTAAAGACCAAAGAACCCGACCCTTCACGACCGGTACCTTCGATAGAAGGCACCGGAGACGGCGTTCAGCCCCCTGTTCGTCGCCGAGGTCCTGGGCGACCTCCCAAAGACGGCATCATGTCCAAGCGCGAACGTGCAGAGTTGGCAAGGGAGCAGAAACTGGCTGCTAAGCGGGAAGCCAACGGAGGCGTCACTCCTCCTCCGCTAAATCGACCCAAAGCTGGTAAGACGACAACCACAACCACATCAACGGTGGGCACTGCAACCGCTACGCCGAGTCTTCCTGGCGAGGGCGAGTCTCCGGGGTCGAAGCCGGAAAAACGCAAGTACACCAAGCGGAAGAAGCCGGACGGAACGCTCATGGACTATCCCCTGCCTTCCACCGAGGGTGGCCCATTTCCTATGGAACAACGCCCGGAAGAGTTCATCAAGGCTCCTCCGGTCAAGAAGCGCAAACCTTCACGATCTCCCTCTCCCAACTACCCTCCCGAATCTGCCTATACACCAGAGGATCTGGCGAAGCCTCCGTACAATTACGCTGTCCTGATCTTCGATGCCCTCACAGAAGCAGGCACGCCGATGACCTTGAAGCAGATCTATCGTGCACTAAAGTTGAAATACCCCTATTTCCGTTTCAAGTGCGAGACCGAGGGCTGGACCTCCAGTGTACGGCACAACTTGAACGGCAACAGTCACTTGTTCATGCACGCCGAACGAGATGGCAAAGGATGGTCGTGGCAGCTTCGGCCGGGGGCATCCGTCGAAAAGGAAAAGAAGAGACGTCCGTCACCTCCACCACCATCACAGCCTCCATCCGTACCGGCTTCCGCCCCGCAATACATGCCACCGTTGAACCCATCCTATGGAAATCCACAGAATGGACAATCGACTCTGGCGAATCAACATTTCCAGTTCCCGACCATGCCTCCGAATACATATGCTCCTCCCACGCCAGCTCCTACCTCTTCTGCTGCAGCACCTCCCTCCGCTCCTCCTCGTCATCTAGACCCGTATCCTCCTCCTCAACCTCCGCCGCAGGCGGTCCCAGCCTCAGCCCCTTTCCCCATCCCCAGTCCATTACGGAACAACCTTCCACCTGCCTTTGCTCAGACTACGCCTTCTACATATACTTCACCCTATGCTTCCGATCCCCCACCGCAGCTAGCTCAGTTTCAGCAGGCTCAGCAGTCGCAGCAACAACCAGGGTTGCACTCGCAGTCGCAACATCACTCACCGTACCCTCCACACAACGCTACCGCACCGCCACAACCTCAACAACAGCAGCATGTGCCACCTCCACCTCCGGGCAACCCTCAGCAACCACAGCAGTATCTCCCACCGAACCCAGGACCACCGATGCAGCCTCCGCAGCAGCAACAGCAGCTCAATTACAATGTTGCGCCCATGAACGCTGGTTCCACGTCGATGGAGGATCCCGAATCTGTGTCGTTTGAGGAGCGTGCAAGCAAAGCAATTGATGACTTTGAGGCTGTTCTCCTGGAAGACTACGAGGACAAGAATCACATCAAGGAAGTGCTCAAGAGCGCACGGGCTCGTGCTCTGGGCCACGCGACGGAGAGCTCATTCCCTGGCGGGGAGCCCAAGGACGAAGCTGTCATTCTGGATGCGCTTCGCACCTTGATTGGAGGCTTGAGAGACCAGTAAATGTGTGTTGCGGCAGCAAGCCTGGCATCATTTTTGGCGGCTATGACTGCCATCTTGATTGAACGATTTCACGAAACGAGATTTTATGTTTATGACTGTTCTGGAGAACAACATTTGACACTCTTCGTACTCGGAAAGGTGTTGATGAAAGGTATGTGATTGGAACGAAGATCAGCGCCAGGGTTTACTCATCTATTAAGTGAGTATTCCTGCTGGAGTTATAGGGTATTGTTACTCTGTGATATCTTTTGCCCTTCACCTGGATTGGTTTTTTTTCCCGTATCTTTTCCCCCCATTTATTCTCTTATCTGAAGATTCCTTCAGTTGATGATATCCACTCTGTTATGAGCGTCAAATGCTCTTCTTTTTTCTTCTTCCATTCTCTATGGTTGTTATACTGCAATACCTATAAGCTAGAACGCTGTGGGTAGACTTCATCGCCCCAGGGCTGGAAAAGCTAGGAGTTTGTTTTTGAGCCATCCGGCAAATAGACGAATCTAACGATACCTCTGAGCCGAGTTTGAGGGATATAGTTTTAATTACGAACTTATCGGATCCTGTTGTCTGTAGACTTCTCTGTGGACTACTCATAAAGTGTTCCTGACCCCTTCCCCCACTTCAGTCGCTCCGGATATTCCCTACAGCGGGGGTTGCCGAAACACAACACCAGACAGATGGTCATAGAAAGTATGGAAGGACCGAAACTAAGCGTGACAAGTCACAAGTCATTTATCTGAAGGTGGCAATGACAACTGGCTAGGGAAATCTCCGGCGTACTGAGCGAGTGGGCAGGGCAGGTAAATCATTGATTTCCTGCAGCACACATACCTCCTTGATTAACGACCCCAACTCGCCATTCAGCAGGATGGATTGGAGCACGAGTCTCTTGTCTATGCCGGTAAAACTAGGCAAGTTGTTCAGGAACCATGTAGGATACCATACCATGGTCGAGGCGTGGGTGTTCATCGCATCCCACTTTGCTAATGGGAAACTTTCAAACTTTTCCATATCGGTCGTGCCGTGCAGTAGATCGATAGTCCAGGATTTGCATTTGCTGCTTAGGCGCTGGGAGTGGGAGTCTTCTCGCAGCTCACAGCATTCTATCTCTTTGAGATAATATTATTCGGGCAGAAATGGAAGCCTGATGATTGACGGTTGTTTACCCCTCTTTGTTACTGTACATCATGGGGATAGGTGAGTATGTGCGTGATTTTGAATGTCAGAATCCCTCGTGGAGGAGGATTGCTTGGAGATAGCACAGATGGGGTGTCCGCCTTCTCCACTATCTGTTGAAAAATCACAGAGCTTTCAATGCTAGTGGTTCGTTCTTTTTTACTCAGTGATAGCTTTCAGCATTCCCTGCCGATTGCGGATTCAATATGCGTGGCTGTATGCCTGGGGCCACTGTAGATTCCAGCAGATGATGTACTTCTTTCGGCGTGTTAAGATCGACAGTCTGACAATTCTAGAAATCTGGATATCGATTTGGCGCAGACCACTTTGCATCTGACTATTGATATCATTTTGCCAAACTTACCTACTCTATGCACTTCCGCGAATCCATCTATCCGGTCCAACCACTATCAAGCATAGCGCAGGGAGTAGTAGGCAGAAGCAGGGTCGACGCAACATCTTTCCAAGCACCCCAGAAAGGCATTAACATATGATGTGAGTATGAGTCAGATGAAGGACTGCTTGGACCTCATCGCTCGTTGGCTGGTCACGTACTCGCCTCTAGGTTTCTATGTTGGTTATACGGCATGCTTAGGCTTTGGTAGGCTACACAGAAAGGTACACTGTAAGTATCTTTCCAGAGTATATACCTGGGATGCACAGGCATTTGATGAAAATGGAGATTCAAAAGAGCGGCTAGTGCTGCCTTGGTTCCTCCGCTGATGATGCATGTTACTGTGTTTTATTGTTGGCTGATGAACGGAAGTGGAATGCAGCGACTGTCTCCTCCGTATTCCCTCCAACAAACATAAGCAGTAGTACGAGGAAATTCAAAGTTTTAAGTTGAGTCAAATTATGATCCGATAGGACGGGTCTCTCTGGGTTCTGTAGCCTGATATTTGGGTGGAAACAGTGGTGTCATGCCTGATTTATGTTGAGGCTGATCACAGTTACTTACTATAAGAGTATTTTCCCTGTTGCCACCTTTGTGCAATAGCATCATACCTAAGACAAGGTTGGGTGTGTTGTGTCATATCACAGACATCCAATTTGCTTTTGTCTTGTCATTTTGATGATTCTTTGAGATCAAGAATGATTATAACAGGTTTCTTTCATTCGCTCTGGGAGACTTCCCTGCCAGAAGCAACCATTGCCGATACTATGTATTATCAATTCTTCACTTGGTCACCGCCAACATTGGTCATCAGTAAATTCGTCTCCTAAAATGAGCCTAATCTGTTATCTCGACTGTACCACTGAGACACGTTTTTTATTTTAGCACAGGGAATGCGGTGCACAAACCAACAGATTCTAGGCAATCTGGCCATTTTGGAGTTCGAGGAGAGTAATTTTATTATTAGCGCTAATGCTCTTTTTACCCTGACTTTGCTTTTGCAAGAGGGGTACGGCTCCATGACTGGTCTGTGTGTGACAACGATTTTGCATCACTTCCAGTACGTACTACTCCTGGCAGGCTGCATCAAGCACCGCCTTCATTTTCTGCTGCCTGTCATTGCTGGACCTTGGTTTTGGCGATTACAATGATGACGTTGATGATGGGTACCTGCAATCATCGATGGCTAACATAATGACGGGCACTGTTGCCTTGCCTCGCCTCGACCTTTTTGAACATGACGGTAAAGAAAATATTCACATCTCAATATTAGTCATGCTGCTCATTTCTCAGTTCTGGCCAATTTCCGTAGCACTACCTGCCAAGTACCTTACGTGCCATCCTGAGGAATTGGGAATCGGAAACGCCAACGTAACCCAGTAACCTAACTTTGCAAGGGGTTAGGGCGACCCAGTGAGCCCACCACCTGGGGCTTTTATCTTAGTTTTAGCACCCGGTGTGACCCATCCAGGTGGCTCTTGATGCCCCATTTTGAGGGTTCTAAGCCCCGAATATCTGCACGCTGCAGAGTGTTATAGCACATGGAAATTGCTCTTGGGTGATAGAAGGGTGATCACGGACAATGCGGCACTCCCAATTACATCAAATGACACTTTCCTGAAATAATATATGTGAAGCAAGATATATTGTCGAACAGTCACTGTACTACCCATAGTCATCCTAGTATATGTGGTACTCCATATTTTCCCTTCAAGCCACTGGGTGTATCTCAGACCTCAAAAGTTGACTTCCATGGTTTGTCTCACTGCCCCTAGGTGATTTCTGGTAGGCTGTCTAGGATTTTTCTGCAGTACAGAGTCGTACGAGTAACACAGTACCTACCACGCGCTGAGGAAAAGAATTTCTGTTTTTGATTACCTCTTACTCTGTAGGTAGGTACTTGGAACTCACATTGATCATCAGCAGCTCCAATAGGATGATCAGAGGCTACCTTATGAATTCTTAAAAGCACCTTTTCAATTGGATCGTTAGTATGATCCAAAATGCACACCGTGTAACTGAAGTTGAGAGAAAACTCTAAACCAGTTGAAGGACTCCTTTTTACGGGATGGTCATAGTGCTGGTAGGACTCCGTAGTATTATTTCCTTTTTTCTCCCGCCCTCCTAGCAGCCAGAACACCCATTTCATTTGGTCTGGGTGTCTGGGTGGTGGGGAGGAGGCATGCGTATTATTAATAATCTGCATTGAAATTTTGCCTACATATATATTTTTTAATTACATCTATTTCTTTTCCTTTTTTACACCCTTTTTCTACACTCAATTGACTTTGGTCATTACCACAAGTCAGATTGTTCCTCCTGACTGTGTCGGCCAAACCCTCCGATCTCCCGGAGTTCACCTTTGTCTTAGTAGTTGTACTGTAATTATATGGCCAGAAACATACTCAAACCTGCTCCGGCCCCAGCCCTCTGTCACTAGAGCCACAAAATCAGAGACTGGCAAAAGAAAAAAAAAAAAAAATTTGGGATGCTGGCGAAAATTACCGAAAATGGCTTAATAGTCCCAAGTCAGAGAAAATCACAAACCAAACAAAATCAAAATCAGATCTGTGTAGAAGAAATTAAATCAAACAGAAACCCAGAGAGACATCATCATCCATGTTCGATGATAATAATAATTGGCATGATCCATTCTGCTGCTTAAGACTACCTACGGAGTACTGTTACTGTCGCTAATTACCTACTCATTATTAACCTAAAATAAAGAAAGAAAAAAAGAAAGAAAGAAAGAAAAAGGTAGAAAAAAGGATTAACTAAAATAAAATAAATTACTACGATACTATGACTCTCATCTCAACATTCAAACTCCAACATGACTCCGCTACGCCTTCTCAACTAAACTCCATCCATCCATCCATCCAGCCACTACGCTCTCTCTCTACCGCTCTACCGCTTTACACCTACACCACTACTCCGTACTCCGTACTCTTCCTACTACTACTGCCCTTTGCCCCATCCTTCTCTTCCTCTCTCCATCCCCTTCCTCTTTCGCCTCTCCATTCTCTGTCCTCTCAACTCGTTGTTCTTTTTCAGTTCTCGCTTGTGAAATCCCTTGTCTCATCTCTCCCATCTCCTCCTATCATTTTCACTCAACGAGCTTTTCACTAAGTGTCGTTGTCATTGTCCGGGGATTTTTCACTTTCGCGCGAGGGAAAGAAATTTAATTTTTCTCTTCCGATCCCCTACAATTTCCCCCCGTCGTTCTTCCCCCCAGCCTATCCTCGCTCCACGAACCCTCTCTCCCTCACTCTTGTCTCCCCCGACTATCGACGGTTCTTGAGGCACGTCCCACTGTTTAGTTTTCAAATCCAACAAAAGCACCGTGTGTTTGTTGGGTGTCTGGTGTTAAACCAGTAGCTCTACTTTGAAAGCAACTACCGTGAGGGAATAATCCACAATCTCGCCGCGCGTAAGGACCCGACAGTCAAGGAAGCCAAACATAAAAACGCGCCCTTAACGATCGCTGATTTTCCTTGCTCCTTCTCTCGTGCTCTCCGTGAACCTTTGTTTTTTTGAATTAGTTGGATTTTCTCTCCATGTCAATCATCTAAGAGAATCTCACCACGGCAAACACAGAGCTGCGGCTCGTTGAGCATCGCTCTCCCCAGGATCAGGGCCTGGCGGACGTGTAGACGGTTCGTATCTGGTCTCCTTACCCTATACTAGCACTATAACCACGTTTGCTTTGTTCTTCACATCGCCTGGGTGTCTTTACTGACCGTTATTTCTCACTACAGCGTTTGATCGTCTACCATCGCCGTCCTGGACTGGTCTCTTTTTCTTTCTTCTCTCATAACTGCTATGCCGTCTTTCTTCACCGCTGGCCTCCAGGGCCTTCCTCCCACTCCTCCTCACGTCCTGTCCGGTGGCAGGATTGAAAATGAGCCTTTTTACATCGTCAACAACTCTGCCTTTCCGCCACGCTATACGCAGAATGGTTGCGAATTCATTGAGCAGTACTCTCAATCCGCCCACTACTCAAAGCCGGCTCCGATGAACTTGCACCCACCATCCGCCCACCATATGCACAATGGCAGAGATTTGACCACTGCTCACCCCGCGTTGAACCAATCGTTCGGCCCCCTGCCCACCACCAATGTACTGCCTCCGATTCGTACCGGCCTACAATTGCCCCCGATGGAGAGTGCCATTCCACCGCAGTATCGCCGCCAAGATAGGTTGATGCAGCCCGAACAACAGCAACGCAAAGAGGAGAAGGCCACCGGAGGTGTAGCCGCCCATTTGGATTATGAGATGGAACAGATGTCCGACTTTGTGGCCGAGATGGCTCAGGGAATGTATGCTTTGTATATCACCAAGATCAACATAGCAGATATTGACTTCGCGCGAAGCGTCTACCCAGGAACCTCGGTCCCTCCCCAGTTTCGGAAATACGTCTACCAGATCCTTTCTTCGACCCGTCTTCCCAGCTCCACGATCCTCTTGGGTCTCTACTACTTGGCCAGCCGAATGCGTATGCTTTCCTCGGCCAACGTGTACACCTCTGGCAGTGGGCAGGTTTATCGCATGCTGACCGTTGCCCTACTGCTGGGAAGCAAGTTTCTGGATGACAATACCTTCCAGAATAAGTCATGGGCCGAGGTCAGCAACATACCGGTTGGCGAATTGAACTCCATGGAACTGGAGTGGCTCTTCGCTTTTGAGTGGAAGCTCCATGAGCGCATCCATGACAAGCAGGACGGCTTCGCATCGTGGCTCTCCCACTGGGAGACGTGGCGTGCAAAGGCTGTTGCTAGAGCCCAGGAGTCGCTTCACAACCTTGCCCCCATTGATACTAATGTCTCGCGGGGCCACATGGTGTCCAAGCCTCTCTTGTCTCCCGAGGGACCGATTCCTCCGCAGTATCAGCGAAGCTCTCATTATGAGAATTCCTGGCTCAACCCCGCCGCGTCTGAGTACTCGCCTCCTTCTGCTCCCCATAGCGGCCCTAACACCCCCGATTACTACGCTGTCGGACCCTGGGCGTATGCCAACCCTCCGCCGCCATACACGCGAACTTGGATTCCTCCGCCGCAGCAGTACATGCCTCAGTCCGCCCCTCGGTCGCAACCTCCGTCCTACCACCATACGCCGTCCTACGCGTTACCGTTTGCACAGAGTGTGTGGACAGGACATGGTTCATCCTGCGGATGCTTGTACTGTGCCAAGCATGTCGAACACTACATGTGTGCAAATGCTTTCGGTCCCATGCAGGCTATGGTCGCCTAGATGGGTGGCCCCTTGGTCTCCATAGCTGTCTGCCTTTCTCTCGCATCGGCCCAATGCCTCTCTAGATTTCTCCGATCAATGACTTCTTGGTTTTTCCTCTTTCTCCATTCCTTTATATCCAACCCTTTTCTTTTTCAGCTCCATTTTTTGATGATACCGTCTCCATCTGCGATGACAACATGCCCTATTCCCATATCCAGTTTCCGTTGTTTTGCATTTGTCGGAAAAGTACCTGCGCCAATCCACCTCATTGTTCCATGTCGGAAAAGTGAAAAGCAACAAAAAAAAGTTTTTCCACGAGCGATATTGGAACAACTCTGTCCATCCCCATCTACGATACAGAGTTTTCTGCATTTACGATATGGCATAGTCTCTTCATCTCAGCTTGGCCTCATACTTTGTTATGTCGCCTGTGAAGAGTGATTGCTCATCGTGTCGCATATTACTCCATTGATTCAATATCTTCTGGTCTTTGGAGTAAAGCAGGTCACGACGATCATGACTTTTCTTGTCCCTTCTTAATGGTTTTTTTTTTTTTTTTTTTTTTGTACTTTGTTTTTTTTCTCTTATGCTTGTTGTTTTTTCTGGGGTTTCAGCATTCCTCCTGGCGGTTGTCATCTATAGATCACTTCCTTCCTTCCATTGGTTCGGTACCCTTTTTTTTTTATTTTTCTACTTTTCTTTTCCAGCGCCAGCTATCCTCGTGGTTACGAGTAATGGCGTTAATATTTCTGCATCCTGGATTTGACCCCGTTCTACTCCTGCATTTGGCCGTCTTGTTTAAGGAACACATCTGTTTTCTTGTGCTTTGATCAGACCCACCGGGATACAGTTCGATTCTGCAGCATGTGCTGACTGTCCTCTTACGGATTGAGGGCCTGGTGGTTGTAGTCTATCTTCGCTACTTTTCGACGAATTGTTTTCAATGCTCTCTGTTTTACATACTTATGTTCAAATGTCGTCGATCAGACATGAACAAAAAAGTGATACTCCCCTTTCAAGTCCCGTCTCATCTTTTTTTTTCTTTTTTTTTTTGTCCCGTCTCTCGTTCGCAGCGAAGTGGCATGGTCTTCCCCCCCCTTTACGACTTCACCATTTGCCCTTTCAATGTAAGTTAGACAAGCATTATCTCTTAACACCTTTCGCACTGCGAAAGGCCATTAAAAAATTGAACTGTGGGAAAGAGACAAGACAATTAATTTCTTCTTTCCGGGACGAGAAGTATATATTCTTTCTCCCCCCCCCCCCCCCCAACGGGTTCTTCAGATATACTCGTTCTGTAAGTGCTATAGATAGTTCGTGTAAACCATCATCAAAGGTTCTCGAGTTCATGGAACGTGAACTCCATCGCAGACTAATCTTGAGATTGAGCTCTCAGGGGTACCTGCCTTTTTAGTCGTTGTACCTTCTGACGGATATACTGGTTAGAACCACGTCATTATTCGCCAGACTACTTGGAGAATAAACGAAATAGTATTGTGAGCGTTCCTTTCTATTCTCGCTCCATTAATTAACGCATCATTCTCATATTATGCTTCTTTACATGGTATCAATATGGAAACTATCGTGAGACATCTTAATAGGGGGTTAGGTTAGATTAGGGGAGCGTAGACGGCCATACGAAAAGAGTGACTGAGCGTGTGCATGTGCAAAATGTGGAATAGGGAGATAATGATGGAGGGTGAATGCATAAGGATTCGATCAGTAGACACTCCCTCGGATGCTCTGGTCATGCTGTCGTTCGGCCTCGAGTTCGGCGTCGGCGTCATCTTCGGCATCTTCGCCGTGGTTATTGTCGTCGTGCGCGTGTTCGTTATGGCTGTCTTGTTGGGAGGGTAATTCGGCAGGGGTGTACGTAGTGTCTTGCGACCGGTTCGTGTCAACGTCTATTTCTCCCCTTTTGGAGTTGCTGGGATTCGCCGAGCTCGAGTGGTGAGTGTGGTTATGGCTGTGCTTATGGTGTGAGCGCGTCCGTTTCGGCCGTTGGACCTGCTTGTTGTGGCTTTCGTCGTCGCCGTCGTCGGTGAAATCATGCGACGAGTTCGGCTTGTGTTGGTCGAGTCGGTCGCCGGAGAAACCTGCGTCCTCGCGCTCGTCCTCGGACGGGGTGACGCTGTTTTCGCCACTCAGGGAACTGCCGCCGTCGCGGCCGCCGAGGTTGTGGAGAGCGTAGTTTGACCTTGGTGGGTGGAGGAGATGATCCTCACTGTCGCGGTGAAACTTGGCTAGGTTGGGCCGTCTGGGTATCGGGTTTGGGCTCGAAGCAGCCCTCGGATGAGGGCTGGGCCTTTTGGATGTTTGAATATTACGGTCCGTGTTGGCATCAAGGCCCGTAGGAAGGATGGTGGGTTGCGAAGTAGCTTCAACGTCCCGTTTCGACGGATCGTCAGAGGGGGCAATAGTCTGGCCCGTCGGTCTAATGTCTGAGGAACAGTCTCCTAGTGCTGGCTCAGGGGCCGTGATGTACTGCTGGTCGACCTGTATTTTCGCTATCAGCATCATTCTCCTGTGACTCGACCGAGGGATAACTTACATTACTTCTCGTGGACGATTGCGTCTCACTCCCAACACGCGTGGGGTCACCTCCAGTCGTCCGTGAAGACCGTAAGGACCATTTTCTGTGGAGGCCGTGGTTACAGCCGTCGGGGCATCCGCCCCATTTGCGTCTGATTACGACAGGAGTGGAGGCAGGGGTGAGAGAAGTAGCTGAACCGAGGTCTTTGCTCGTTCGCTCCCGTTGTCTCTCGTTTTCCTTCTCTTTCCTCAGCTCGGACCACGTACGCAGCTTGTTCTGAAGGACATATTTCCCATTGTCGGGGTTAAGTTTCATGATAACGAACTCGCAGTGATTGATGTTGCGTAGATCTTCAAAATATTCAACACTCCAGTGATACCATTTCATCAAGAAGACCCTCGTCATGAGTCCATGGGTTACCAGTACGCAGACACTGGCAAAATCATCCTCCCCGAACAGTCGCCAAAGCGACTCGTTGAAGCCGCTGATTCGGTCATAGGCATCCGCAGCAGATTCACCATTCGGGATTCGATAGAAAAAATGTCCATAGTCCGCCCTTTCCAACCACATCCGTTCCATCTCCGCAGAGCACGGCTGAAAATTGCCAAAGTCCTGCTCTCGCAACCGTGGCTCTTCATATACTTTGATAGTATGCCTGGGAAATGGCGACGGGGACGGAGAATCGGAGGTCAAAGACTCGAGGATCCCTTCTGTAGTCTCCCGAGTCCGACGGTAGGGTGAGGTAAAGAAGTGTATCGTGTCATCGGGCCGTAGAAGAGCGCGCAGCTTGCTACCTGCCTCCCTTGCTTGTCGATGTCCTTCGGGTGTGAGCTGGACCCGATGATCAGGGATCGTTTGGTGGATTTCCCGATTTTTGTTTCCTTCTGACTGCGCATGGCGGATCAAAATGATCATCTATTGACTGAGTGAGACGCTGGGGTGTCAGACAGAATGTGACCGAGGGAAGCTAACCCGCGGTTTACCCATGATTGACACAACATCAGTTGATGTTGGGAGGAGAGCGGAGATAATAGTAGTGCTGAAGTCAGGTCGCGGTCAGGCAATGACGAGTTATCGGATTATACACCCGGAAGTAGTCTTATTTGTTAGCTCTTCTGTCTTGTCAGGGCAATTGTGATCTGAATAATAAAACTCCAAAGAGCAGAAAGTGATGGTTCTGAGATGAGAGCGGCGGCAGTACCTGAGTATCCCTCAATTTGGCTAGTGTATCAAAAGTGAGATGTTAAAGTTGCAAACAAGCCCTGGCCAGTGGGTTATATAGCAATATCTAGAGCCCTCTATATCATTGGAATAGACTCTATAATGGAGAAATAAAGATTAACCCAGACAGAACTGCCTTAGTTCCGTTAAGACGTTGGAGGATGGGATGGTCTGGCGTAGGCGTCAAGGAGGAAATGCGGAGATGCGTTTGTTGCCGCAATGGCTGCCGTACCGCATCACCACTAGGTAAGAAGGTATTGGAAACTTGGTCACATCAGCTTTAGTCAGTTCTCCTCCCATCACTGGTCAACTGTACTTGGTTTCGTTGAACTGCTCGCCTTTACAGAAGGGAACAGGCACGGTATTCACCATGACTGACTATCTTTACGACTTGTTAGCTCCTCATTTCTCTCCAGCAGATGCTACCTCAACACCGTTGGCTCCAGATCACGACACAACAACGGCTCAGTACTTAAACCGACTCTCAACGCTGTCCCTGGAGGCTTTAGAAACATCAGAACCGCAATCTCTGGCGCAATCATCGCATTCTACCCTCCTGTCTCTCCAGGCCTTATCGAATCGCTCGCACAAGGCCTTCATCACTTCTGCCGGTAACCTCTCTCAGCTCCGTATCTCGATTCCCCAATTGACCTGCAACACACAAAATCTACGAGATGCAATCCCCAAACTTGACGAAGAGGCGGTCCAATTTTCTACCAAGTATAGCCGAGCCGCAGAGAACCCGTCGCTGGAGCGGCGAAAGAAGGTGATGCAGCTGGCGAGGAATGTCGATCGACTTGCCGACATTCTGGAACTTCCCTCTCTTCTATCGACTGCTGTCTCATCGGCAGCAACAAGCTCTGTTGCCGCGGGCGGCACCTCGTTTTCTACAACCTACTCATCTGCTTTGGATTTATACGCCCACATCAAGCGATTACAGACATTGTACGCTGATTCTCCCCTTGTCAAGGAGGTCGCCTCTCAGGCCGAGGATGCGATGAAGGAGATGACAACGAATCTGATAGCAGGTCTCCGTACACAGAACCTTCGGTTGGCAGCGGCTATGAGAATGGTAGGCTGGTTACGTCGAGTGGCTCCAGAATTGGAGGGCTTCCACAGTGACGGCGGAACCGGCACCGGGGAAGGCGCGCTAGGTGCGTTGTTTCTGGTTTGCAGATTGGCAAATTTGGTTTCGACACTAGAGGCATTGGATCCCTTACGGGAACTAGCAGACCAGGAGACCCAGCGCAGAACCCAGAATACAGACCAGAAGGAAGGGACGTCGAACTCGTCCTGGTCTCACGGCCACCAGACAGAAAAATTCTTGAAACGGTACATTGAGATCTTTAGGGAGCAGAGCTTTGCAATTGTTTCCTTGTATAAGAACATCTTCACCCCGGACCAAGCCGAGTCAGAGTCAGTTATTGCAGGATTGCGAGGGATTGATTCCCGTGTTAAAACGAACTTGTCACAGCCAACTCGCCCGGATGATCCCTTACAGTGCCTTCCACCAGCTTTGGCAACCTTTCCTATGCATCTCGTCCAGCTGCTGACTGACACATTACGCACCTATCTACCGAATGTCCAAGATAAGAGCTCGCGCGAAAGTCTCCTGACTCAAGTGTTATACTGCGCTGCTAGTTTGGGAAGACTGGGAGGGGACTTCAGCATGATCCTGACGGAGATGAGTGCCGCCTATGAGTGGGAAGAGGTTACACGGAAGCACCGAGCCTTGGCAGGGCGGTTGGATCAACTCACGGGAACTGCCTCCAGAGTGACCCCGCGGGTGACTTCTCCCCTTCACTGAACAACAGTCGCGAGATATAGAAGTTACTGCAGTATGCTAGACTTTTGAGGTCCTCAACGATTGACTATCTCCCAGCTAATACTCACGATATCCATACGGGATATCTGCCACTGAGGGTCAACGGGTGAACGGTTGATGGGGGCCTGGGGCGTCCTCACTGGCGAAGGATTGGCCCCAGAGACTCTAAGCCTATTCAGGTCTAGCTGCGGGCGCCTTTTGGCCTCCGCCCTCCAACGTTGTTTGGACCGCCGTCATCTTCCCTCCCCCATCACATCCCATTTCCATCTCTTTTGATCTCATCTCGTTGCGTTTCAGCGCTTCAAACTTAAATGGCAGATTGTAGCTGATATGTCTAGCTACTCTCTGCAACATCTCTTATATACCTATATTCCCTCGTGCTTCCTCTGTTCCTATTCCTCTATGGTCGGATTTTCGTTGTACTTTCTCCCTCACCCTTCTTTGTCTCCTGCGGTGTGACGATCTCCCTGGTGTGTAGTTGTCCCGTCTCTTTGCGCTTGACCACACAAAGAAATGAGACCTTCTTATACGGCATTTTGAAGAGCACAGATTTTACATACATTACGCTCGACTTCCAGCGCACTTGTTCTCTCTCTCTCTCTCACTCTTGGCCGGAGTCTTATCTCAAATGGCCGCCTCGGCTCTGTTTCCCTCGGGTGGATTAATTGATCCCACCAAAGACTACCCTATCATCTTGGGTGAACAATTGGCCGGAGGAGATTCGAAACCGCAGTCGAGATTAATCAACATTCAGTATAATTATAAAACGAAGTCCGCATCCTCGCAGCAGCGCACCCATATCACCCGATCTACGCAATGTCCGGACCTGTATACCCTCACGATCACAGACAAGGCACCGAATGCCGATAATAGTGTTATAACATACTCTTACATAGGCAGCGTGGACCCAGAACATGCTACGTCGGAGTCCCGCGAGCGGAATCTTGTATTGGTCTTCGATCCGGACCGTAAGGTCTTTGTTCTAGAGTCGATTGCGACGCAGTTGAATTTCAATCTTCGGTCGGCACCTAATAAGACCGAAAAGCAAGTGACAGAGCAGTATGCGCAGCTGCGAACATTGCATGATGATGATCAGGGTTCTGGTGACGACGGAGCAGTTGAAACGGCCGCTGACACCGACGACGGTCCCGCTGATGCCAGCAATCCCTACGACTACCGTCACTTCCTGCCAAAAGAAAACGCTGACGATGACAAGTCTGTTTCAGATGGTGCAATATCAGCTCATCTCAATGCCAGTAAATCTAATACCCCTCTGATGACCGCGACTGCCAAACCTACTCCAAGTCCCCAAGCTCGATTTAAGCCTCAGACCAATCCTCTCCGTCGGCAAGCAGGCCCGAGCAACCCTTCTAGAAACCAAATGAAAGCTGTTCCCAAGACGAATCTGGAGCCTTCAGCGCAAGTTGAGCGGGAGGAGCCTCAGGAGGAAGAGATAGAGGAGATCCCGGCTGGCGGAACGAAATCATCCCCTTCGGACACTGGAACCGAATTGGTATCGTCCTTCAAGGCGGCTCCGTCACCAGGCTCTAATATCATAATTGATGGAGATCTGATCATCGACATGGGATCGCCCCCTCCATCTCGTCCCGCTTACAGGGTTAATCCAGCACACTTCTCGTCCAACAATACCCCAGGAAACGAGGAAGATGACGATGAGGAGGAGGAGGAGGAGGAGGAAGAAGAAGAAGAAATGGAAGCTCTCCGGCTACCATCTCCTGTCGGTCACGGTGGTGCTTCGTCTGAGAGGGTGGAAACAGCACCCCCAACACAGGAGGAAATTGAAGATGATGACGATGCACTAGCGGCTGAAATGGAGGCTGCTTTTGAGGAAGAAGCGAGGAAGCAGGAGTACCAGCCACCCTCTCTGCAGTACCACGTTCCCAGTGAAGATGAGAGTGAGGTTAGCGAGGAGGAATGATACCTTTCTATTCTATTGTCTTATTTTTTCCCACATTTTGCATCTCAGCCCTAACTCTGATCTGAATTGTCACGATACCTTTGTCTACAGTATTATGTTTTTCTGTGTGTCGGATTTATTTGCGTGCATGGCGTCGTTTTGGAGTTTTTGCAGCGAGGGCACTGGACCCAGCCCAGTCGACCAGGCACTAGAGGTTAATGATACCACGATCGACTTATAGTTGTACACAGAAATTCAACAGATTCATTTTCTCTCAGTTGAACTCGTCAGTTTCATGTTGTTAGATACGGATACTCCTCGTACTGGGTCAACCGGAGCCGATCTACATACCCCGGAACAACATGATGATCCGGGCCTTTCGCATCCGCACATCCAGACTATCTTTTGAAGTGTTGCGAGACTGACACTGAGAAATCCAGACGTCACAAGCCCACAGTTTAGCCTATATTGAGAGCCGCTTTTGATCAAATTGGAAGGGTTACTCCGGCTACTCAAGCAGAAGCGTTTTGGAGCTTCTTCCGCACCTACCAATCACTCGTTTGGCAAATCGCCATCTGCTCGTCTCAAGGACGCTTCATAACTCACTTGGTTGCGAAAAGTCAACTCGCGGTACCACGAGGCTTACCATGCGCTATGTTTGATACGAACTCATAATACACGCAATTCTGGCATCTCCTTGCTGCGAAGGGAGGACAGACACGCAGCACCACGTGCGGTCAGCGCGCCCTGCGCAGCTGTCCTCCTCGAAGAGATAAGACTTGACCGAAGACCGTTTATAGTCCAGAGCGCTTTCCGACAAACATCGGGCGGAAACATTGTACCAACTTGACTCGCAACTTAGGGTGATTGACCCGCGACAAGACGATCTCCTCGATACGGTCATGGCCTCGGCACCGTCGCATTCTTCGCAGAAACGGCCTCTACCTGCTGAGCCGAATCCCGTCCTCCACGCATCGCAAACACAATGGCTCTTCACAGATGAAGAACTCACTCGTACGCCATCCCAACTCGACGGCATGAAGATGGAAGCGGAACATACTAGTCGCAGCAAAGGCGTCAATTTCATTACCCAGGTCGGGATCATGCTGAAGCTACCCCAGCTCACTTTGGCGACCGCAGCCGTCTACCTTCACCGGTTCTTCATGCGCTACAGCATGGTCGATATACCTCAACGACCGGGTATGCATCCCTATCCCATCGCGGCCACTGCACTATTCTTAGCTACGAAAGTCGAAGAGAACGTTCGAAGAATGAGAGAGCTTGTGGTGGCCTGCTGCCGAGTGGCGCAAAAGCAACCGAATCTGGTGGTGGACGAACAATCCAAGGAGTTTTGGAAATGGAGGGACACAATCCTGCACCATGAAGACTTACTCCTGGAAGCGCTCTGCTTCGACCTACAGCTCGAACAGCCGTACCGCATCCTCTACGATTTTATCTGTTTTTTTGGCGTGAATGACAACAAACCGCTCCGCAATGCCGCATGGGCCTTTGTCAACGACTCCATGTTTACCGTCCTCTGCCTCCAGTTCACCGCACGCACCATCGCTGCCGCCGCTCTATATGCCGCCGCGCGGCACTGCGACGTGGGATTTCCGGACGACGACCGCGGTCGAGCGTGGTGGGAGCAGATTGACGTGGATCTGACGCAGGTGCGTCGCGCCTGCATGAGGATGGCACAGCTCTACGAGAACAATGCCATGCAGAAACATAGCCAGTACTACCCGACCACCCCAATACTGTCGGACGAGGGCACTGAGAAGACCAGGATCCCGCACGCTGGCAGTCCCGCAAATCTTCCTCCAGCGGAGTCAGACGTCACTCATGGACGGAAACGATCGAAAGAGCCGGAAGACAGCGGCGAGCCTCGAGGAGATGGCTCAGCACCTTCCAACGGAGAGCGTTCTCCAAAAAGACCACGCAGGGATGCGGATGCCGCGCCACGTGGCAGCTGGCAGGATCAACAGAGCCCATCCGCTCCTTCCTCGCAAAGCCTGCCAAACGCAGGAAGCCCTTCCTCCTCCTCTCAGGGCCGACCCCATCTCAACGGCCAGGCACCTCCGTCATTACCTCATCCCCCCGTCCACCACCGTCACCCGCATCCCCTACCGCCCGCTCCCCGTCCATTCCCACGTCGAGATAGCGACCACCATCCTCCGGGCGGCGGAAAAGTGGCAGGTCCGAGGGAAGCCGATCCAATCCAGCAACGCATTGACGAGATCGTTTCGCAGAACATGCCGTCGCACGGTGCTCCACCAGTACCACCACCATCCGGAGCCGGAGCGCGAATCCCCAACAGACGAAACTCAGTCGATCGCCGCGGACCCGATCGGTACCGCGGGTACGAAGATCCCGCGAGACGACGGCGGTCGTCCTTCGGAAGGAGGTCGCAGTCCTTCGAGGAACAGCCTCCACCGCTCCCAGGACACCCTCATCATCAACCTTTACCCCCACCGCCACCACCTCCCGATATTCCTCAGCCACCACCTCCACCCCCGCCCTCCCAAACGCAACAAGCTGCTCAGGAAGACGAAGGCGGGGGCAGTGAAGAAGGAGAGCTTTGATTATGGTTTTCCCGTCCATTTTGGACTCCATGTGTTCTACGACAGCTACAATTATAGTTGCTGAGAACATGCATAGTTTCAGACGAAGAAAAGGAGGGAGTCTCTCTAACTGCCTGACTTATGGTGACCTGGCATGACGCTGGACTACCACATGGGTCATATAAATTATTTCTAGCGGCTCGATCAGTTGCTGCATTCACTGCATTCATGCACTACTCCTCGAGCATGCATTGGTTGGGGGGTGGTCGACTTTATTTGGATAGGATTTTATCAAAGATTCCAGCAACATAGAACGGATATTGTATGATGCCTTTGATACTTGAATTGTTAAGAATCCGCAATATACGATTTCCAAGTAAGATCTCCAGTAACGGGCGTCATAGTAGAACTGAAACAAGGCCGAAAGTGAAATGCAACGATTGGACAACAAGGAGAGTGTTATCGGTAACATTGGGTCGTGATGCCAACTCCATTGTTGTCAAGTAAGCTGCTGGAAGCCACAAAGCTGAATCCACCGAACGGGTCATTGTCGCAACTCATCCCATCCGGACTTGTTGACATTGCGCGTTGGCTGGGGCGTTGGCGAAGAGAGTAATAATCGTCAAAGCCGTTGCTGGTGACGACCGGACTCAGCGGAAGGGTGGTAAAGTCAGCAGAGAAGTTCTCCGCCAGAGCCGGGTCCGTGACCACAGGGAGGATAGGGGGAGCAACCTCGCGACGCTCGAGCGCTTTCCAGTCAATCTTGCGGAAGAAGCGATGGTTCTTGATGGTCTGCAGGTCCTTGGGCATGTGGTAGCCGAGTCGCTTGGAGGGTTCCTTGCGCAACAGGCGGGTGAGAAGGTCTTTGGCATCCGGACCAAGGAAGTAGGGCAGCGTGAGCTTCTGCTTGACGATTTTTTCCTGCAGCTTGGCGTTGTTGTTGGCCTTGAAGGGCGGGGAGCCGGTAAGTAGATCGTAGCCGAGTGCGCCAAGTGACCACCAGTCGCAGGCTTTGCCGTACGGTTTGCCTTGAATGACTTCGGGAGCCATGTACTCAATGGTGCCCAGGGACGAGTTGCAGCGATCGTCATCGTTGACTGCGATCTTGCTGAGGCCGAAGTCGGTCAGGAGCAGATGGCCATCGCGGTCCAGGAGACAGTTCTCCGGCTTCAGGTCGCGATAGATCACACCCACATTCTGGTGCAGATGTTCGAGAGCGAGAACCATTTCAGCCATGTAGAATGCGGCAGCATCTTCGTCGAACATGCGTTCCATGGCCAAGTGGTGGAACAGCTCACCACCCTGGGCATATTCCAGGATGAGGTACAGCTTTTCGTGATCCTGAAACGCGTAGAACAGTTTCACCACAAATGGATGACGGTTCACACTTTCCAAAATGGCGCGCTCAGTCTTGGTCTGCTCCACAAGTTTCTTGTGAACGGTGAGCGATGCCTTACGGAACTGCTTCTGAGCATACAACTTCCCAGTGAGCGCATGACGTACAAGCAGTACGGTTCCAAAGGAGCCCTTGCCCAGGCAGAGTAACGGCTCAAAGTCTGTGGTTGTCATCTTGCGGCATAGCTGAGTGCGGACATCCTGCGCACCAGGAAGACTCGCAGACGTTTCTTCCGCTGCGGCATCGGAGCTGACGAAATCATGTTCCAGGGGTACTTCGTAACTAGTCAGGACCTCTGTCTGATCGCTGTCCGAGCAAACGCTTGCATTGCTCGGAGTTTCAGAGCACAGGTCACTCTGCGCAGCCTGAGCGCTACCGCTGCCGGACAGACTGAGCGAATCGAGTTGAAGCTTCAGAGCGCTCACGCCACATCCAGCAGGCTGGACCATGGGACTATTTCCATCGCTCTCTGCATAAGCGGCTGCTCGTGACGAAGGACGAGCCTTAGCGCTTGTGGTCGAGAAATCCGAGTCTTCGTCGCCAGAGGCAAGTGGAGTAAATCCGCGAACGGTGGATATGGCCCGGGGAGCTTCACTTGTCTGACATTTCTTCTTCTTTTTGCGACGGTCTGGTCTGCCGGACAAGGCCTCAATGTTGAGATTGTGTGCTGGAAAAGGATCAACTTCATTGACATCCTTGGTGACCGGAACTTGCTTGCGACTAGGACTGCCACCACTCATGCAAAAGCGAGTATCAGGATTATTGCCGAGCAGGGCATAGTTGCAAGGTTGCGACATGTCCGCCTGGGGTGCAAAGACATCTCCCACGGAAAGATCATCATGCATCGGTGCATCCATGTCTTCGGCAAAGAATCCCGGTCGAGGACAGCGACGGCAACGTTCGAACAATCAGGTCAGAAAGCGCCAATAAGCACGCTTGTGATTCAGATCTCAATTCATCCACTCCACTTCTAACAGTAAACAGGCACAAGCCTATCGAAGAGTATCTGATTGCGCAAAAGGATTGTTAGCTCCCTTTCAGACATTGCGGGTTAATCTCGAGGTGAAACGCGAAACAGTACGCAGCAGCGAGTGAGAAGACTATCCAGGGGTGTGCGACATACCTTCAACGTGAAAAAATTCAGAGCTGAACGCACCGCTCCCACTCGTAATCTAGCAGGAAGTCACACTCGTAGCTCTGAATATCTCACAGTTTACCGTCCGCCCTTCTTCAGGACGGACCAGGGACCCCTAGCCAAACCACCTCGGCAACCGAGAAGTCGAACAGCAGGGGAGCCGACAAGTCTTGAATATTAGACAGCGCGTATTCCTCCAGAGATCCGGGAGGAGCGAGCCCGAAGGTTGGATTGAAGGTCAAGGGATGAGAGTCGGCAAGGCAGCCAGCAAAGCGGAGAGAAGCGGACGAGGACAGGGAGGGCGCAGACAGGCACATAGAGGAACGGCAGATATGATAAACGAGGATGAGAAGGTGGATCAGTATCCAAGTGACTGGAATAGTATGGTTATTCCTGGGAGCAAGAAGGAAGGAAGAAATGGCAAGCTGAATGTCAAGAGATCCAACTTTCATCAAGAAAAAGACGCCTGTTGACACTGGAAAACGATGCTGGAGTTGCGGGGCCAATCAGAACGCGAGTGACCTAAGCGAGACTATTCCGCTTTGAGTAGACTGCTTTCACGTGCTGCCGTTATTGGATCGAGATCGCAAGGATAATGGTCGGTATTCTTCATTTAGACTGAGCAGGTGTACGTTTGCAGGTCATACGAAGAAGAGGAATAAACTATCTTAGACTGTCTTACCTGCATATATCGCCGAGCTACTCGTTAAGTGGTCTACGCGGCAAGGTGGAGGGAGGTTACCGTCAGAAGAGAGAACTACACACATACAGAGGACTCACATCCTGGTCCAACACGAAGTCATGAACAGTAAGCCTGCCTATGAAAAAACTCCATACAGTTGAACGAAGAGAGGTCGCTTCAAGACCGATTTTTCTTGGGTATTTGTCCATGATATGTGCCCAGTAATTAAGCTAACAGGAAGCTGAGAGGGACTTACAGTATAGGACTAGGGATGTCAGGAAATCATATGCACAAAGTCACACAATTTATTGGGACTTTAGCTATACCCTTCCTCCTTCCAGATCTGATTTCTCGAAGAATGCCTGGGAGCGGGTGATTTCTATTCCAGATCTCTCCACAAACGACAGGGCGCTGGGTTTCTCGACCCTCACTGTGACTCGTTCGTTGGCAAACTGCACGGTGACTATGCGCGCAACGAAGGTAGCCAGTGCCTCCACGGTCTGGAATGCAGTCTCTTCCACTTGCTGAGACAGAGAAACGGAGGTCAGTTGACGGCAGGAAATAGTACGACGAGGAGTGGCCTACCTCAGCAACCCTTCTCGTCATCTCCTGATAAGTATCAACAACCGTCGAGCCCCAAGCCAATTGCCCAGGGCCCTTGAACTCCAATGAGATGATAACAGCCTGTTTCTCAACCCTCTCATGGGAATTCACTCCAAGGATACAATGGCACCTGATACCATCAATTCGGAACTCCTCCTCTAGAACAACAGGGCAACGTTCCCCGTCAAGCGCTGTACTCTCATCACCCTGCCGATACCCCCAGACAGTAACGCTCCGATACTTCAAGCCTTCCTCCGCACGCAGCAGCGCCTTGGGCAACTGCAACCAGACCTCGCACTGCCCATACACACTATCAATGGGCGGACTCGCCAACGACAGCCCCGCGAGCGGCGCCTGTATCTCCGCCGACGCACTCCCTCTCCTCGAGCCTGGATGGCAATGAACATGCGACATTCTCCGAATCCCGGCAGCCGTCTCATCGAGTAGCCCCAGGCCGCAGTTCGCGACAATACCCGCAGTCAGCCTTACATCCTGCCCGATCTCTGTGCGCATCATCTCGTCCCTCCGGCTTCCGTCTGCGCTGACCATCCGCTGACTCGGGGAGAGGCTATGTTTTCCCATGTTGCGGATGTCTTCTTCCAGGCGGCGGTAGAGCTTGCCGTAGTCGAGGGAGAGAGAGACGTCATCGGCGGCTGCGGCCGCGATGGCGGATGAGTAAGATAGTTTCAGTGATGCAGTGCACGGTTGTGGCTTTCCGTCGCGATGCCACGGGTCTGGTGCAACGGGCAAGGGGAGTTGAATGTTGCGAAGTTGAACACTGTCCAGGACGGCTGGGTGGGAGGGGATATGGACGTTAACCCGTTGCTCGGCCATGATTAGGGATAAAGCTATCGAGAGTAATGTTTCTCTTGTTGTATGGAGACGGATCTGCCCAAGTATCGGCTTTCAAGCTCAAGAGGGTAGATTTGCTGGTGATAAGAGCAGTATCCTAGGTATATTCGTGAGCAATGCCCCTCTTGTGGGGCAGAATAACGATAAAATCGAGTCAATTGAAATAAGAAGATGTATATATATATATATATATATATATATAAAATAGACAAATAAATAAGGCTCTCAGATCATTCCACGCATTATATTTAGGAAGCTATTGACTGAGTCTGAGAGAAAATAGAAGCAGAAGTCCTTAGTCTTGGACAATGAAGATAGCGGGGTTACTCCGCCTCTAGCGCGGCGAGACCCCATGACGAAGAATGATGATACTTCGACACAACTTTAATAACGCTTAGGATGGATTTTGGGAAAAGATATCCCTATTGGCTCTTTGCATAATCGTCTGTTAAGCCCCAAGTCAACCTTGATTGAAATCATGCGAGCGGCAACTCCGAAGTGTCAAGCTTTGGTGAGCTTGTTCAATGACATCGAGCTCCCCACACTCCATTTACCTGCCTATCACTGTCACCCAAGGAATCCAGAAAAGGCTCCATCTATGGAAGATTCATCTCAAGCCCTCTCTTCCAAGTCTTTTACATACCATCCATCAAGCATTGTCCGGGCTAGGATGTCGGGTTACGTTTATTAGCCAAGTGCGCACACCTGCGTACAGGTCTTTCAAATGAAAATAGCATGAAAAGGACCAGTGCAGATATAAAGGATTAGTTCAGATTTACAGGTAAGCTCTTCCCGAGGAGAAACGGCCGGTAAGGGATTTTTCAAGGAGCAGATCGTCGAAAAGTCCTGTAAGATCCCTCCACAAGCACAGAAACGGACATGAGGTTTCAGTCGATATTGCCAGTATCATTAGCAGCCAGAAGCCTAGGGGGGATTTGTGTTTAACCAGGGAAAGTCGTAAGTCCTGCAATCATGCACCCGTCGAATGCCCAATCCCCGGGATAGAGCTCCATCCTGGACCTGCAAGCAAGAAACTGTTGTCACACTGTATCCGGAATTCACCCCTCAACACGGACGTAGGAAAGTCACTTCATCTTGAGATCCGCATGGTATGTTTTGCGATTCAGTCCCCAGGTGATCGAATGCTGTGGTAAAGCTGTGGGCATCCCAGTCAAAGGAAACAAATATGTAGAAAATCATGGAACAAAGCAAGCGAGACTGAATGGGTATCCGCCATGTATGCAACATAATCGAAGCAGAAAATTAAATTCTACCAGTATCCACGGCGGTCATAAGGTGGATAGTCGCCTCTTGGGGGTGTCCGAGGACGTCCGTAGGGTCTCGGTGCCATGTATGGGTCATCATAGTGGCGAGGAGGTGGTGGAGGCCGGGCATCATAGGGGTCATCGTAAGGACGACGAGGGGGATAGTCTTCAATCCGAGGTCGAGGAGGGGTGCGACGGCCGTAGCCATCACGTTCATAATAGTCGCGGCGGAGCGGAACAGGCGAGCGTTCCCTGTAATGGGCGCGGGGGCTGTAACCGCGAGGCGCGGGAAATCTCCTGTCATACTCATCGATAGGAGGATAACTGCGGCGGGGTGAGCGGGACCGATATGGATCACGGAAAATGCGGTCGTCATGAGGTTGAATCTGGAGGCAAATAATTAAGAATCCTGGTTCGTATCGCATGTCCTGGCGAGGTCCTTACATCGGCGACACAGCTCACTCGGGAGCCCTTGAACTCTCGTCCATCAAGCTTATCGATGGCAGTTTTCAAATCAGCTGCAGTCTCGAACTCAACGAACCTTGGTTCCATGTTAACGATTGGAAACTGTTATCCGTGACATTTCAAGCTTCACCCACCCTCTTCCTTGTTCGCGGCCAGTCTCCGAATAGACAACGTCCAGACCAGATTGACGTGCAAAATCTTTCAGGTCCTATTTGATCCAGTGGTAAGAATTGGCTTCCAAATGAATGTTTTGCCCCAGTCAAAGTCCGGTAATGCAACAAGGCCACGAGAAGGTGAACAAAAAACAAAAAGAGACACGAATCGTTGCAGGGATGGAACAGGAACAGTTCATATGTCGATCCAAGGGCTCCAAAGCTTCAAGTCCGCAATGGTCACACTGTCATCCATCCAAGAAGAAAATTGCGGACATCCGAATTGCGACTGGACCGGGACGTTTGAACGTCCTTGGGTGCATGCGGATGCCATGTCACAAGTAAACAGATTCTATGAGCTTCAAATATCGGTATTGACTCTGGGATTCAGGGATTCATGAATCCTGGGCTGGAGTTCCTGGAAGCTGAAGTACAGAAATTGGGAAAATAGAAGGCTCATGGAACACTGGGTGGCCAGGTTGCGTGGTATCCAGGACGTCCATAATAGAAGGAGAGATGGGCTGCTAACCTGCCAGCTTGTTTCCGGGAGACCAGAAACCAACATGCGAAAAATCGTACGACGGGGACGAGGCATGTTAGGGCGATCCGGGGGGCCAGGGAAATTTTCTTTGCGGCGTGGTCCACGCGCAAACTGGACTGTAAGTCGCTCGCCTTTGAAGTCGCTACCGTCTGTTTATAGATCAGTCAACCAGGTACGTCAATCATCTGCATCGATAACTTACGGAATGCTAGATGGTGATTGTCAGCCAGATGATCCTGTCCGAAGTCAAGGCAGGGCTGCCCAGGGATATCTTACCAGGAACCACATCTCTAGCATCCATCGCATCCTCGTACTCGATAAACCCGAATCCGTTCATCAACTTGATCTCTGTGATCTTCCCGGAGCCATGGCTACTAAAGTGTTCCTCGATGTCCTGTTTAGTCACTTGAAAAAAGCAACAACGACGCCAACACGGGCGCCATCGGCAAAAGTCAGCTAATCGCAACACAAGTAACGAGCAGTCTAAAAGCACAAGGTTAAACTGCCAAAGAAAGCTATATCCGTAGTCGTCGGGGTGCTGCAGGCCGGGAAATATGGAGACTTAGGATGAGGGATATGCTTGTTCGCCCTCACATCCCCATGTCCAAGGACGAAGGAAGATCCCAGGAAACAGTCCTGAGATTCATGAGAGTTATGGGAAGACCAAGTAGTCCAAAAAGGGTCTCTCCTAGTGGTTTTGGAAGGCGCGAGTTGACGGTATACAGAATCCAGGTTGAAACAGACGGGGATATCTCCTAGGAAAGGGTAGATTTGATGATGAAGACCTGCATACCATTGCGGGGAAGATTCCCGAGATAAAGTCGGGTGGAGGAAACCTCAGTCATGGCGGTTAGACAGCAGAACGATTCTGGCTTCCGTTGGACTTGTGGTGGCCAAAACGATCCAGGTCAAAAAGGAGTTGAGCGGATTATCAGGAGTCCTTGGTTCAGATAGTCGCGTCCCTGAGATTAGTATGGCAGTGTATTCCTGTTATCCCGTGTGTAGTGGAAGGGCAGAATCTCCAGATGTGGCTCGCACGACGGGCTGGAAAACGGAAAACCAGACAAGGCTGGAAAAACGGAGTAGCTGCTAGATACAATCAGGTCAATATATCAGATAAGAAAGGACAGTGAGATGAAAGAGATGTAGGCGAGAGGGTGAATGAGAGCGAAAAATTGAGAGGTTGAAGGAGGAGGAAGAGAGTCGAGACGACGAGGGTGGAGGTCGGTTTGACCGCCAGGCCAAAAGCACAAGAGAGGAACGTACCTGCGACCACCCAGCCTGTTCAAGTCTTTCCCTAGCTAAGTAACTCGTTCGCCAATCAGTAGACTAGGCAGTGCTGGGCAGGGCTGTGTTTCTTCCAGTCAGTTTTCCATTCTCTAATGAAGGACGAAACAATGGGAGACATGATCAATCAATCAGAAGTGGCCCGCCCGCCTCACTTTGATGATCCACGTGGCTCAGCCCAAATTGCCTTAAAACTCTTGACAGCCTCACTTAGAATACTCAGTAGAATCGTAGAGTCCAATCTGTTCTTCTTGGCCAGCCGATCAACACGCGACAGAGTACAAATGTCGTGATGATAGCGGCAGTTACGAGGGTAAAGTCTGAGAACTTACGCACTAGCTATATTTTCTGCCAGATCTAAGATCTGTCATCACTGGAAAGATCGCGGCCATTTCCATGGTTCAGCTAGCTAGTCCCCACGGGGGCTCTACCAGTCTGGGTCTCGGAAGTTCTCATGGCATGCTGCTAAGTGAGAATTTGCAAAGAGAGGTACGCAAATTTCTACTTCGTATGCCAGTGGACTACGGAGTAATCCGAGACTATTGGTACTTTGCATATCGAGAAACCTGTACATTCCATGTACGCTGAGTTTTGTATATCCTTCTGTATAGTACAAACATCACCCAAGAGGGAGAACCTGTCAGTAGAAACAAGATGTCACCCAGAGGAAAGGATGTTTTAACCCGTAGAGTTGATCGACGGAAGTCTGCGGAGGATAAATTCGAAACTATCCTTTTCAAACGACATAGAAACAGTTGAAGATGATGAAAATGAAAGAAAAAAAAAAGTACAGTGGGTATGAGCTTATGTCTTGAAGTATTTAGGGCCTTCTCCGCCCTGGGGTGTTTGCCAATTGATATCCTGTGTCGGTACCTTGATATCACACGTCTTGCAATGGATACAACTGTGTGTGGTTAGCATCTGCATGAGGAAAAAGAAAAATGCGCGTAAGAACCAAGACTTACTTTTGGGCATTAATTTGGAAGCGAACGCCGTGCTGCTTGCTTGGATCCTCGACGTACTCATAGACTCCAGCAGGACAAAATCTGTTTTCAATGCCCCGGTACTTGGGCCAAGCGACGTCCGTATGCTTGTCCCAATCAGCGACCTGCAAATGGACAGGCTGGTCCTCCTCGTGGTTCGTTCCCGTTCGGCTCACGCTGGTCAGGATATCGAAGCTGATCACGCCGTCAGGTTTGGGGTATTCGATCTTTTCACATTCAGATGCCGGTTTGGTGGATGCTGCATCTGTACCGTGGTGCTTGAGTGTCCAGGGTGTTTTGCCGCGGAACAGGAAGGCTTCTAAGCCAGAGTAGAGGATACCGCCGTAAAGTCCGAGCGGGGATTTGAACGAGGGCCGCATATTGCGCACTTCGTACAGCTCCTTCCAGATCGAGGACTTTCGAAGAGCATCCTCGTAGTCGAAAAGGAAGACAGTACCATTGTTGTCATTCTGCAAAGCATTGAAAGTAGCCTCCGCAGCCAACATGCCCGATTTCATAGCCGAATGAGTGCCCTTGATTTTGGGAACATTCAGGAAGCCAGCAGTGTCACCGATGAGAGCGCCTCCTGGAAAAGCACATTTAGGAATCGACTGGAAGCCACCCTCGTTGAGGGCCCTAGCACCATAGGAGATACATTTACCGCCCTCCAAGACCTCCCTGAACAGGGGATGGTGTTTGAGCTTCTGGAACTCTCCGTAAGGTGAAAGCCACGGGTTGGGATAGTCCAAGCCGACGACCAGCCCAATGCTGACCAGATTCTCTCCAAAATGGTACATCCAGGCACCACCGTAGGTGTCCGAAGGAAGTGGGTATCCCATAGAATGCACGATCTCTCCCGACTTGAACTTTTCCGGTTGAATCTCCCACACCTCCTTCAACCCGATACCATAAGTCTGGGGTTGACTATCACGTCTGAGGTCGTACTTCTTGATTACCTGCTTCGTTAAACTACCATGGCAGCCCTCGGCTAGGAGAGTTACACGAGCGTGGAACTCCATACCTCGCTCAAAATTGTCCTTGGCCTTGCCGTCCCGTCCAACACCAAGGTCGTTCGTCGCAACGCCGAGGACGGAGCCATCCGAATTGTAGACTAACTCGCTAGCAGCAAATCCAGGGTAAATCTCGACACCCAACTCCTCAGCTCGCTCACCCAACCACTTCGTCAGCTCGTTCAGACTGACAATGTAGTTGCCATGGTTGTTCATTTGGGGTGGGGCGGGGATCGGGAACGACAAGTTCTTGGTCAAAAAGCGCATCTTGTCCTCCCGCGCTGGTGTTGCACCCTCAAATCGCGACGGATTCTCCTCAGACAACCAATCGGGCAGAAGCTCATTCATTGCAGTTGGTTGAAGAACATTGCCTGAAAGTATATGCGCGCCCAGCTCTCCCGCTTTTTCCAGCAAAATCACACGAAACTCCTCGTTTCCAGCCTCGTTTGCTAGCTGTTTTAGTCGGATAGCTGCTGCGAGACCGGCAGGACCTGTGATGGTGAACAGATCGAATCAGCCATCAAACCGCTGAGTAGCCACGAACAGCTGGCAACCACAAAAGCTCTTACCGCCACCAACAATGCACACATCCACCTCATCCGACTCCCTTTCTACTTGACGGGGATCGAACTGATCATGCTCGTCTGCAAGCCTTGTCGATAGCGACTGTGAAAATGCCCGAGTTTGACCGAGTAATTGTCTCTGAGAGAATAGCGCGGTGTGGCGAGCCGAATGCCTAGCGGACACTGCTCTCCTGCTCCGAACAGTCGTGGCAACAGTCGAAAAGGATGAAGCGGCTCTATTCAGTTGTGTGCGATTGGTTTGCAGCTCGCGCCTCAAGAGAGGCAAGACCGCTCCTTTTGATGCCATTGCGATATCGGAGAAAATTGCAGCAGGGGATTTCAAGCGTCACTTTTCAGTGCTCTGAAGTCTACAGACAGTGAGCAGACATGGCAATTTAGCGTTTCCAAAAAGAAAAACTTGAAAAGATATTAATCACCGAAGATGCCCTATGAACAACCCGAGTATGACTTAAAAAGGCTATGGTGGGACTTTCGTGGGATCGCCGAATTGGGCGGTGGACAATCAAGTTGGCAGTACCCGAGGTAACCTCAGCCAATGGGAATTTCGGCGATGGGAATCATCCTCATCCTACCTCGTCTTTCCGCTGGTAAACCGTTCATTCCGTCGGAAGCCGATTCAACAGAGAACATGAGCACTACATAGGTGAAGAGCTTTCGTTTGCTCACGCAGTATGAGACTGATGGTTCAAATATGGTGCATGACGTGCATCCCTCTCTACAGAGGAAATTACCTAACTCTTCTTAGTGCCGGTTCCCAGGCCACACGAGGCTCTGCGAGTAGTCACATGAAAGACGCGTGAGGCTGAACATGTCCGAATGACACACATTTGACCGTTTACCTTTCGGGAGGGGAAGGTATGTACAGACTACCTTACTCGGTACTATCCACTGGTATCATGTAAGGTTCTACAACGTGGCTGTAGAGAAGATTCGGATAATGTAAATGAGGATTAGAACAAGGTACTCCGTAGGCCCAGATGATAACCCTCTCACCCCACACTTGAGATTTTGATTGTGATGGTAGAAATACGGGGTCGCCGACCACATAACATCACGACCAAAGATCATACCTTATACTCTGCATCACAACTTATATGCAGGTCAGCACCAGTCTGTGTACTGATATTGATCTGATATATTTGATAATGTCAACAACTTCCGTAGCGTTTATGTATTATCTAGGCTGATTTGACAAAGGAAAACAAGCAAGTCAGTTGATCTTCAATTACCCAGTTCTCCAAGGAGACTTGCCCAATTTCATCATTACGGAGTAACTTCATTGATAATAATCCGGAGTAGGAGAAGACGATTGGTCCAAGGCAGAAGAGCCTTATTTTAGTCAAGTTGGTGGATCACGAATCGTGACTCGAGAGATCTGGGGATAGAAAGGCCCGCGTCCAGTCCGGTCTGGAGTGGAATAAAACCCTCACAAACCGCCAGGACCTGTCAATTGCTCAAGGGCTGGTGGTTAGAATATTTGTCCCTTTTTTACTTTTCGATCATTTAGTAATGAAAAGTATTCTGAAGTCCGATAGTTGGGTCAAGCCACCGTCAACTGGAGTAGACAGGTCAACAACCACATTAAACAAGGATAGGTAGAATCATGGAAGGTGACGACCAGGTGAAAAGAAAAGACTTTTGTTCATTTGCCATCCGCTAAAGCGGCACGACAGGAGGCGCGTCGCGAGGGAAACCTACAGAGAGCGATATGCATTTTTATTTGTTGAGCAGATATGGATGAATGGATGCAGTGGGTCTGACGAGCAGTTGCAGGAGCGACGCGGACTGGGCAACAGAGAGTGGCTGCAACCATGGAGAAAGGGATGTCTGATGGAAAGCCAAACAGAGCGTGTACAGCTTGGTGGGGCTTCCAAAGAAAATGTGCATGATGGGTCTCACATTCAGCCAACAAGAAATGGCAGAATGGCGCTTGCTGGGATGAAGGAGAGAGAAGCCACTCAGCCTCGAGGATTTGACCACCCACGAAGGCGCTAGTGAAACGCTAAGTCATAAACAGATGCCCTAAAGCAGCTAAACCCATGGATGGAAACGACCACCATCGCTGCTTTTGCCGCCACCGCCCGGCCCAGCCTCCCCTGACGCCAGCACTCTCGGGCGCTGTGAGTCAGCCTATATAAAGGCCCAACCTCCCACTTCCCTGTTGCTCTTGGAATTTTGACCCTGGTCTTGGCACCGCCCGGAACGCCGAAACTAATCTTCCAGTCGCCTTCTTCCCGACGACCGACCTTTCCTCCCTCCCTTCTCTCTCCACACTCGTATAATAGAGTCGCAGAGTTCCGCTATCTTCAGCATAGTATTCTCCGCTTCTATTGGCCTGAAGAATTCCGGGAAGGAGCCTAATAAGACACTCAGAAGAGAAGAAAGGAACATTTTCTTCCGCGCAGTTTCAGTATCTTCGCTGAAACACGAAGCTTGCAGCCTCAGGTGTGCATCTTCGCCACTCTCTTTCAAGAATACATATAGACATCTCCAATACCCAAAAGGGCAAAAATCAAAACCAAGAAAAAAAAATTGTTTGCTCGACTTGAAGAAAAAAGCTTTGGTCTTTCACGTGCTTCTGTCACTGTCCATTCTCTCACTTGCACTTGCTTTTGTGCCACTGCATAAGTGTGACTAGGAAACACTTCATTGTGCTTTTCTAGTATCTCATCATCTCGCTGGTGTTGAGCTGGTCTCTGGTTGGTTTTGCGTCTTGTCAACTCCACCAGACCTATCTTGCTGCTATTTGTCTATCGACTCATCACTTCGAGCTTGAGTTGAGCTAAGGCAGCATTGCTGTAGGGGAGACATTGAGTTGTTCATCTCCCGCAAAGGGTGAGGCTCTCTTTTTTTGTCCCCTTCCCTTCTTCCGCTCCTATAAAAACTATTCACAGTTGCAACACATCGGAACCCACCCTTCCGTTATCTTCTTCGCCACCCGATTCTCATTTTGTCTTCTCCCTTCACCCCTCTGTACTTATTGTGACATGAATCCTTGTCATCATCAATCTCTGTGGCTTTTGACTGACTCGGTATTCTGAGAGGTTAGACTGCCGTCTACAAGCTCTTTGGCTCGCGACTTTACCTCGCATATCTACTTCAGTTTCGGCTGGTCTACAGCTCGAGTATTTCTCTTGCTCACGTCGCAATGGAATCCCTCACGACCCATCCTTCTACCGCGCAGCAGGCCCGGGCCTTCACTTCCCCCGCTTCTCTGTCCTTTCCCGGTGGTGCCGGTGATTTGACACCTCCGTCTTCTGAAAAAGAAGGAAACATAACGATTGGCGCTCAGGGTGCGAATGGAACTGTGAACGGCCATCAGCAGGGAGGAAATGCCGTCAATGGCAATGGGGTGACGCCCGCTACTCCCGCTGCAACTCCTGGTGCCAATGCTCCGGGGAGTGGTATCGTGCCCACCTTGCAGTGAGTATACTCTTGCTGTTTTTCTGGATTACCAGAATGCTGAACAAGGATTTTTTCTTCAAGAAACATTGTTGCTACTGTCAACCTTGACTGCCGCTTGGACCTCAAGACTATCGCGCTTCATGCGCGAAATGCAGAGTACAACCCAAAGGTATTAACTTCCACACCTCCCTGAGCTGAGTCATATCAGGGCACAGTGTGGGCTGAACTGCTTTTTAATAGCGTTTCGCGGCCGTGATCATGCGTATCCGGGAACCCAAAACTACCGCGCTGATATTTGCCTCGGGCAAGATGGTCGTCACTGGTGCGAAGTCTGAAGACGATTCCAAGCTCGCATCCAGAAAGTACGCGCGTATTATCCAGAAACTGGGCTTCAATGCCAAGTTCACCGACTTCAAGATCCAGAACATCGTCGGCTCTTGTGACATCAAGTTCCCTATCCGCCTGGAGGGTCTGGCTAGTCGCCATCATAACTTCAGTTCTTATGAACCTGAGCTTTTCCCTGGACTTATCTATCGTATGATGAAGCCAAAGATCGTCCTCTTGATCTTCGTCAGTGGAAAGATTGTTTTGACCGGCGCCAAAGTGCGTGAAGAGATTTATCAGGCGTTCGAATTGATCTATCCTGTGCTTTCTGGTACGGTTATTCTTTTTTTCGGATTCAAGTCGAACTATATGCTAACTATTCGATCAGATTTCCGCAAGGTCTGAGAGGCTCCCGCGGCATGTCGGCTAGCATATGATCACCCACTTCATATCCTTCACACATTCCCTCCTGTATTAACATTTTTTTTTCCTTTGAGAGGTTCATAGGGATGGGTGGTCTTTTCAGTCCCTTTCTGCTGAGACCTCACTTATGATGATTTTTCATGCTAGCATTTGTACGGCGTTCTAGCGATTCGGACCCTTCTGCCCCATGGTCGTTGTTCCCTGTTTCACCGAATATTTTAAATGTTTACAATTAGATAGTAGCACAATCCGCGGACTCGGGGGGCGGTACTGTGCGCTGGTCGAATGGTTGCCTCCTTTCTAATATCTGTCGTGTTCTTCGCCTATTGGCTTGAACTCTCCCTGGCTTTGTCCAGTATGAGGTTGCTCTTTGTTTTTATGAGCTCGTGGGATATGGATGAAAAGAAAATGATGCCGCACTTGATTAGACTACGACATTCTTAGATTGAAATGAAGAGGTAGTCGATGCTTTACTTCCAGTTCTGATTTAAAATTGTGTACAAGTTTATCTCGTGACATAATATTCATGAATCTTGAAGGGCCCATTATGATGTTGTATGTTAGTAGGTAGTATCAGGAATGCCCGATGCCATCCTTTCGTTACCCTCTTATATTACTGCTTGTTGAGCAGAGATCTGTCAGGAAGACCATATAATCTACAACATGTCTATTCTTACATATACGGTGGTATACAGGACTTAAAGAGCTATCATAAAACGCTTTTCCGCTGAGCTTTCGTACTTTTGGCCAACTCCTCCATCAGGAGAAGCCCCTGCTCCCCGGATCTGCTCCCGTCCCCTTCGAAAGCGCTCTGGTCGACCTTGACCGGCCACTTCCAGAGATTGCGCAGCTCAGGCTCGAGCTTTCCTTCGATCGCGTCAACGACTTTGTCGCCCAGAACAGGGAAGAACTTGTATGCGTGACCGCTGCCGCCTGTGGCGAGGAACAAGCCCGCGTAGTCAGGGTGGTAGTCGACGATGAAGTCGCCAGTGGGCCTGGAGTACAGTGTCCTCGTGTTAGCGGCCACGTTATTTTGGAGAGGGTAAAGAAAGTGGTTCCTTACGTGTCGGTGTACCAGCACACGCGGGTTGTAACGAACTCACGCTCCGCGAAGCTGGGAAGTAGCTCCTTGAGGGCTGTTCTGAAAGCTTCCTGGCCCTCCAGAGGGACGGGAACGTCGTTCTCCGGCAGACTTACTTGCATTGTGACGCCGTTGCCGCCAGGGATGGGAACAGCCTTGGGGTTCTGGTAGCCGTAGGCGTGGCGGGCGATTTTGAGGAGGTTATTTCGAGGCGGGATAATGAAGATGCCGTTGGCGAAGTTGAGGACGGTGGGGATGTTCTCTAGTCGGCGCTGCTCTTCGTCTGAGATGTGCATGTATGCTATTGCTTGGCCGGTTGAAATGGCCCTGCCGCGGAGGTCGACAAGCTTACCTGTCCAGGCGCCTGTCGCAAGGATGACAAGATCGGCCGTGAGTGTCGTGCCGTCCGTCAAGACAACACCGGTGACTCTGCGCTGGGAGGTGGCGCTCTGGCCATCGGCAAGAAGGAGCCTGTCGACCTCGCCGGTTTTGAAAACCACCTTTCCCTGCTCGTCCAGTAGCTTCTTTGCGAATCGCACGCCTGCTGCGGCATCTGCCCAGCCTGAGCCCCAGTTGATGTAGCCCCCGGCTACATTCAACTCCTTCCCATATTCTGGCACGATCCGCATCACATCAGCTGCCGACGGGAGTAGTTCGACCTTGTCGCCCTCCAACTGCTTGACATTGTGGTAGCTCTTGGTCGCATAGTTTTTCGCCTTCTCATTGCCAGGCGTCCAGACGAGCATCAGTCCGTTCTGCGTGTAGCGACCTTCCCTTCCCCATTCGGTGTTGCGCCAGCGGTCAATGGCGGCAGCAGCGAGTTTCGCATAAACGGGATGCGAGTAGTCAGCGCGAACGATTCGCGAACTGTCAACGGAGGAACCATACGGGTTAGGGATTATAGGAGATTGTTCTAGCAGGGTTATTTGGCAGTCTTGGTGTCGTTGCGACAACGATAGGGCGGTCGACACTATGTGCGATCAGTTCCTGAGGTGTCAAAGACCTAAGAGGAGTCACGGAATGCAATTTGACCAGAGAAATATAGCAGTCACACCAAATCAAGATAGGAACAAAAATAGGGTCCTTTGCCATGAGCAGGGAATATCATTTCATCTTCTATTTTCAGGTAACAACTGCAATACTGCAAGGAGATTGAAGGACTCACAGCCAAATACACCTCCACCAACGACAAGGATCTTTTGAGGGAGCGCCATGCCTTCCTCAAATCAAGGTCTTCGCTGCAGTATCTCTCTATCCCAGTTGACCAATGGATTGAAGAAGATCGCAAGAAAGCCAGAGGGGAAGATATACACAGCTGGGAGAGTCACCCCTCTTATGCGGGATGCGGAGAACTCCATAACTAGTCGCAGAGAAGAACCGGCCCGGCTCCGACGGTCGGATGTCACTTCTTGAAACCTCACGCCCTGCTGTTCTTGGCCTGACCAGTCAAGTTGTCAACAGAGATAGACGCCAGGTCTTACCACCATCGATTTTGATTGGAGGTGATTGCTCTTTGTCTATATGTTTGACTCTTAACAATCATGCAATATTGAGCTTCGATGGATAGAGCACCACAGAGGAATGGAATCAAAATCACTCCCTTGATACCTCGAAAATTCTTTGAGGCCTATCAACTTAGGCGAGAAAATCCGGCAGACCCAATCCGATAAAATTATTATCACTCGCAGTCATGAGTGTATCCCGAGCAGGCCGAGCAGCCTTGAAGAAGGCTAAAGTGCCTGTGTCCGGTCCCAAAATCCCGACTGTAGAAAGACCAAGGTCAGTACGATGTAGAATGAGAATTCATCCTTATTTTCTGTCATCATCTCGTTGTCTCAGACGTCTAACTTAGAGTAGCTCCAACCGTCCGGCGGCTCCTGTGCTGCCGAAGCGCGCCAACCCTCATTTATTGAATCTCAAACCAGAGCCTGAGACCCCTCGACTGTCTCCACGAGCCATGACTGTTCTGGGAGTCTCAGCGCTCACCATCAGCACCTATTGCGGCTATCTCTACGCTTCCTATAGGCGGGAAGTAAGTAATGCGAAGTCACTTGATGTTCCCCAGGATGTATCAGACCGGTACAACCGCACCGCACCCAACTTTGACGCTGAAGTCGAAATGTCAGAGAAGGTGATGCGTATGGGCAAGAAACGACAAGACCTTGTCCGGAAGGCGCGCGGGAATGTCTTAGAGGTGAGCTGCGGTACAGGTCGTAACCTGGAGTATTACGACCTGGGGGAAAGACGCGGTTTTGATGAAGACGGAAAAGCAGTGATCCGGGGCTGTCGCTCCGTCACCTTTGTCGATCTTAGCCCGCAAATGATAGAAGTCGCACGCAGCAAGTTCAAGAAGCTCCATCCGAACTTCAAAAATGTGACGTTCCGTGCGCAGGATGCGAAGGACGTCGTTCCCCCCTCGGCGGGAGAGAAGCCAGCATACTACGATACCATCGTGCAGACCATGGGGTTATGTTCGATGCCGGATCCTGTAGGCACCCTGCGCCATTTGGGATCGATTACAGAACCGAACAAAGGGCAGATATTTCTGCTTGAGCATGGTCGGTCATACTACGACTGGCTAAACAATATCTTGGACAATTTGGCCCCTGCGCATGCGGACCGGCATGGGTGCTGGTGGAATCGGGATATTGGCGAGATTGTTCGGCAGAGTGGGTTGGAAATCGTGGAGGAGAAACGGTGGCACTTTGGGACAACCTGGAAGTATGTCCTGAGGCCAGTACGTGAAAGTCAGGATGCTAAATGATGACGATCGGGAGATGCATTGACATAATTGACATAATTTTGTATATCAGATAGACTTGATTTTGTATGATCTGTGACTATATGAAAGACAGTAATGGCGCATGCATGGCTCCGGAGTCGATCATTGCATCAATATGCGGTCAAAGGTCCGTTGATATGCTCGACTTCTTGGGTGAGCAGTTTATAGTGCTTGTTTGTTACGAGACGGAGTTACGATATCTGAATCGTAACATATTTTGACATGATAAGATGGAGCAAGAGGTTGTACTCCGTAAGCGGAGTTCCTAGCCCCTCCATTATGTATAGATCATGACGTCTACCTTTCGTCTCGGAGGAGCTCATCTTGGTGTTTGATCACATACACCACCGCCGATCAACCTAATAGAACTGAATGGAACTTCTGCGGTGAAGTCTCTCGGCGATCTAGAGGGTTACGGAGTAGTTTTGGCTCCTGAGGACGGGAATACTCCAAATGAGGTCAATATGGCGTTGCCAAATGCGGGGTACGCGGAGACTTTGTAAGGTATATATCTTGTTTAGCGATCTCAGAGTTTCCAAAAAGGACCCATCTGGATCCTTGATCGGGGCTGATGGGCTGGATTCTAGGCGCTTGGTCCAATGATAGAGCTGATCTCTGGTAATATGAGTTATGTGCTCGGTCATGTTTGAGACACTGGTTTTATTGAGATGTGTCACGGTGAATTTGAGGCAAGTCCTGACTGGTCAGTCATGAGAGAGAAAACCAACAGTATTCCGTAACTTGTTCTAGCACTAGGTAAGCAAGTAGTCCGTTCTATCTGTGGACCTGTCGTTCTAAATGTATGGAGTTGTTGACATAGACACTTGTTGATAAGGCTTTGATAAGAGGGTGTGTACCCCTCTATCCCTCTTCCTAAAGCGCGGATCATGGGTAGATATGCCATACATGAGTCAATAAACAATGCAATATCGGTGCAGATAATACTCATACAGCGAAGTCTAACATGCGTGGTTAAGCAAGGACGATGTACATTAACGGTCTGCGCTGTAGATTAAGCATGACTGCATGAGAAACACCTAACGAGACAGAGATGATACCCTAGAGCACTGTCTGCATGGGTTATCCCTAAAGCGACAAAAGATTTCAGATAAGCATAATCATAAATCTCCTTTGTCACATCAGCGAGATACTCAAGTCCCTGAGGCTCTAAACATAGAATAGAGAGGTGTGATATGGTAGCTTGGCAACAAATAACAACAGGGATGCTTGGAATGAGTGCACAGAGTACGGAGTAGTACTCGGTATTCTGTACTCTGCGCATCCCTTGCCGCCCCGCTGATACATATCACATTGCACCTAGGCATGCATTTGAAACTGGGGAACTACCAGCCGATGTGCGCATTCTCCAACCTCCTTGTTGTTTTGAACCTACGATCAACCGTTACCACAGGAATTTGCCCTATCCGTTTCAAGGACAGTCTATCTACAGAGTACCCATCGGTTTGGTGTACAGCACGCTTGCTTGGAGATTAATGGAGTACTCCGCAGGAAGGGCGGTATCCTCCAACAGTTATACTTTTCAAGCCAACAGAAAATGAGAGTGACAGAGTCAGCATCAGAAAAGCAAGGAGCGGCAAGCCACTGGCAACTGGTGACTGGCTTGCAACATTGGACAACCCAAATCCGGAAATTTTGAAAGTGGTAAAGAATCATGACAAGCCTCACTGTGGCCCATCCGATTGGATTTTCTTCCACTCTGCTGCACAGCTCGGAATTTGCTCCAATGTTGACAATTGTATTTGCTGCTTGATGTACAAAAAATGGCTCCGCTAGGAACGGGTGGTGTCACGTCTTGAATCCACTTTTCTGGATGGGAAGCTCTTTAGAATTTCTGTTAGATTCCATCTTCTTTTTTGAGTTAGTCCCGAAATCAACATACTACGCGCTAATGCTGGCTCAAACCTTCCTCCCTTCTCCGTTTCCCTTTTTCCCTCTCCCTGTATCAACTTTCTGTATGGACCGTGGACATCACCTTTCTAACCTCCGTTTGTCCTTGACAACCACGGAACCAAGCAAGCTATGATGCATTCACTGACTAACCTTTAATGGAGATTCGCCTCCATATATGTCCTACAAGCTTGTGATTGGGAGCTTCAAAGATACTTGACCATGACTTCTGTTTAGCAAAAGGTAAACTAGCGACGATCGGAGAATGCTCATCTATCGAGTCGGTCAAGAGGCAAGTCTACCCTACCATAACGGTACTTGGCAACTATCCAAGTTGTTGGCACGCCAATGCCTCTCTAGAAAGTTGGCCTGGGCAAAAATGAGCTGGCTCAATAATAGTGGCTAGTATCGGGGCGATGTAGGTAACCGCCATACTCCTTGTTTGTTTTCTATATATTCAAAAGAAAAATTTCTGCGCAGCAACCAGGGTGCTGGACCGTCTTCAGCTGGTCTCGCTGCCAGCGCGGGAGCCTAGCAAGCAATACGTAGCTACCCGATTCGCCTCTTTGCTCGCTCCATAATGGTGCATAGCTCCACCATGGAGCCCATGCAGAACCAAAGATGGTCCTTGACTCCTTTGACCAGTCAGATAGTCCGCCATTTTTGCTAGTCGTCATACTCACATGGCTGGCCCCACTGTACTTTTGCCCCTTTGGTCACTTGCTTGTGAATCTGTGATCCGTCTTTCTGAATTTCAGATAGATAACTACTCCGTACCAGACATCCAAACGCACATACAACTACTGCCAGGCGGTTTTGCCTAGGAACAGCTATGGCGGTGAAGACTTTGACCATCTAGGCTCTTCTCCTGCTCTAGCTTGTGTCGATACTGTTCGACTAGCGCAACCTGAGGACATATTTTGTGATAATAAGAGGATGTACTATTATGGAGGTATGGAAGAAATGGTTTTGCTTTTCATCTTGCTCCGTAGTCGGTACCATACATAAGGAGGCAAGCATTCCTGGTGGAATAAAACAGTAAAGAAAAGGCCGGCCCTCTTCTGGTAATCCAATCAACGCCACCCTAAATAGCCCGCCCCGGTTTTTTTTTTTTTTTTTTTTTTTTTTTTTTTTTTTTTTCTCCATTATTCCTCTTCCACCCTTCTTTTCCTACTTTTTTCTCCCTTCGTAACTCCGTAAATCGTAAGAAGAAAATCTCTAGGGAAAAATACCAAACTCCACTTGGTCTGCACACCCTTTCTTGTTTGCCCTTTCGGAAACAATTGTTAATTGTGTCCTCTCATTGACCCATAACAATCACAATTCTTGGGATCAACTGGCCAACGAGCTGCCCTCTGAATATTCTTCCCTTTCTGTTTGTCTCCCGCCCATCCCAACATCCCATCATCGCCATAATCTCCATCTATCCCATCTAGCTACTCCCTCTTTCTCCTTTCCTGCCCCCTTCCCTGTAAATTGCTTCCCATCTCGGTCTCCATCCTTCTACCTATACTACTATTCCTCGCTCGTGTGTTATTATCTGGTATCATCGTTGTTAATCATCTACTCTATATCAACGCTTTATTGTCGTTGATTTAAGTAATATTACTTCGCATCGCTTCCCTTTAATTTCCGAACTGTATTTTGTTTGGTTGTTCATTACCTACTATACCATACCCATATCTCAACTGCTTCATTGTTCTTCCCTTCCCCGTATATTACTTTCTCCATCCGCAAGTCTATTCTACACATTATGCCTTACAATACGCGCCGCAAGTCGTTGTCTCTTCCTTCTCTGGGTATTCATCTTCCCAATTCATCTCGTCGGTCCCCTTCTGCGTCGAAACAGCCGCACGCGACCGACGATCCACTGCCGCCATCTAAAAAAGTAAAGAGGTCGCACGACTCGGTATCATCATCACCGGAACCTTCGCCATCCTCGACTTCTTCTACAGATGCAAAGGACCAGCAAACAATACGGCCCAACGGAAGACGCGGAATTTATGAGCATACGCCCCCTCCGTCCCCTACGGACGGAACCGCTGCGCCCAAGATCGACATAGAAGGTATCAACGACGACATCGTCGTGGGGGTGATTGAGCAACTAGAGAAGACGGGAAATCGCCCTCACCTAGTTAAGGAGCTCGCAGCCATTCTCGTTACCCTCAACGAGAATGTCGCAAAGTATGCTATCCCCTAGCCTTGAAACCGTCTTATGCTTGGAAGCTAACAGTCTCGCTTTTGCCTAGCTCCGCCAATCCCGCTGCTCTCTTGTCTTCGCGACTAGGCACATACATGAAGCGCCCTTGGACTGCTCTGGCGCCGTGCCCTATTGCAAAGGAGTTAATTCCTATACATCCGCGCAAAGTGTATTACTACCTCACGACATTACCGCGTCGGCCTATCCCGGAGAACTCAGATGATGTGATCATTCCAGGTGTTGATGGGAAAGACTTCACGCCTAGCGTTTCCAACGCTGACCTGGATGATGAGGAGATGATGGCGCGGGAACGATCGCTTAGTCCCGAGGTTGACCTGTCCTCGCCTGACTTCGAGGAAGAAAATATCGATCGTAGTGCAGGACGCCCTGGCCACAGTTTTAGTGAACATCACAGCCATGCGCGCCTCATGCATTCGAATCGCGCCGCATCTCCGCCGCTGGAGGGCGATGAGAAGGAGTTCACGCAGACTGCCAGTGCTGTTCGCGAGCGGGCCTCGGAGCAGAAAGCAGCCACAGAGAAGTCCTCTGCTCTTTCGGATGCTCTCAGCGAGTTGGAAAACGGTGTCATGAGCATTTCAGAGACCTCAATCGAAAACAGTCCTCTTTCCTCTATCAACGAGGAGCGCCTGCCGGATCACGAGGACAGCGATTACTTCTCACACGGAAACTACCAGGCTCAACAGCGGTTACAACAGCAGCTGGAGTTGGAGCAAGTTGATACCGATTCTGTGGCTGCGTCGGCCCTATTCGGGACCTCGCCTTCCCCATCACTCGCATCGGTCGCGTCGTCGCTCTCGTCAGGGACGAGTGCCGCGTCCGATGACGGTCTTGAAGTTGAGGACCGTGCGACTGTCCTCGCCAGTGCTCTCCAGATCAGCCTTCCTGAAGATCCTAGTGCTCGCTCGGTCTCCACCCTGAAGCGATCTATTGACATGTTGAATAGTGAGCTTCCAGACATTGAGATGAAGATGTCGGAGCTAGCTGAGCAGGAAGACAAATTGGTGCTCTCTGGGAGAATCCAGGACATGGATATGGACATGGTCTTTGATTCGTGGCGAGAGCTGCAGAATCCGGAGACTGTAGAAGTCGACGAACTCGACGAGATGTTCGGTGAGATCTGAACATCTCGTGAGCACTCCATTCGCCTGTCGCGATAGATTAACCTCTCGCCTGGGTGACTGCGACGGTCCACAATCCAATCGTTTGCACTGCAGAGCCTATGGCTCTTTGCATGCATCCCACCGATATTACTGCGTCCGTCGGAACTGGTTTTTATTTCTCCACTTCGCAAAGACGAATCCTCCCTCTACCTTCTCGCATCCTGTGGCTGCGAGGGATATCCCTGTTATAATCTTGCACTCCCTTTATTTGTTTAATGTGCGCCCTACCTTCCGCGTTGCTTCTCTGCGCCTCCCCACCTTTGTGGCCATTGAGCCGGCTTCACTGTATATATATCTATCGTCTTTTTGGATTTCCGTTATACGGCACTTCGAATATTGTCCAGCTGGTCTTGATGTATCTATGTCTTTCCTATGTTCTTCTCATACACAATTTGTGGAAGAACGGTTATTTTGCGCTTCATGCAAAAAGCAAAGAGCAAAGAAGCATTTCTCAAAGATGAGAAACGGTTAAAGAAAATGGGAGGAAGCGAAATGCGTTTGATGGTCTCATGCCTCTCCTATGTACGTTATCTAAATGAAACATCATCACAAAAACATGTTCATCTATCTTCCCCTAAGTCATCGTAGAAGGGAAACAGTGTTACGTCTCATGATGCCTCATCCCTAGTCATTCCCTATCTTGTATCTGTATCTCCATCTCTATATTTGTATCGCAAGGAAGGTGGGGGGGGGGGGTTATCTAATACTCCATCACTATGGAAAGAAAAATCAGAGTTTAAAATCATTTGTGGTTATGGGATCCCTTTTCCATGCTCTCCCTCTTTCTTTGCCTCTCATAATCTCAATCCTGCTCTCGGGGAGGAGTAGGTACCTAGCTGTTATCCCCTCACAGATCTCCCTCCTGTCCTCCAAAAGAACAAGGCAAATCTTACTCGTTCCATAAGATAACCAAGTACTGATCTTTCGATCGTCCACCATCTGTTTGGCACCTGTTTCTTCTGCTCCGACGCCACATTTGTGTCAGGAGTAATAATAGGCAGTGATCCTTCGTCTGTGTTCTGTGTCGTTCGGATATCTTTTCAGTTTCCTCCTGGCTCTTTCCGTGGGCTCATTTCGTGAGCCCTTTTCACCAATATAACATACTCCAAGCACATTCGATTCAAGAACGGCACAGTGATTTGGCCTGTTTCTTGATAGCCACGTTTTCATACCGGTCCTGAAACAGGGTCGTCGGCTTAGAGTCGTTACACAATGCCCATTCTATTGTTGGCCGCTCTAGACTATTTTGGAACAGAGTCTTGATATCAAAACGCAAACACCTGTGTCCAAGGCTTCCTGAACCAACTTACCCGGTTACACTCCTCCGGATCTACATCATCCTCCTTCTGCACACGAGTTCAATCGTCGCCTCCGGAGAGGGGAGTCCAGCATGGAAAATGCTCCCTCCAGTATCCCCGAGTCGGGAAGTGCCGCGATGCGGGGCCAGATGCCTTCGCATCCGCCACCACAACAAGTCGATCGCAATGAAAAAGCTGCGATCAACTCAATGCCGGCCGTCGAGCTCAAAGATTCATCATACATGCAGCAGATCTCAAAACCCTCGCCGCTAGGTCCCAATCGATCTGGAGCGAATGAAAGTGCAAATGCGAAAGTTGCGATCCCCAGACAGCGCTCGACTGTCGCCCCGCGCTACAGTCGCCGTGTGCCGCGAGCGTGTGAAAGCTGCCGAGCACGAAAGACGAAATGCAGCGGTGATACTCCTATATGCAGGCAGTGTAAAGAGTTGAGGGTCACGTGTCGATATCCGGTGTCATGGAGGGAGAAGACAAAAGGGTACGTCGTGGGTCTGTCGTGTTGTGTGGGCTTACAACTGATTCGTATGGTTTTTTTTTTGGCCACGGACACAGGCAGTTGGATATATTGTCAGTCAAAACCCAAGACTATGAGAATCTTCTGCGAGAGATCGGGAGCATGGTGGATAGTCGAACTTCGGAACGTATCAAGAGCATGCTGGACAAAGTAAGAGCCTCCGGCGATATTCCTTGAGGAGTCTTCATTCGATTGCGCTTGCCCCTGCTAATTACCCGATTGTCAACTAGTATAGTGGAGAGAGCAGCAATAGCCAGGAGAGTTCCTCGAATGATCCGCAGTCGTCGGTGACGCCCAAGGAGGAAGAAATGGAGCAGGATGAACCGCCATCATCCCCTTCGTCGATTGGTTCGCTAGATGCCATTGATAGGGTGGAAGAAGATTTGAATCGGAGTGAGAGCTCGAGGGCTACAGGGTACTTTGGCAAAAATTCAGAGCTCACCTGGATGCAGAGGGTACGACGGGAGGCTGAGCAACGCGTTCGGAATCAGTCAGGAGCATCGGATACGAAGCCTGAGGGTGACTTTGCTCTGCATGCCGTGAACTATCACCTAGACGACATGGATATCACCGTCCCGGGCCCCGTACAAGTGTACTGGATGCCACCTCGCCATGTGGCGGACAAACTTTTCGAAGACTACCTGACCACAGTTCACCCTTTCTTCCCCATCATCAGTCGCACGCTGTTTAGCGCACAGTACAGGACCTTTTTCGAAAGCGCAGGGCGGCCTGGTGACAAATGGTTGGCCATTTTGAACATGATTTTCGCTATTGCATCCAAGCATGCACATCTTACACAGGCACCTTGGCGCGGAGACGAACGTGATCATCTTGTGTATCTGACACGGGCTCGCATCCTTAGCATGAATGGTGATACGATCTTCAATCATCCTGACCTGCAGCAGGTACAGGTTGAAGGTCTTATTGCGTTCTATCTTCTTGCATCGGATCAGATCAACCGGTGAGTACTATAGCACCCAGTTCCAGCTTTCTCGTGGTGACTGACCCTTTCCAGAGCGTGGAGAATTGCGTCCTTGGCCGTCCGATCTGGTATTTCTCTCGGGATCAATATGAAGAACACCAGCGAGACGACGCCCAGTATATCCAAAGAGGCACGTTATAGGGTCTGGTGGTGCCTGTATACGTTCGAGCATATGCTTGGAGTCATGACGGGTAGGTCAACATGTATTCTAGATGGTGTTTGTACAACGCCTATGCCCCTGCCCTTCGATGAGGAGCAGCTACGAGAGCCGTTCGCGGCCAAGCTTTTGGCGGACCAAGATATGCGGCAAGCGTATATCGAATCAGCGATGGCAAGTTCGTATGTTCGTCAAATGCCCTTGAATCCGCCAGGTGGCAGAGATGCTCAACTCGCGGACAAGCCACGGGACGCCCAATGGTTAAAGAGTCAGCCCGCGAGCCGGGCCTTGTGCTATCTATTCTACACCGACCTGGCTGTGATCGGTCAGGAGATTGTCAACAGGGTTTACTCGCCAGATTGCGTCAACACACCGTGGCCCCATATTGAGAATCGTATTGGGGAGCTTCGAGCGAGAATCGACCGCTGGTATCACAATCTTCCCGAGGTGTTTGACTTTGCCCACAAGATGGCCGAGGAGGACCAAGAACTGCTCCGTTTGAAACTTTTCCTCGCGTTCCACTTCTACAGTGCTCGGATCACTCTTGGACGACCATGTCTGTGCCGTCGTGACGCACTTCCGAGAGATCCGAGCAAAAAGCCGACTTTTAGTCACGGCATGGCTGTGGTATCGCTCGAGTCCGCGCTTCGGATGCTCGAATTGCTACCTGACGAGCCCAACGCCATACAGCTCTATCAGATCTGTCCCTGGTGGTGCAATTTGCACTACTTGATGCAGGCCGCGACTGTCCTTCTACTCGAGCTATCCTTTGGCAACATCCATATGCCTGAGGAGGAGCCGAATTTCTTTGCGGCCGCCAAAAAGGCCGTTCGCTGGCTCTATGCGATGTCTGAGTGCAGTGCCGCATCACGGCGTGCATGGCAGCTGTGTGATAGCAATCTCCGGCGAATCGCTTACGGCATGAATTACGACGTCAGCGACATGCCCGAGTCTGCCTACGAGACAAGACCAGCCCACCCCCTGAGCATGCAACCACAGCGCTATAATCCACAAAACACCAATTTGACATCTACAACCATGTGTTATGATGCCACAGACGATCTCAGTCTTCTAAATCCCACTGCCGCCGGCGGGTCCCAGGAAACCTACCAATACTTCCAAAATTCCCATCCGTCTACGGTTTCGCATTCTGAAAAGATCCCCAGCCTTGATCTGCTGTCCTCGGCCAGCAGCAATCCTCCCAGGGGCGATGCCTTTTTCCCCTATGATCCGATCAGCAGGGAATTCATCCAGTCGTTCTTCCCCGTGGCCGCCGACGAGGAACCATGGACGCATTGACGAAACATGCAACGTATTGGCCCTCTACTTTTTCCTTTTCTGCAACCTACTACAGTTCAATAGTTTGTCTCATGGTCTATTTCTAGTTAATGATCACTTGACCTAACGAATATCCTCGCACTGCCTATTATTATACCAAAGGAGTTCTTTTCTGTTTCTGCGCACGTTTTCCTTCGCTTTGGGAGTTCGGCTGGGGCGTTGAGCTTGTGGGGGTCGAAGGCAAATCATGATTCAGTGAGTATGGGCTGGCACTTCAGGTGGTAGATGCAGCGAGGGACGGGCTAGGGTTTGAGTGGTTTCACTTTGGAGTCTAAGCTAGGCTCCTCTTAATATGTTTTGCGAAGTGTCATGAGCCGTCGGCGGTGTTGGCAGACTGATACCATGAGTCCACGACTTCGGGACTCGATTACGTGTATGGCGTACGGTGAAAGTGAATAATATCAGACACTTTCTTGGGATTTAGCCAATTCGAATTAGGGAAAATAACAGTAAACGAGTATTTGTGCTTGCATCGCCATATAGATATGTACAAGAGAGAATGGAAACCATGTAGGCGCTGTAGTTGAATGACAGACGTGATAAAATTGGTATGTACAATAGATATTACTTGTTAGGAGTGGAAGCGCCATCTCTTCCCATCTTCTTTCGCTCCTTCTTCTTCTCCCTGTGCATGCGGTACACGAGGCCCCTGAGTTCCCTGTTGATCTCCCTCCACGGCACCCGGAAAGCCTGGAACTGCCGGATACAGAATTCCACGACTTCACGGGCGGGGTTCGAGTCTTGCTGTTTATGCTGGTCAGCTTGTTGACGTCGGCGAGCCTCGTCAAACTCGGTGTACTCCTTCACGGCCTGCTGCGCGATGATGCGGACGGTGTTGGGGTTCGGAAGAACAGCCTTCTTCTGCGTCTGCGCGAAGTACCGCGGGTCGAAGTGTGGGTCTCCCTTGCGCGGGTCACGCTCGCGCTGCAGGTACAGGCGGGTGATGCCGCCTTCCTGAAGGCGGGAGAAGGTTGGGGAGCGGACGTCGAGACACCACTGTTCCCAGAGGCGTTTGCCGGCCGCACTGCCGTGCGTGTCTACGACGGCGGAGAGGAGCGCGTGGAAGGCCGTGGCGGGGATGTAAGGGAGATTACTGCGCGCTGTGGCTTTGTACTTGAGGTGGGTTTTTTGGGCGACCTCGCGGAGGGAGCCTGGGATGGTCAGGAAGACGCGGCGGATGCTGTGGATGAACCTGTCCTGGAAGCTGGTTTTGGAGTGGCAGGATTCATTGAATTCGCCATTGAGGAGACGGAGAAGAAGGTCCTTTGCGCGGTCTAGGTCGCTTTGCCGCTCCGTGGAGGGTTGCTGCTTGAGAGCGTGGTCCATCCGCACGAGTGCTGCGGCCAGCGCCGTGACGTTGCTGTATCCCCATGACTTTAGTCGGTAGTCGCGGACGTACTCCAGCATCATAGTTGCGGAATCCCACTGCCCCATAGCGATCCGAAAGTTCAACAGCGCCCGCATGGTGTTCAGGGAGAGGGGTTGAGAGAGAGACCGCACGACCGAATTACACAGTGCTTCGTTCTTAGTGGCGCTTGCGAATCGGATGATCGACGGCGCGAGGGCTTGGTTCCCGTATGCACTTGGAGGAATGGGAGGGCCGTCAATGTCATTCGAAAAGAACAACCATTCTCCGAATGCAAACGCCCGCGATGTCGTGACCAAGTCCAGCAATTCAGCTACTGTAACGATCGACATCTGCGGCATCGACGATTCAAACGGTTTGAAGGATTCCAGGCTGTTAGCGTCAAATGAAGGTAGGCCAGCAGTATCCGACTGGCCCACTCGCTCAGAAAATTCGCGGATGCGCTGCAACTTGCTCGCATCCACCACTTCCTGAAGCCACGAGAAGGCGTCTAACGCGTCTGTACACAAACGCTGCGACGCAAAGAACCTTATATTGTACTCCATAAGGCCCGCTAATGCAGACGTGTCGTCGTACAACTGCCCCAATGTCAACGATTCCACGTCTTCTTCCATAGGAGAGGTATTGTTACTCCACGGTGGAACAACATGCGGAGTAACTTTGAGCAGTGCCTCGAAAGCTCGAGGGTCATTCTCGGCATTGAAGCCTCCAGACTCGATGGCACGGATGACAAACCAATTGGTTGCTTTCGCCGTCGGTAACAGCTTCGCATCAGTTGCGGGTGAGGCAATGGCGGGCATGAGGCTTGATACATGGCGCAGAAGTGCACTTGGCGATAAACCCCGCCAGCCGAGACCCAGATAGACGAGATTAGGCAGGCTATCTAACAGTGCTGCCGCGACTTCGGCGCTGATCGTTCGCTCTCCTAGCCCGTTGAAGGGAGCAAGACCGGTGCGCCTCCGTGACGGCCATTGAGGGTCCTGGTCGTCGGGACGACGCCAGGAAACCTCTGCGTCCACATTGGTGCTCCAAACCGACCTGGATGATTCAATGAGAGGCTTCCAGCTCTCAAAGCCCCAAGCTCGCGAGTCAGTTTTTGACCTCATTCGTTCTATAAGCCACACTCCTTCTTGGATATACCCATGTTCCACACAAGACCAAAGAATTAGTTCCAACCAAATCTCAGGTCCAAGTTCCCGTATTCCTAGATCGAAAGGGAGGTATGGCGACTTCTTGCCTGCAGCAGCAGCCTTGGCTGCGACTTCTGCTTCATGTGCCAACCAAGCCGCGTCGGTCAACACGCTCATGATGTGAGTTGACAAAAGGTGCATTCCCGGCGGCCGAAAGTCCACCCGATGGGCACTTGGAGGATCGTATTTGTACACGCGGTCAGATACTGCGCCAGAATGGTGTAGACGAGCAAGGATACGAAAGACGTAGGACATTGCCAGCTTAGACTCGTTCGGGGACGCATCAGCGGCATCGAGCACAATAGACCCTAAGCTTTGCCAGACCTCTGCCATGAAGCGCTTAGCGTGCTCATCTGCAAATGGGCGCTCGGTCCACGAGTCGAAGCTGGTCAGTTCCGACGCAATTGCTGACTTTGTAAGGTGAATGAGCTCGGGGGCTCTTTCGGCATGCTGACTGGTAAGCTCATCAAGCGAGACACCAGCACCAGAACCCCAGTCATGGCTGGATAGAGGTCTCCGTGGGATCGAATACGTGCTAAGTGTGTCCGCAGCGTCCAGGAGCCGAGTCAGAAGAACATTCACCGCAGGCCAATTGTTCAACCGAAAACCCAAGTACGCCAGTAGATCGATATTGCCCTCAGTCCGAGCGTAAAAGAGCAGTTTGGCCAGCTCAAAAGTCTGCACGAGGGTCTCCCGGCCCATGGACGTTGCGGCGTCAAACTCGGCATCCGTCTCGGCGGCTTCCTCGGGAACTTTTCGCAGGGATGGCGGAAGGTAACGTTCTAGTAGAGGAATCCAAGAGTCCGGGTCCTCCTGTCTCGATTTCGGGCCTGACACTGGGCATCTCTTCTTCTCAAATTGCACATAGTCTCGCAGCAGCTGGCGGTCGACCACAGCCGCAGACCTCGCGGAGAACGGGCGACTCCATTGCCGCCTTCCTGTATAAGTTCTCCGGCTCAGGAGACTAGGCCAAGGCGAAGCGCCGACTGAGAACCTGTTAGATGCTGACGGGGAATGGAACGAGGAGAATCTGCGGCCCAGACACGGCAGACGAGCTGGACCCAGGCACTTTTTCATGACACGGCGGAGGACGTTGCGGACGAAGCCTGCGGGAGAGAAATGCAAAACTCGATATGACCGTCCGAGAGATGTCTGCAGCGCATATCTAATCACTCAACCAATACCACATCTCCAAACAACACCGTAATAAGTCCCGTTGGTCACCCTGTGAGAATGTGAGAGCTGTATCTTCTGTAATTTTCAGAGAGATTTGCTTCTGGCGATGAAAAAGGATCGCCGGTAGCTTTAGTAATCGATCATCAGCCAATCACAGCTCAGCTTTTGGACTATCAGATAAAGCTGTCTGAGAAGAATCCGACTGTGTCAATCCAAATTCGCTGTTGTATCGGAGACATGGAAACGAGCTCTTTTCTTATTGGGACGTCTTCTGATGGTCATAGTATCATATTTATAAACGTCAACGCCTGGTAACTGCGGATATGATAACGAATGGATGATCCCCCCCCCACCCCCCCCCAATCGACCATAGGACTAACAATCCTTGGATAACTAACGAATGACTTCACAAGAAACAGATGCTTCAACTCTATTGGATTCTTCTCTATCACTTTACATGCGCTTAAACTTCCTAGGTCGGAAGTCGCTGACTTCCTCCACAGGCGGCTCTCGGTGATCGTCGTCCCACCCAGGACCATCACTGTGAGGCCCTCCATGCGGTGGCCTTCCACTCGGTATGCAGCTCGCGCTCGGATGATGGCTGAACGTGGAAGAGCGCCAAGGAAAAGCTCCTGTGGGCTTGGGGCCTCTCGACGGGCATGGAGTTGTGGACGGAGTCACGGAAGGTGTGCCTGATGGGATGCAAGAACTTGAAGATGGTGTCGCAGAAGGCTGAATGGCCGCTCTGTCAGTTGGACGTCAGGCTGAAGGATTGTTCATATTCTGGCTTACCGTATGGGAGGAAGGAACGGGAGTAGAAGGCCTTCCAGGTACCCGAGCTAGAGCTGGGTTGACACAGAGAGCCATGACGGCGCTGAGGACGATTGTGGAAGTTTTCATGGTGGCTCAGTAGCACAAGCTATACTTCTTGCTCGATGTAGATTGACAGACAAGATGATTTGGGCGCGACCCTTCTGTTGCACAGTAAGGACTGCTTGGACCTTTTGAATGGGACTCTGTTGGGTCTCCAGTGGAATTTAGACGTTAGAACTGCCTCCGCCCCTTTATGTACTTGTTCAGCAATTGACACCCATGAAGTTCATCGCCATTTCCTTTTCCGAAATGGTGATGGCATCATCTTCAATTCGCTGGGGGCCGAGACGGTCAAAGGCAGATCCAACAGCTGTGCAGCAGGTTTATTTAGAAACTCGCGGGATCAACCCAACTTCGTAGAGATCCGAGCCGATCCTGAATGTAGTGTTGTGTCTGAATAAGCTGCCGATTGGTCTTTCATCCTGAATGGCAAGGACTAATACGGATGCTGTACGCAACACCTCGGATGAGCACAGCCATCGGCCCCCAACGCTTCAATGAGACACGCCGATCTCTCTCAAGGCCGATGCTATACGAGGAACATTACCGCGCTCAATGAGAAGCGGGCGTAATGACTCGCTGCTGCTGTTGGGTTGACGAATACCCAGCCAGGTGCAAGCCCTACCTGCCCCATGAGTAGAATGTTGGTTGCTTGCTGTGAAATCTATACGAAACTGGGAATAGCAGGTTCGTAACCCGGCCACGTCCTGCTTGTGGCGATGCCTGGTCAGCTTGACGAATAACCAGATCAGATTGTCTTGCTGCGTGAGAAGAATACGGCTCAACCACGTAAGCTTGTGCATCCCCTTCCTGTCAATCATTGCTGGAGATAAGCGAATCGACAACGGACAAAAACTAACGCGGTATTGAGCAGAAGAGAGGGACCTCCTGTCCATGGTCGAGACTTTGACTATGCCCTCGCAGGTTGGCTATATCAAGGATGACCAACCCAAGCTTACTAGTAAGTAGTTGGAACCTGGTGGCAATCGCAAACAACCCTCGAAGCGCAGGACTCCTCGCGCGGGGGCAAAGGAGCCCTCGATGATCGGTCTCAGTATTTCCATTGTCTAGGGGCACACAAGAGCCCCAAGCTGATCAGGAAGAACACGAACTTGAGACAATGCGTACGGAATGTGTATATACATCATTGCCTAGGGATATGACAACAGAACGAAAATCTCAACAGCTTAGGTAGAAAGAGGTATCAAACGTCAAGATCAAGAGCATCCGGACAAATCAAATATAAGAACATGTCAAACCCCCCAAGAACCCATACCTGCCCAACAACGCCATGATCGGAAAAGTGGATGACTGAGAATCTTTTTCGCGAGGATCATCCACGCATTCAAGTGAGCCGAAAAGAGGTAATGGCACTGCCGATTAAACAAACTTAGGATAGATTTCCGCATGAGCAATCGTCAATCATGATCATAGGAGATCGTCAGCGGTTTTCGCGATTAGGTTTTCTCAAGTCTGACTGGTGACATCCTTTGTCGCAGGCAAGTCGCCTCCAAGCTCCTGCTCCACCTCATCGACGACGAAGCTTTCGTAGTCTTCTAGACCTTTCTGAATATGCACCTTGAATCGAATCACGTCGTTCAGCATGCTTTCCACATTGGTATGAAGTTCCTCTCGTAACGCATTAGCCCGAAGTGTGAGCTGTTCGTACTCGATGTTGGTGTTCATTTCCCGCTGTTCCATCAACTGCACACTTTCGCTCAAAGTTGCTCGCATCTTGGCCAATTCCTTTTCCATTTTCTCAATTTGGGCGTCTGATGCAAGCTTCTGAGTGGTAGTGATCTCCTTCAATCGCTCAAACTCCTCCTCCGCAGCCCGCCGCTTATGCTCCAGAGCTTCGACCTCGCTCCGCTTCTCATCCATGGCTTCCTTGATGTTGTCTAGCAAATTGCGACGTTCCAAGTCATCATCAATCGCCCGTTTCCGGCGCTCATTGATCTCCTTCCGAAGAGCCTGCAAGCTACTGCGCACCATACCCCGAAGATCCAAGTTGAGTAGATGCGCTGGATGATAGCCGGTAAAAGGCTCAGCTAGCAGTCGATCTGCCTCGGAAGAAATCCTGTTCGGTAGACCGCCAATCTGCGACGCGGAGAAGCTATTGTCGTTGATATTCAGGCTCAGTTCGTAATCCTGACCCTTCGCATTGACGGCAGTGGAAGGAATCAGGCTAGTCTGATAGCCGAGTGTGTTGTAGACTTTAACGATTTCCTCCAGATCCTCGAGTTTCCTACTAGCCTCCGCTTCCTTTTCCATGACCCTTGCATGCGTCTCTTCTAGCCGGGCAGTAGTATCTTCGAGACTTTTCTGCAATCGATCCCGCTCGGTATTCATGCGATCGATATCCTGAATAGTAATCCCTTGTTGGTCGACGCTGGACTGGAGGCTGGATCGCTCCTCTTCGGCTGCCTGAAGCTCCGCCTCAACCTTCTGGATCTCCTCCTCCAAGAACTTGATGCGATTCTCGTACTTCTCGATCTTGCCCTGAACATTTTGGTTGTAGTCCTCAAACTTCCGCTTATCGTCCTCCAGAATCCTGAAATGCTTATCCAATTTGGCCATGTCGGGCGCATTCTTCTCCAACTCTTCAATCTGATCGCGTAGTGCCCGGTTCTCCGCTTCCAAAACTTGCATTTCCTGCATGTACTTCTCATTACCCCTCTCAAACTCTTGAGCCATTGACTCAATATGGGGCACAAGGCGTTTCTCAGCGGTCTCATCATCCTCATCTTCACCACCCTGCAACCAGTCGTGGTACGCCCCGGTTAAAAAGCGGAAAATGATGCGGTCCCCGGACACGTCCACACCCATCTCCGCACAGGCCTCGTCGTACTCCCCAAGCACAAATCGATCCATCATTTGCGCTAATTGCATCAACCAATGCAGCATACCCAGGAAAGTAGGCCAATTCTGGCCTCCTACTGCAGCGATTTGCGATTTGGTGATACCCTTCTCGAATGGGTAGCGCAGCTGCTTCAAGATCGGCGGAACTTCGGCATCCATGCTCTTCTGAAACCGGTACCCTGGGTCAATTCGATGATACAGAAACTGGAAGATGTAGTTGAAGTCCTTCTGGGTGGGGGATCGAAGCGTGTTCTGACCCAGCGAATGTTTCATCTCCAGCTCAAAGTTATTGTGCGTCAGGTATTCGAGGAGCTCCTGTCCAATTCTAGCCTGGAATGATCTATCCCTGAGAGGTCGTGGATCCCGAGGAACACCGGCGGCATTGGGTACTTGGGTGAAGAAGGACTGGTGTCCCATTGGCCCTCCCACGGATGGTCGCGAAAATACGCTGCTTCTCCTTTGTAGACTCTGCGATGCAGAGCTGGCGGATAATGAGCCCGGCGCATAGCTTGGGCGACCAACACTGGCACCGTGAAAGATGTTGCTGGATACGGATCGCCTGACCGACGAAAGTCCAGCATCGGCACCAAACGCCCCGCCAGATGAAGAGCGCTGGAAATTCGGTTGTTGAGGGCGACTTGCAGAGTTTAGTAGTGACATCGAGCGTGTGTGTTGTGAGGTAAAGGGAGGATTCTGATACCCAATGGAGCTGGTGCGCTTTAGGGCCGATGAGGGTTGCGGTAGGGCCGAATAGTTTTGTACGCTCCCCAAAGTCTGTATCAAGAATATGTTTGTTAGTCGCAATCCGTCAGAGCGCATTGAATCATACGATATATCAAGAACATTGAGGAACAGGTATGGCTGCGCATACTTCTCGGGGGCGCCTGATACTGAACAATCCCGTATCCTGCGACATTATAAAGGAAGCCGCGACTGCGGCAATGAACTCCTGATTAAAGCGAACGTTCGGATGAGAAACGCCCCCAAGCGGCTGAGGACCAAGGATACGAAGAAATCCAAGAATAAATAAGTTGTGGATGCAGCAAAATATCACACAGTCGGCTTCCCCTCACATAAAATGAGAAAGACGGGAATTTGAAGCGTTGCCCACGAAGTCCAAACAGCGACCGAAAGATGTAAACAAGCACATGCCACTTGTGTCGCTCAATGCAGCAGGCGGTGAGCTTGTCCGGAACAACAGTTCTTCCAGCATTGGCAATCACGAGATCTGGGGAGCCTTCCGCTGGTGGTTGTATCATTGGCGGTAATTACCGTAAGCAGGGCAAGTTCCGAGGTCCAGCTGAACAGTGGAGGTCTCGTCCTGTGCCGATGAGCATCTGTCACTGTGATCTCTTCCCACATCCGTCTTCTTTTTCCCAATTCTTCAACAGACTTCTTTTCTCGGCCTCTCCGCAGTTTGAAATAATTCAGACTCGGCTATCTTGATTGAAGCCGGTGTTCAGAATATCATCATGGCTCCTCGCGAGGAGCTTGTCTCCTCTGCTGTATGTACCATGCCCGAGTGATGATTGCTGCTACCGGGGTCGGAGCTGACCGTTGTTCTTGAACAGGTTTCCTGTGCGTGCGCTAGACGTTGAAGTCATTCCAATCTGAAGGTGTTCGTGAAGCCTAACACTTAAACAGTTCTACAGGATCCTTCTGTGGCTTCGTCGCCCATTGAGAAGAGAGTCGCATTCCTCCAATCAAAAAACCTTACACAGGAGGAGATTGATCTCGCTTTATCCCGCGCCGGTGAAGATACGTCTGCTGCTGCTTCTGCTGTCGCCTCAACGCAAGGCTATCAACGTCCTACTCAAAACTCTGTCTACCGTCCTCCCCCTCCACCACCGGGGTATGGCTACCCGCCTTATGGCCAATGGCAGGCCCCTCCAGAGTAAGTGCATAACCAACAACCCAAATTATTCGGATATAGAGCTTAAAATATAATTTCTGAATTGGTAGACCTCCGAAGAGGGACTGGCGGGATTGGTTTATCATGGCTACAGTAGTCGGAGGTGTGGGATATGGGTTATACACCGTCACAAAGGTTAGTAATCTGTGCCGCAGTTCGCTTGGCTTCTCTTGCGATGGTAGTAACAAATGCTTTCAAGCGGTACATTGCGCCGTTAATCGCCCCTCCTACACCACCCCAATTGGAACAAGACAAGCAGAGCATTGATGAGCAGTTCTCTCGCGCTTTTGCTTTAATTGAGCAACTATCCACAGATACTGCGGCATTGAAGTCAGCTGAAGAAGCGCGCACAGAGCGATTGGACACAGCTCTTCGGGAAGTTGAAACCCTGGTGGCCGATCTGAAGACCGCTTCTCGCCGTCGGGATGATGAGACACGCCGCATTAGCGACGAGGTGAAATCATTGAAGGATGCCATCCCCAAGGCTCTTGAAGGTGCTCGGGAAGGCAACGAAACCCGCTTGAAGGAACTCGGCACTGAATTGAAGAGCTTGAAGACTTTGCTTGGCAACAGACTCAGTGGCAGCGGCGCGTCCAGCACTCCTGTTGCCGGTAGAACTATGAGCGCATCAACTCTGCCTAGCGTCGCTCGGTCCGCGGAGGAGGCGTCACCGGCTGCCACATCCGCTACTACCAACGGCGTTACAGCGACTCCTACTACACAAGAATCGCAGCTCTCCCCGGCACAGCCAGGCGCCGGCTCGACCACCGGTGCCGCCGCTAGTAGCCCTCTTGCGCAATTTGGCCGAGGCGCGTCCATTCCTGCCTGGCAGATGGCCGCTACTAACCGGTCGAAGACCGCTAATCAGTCGACGACGGCGCCTGCCGCGGAAAGCTCTTCTGACGACAAGGAACAACAGAGTGCTACGGCCAGTTGATCCATTTATACCGAGACTGTGTATGCGCTGACACTATGAATACCCTTTCGTTTATTCTTCACATTGTAATAAGAGATGCTGCCCTCTATTTCTTGAATGTATTTACAATAAGAGTACTGGATTCTCAGGTAGTACCATGTGCCTATTGTCAATGGAGAAACGAAGGGTAGCAAATCATTTGCATGCCTTCTTGCTTATATTTCGAGATTTTCTAAGAAACAACCTTCAAGCGTGACTGGATAAAAGACTCCTGAAAAGTAGATAAGAAGTATTGCTGATAATTATGGCTCTGACCTCATTCTCGTGAAATCATGCACTCTTGCCCCAGAAAAGCTTGGCATGTGATCCGCAGGTTCTGGCCGCTTCTCTTCCGGCTGTTGCCCGAATTTCATATAGATGGTTATCGCTGTACCTGACAACTTTGAAAGGGATACGATCACCACCTGAGGAACTCCACACAATGTCTACCCGCGATTATCGCCATAGGGAAAGATCCCACCGCGATCACGATTCGCGCTCGCGCTCGCGCTCCCCAGACCGAAGTGGCAGACACAAAAGACATCATCACCATCGGCGCCGTCATAGTCATCACCGTCACCGAGACTACAGTCATGATCGCGATCGACATTCACAATCAGCTTCTTCGGCGCCTGCAGTACTTCCCTTTAAAGCGCGAGAGCTTTCGAAAAGGGATCTAACCTATTACGCACCCATGTTCGCGATGTACCTCGATATTCAGAAGGGACTGATAATGGAAGATTTGAGCGAAGAGGAGATCAAGGGTAGATGGAAGAGCTTTATTCGAAAATGGTAAGGACCCCGTTACCTCGAGCAACTCCAGATTCTCTGTAATGTTCCGCAAGTGCAATTGTTCTCTTGGGTGGGTCAGCACGCGATGGACTACATCTTGATAGCCGGAAAATAGAATTAGTGATTGACATTATAGGAACCGTGGAGAGCTCCCCGAAGGGTGGTATGACCCTAACACACTCGAGAAAGCCCGTCGTAATGCAACAGAACAACCCCCAGTATCCGGCACTGGACGACGTCGTGATTCACCAGATTATGAACAAGATGACCATGGGAAAGATGCTGACACTGGCGCCGCGTCAGAGGCGCCACCCCGGCAGAACGAACGGGAATTCAATTCCGAGGACGAGGAAGAGTATGGTCCCATACTTCCTCACCACGAGGTGACAGCCAAGGGTCGAGGTGGCCCGTTTGCTGGACCAGCAATCCCGACAATACAGGACTTGGAGTTACGAAAAGGTGCGTACATCCCGCTACCATTACTTTTCATGCGGCTAACGCTGTGTGTTTAACAGAGTCCGCCCTAGAGGATGCCATCGCGGCTCGCCAGGACGCAAGAAAACAACATCGTGCAGAGGCACGTCTCCACATGTCTGAGATGCGGCAAATAGAGGATGAGATCGCACCGCGCGCGGAACCTGGAACGCGTGAAAGGCGCATGGAGAAGCGTCGAGAGGCGGCCCTTGCAAACCGTGCCTTCGCTGAATCACGGCGAGGTGGCTCACCCATAGAGGCTGCACCAGATGACGAACTTATGGGCTCCGGCGAGAACGATCTAGATGCCATAAAAAAAGCACAGGCTAGAGAGCAGCGAAAAAAGAACGAGCGTGAAATCAGAAGGGAAGAGATACTGCGAGCTCGAGCAGCGGAGCGCGAAGAGCGACTTCAACAATATCGAAAGAAGGAAGAGGAGACTATTGGATGGCTCAAAACATTAGCTAAACAGCGGTTTGGCTAAGCTCTTACCTGGATGCTTTGATGACGGTTGAGATTGGTGGAGCATGTTCTTCAAACACGAAGTCCTGTCAAGTTTCTCCATCTTGATAAAGCTTCGTGCGTGCTGTGTTCATCTTTTCCCAGCTTATAGGCCTTTGGCTTATGTACGTACTATTTTTGGGTGAAGGCATAGCTGCTGATTAGCCTACATTTGAACGAACCACGAGCTAAACAGCGATGATCCTCAGAAGTTGCTATATATGACCCGGCCACCCCTTCAGTCCCTCGTCATTTGAATGTTCACAGTTCCATTGATGCTTTACCCCTTCGATGGTGAGGACTCCTTTCACCATTAGGTCTTTTCCCTCTAGGAAAGCGTCACTCGTCATCCTAAAGGGGAAGGCGTCTGGGGCGGAACTACTTTGCGTGTCCCTCATCGTCCTCATCATCGTCCTCACCAATCTACATCAGCTCTCATTCGCTTTCCCAGGTCAGGGTTGCTGAAGTACAATTCGCTTTCCTACGTTTGTCACATTCAACCTCTCCGCCTGTTCGTCCAGCCCGTCAGTATGGCATCCTCGATTTATCGCCTCGGAAATCTCAGCCCTCAGGCAGTTGCGTGGACCCTTTTCTCACTACCGCTGGTTGCGGGCATGTTCTACATCCTGTCTGCGAAGATTGGGATCATCGGCTGCCGTCCTAGAGGCTATATGAACGAGACAAGGTGTAGGCTTCTCTATGTATTCACGGAAATCCTCATGGGAGTGATCGTCTTGACCTATGTAAGGCAGTCTCTCGGTTCAATCAGAGCTCATCAAGTCTCATTACGGAATACTGACCCTCAGGCCTGGGAATTATCTTGCCTCTCCCTCGTACCTTTCCTGCGCACAGTAATAAACTGGGTCGAAGGCACGGTAAGGGCGTCTGTGAACGTATCCCCAGAGATACTCTACCGGACTAACGCGAATCTCTTCTCCTAGGTATATCTATTAGGCTCAGTGATCTTCTGGTGTATCTTACTGTTCGTGTTTTTGAAGGCAAGAGGAGTCCTACGCATCTCCCTCGGAGGCTGTGCTCTTCTATATTTGGTCCCAGAGCTGTTTCTGCTTACATCGTCTGTTTATCCCACACAAGTAGGGAAAATAATGGCCAAATTTCTTATGTCCATTCGTGCGACTCGTTTTGTTACCCTGGTGCTGCTTCTCTGCGTCATCATTGGATCTTGTACGGTACCCTGCCATCGCGAGCCTGATCTAGAAGCGACTGCTTCACTGATCCCGAATGGCCACGCGTGTCGTGACGTGGTACATAACAAACAAGTGAAAAGTATCAATTACGGTGCAACTACACAAGAAAGCGATCACTCACAGAGTAATCTTCGGTCACGTCAGCCTAGAAGGAGATCAATAATGGGAGCAGCTTCGAGCAGACGATTGCAACCACACTCGGCTCTACAAGGCATTGAAGAGGAGGTCCAAACAGAAGGCACGGACGATATTGATGGGAATGATCAAGGACAAATCCTAGGAAATGAAATACCTGTTATGCGGATTGCCAAGCTGCGTCACAATCCCAAAGCCCGGCAGGGGGACCAAGGTGAAGTGCAACATATTCAGTTCGTCGACCATTCTTCAGATATCAGTCTGCATGGCAAGCAACCATTCCGAAGGGGTGAGTGGAAGCCTGACGCACCCGAATTCATTCCTATTCCGCAGCAACGCGTCGCCATGCAGCAGGTCGAGCGTCAGCAAGACTTGGGCGTAAAGGAAACACAACGTCACGGCTTAGATGATGAACGAGATCTATCGCGAACTGTCAACTCACAGATGGGGAAGAGCGCTGTTCCAAGCTTCCCCATTACCAATGAGAACGAAAGTCCCAGGCCTGCCGCATCAACGAAGCATCGGAGCCATGCAGCTGAGGGTGGCAGTAGTCAATTCACGGCTGGATCACGACAAGCAAGCGACAGGGTCATTATGGCATACCCGAAGAAAGCACGAAAGAGAGGGAGAAGGTCGAGGAAGGAGGCCATGAGCCGTAGAAAGGGAACAAAAAGTGAGCCTGCAGGCATCGGCTTGACCACTGATATCGATCACTCCTCATACTAGACTCTATGCTATTAATACCTGATCCATAGGTTTCTATTCGAGTGGGGACGGAGCGACAGACTTTACCAAAGACGGAAACTAGAAAGAATACGGCTAACCTCTGACCGAGATATATAGACTACAAATAACTTCAATCAAAGGGAGCCGCCTTGAATTCATTCCTTGTTAAAAATTTCCGTGATCATGTCCAGATGGTTCTATGATGAGATATGACCCGATTGAGATGAAGACGACCTTCGTATGTACTAAGAGCCCAGAGCGGTAGCTGCCCTGGTTTTTAAGCTCTTCTGCCCAGTTCGAGATCGGCAATGAGTCTCAAGTCACTTGTTCCTTTTCCTGATGAATCTTCCATACCGAAGAAAGGTTTGACGGCAATCTCAACAGTTTCCTCAAAGAGGCGGCCCACAACAAGGTTCTTCAGCTTTTCACCGGTCTGACCAAAGTCTGGATAAGCATTCAGTTCCAGCAGCCAGGGCACACCGTCCTTGTCGACAAGAAAATCGACGCCGAAGAGCTCAAAGGCGTTTGGCAGGGTCTGGAAATGAACCATCATGCCTCGTGCGGCCGCCTCGAAGACCTCTCCGGTGACGGCGCAAATCTGGTCGAATATCTTCTCTTTCCAGCCGTGGCTCAGTCCGGGTACATGGTGATCCAGGTCCCAGAACCGTCGGACGCTTCCTTCGTTGGTGCTGCCGCCTTCTTGGAAACAGGTGTTTGTCAGGTGTCTGGCGAGATCGATGACCTCGTCTTCGTCCTCCCATGGAGGACAGTATGGTTTCGCGGCGAAGAGAGCCAACATCTCCTTGTAAACGTAGACTTTCAATGAGCCGACAGCAAGCACATAAGTTCGGATGTGGAACTTGCGGTTTGACGAGGAGGGTAGAATGAGAGGAGGATCTATGTAGGGTTGGGCGATGAAGTGACGTAGCTGGGAGGTGACAACGCCTTGTCCGTCCCTGTCCCCATTCTGGTCCTCGGTATCTGGGTTCTCGGGTTCGCTTCCATCATCCGAGTTGTCCTCCTCCCATTCTTCGAATATCTCGCGCAGTTGATCCTCGCTGTTGAAGAGACGGATGCCTTGTCCGCGGTCACTCATTCCTGCTTTCAGAATCCACCATTCCTTTTCTGAATCCGGCTTGCCTTCGTTCCTGTCCAGGCTCTCGCGAAGCTCGTATGCCTCGAGCAAGGCTTCGTCGAGAAACTCGGCGTAGTCTAGCTCGAAGTCGCATGCGAATTTGAAATGGTTCCGTAGTACGCTGTTAGGGTGCTTGGTGACCCAGTTGGCCACTGTGTTGGAGAGGTAGTGCTTGCGAATGAGCGCTTTCCGGATGATATAGGCATTGATCAGGGAGGTATTCGAGTACATCATCGCATGCTCAAAGTCCAGCCGTTCGTATTCGCGATATTGAAAGAGAGGGGCTGAGGGGGAAGGAAGATCGGATAGCTTCGATACCATTTGATACTGTCCTTTGCGAAGGCGACGTTGTAAGGCTTGTTCCATCAGACTCTGCACGTAAGGATCGTCGCTGTCCACGATGGAGTAGAACGCAGGTTCATCATTATGTGAGCTACAGAGTCTAGGCTGATTAGAATGCATGACTTCTAGAATACGACCATGGACCATAAACAAAAGCAAACAGGGAGAACGCTGGAGAGAAACCAAAAGACATGGAGGTTAAGATCAAGGTCGTAAATCGAACAATGCGACACGCTCATGATCTAGCTGGACCTGTTTAGACGCGGATCCGCTGGTCAAATGGGTCCACTCACAGATTAATTTCGCCTTGGATTCCTGGTGTACGCATGAAGGTGGCCTTGAGAGGGGTAACACTGACCTCAAAGAGTCAGCCACAGACCAGTACAGAGAAGAATATGAGACAGGATCGAGAATACATACATACCTTGTCATTCCCTCACGCACAGCGCGACCATCGTTGCCCGGTCCACTCGCCTCTACACTCTTCCAAACATCTGTGAAATCAGGATTCCACTGAAAGTGCTTGTGCTGGAACCGTATCCTCCTGCGTGGCCCTGCCCCTGGAGCGGCAGTGGGCTTCTCCCCTAGTCGTTCACCCTGGTCGCGCAGCCTCTGCTCCTGTACCTGGGGAGTTTCATCCGGGAGGGCTGCATCAACAGCCTGGAAGCAGCTGCCAGTCCACCTATTGTCAAGCATACTGGTGTATAGCACCTTGCACTTGCTCATTCCCGGCTCCAGAGGGACATTGATGTTATACAGATCCACTCCCTCCGCCCAGTTCTCGCAGAGGTATTCAATCAACCTCACCGAGTGCTGCGAAGCCTCAGCGATCACAACAGGATCATGGTTGCGCGAGCTAAAGGCATAGGAAAGGGCAATGGCGCGTTTCCCACAGTGCGCAGCCTCCAGAGCTCCTCCGATTGTCCCGCTCGACAAAGCGAATAAAGCAGTCGTATTGCGACCGTAGTTGGGACCCGACACGACCACGTCGACGGGACCTCGTTCTTGAAAATAGTGAAAAAGACCGATCTGGACACAGCTTGCGGGCGTCGAGTCTATGAGAAGCCACTCGTCTCCGTCATCGTCGTCGTCGGTGCGGGGGAAGTCATGGATGGTGCCGTTGTCTTCGTGCAGGATGCCGGGGCGGAAGTAGGTCGGTCTCACAGAGGCACCGATCAAGTGCGCTTTGCCGATCCATGACCGCTGTTGATGAGGGAGGACCACTGATACAACATGGCCGGCGGACTGAAGAGTGTGGACGAGGGAATGGACGTAAGGCGAAGATTTGTTTGATGGAGGGCCATCATCGTTGACCACCTATGTTGAAGAGCATGCTATGAGCTGGGCTCCTCCACGTTGAAGAAACCACAAGAGTTCAACTTACCAGAATGTGCATCTTGACTAACTGCTGGAGAAGGAGAGTGTTTGGAGGAGGAGCTGGATTGCTCATGGAGGGGCATTTTCTTTATTGAAAGTGGGCCCCTTTTACTCCGCATTTTCGGGCAACCCATACAGTTTGGCATCCGAGGGCTTGTGATATTGGCCATGGCTTCCTCTGCATCAATGGGATCTTATGAGGTAAATGCCTTGAAGACTAGAGAGCTTCATGGCTGATACTGGCTTATTACACCGTCCCCAGAACAGGGGGCAAGTGCCGTAAGGGAATTGTTCGACTTCACATACAGGATTGGCACCATCTGGAGATATATATGTCACTCGCAATTACTTGGGTATCAAAGAATTGAAGTCATGAAGGTCTCTAGAACCAAATGTAATTCGCGGCCGCGGCGCCTACGAGTGGCCTTCGCTAAATAACCGGCTACGGCGCCGCTGGACGCCCCTCGCCTCTGCGTTCTCTAAGCCAGTCCCTGCGCCACTATCAGAAGGCCAAGCGTCTCTTCTACCACCAGTATCATGGCTTTCATCGTCTGTGTCGCTGGTATAAGAGGGCTGTGTCCCCTCTTCAAAGTCTGCTTCCTTTTTAATCCTACTCGTCGACTGGTGCTTCGGACAGTGTGAGTCAGAATGCGAGTCCAGAGCAGAAATGTCCGCTGCCTCGTCATCATACTCCTCCTTAATCGGAGTCTTCCCGCGAGCCTCTTGCTTGATACTTATCTGATTCGTTGGCTTCGTGCCCCATAAAGAAGCCAAGGCAATCCACGCAATGCCTGAAGAGACCATGGAGACGCTCCAGAAACCGAAACTGAAAACCAAGAACGATAAGATCCTCCAGTTGTACATGACCCATCTATTGCTTTGTGAGTACAAAAGACGCCCATAATCCTTGCTGGCAGCTTTGACGTACCTTAACCCCGTAAACCTAGCATGAAATTCTACCTGAGCTGAGTAAACCTGCAACGGCTCCTTACTATGGACCTCAAGGCGTAAACTCGCCGGAAGGTTGCGCCAGCCGCGCGAGAATTCAATCTTCTCAAGCATCGGCACCCGCAGAGTTTCCGCTTCACGCTGCCACCCCAATACATACAGTGGCATAAAAGAGATCTTGCTGGCGGTATCCACCATAGGCGACGTATAAGTCAGTATAGCTGGGCGTCGCGAGTGCACAATCCGATTCGAGGATGTGTTCTGGCCAGTGGTGGCGGACGTTGAGGGGCGGGAAAAGAGAGACAGGTCTATCATAAAGTTTCCGGCAGCGAGGTTGGAGGGCGTTCGTGGCATTTCGAGTTTCACGGCGACATCGTATGCTTGCTGAGAGACCAATTCCGACCCAAGGGAGGCGGTACCCCAAGGCTGGTCATCACTAGAAACCGGACTCGGTAATCAGCCAACGATCCAACAATATTTCCGGGGCACAATTCCATTCTCCGTCGTTGACCTACCCAAACTGTAGATGCACTTGTCGCACAAGCCCAATTTGCGGGATAAACCAATAGTAAAATATCCCATATGCAAACGATGAAACAAAGAACATGCATACAGCAGTTATCGTGAACAAGAGAGTCCCCAGATAGGCTTTCTGTGCTTGTTTCGAAACAAGGGCGCGAAAGGGCGCTACCAGCGCGTCCTGGAGGTCGTCAGGCCGTCAGCCGTGGGATCAATGGAATGTAGAATAATGACTTACCGGAGGCCGAAAAGAAAAGGCATTGCCATCCTCCACATCCTCATCTGTCGCATAATCAAGCTCCGACATGTTGCGATTAAGCTTGGTGTGGGTTTGAGGTGCAATGGTATCAGGTGTTGCGGGATGTGGTTCAGAGAAGCTCTGACGCTCGTGTCAACGTCACCACGGTTTGCTTCCCCCACGGACATCAAAGGCCTCTTTCTAGTGCCCCGACTAGAAGCAAGTGCGCAGCCTCTACGAAGGAAGCTATAGCCCATTAACTACTGGAGTGGCTCCTTTACATTCACATGCGTCAGAACTGAACTTGCCATACTTTTGTTCCAATGAGTTGTTCGATGTCAACTTGTGGCAGCGTTGCCCTAGTGGAAGTCCGAGCTGTTACTATGAAGATGTGGACCAATAGCCATCTCTTTTGAAACATATCGTTACAAGCACTGCATTTGCAGTGTAGATTTAACAGAATCATCCAGCAGAATGAAAACAAACTAATACAAAAGCAAAGCGTTTGGTTCCATGTGACTGTATGCTGCGCTGACATGTCGTAGAATGCATAGTTAAACCCCCCCAGAAACCCAACCGTTAAAATGATAATGAAACAAACAGTACAAGTTTCAGAATGAAAAGAAAACAAATCCTTGAGAAAACATACACTCCAGTAGAGCACCGAATTCTAACATCGTGAGCGGCATTTCGAGTATACCGTGAGAGAAAACGACATCTTCGCCGAATGCAGGTCATCGAAGCATCATCAAATGCCTCATATCAATCAGAGATGGCGAGAGAAGCGATCTCCTTTTCAGAATACCTAAGGCATTGCCCTAGGGCTTTGTTGCTGGATGTGTTGGAGAAGAGCATCGAAGAGACGACCAATCTGTAAATCAATAGTTCGTTAGCTTCACGCACATGGCACTGTTCAAACCGAAGAGTGACATACCTCAGGCGCAGCCTGGATGAAAGGAAGGTGGAAGAAAGTGTAGCTTCGGTTCTGGAGCAACTCCTGGAGGGTGATGATCAAACCCCAGGGGTGGGGGCGATGGACGATCAGCCGCTCCAACAAGACTCGGATAATCTGCTGACGGATATCGGATCCATCCTGCTCGGAGTTGTCCACGCCAAAGAGACGAAGAATGGCAAAGCTGAAGAAGTAGGTATGGCTATTAGGATAGCGTAATTGGTTCGCCATCGCACTGAGCAGGTAGTAGCGCGCCTCAGGTCGTAGCACCTTGGCGAGGCTCTCCAGAAGTGCCGAATGGGGCGAGCTGTCGAACACGGCGCGAGTGTTGCCTTTGGAACCACCGGTAGAAACCGCATCCTGACCAATGTATAAAACCAACGCGTTCATCAGGATGACGTTGACATTGATGGGAGTGTAGAAGAGTCCAGTATCCTTGTTCACAGGGTTGTAGATAGCATCGCAAATCTTCTGGATGGACGCCTCTGCCTGGTTATTGCTCTGCAGCAAGCTATCGACAATACCTTTGATGTTGGCGCGCTGTAGAGGTGCAGCGATGTCGCCGGCAATCTTGGGAGCTTCGCGCATCTCTTCCAGGCGCTCGACTTTCAGACCTTCTCTAAAAGGATCTGGAAGCTTGTGGAAAGATGACGGGTATGCGCTCAGAACAAGATTACGAAGCTGAGCGCAATGGGCGGGAATGACATTGCAGAACTGAAAATGATTTTCTGCAACAAACTCTGGGAAGTCATGGTGCAAGATCAGCAGAATACGAAGCACTCCTTTGTAGAGGTCTTTGGCAACATAAGAGATGTTTGCTGGCTTGAGCTGCTCTCCGATGTAAGAGAGGAGAGCCTGCATTATTTCGCAGTAGGGACCCCAACCAGCACGCTCAGGCATATTCAGCATTCCTGACATGAAAAATCTGTGAGACACCAGTGAGAGCCAGCCGTAGACGAAACCGGGACAGTACTGAGGCTGGAGCGATAGGAACTTGTTGGCAAGAGCAAACATCATTTCCTGATGCTGATCACTCTGCTGAAGTCCGCTCAGGGAATACTCGCAGAGGATACTTGAGAAGAGTCTGAAAAATACGCGCTGGTTGAAAGCCTCTCCGCGGATAACGTGGTGATGATTCAACACCAGCACGAGCATCGACAGAATCGAGTTGAAGTAGACAGATTTGCTGGCCTTGGACGAGCCGGTACTCTCTCCTTGGAATTTAACTAGCAGAATGACCAATTTCGCAAGCGCATCGATATAGAGGAAAGCCTCATCGAGGCTACCGTTAGGATTCTGTGATTCATGCTCGAACATCGCGACGGAGATGTCAATGCTGAGCCGGAAGAATAAAGCAGAGTCCTCTTGATTATCCATGACTTGCCTCTGGTGCAGGTCCTTAAGGAAGGAATAATAGGTACGGTCGGTGGCGCCGGGAGCCTTGTAAATACCAATCCACTCGCTGAAAATGTACTCCATCTGATCCCGCTTTGCTCGCGCTTTGTCGCTGAGTAGAGGGTTGACGACTTCAGGAATACCGGACTCGCGAAGTTTGCGGATAATTTCATTTGCAGGAGCAAGATTTGCGTCTTCTGCAAGCCATTGGCTCATTGCTTCGAGACTGCCAGAGAAGTCAGACCGTAATGCGGAAGGCTCTTCGTTGAACAGCACTCGGTCCATCAGATTGGCCAGTATTTCGAGAGCACCCGTGTTCTTCTGGCAGATAAGTCTAGTGAGACTCATATCAACGCGGCGAATGTCCAGCAGTCCAGCGTCTATGAGTGCCACTGTGACTGGGACATTGAATATATGCTCGTCATCTACTTCTGACAAGACAACCCAGGTATATCTTGCGACGAGTGAGGACATATCGCACAACTTCGCAAGCAAATGCACAAGTACCTCGATCTCAAGATTACTCGGTGTCTGGGAATACAAGGTCGTGCAGATCTTCAGAGATGTCAATCTTGCCAGCTCTTCACCGCTTGGAGACGTAAGGATAGTGCGCAAAGCCTGGTTGTACTCCTGTAATACAGCACTATCTCTGCCAAGATCCTTCACGCGCTCCTCGGGTGCATTGCGAGCCGCTTGCTGTAGATCAGAAACGATGCTGTCGACTTTGTCACGAGGCGTTGGCGCCTCCAGAAAGCCATTTAGTTGCGGTTGTGCGCCAACGAGACCGGTTTGCTGCAAACGCGTGTCTTGCTGAGCCTGTGGAGTTCTATGAGGTACAGCTGGCTGTTCCGCAGGCGTAGAGAGGTTAGGAATCTGCGCATACGAATCCTGGAGAACATCTGCCAGTTGTCGACCAGAATCAGTCGATACGTTCTGAACGTGAGTTGCTGCTGGACCACGAGCTTGACGAGCAAACTCCTCATAAATGGCCAACTGCTCTTTATTCAGACCACCTGGGGCTTGTCGGTAGGGTTCAGGAATGAACAAGCCCCAACGATTCATCGACGGGTCGATGAAAGGTTCATTAGGTCGGGCAGCCCGATGACGCCGGCGCGCTTCCAATTGTGGTTCAATAACCTTTTCAATCTCAGGGAGAGACTTCTCCTCCGCCGCCTTCTCGACTATTCCGCAGGCGGCATCAAGGTTGTCATTGACACACATTAAAATCAAACCTTCGGGCATGGGCTGCTCGGAGTACTCTTGCTGAATCATTCTGATATAGTTTGTCATGCTAACCTTCAAGGGCTCCTTGCAAGTCACCAGGGCCAGGCTGCCGGCAAGCTGTCGCACCATATTGGCAGCGGCATGTCGCACCTTTTCCTCGTCAGGCTCCATGGCAAAGTCCTTGGATACAAGTTGCACAGTTGAAATTGATGCAATCGTGACGGAGCGTTCTACAACTGGGGTGATTATCTCCGCGATGGCGCGTTCGACAGCTGTGTGGACAATTTGCCGGAGGACGTTCGGGTCAATCATGCTGCTCGCGGAAGATGGTAAAACAAGGATCTTGTCTAAGCTTGGAAGAGTGGACATGATCGCGGCGGGAGACAACCTCTCTGTCCGCATTCCCTGATTGATGGTGGTGAGAGCCATGTCTTCGAAGGCTTCGAGGCCTTCGGGTATATTTGCTGTCGACAGCGCATCCTCGATATGAGCCGAGCGATCTCGAATAACGACGGAGGGTTCGATTGTCTTATGATCCAGTTCGAGATCTTTGCACAGTACTTCAATCTCAAATTTGAGATTCAACTTCAGTTCGGCAAAGTGGTACAGTTCCAGCAGAAGAGCGAGAATATCCATCAACCATGGGTTTGGCGGCTTGAAGACAGTGGATTTTGTCGCCTGGACCAGCACTTTGCAAGTGAATGGGATCACGATGGTCAGACGCTGACTGTCATAGCCTTCCAAGAGAAGACCCTTGAAGTATATATCCTTGTGCTTTATAGGCTTGTCTTTTGCTATAGTCAGTGAACCGAGCCATGAACCGAGATTTTTGAGATGGCCGCGATCTGTGGACGAGTTAATCGTCCCCTCTGCATTCAACAGCTTGCACACGCTCGAGTATGTTTCTCTCAGAACTTCAGCCCATAGAATCTTGTCGTTAATGCGGTCAAGAAGATCGAGATAGAGTTGCTGAAAATTTGGCTGTAATTTCGCTCGTTCTTCCACCAAGTATGATGCGAACCACTGATGATGCTGGTCTCGCAGAACGTCAGTGAGATCGTGCAGCTTCTCCTCAATATTTTGCTCCGACACGTTGTTTAGGACGAATAGGATCTTGTCCTGCACCTCCTCGTCTGGATCATGGTAAATCTCAGGTCGTAAAGGTGGGTCGACATGGATAGACAGGAACTTGCGTGTGGGTCCGTCTGGTGCGCTCTCATCGAGGGTACCGTTCGTTATGGACGCGCCAGTGGCATTCTCTAGTCTACCAGGATCAGAGTCTCGCACCTGACTTCCCTGCTCGCGTAGGACTTCTTCAGCCTTCTGGAAAATGGGCGTGCCCTGCAAGGTCGGAATTTGAAGCAGGAGGTGACAAAAGCCAGCCCATTCGGGGAGCCGACTGATCAGCTGCTCAATGGCCTCGACGCCGAACTTGTACATGGGATCGTGAATGTCATGTTCTCGCACAGCCTCGAGAATCATGCCCAGCCCCACTTTCAGCGTGATTCCGTCGACGAGCCGGAAGTTGATGATACCACCGAACATCACAGCTGTCTTTGTGAGCGCTTCCAAGGGATATTCATGGTAGCAATGGTACTCATCGATGAGTCCATGAACCATGCACGCGAAAAGATCTTGTTCAGCCGGATCACGAGATGTTTTGTACCGTCGCATTAACTCCAAAATTTCCCGCAACGAAAGTTCTTCGTGATACATCTTGCCGAAAAGCTCCTGCATCTGTTTGTCAATAGTTTCAGGTAACGCATTGCCGTTTTCGCCATTCGCGTCGATAATATCATCAAAACCTTCCCCGTAATTGATAAGCCGAGGGTAGGTCTGAATGCATATTCGCTGCACCGGCGTGAGATTTTCACGGTCGCCAACATATTCCTCCAAAACAGACAGCAGAGTATAGACAGTCTTCACTGAAAGACTGACCATTTGCGGAGCAGGTTGTTCCTTCCTCTGGACGTGCAATTCATCTTCTGCCTTGATCCTGAGGTATTTAGACAACAGATTACCCATATCCATTGGACCTTTCTGAGCTGCATTGCGAACCCATTGCTCGAGGTCAAAGGGTCCCTTTCGATGAGCATAGCAAGCCAGATCCATAGCAAGACCGTTTGTGTACCCAAGCAGGTAGTCCAGCCAGTCAAACTCGACAGCATGCTCGTAGATTGCGGCTGTTGAGGTTGGGTCTTGGGTGAACGTGGTGAAAAGCTGCTCAGCTACCCATTGGCGATCCTGACGCCAAGCTCCATGAAGCGCAAGCTGGTATCCCTCTTCTTGTTTTAAGATAAAGACAACGAGCGTCCGAAGAACGAAGCTTTGTTGAACGCTGGTCCACGGCTGAGGAAGAGCCAGAGCTGAGCACAAAAAGACAGGAAGATCATACTGGACAACAGCCTTGATGAGTAGTTGACTTTCCGCAGCTGCCCATGCAGCCTGAGAGAACAACGCAATGTCAAAGATGGCTTTCATAGCGTCCAAAGAACGAAGCGGAGACTTCGTTGCCCGCTCCCCTTGCAAGCGAACGAGCTCGGGACCGTCAGCGAAGAAATCCGCTGGGAAGGTAGCTCGAAGATTGGGAATCTGAGAGACATCCGTTCGGGAAACAATGAGAGCCGTCAAGAAAGACATTTGTGTGTCCCGATGTTCCCAATCGCCACCCCAAAGCTTCTGGATGTCCAAGGTGGAATCATCCGCAGCCGCCGACAAGAGGACTGAATACAGTTTGGCAAACTGCTTCGGATCAAGTCGCAGGCCCTCTCGATCAAAGTTTCGGAAAATGAAAGACCAATTAATCTGCCTGTCAACGTAATGTGACTTGACCGCTCGGAGGAAAGTCTCCAAGGAGAAGTCCTGCCAATACTGAGAAAGAACCAGAAACAGAAGGGCGCTGGCAATATGCTCTTCGTTCCAGGCATCAGGCCCGGCTGAATTGACTGCTTCATTCACGGCGTCGACGTTCGATGTGGCTCGGGGTCCTCTAGAATGGAGCTGACGGACCAATGTGTATCTTGGATTCAGAAATTGAACATTTGTAGCGCAGAAGCAACCTCGAATGGCATCTCCACGCCTAATTTCTGGTAGCGCAGATTCGCTGCGTACACTAATTTGGCTTTCACATCGTCGGTGAAGTTGCGTGGAGGGTATAGGATAAACCGCTCAATGGTCATCCCAATGAACGAGTTTTTGAAGTCCTTGGATGCCTCAGACGGTGTCGCCAAACTTTGAAGAAAAGGGGTGACAGAGTTCGAAAGAATTGCATCGGCTAAAAGTGGTCGCAACGTTAGTGACCGCTGATCAATGACGTTCCGGGGTGAGCACTAACCTTTCGCACGCAGATCCGACTTATTGGCGGTTTTGAAGGCCAGTGCAAGGGCTACCTTAGCGACAGGATCCAGCTTAAAATGATCGAGGAAGGTAGAAAGATCGAAATCACGGAATATGTCTCCTTCTGAGGTATCAACCGTTTCTGCGATTTTCTGGGCTTGCTCTATGTCCTGAGTGACTTTCTGCATTTCTTGGACCAACAAGGGGTAATTGCCAGCATTTTCCACAGACTTGTTGACCCCTGGAAAGATTTGAGGGGCATTGCCCGTCAGAAGACGCCGGAAATACTTCGAGAAGACCTCCATTCCGTTCGACTCAACAAGCTACAGAACGTTACTCCATGTCAGATTTGCAGAAAGTCATAAAGGCGATGGACTGTCCTACCTTGTGTATCTGAGCGGCTTTGGTCTCCCACTTCTCTCGACCTTCTTTCTCCGTGATAGAGTCTAGAAGAAGGAAGACTTGAGCAATGGATATTTTAGTTAACGAGGACTGGCCTGCGTGAGCTGCAGCTCCAGAAGCTGCTGAGCCCGGTTTGTCGGAGGGAAACCCTGTGGGTGAATTCACGGTGTTGCCGGACAATAACGGAGAGAAGGTGGCGCCTCTGGAAGATCCCGTCCCACCACCGCCTCCCCCGGAGCCTCCACCACCCGCGATAGAGCCTGCTGCGGAAGCCAGATGTGACGAAGGGGTGTGAGCCCTAAATTTAGGAGACGAGAGAGACTGTCCGGATTGCTGATGCTGTTGCGAGCCAGATTGGAAGGTGGTAAAAGGTGACGGTGTTGAGGCAGGCGAGGGTACGCTCCGTCCACCAGGAAGACCCCTTGCGGAGCTCAGAACGGCGGAGAAGGAAGAAGTCAAAGGGGAAGAGGTTGAACCACCTGGAGCGGGACTAGTTGACTGAACTGGTCCTCGGGAATTCGCAGACGGAATCGATGACGATGAAAGGTTGTTAGTCGCAAGCGGAGTCAACCCACGGCGAATGCTAGACTGGGATGCGGAGAGACCCCAAGCAGATTGCTGTGACCTCGCCGCCCTGTTCGAAGACAATTTATCGGTGCCAGAAGCAATCGACGATTGGGAGGAAGGGGGAGGGGGAGGGAAGGTCATCTAGGAGACGCGATCATTTGATCTGTAAGGCAAGCAACAGAAATTTTGTTCGTGACGACGACCAGAATCTATAAAATCGATTATATTGATATCGAAAGCGTATTTGGTGAAGGACAAATATCTTGCTGTGGCAGAGTAGGCAAGATAGAGGTGAATGAAAAAGGTGTCGCTTTGTGGCACAGGTTGGAAGTTCCAACAGAGAGTTAGTGACGGGCAAAGAAAGCGAGGTTGAGTGGACGGCTAGGTGGAGATGCCTAAGGTATACTAGCTTGGCCACAGGGAGGCTGAAGCTCTTTACTACAATCTAGGGCTCAAAGCAAACTAGGTAATATGTACAAGAACTATATGCTTAGGGAACTTTTTGATGCTACTATTGGTAGTCTGGTAAGCAGAATAATCTCCGGTCAGGCAGAACCTTGAGCGCTTCAGAATTTCAACAAACAATTCGAAGTCACTCTACATCCCTTCTACAACACCCCACAATGAATGTTTCCGAAAGGACACGTGACAGACGTGACTGCTGATGTAATTTCTGATTCAGCCCAACCAGATCTAACCATAAGGTTCCTTCAGCAGTAGAGTGCTCTGCGTGAAGTGTTATCAAGTAGGTTGATAGCAGTGCAATATTGCTTCACGTGCAGATGAATTGGGATCTCTCTAATTAAGTTGAACCACTGTCCTACGAGCAAAAGAAGAGAGTCAAGGAGGTTTAGAAATGTGCGGATAACATGTGACATTAAGTTGATCTCTTAATGAGCACCTGAGTCATTCACCTCCATGGAAGCAATCATGAACATAAGTCCAATCATCCATTCACCTTTACGATCAACAAGAAGGACGGCAAGCCCATCGGTTGGCTTCTTATAAGGCCAGTCTCATTGGAAGAATGGCCAAGGAGACTCAAATGCAGGGATAATGTAGATGAGAACGAGATACCAATATGCACGCTACCCCAACCTCTTAGATGCTACCCGATAAAGTAAGGTTGCAAAAGACACCAATCAAACTCTTTGAGGCGGCTAATAGGCCCCTTGTTACACGTCTGGAAGTTTAAGAGACTACAGAATCCCGACTCAAGTCATCATGGTTGGGCTGCAGGAGCCGCCGGTTGCCCCGAGAGACGTGGAGTAGTAAACATAGCAACCTTCCAGCACTTGTCCATCTGGATGCTATGAACATGATCAACTCGACAAGATCAGCTCACTGAGCAGTTCTTCCAATCCTTCACAAGGCCTTTTCTGCCTTGTTCTTTTATCATTATCAGTATTTGGGTTTTGTCTTTTCGTATCGGTTACTGTTGTGGTGCTTTATCTCGTCGTGGTGTCTGATATCTTATCTCGTGCATTGCAATATCCGTCTTCACCACTATATTCTCCGGTCCCGCCCCTTCTTGAAGCTTGAATGAAAGAGACCTAGAAGTGAATTGTTACACTCGACGGACTAGTGTCTGCAAAAATGCCAGGAACAGTTGCGGAGCCTCCATCGGTGTCCCTATCCTGTATGATCCCGCCTTGTAGCTTCGTCATTGATGCTATCGGCGGCTAACTATTCTGTGACCTAGTTGCCAATAATTTCTGGGGCAAAGACGATGCTGGGGTTGGGCCTATGCTAGATCGCATGCATGGCGCGAAAGTGACTTGTGATGAGCTCAAGACATTCTATAACAGTACGTTAGAGATCTAGCGCAGATGCTACCTTATCAGTCAGACTTCTAACGAACCGTACAGTCCGCGCTGCGATCGAAGATGAATATTCACGGAAGCTTATGGCCCTTTGCCGCAAGCCGCTAGGAACGCACGAAACAGGCTCTCTGCGGTCGTCGTTTGATGTTGTCCGTGGTGAGACGGAATCGATAGCCAAGTCCCACGCCGCAATTGCAACACAAATGAAGCGAGAACTTGAGGAGCCATTGATTGCTTTTGCAGGCGGATCGAAGGAGAGAAGGAAGATCATACAGACAGGAATTGAGCGCCTTCTCAAGACCAAGATACAACAGACCCAAACAGTGAACAAGGTGCGGCAACGTTCGGACTTTTGATGGCATTGTAAATGAACATTCATTGACATGGCACTAGACGCGAGACAGATATGAGCAGGATTGTTTGAGGATCAAGGGTTACCTCGCACAAGGACATATGGTAATGGGGCAGGAGGAGCGGAAAAACAAGGCCAAGCTTGAAAAGACACAAATCCAGCTTGCAACCAGCAGCAGCGAGTACGAGGCAGCTGTCAAGATCCTCGAAGAGACGACCGGTCGTTGGAATAAGGAGTGGAAGGCAGCTTGTGATGCACGTCCTGCACTGAACATGATTATGGGGAGATGATGCTAATCGACTATCAGAAATTTCAGGATCTCGAAGAGGAACGGATCGACTTCACCAAGAGCAGTCTTTGGGCGTACGCAAACATTGCGTCGACTGTGTGCGTTAGTGACGACGCTGTATGATACAAACTTCCCTATCAAGATGATCGGAGCTGACATTGTGACCAGTCTTGTGAGAAGATTCGTCTCGCGTTGGAAAATTGTGAAGTTGAGAAAGACATTGTCTCTTTCATCAAGGAAAGAGGAACTGGACAAGACATACCGGATCCGCCCAAGTTCATCAACTTCGCCCGGGGCGATGTAAACGACACAAGTTCAGAGCTTTCTGAAGAAGATGGATTTTCTGTGGCCCAATTTCAGCGTACCATCAATCCAGCATTTCGCAGTTCCTCTCCGCAACCGTCAACTTACGAATCACATCATGAGCCGCGAGGTGAATCGGCGGCCAGGCCGGATAACAATAGCCCTACAACCCCTGCCAGCAGGGAAGCTACGGTCACTCCGCAAAAACCAACGCAACCGCCGGCCCCTCTGGACCTTCGTCGGGGAGGCCATCTCCCACCAAACTATGACCCTAACCAACACGGAGAGATTGCGCCGGTGCCGCACAATGCATATCCGACAGACGGAATGACCATGTTTTGCAGAACAGGACCCCCTTCAGAGCGTAGCTCGGGAAGCAACAGTGCTTATCGGCCTTCGAGCCGTGAGTCGCAAAGTGAGATCTCTAACCCAACATCAGTGTCGAGCCAGGAGCCTCCCAGCGCCAGGCAATCTCCAACGAAGCCAACCAACGGGGTTGCGCTCCCAGGTCTTGGTGGGGACAAGCAGATCCAGAAGAGAAGAAGTGCTTTTTTTAGCAACAGCCCCTTCCGTCGCAAGAGTCGCCATGATAAGGACCGTAATTCTGGCCCCTCGCACACCCCTACCCGAAGCACATGGGAGTCTCCCACAAAACAGGCCACTCCAGTAAAGGCACCTCAGCCTCAGCCTCCGCAACCGCCAGCGCCTGTCCTTGACAACGAGCGGCAGGTTGAGAGTCCTGAGCCGGCAGACCCCAGGGCAAATTTTCAACTTAATGTCGGTAACAATGTTTTTGATGTCGCTTCCCCAGACAAGGCTACGGCCAAGAAGGCTGCTCAAACGGCCAAGGCTGGAGAGGAGGAGCTTGATCCTATCGCCCGTGCTTTAGCAGATTTGAAAGGTGGTGGAAAGCAGTCCATGACCAGAGTGTCTGCCGACAGGTATCATGGCATTGCCACACCTGTGCCGTCCGCTCCACCTTCCAACTACAGCGACGCACCTGTAGCGACTCCCCCTCCTGCCTACAATGATCCGTCGGTCAAGAGACTTGATGCACCACAACCTGCCTTTACTTCGGCGCAGATGCAGAAAACGACTCAGAAATACACAGGTCAGACCAAGAGTATGCTCAGGGGAAGTGGTAATACCCCGAGTTTGGCAAGCAGAAATAGCGCAGAAGTTCCTCGAGCCAAACAGGAAATTCCTCGACCGAAACAGGAGACACCTCGAGCCAAGTCACCTGTTCCGAGACGCAGCGCCAGCCCACAAGTTCCAAGTCCCCAAGTGATCAGTCCACAGCCGATCAGCCCCCAGGTTTCGCCTGCTCGTGTGGAGACCCGGACGGGCCATTACAGTAGGGGCGCAAGTCCAAGCCCGAGCACGTATCAGGCAAACAGTGTCAGAAGCCGCTATAGCCAATCGCCCTCGGTTTCTACACCGCCTCAGCGGCCTGTCGATGCAGCACCATCGCCGCGTGAATTTCCTAGGCGCAGCTCTCCAAACCCGGCGGCGGCACGTGCCGTTTCTCCTCAACCCCAATTTAGACAGCAGACCAGGCCTTCCAGCGCCGGTGGTATGGAGTTGCAACTGTCAAGCGGTGGTAGTGGGGATATGTATGGCACCAGTTATGACAGCTACAGCGCTCGGGGCAGGGACTCTGGTCGGCCTATGTCATATTACGGCGATGGTGGTAGCCAGGGGGGCAGATCCAGGAGCAGGACTGTGGCTGTAGCTGACCCTAGCAGGCAGTTTAGCCGGGACGGACGTCCAATTCTACATTTTGGTAAGTAGTGGAGTGCCGCAGCACTCGAGCCTGTCTCTAGTCGACAAGGAGCTAACTTTCATTCTCTTCGTAGCACGCGCTTTGTACAGCTATACCGCCGCTATACCGGAAGAGCTCGGATTTTCCAAAGGTGACGTCCTGTCTGTCATTCGGCTTCAGGACGATGGCTGGTGGGAAGCCGAGATTACCACTACTCGAAGCCGTACTGGTTTGGTGCCCAGTAACTACCTTCAAATCATCTAAACGATTCGTCTCACGAGCAGCCACGATCTTTAATCCTTTATACTTATTATGTTTTTCTTAATGATGAAGATACCAATCGGTTGTGCTCGATGATTCTTCTCTGTCCTGTGATTTCCCGCCTCGTTCTCTCTACGAACAACCTTTCGATTCTATTTCCTGAGTGGTGAATGTGACATTTATGATGGTTTTTTCTTGGCCTCGATCTTTTGTCGGTTTTACTTTTGTCATCATGTTGTTTTTCATAACCCAGCCATTATTTCCCCCTTCCGCTTTACTATGTCTGTTTGCTGTATGAGATCGTCATTCCAGAAGTTGCGCCTATGCCCCGGTAAGCATATGCTTTGCCCTAGTACGAGTCCAATAATATCAATGTTTCCGAGCCAGAGTATACCGAGCCAGGCAGCAATGGATTGTTTTCATCCATTCTGTTAGTAGGTAGTAAAGCCGTCCTCTTAACGCCATCTGTGCCCATGAAGATAAAACCAGCATCTTTTCCCACATGTTGCGCAATGGAGTGAGTCAACTGTACAGAAGCTGTGCGGAGCCCACTCAGGCTCGAGATGGATATGATTTCTCCACCTACTTTATCCCACCTGGTAACGCCCGTTTGCAGTGCTGGAAAAGAAGAAAAAGCCGCCCATGCAATAGACAGAATCCCTGCCAAAACCCCAACCCTCCCACCTAGCCAACCCTCCCACACCCAGGAACCATACACACAAACCCCTCCGCCGACCTCAACTCCCGAACTATAGCCATCCTACAATACGGCTCAGTGCAAGCATGGAAACCACCGTGAATAGTAATCGATCCTGCGTTAGCGGCGTCTAGAAGGCGTCTCTTGATAGGGACGGCGAGGAGGCTGCGTCTGTGGCTGTAGTTGGGACACTCCGGCGAAGACTCTAGGAAGGATTTCGCTGTCCGGCAGGACATGAGGACATGGTCGTTTCGGTGGCCGCAGGTATTTGTGACGCGCTGGACTTGGCACATGCTAAAGCCGCTGAGGCTGGTAGGATGGGTTCTCTGGTTAGGGATAGGTTGTTTTACTGTGGATGAAATAGGTGTAGCTGATTCAGACTGACTGGTTTCGAGGAGATATTGGATGAATCTCGTATGGAGAGGTGACGTCTTTTGGCTTGAGCATAAGTGTAAAGCGTAATGGCGCCTAAATGCTGAGGACCTTTGATGGACATTAAGCAGTGCAAGCAGGCAGGGAAGAAACAGGTTGAGGAAGATGAAATGGTACGGTGAAGATTGATTGAGGCATGTTGTAGCCTGAACCAGCGCCGAGATGCTCTCATGTCAGTGCAGGTTAGACTAGTAATCCTGAAGTCTGCTCTCAAAAAAAGACAAAGATGCAGTGAATGGACTTCAGATGTCTATCAATATCAAGAAATATCCCCTGTTAGTGTTACAGACTGAACAATGCATAGTACACCCATAATAACAGAAGAATCATGGCATATGCACGCTGAAAAATGGTCATCGGGGCAGAACAGAAGTATCGCAACATGGAGTAAAAACAGGTGACAACCAACAGGAGACAACACAAATGCTGTACATTAATCCTCACTTTCAGCCATGCAAGTCGGATTCCGCGCCATCGCCATTGTGAGAGAGAGAGAACGCAGAAGAGTATTACAACAGGATTTGCATGGCCACTGAAGTAGGATCGACTCTACTCATTATCCACAAAGGAGTTTGCGAGACGTCCGAATATAGGTACCTCAAAGTGGTCAAGCGTGTCGACTAAGCTCCTGTCAGCACAAAAGTCAACGGTCATGATCCACAGAGAGGACTCACCATCCCGATAGGCGCGCATGCTCAGAAATCCGATCAAGCCGAGGTCGCAAATAAATAGAAGCCAGGAAAGGAAGCTCGACCAGGAGAAAATAAGATGGACAATCTGCTCCGGGATGAGTGCTATGATCATACCAACGTCCGGATGCACTTACAAACATGACTGTGAAGAGCATGCTCGATTGCCAAGCATGAAACCTGCCATATGTCAGCTGTATGCACAGATCTGATCGACTTCTGACCGCATATATACCGAACATAGTCGCTCTTATGCTCTAACAGCAACAGGAATACCCCACCCGCGGGGGGGAGAAGAAGATATGCCAGCATAGCTTCAACATCCATGCGAATTGGGAGACTTGTTTCAAAAGCTCCTAGATTCCATCTCCCACCTTCGACATCGCGTCCATACCCTTGATTTGCCTGTCCGCCGCCATGGATTGGATTTGCGCCTGCGAAATGAGTCGGGGATGGGAGACTGCCAGATTGCGCACTGGGGATCGGGGGAGACCCGCGCGGGGACCCAAGAATGGGTGATTTGAAACGATTCGCGTCGCCCAGGGGTGGTGAAAGAGCTCGCTCGACCTCGGGAGACTCGTCTTGATAGGGTGCGAAGTTCATTATGTCTGTAGATGGAGTGCAGCCAGGATAGGGAGCAGCTGAGCTTCTTATCGGACTGGTGGATGCAGCTGTTTACTTATCGCTAGCTTTTGTGGTCTTGGTGCCTCAGGCAGAAATGCATTGTACTACATTACTCGTCCTCCAGATGATCTCGCAGCAGTGATTGCAATTGATCAATAGGCATATAAATATGTCCATTTAGCCTGGGTATCATGTTCTGTCATTGCGTTTTTACTTGCTTCGGAAAAGTATAGTACAGGCGGATCATCAGATATCTACTCTACGCTCTGCCGCGACCTCGGGCTATACCAGATCCTCTTGCAATACCACTGACTGGCCTGCGCGTAGATGTCGTTGTAGAAGTACCCCCTCGGTTCGCTGCAATCCTCGATGTGCTTGAGCTGGTTCCGGAGTGGGACACGCTCGGGGTTCTTCCCAGGCCAGTGGTTCGGACAATTCTACCTCGAGTAGTTGTCCCACGCGTCCCTCTAGAGCTACCTGCCATAGCTCTCTTCTTCTCCTCCTCCTCAGCCTTTCGTGCTGCTGCCTCTCTCTGCTGCTGCAGCTCTCGTTCGCGTCTTTCTGCGGCCTGTTGGCGCAGAAGCTCCTCGTTTTCCATATCCGCAATATCCTGGAGTGCACCTTGCCAGTTGGTATTGAGTATCAGTCGCTGGTTATGCTCGGTTTGAGAGAGAATTCGGGTCCACGTGTTCAGTAGAGTCGAAGCCGAGTCAACCGTGCGCGCAACAGTCTGTGTGGGCGTATATTAGCAAGGACTTCCCTTCGCTGGCAGAAAGACGTGCGTTGACATACATCCATATTCCCTTTGGCGCGATCTAAACTACTCAGTAATCCTTCGATCACCTGATTGATATTCCGGACCGTCTGTAACTCATGTTGCAATGCGGCTTCACGCGCTTCCTGGCGATCAAAAAGCGTGCCCTCATCATGAGAGGGCCTGGTCTCGGGTGTAGTGCTGCGCTCCTCTGGGACTGTATGGTGAGTTGGCTTGTTGCTTCGTCTTTTTGATGGTGAATTCCAAAGGTCATCGGAGTCATCATCTGAAAACTGCAGCCTGTCCATCTCCTCCGCCGTACTGTGTACTGCCATGGGTTGTAGGAAGCCGATGTTATGCAAACGCGTGAAGAGTGGGGTTGAGTGTGTTGGATAAACAACTGTTGATGTTTGTGGTGAATTGGTTTAGTAGCGGATTGCAGGTATATTGAGGGGTGCATAAACACACACCGATAATCCCTCGGGCGATTTATGTTTATTGTGTTCGGCCCCTGGATCAAGGTCTATCTCGTCTAGGTACATCACCGTTAATTCTCTAGTAGATACCTAATTGTTTTAGGCGTGGTGGGGCATTCAATTGGTTCAGCCTCTTTTTCTTCCCTTTGGTGGTGCTACCTAATAATTAGCGGTGGCTGGTTCCTTTCGACGTCAAGCAATCGACCGGCCTTCCCCCTTCACCATCTATCTATCCACCCTTGGGTTGCAATCCTCACTTCTACATGTTCTCTTTATCTCATCTTTGAGAATTATCATCCTTTAGATAGATTGATCTAAGTTACAGTCAACCTTCGCTCCTTATTGCGCGTCGTCGGTCAGAAATTCTTATTGATTAGACGCTCCTTCGGTCGGGTTGTGCGTGTTGCGAGTCGCGCGTTTTTCCTCCCTTTGTCTCCTTTGAGCAGGACATCGAGCCATCATTCGATCATATACCACCAAGGACGCGTTCAGTTCCAGCGAAACAGATAGTCATTGATCCAGATTAATTGTCATAGGATCTTGTTGGAACGTTTGGTGTATCTCTACATCTTTCCTGCAGGAACAAGTTCCGTCATTTGACGTGTCTCACACAACACAATACACAATGGCGACAACACCCCCTCCGCCTTCTACTTTGCGAATTCCTCCTACTCCTCGACATGGAGCCGGCTATGACCAATATGAACCGTATTCTACTAGATATTCCACCAGGTTAGCCGGCCAGCGGGCTTCACGAGAGTCACGCACTACTCCTCCACCCAGTTTCGCGACCGCTTACACCAAACCCGGTCTCAGAAGCACGAAGAAGCAGAGCAGCGATGAGTTTGAGGCATTGTCGCCTCCAGGGTCGGTTTTCGGATCTCCCGGCAAGAAGCATTCGGGCCAGACCAGATCGTTTGCTGTAACACATTCACTGGAAGACCACGATGTGTCAGACAGCTCAGACCCTTTCACCACCGCAGAACTCTCGCATACTCAACAGCGCCCTCTCCAGAAATACCGGCCCACCATGACTGACGGCATGCTACCCACGCCTGCTAAAACTCCACGAAAGAAGGCAGTTGGTGCCGTCGGAGACACTGCTCGCACCCTGTTTCCAGCAGCTCAGAGCTCGGCATCTTCGCGAAGCAAGAAAACCAAGAAGGACACTGCCTATTCTTTAGACAGTTTCATCGACAATGCCACACGGGGATCTTCCCAGATTGAGATCTACACCGACTCTCGTGATCGAATCCCAGAAATCGACGAAAGCGAGGGAAACCCTTTTTACAAAAAGCACAACAATCAGGAATCTACCAGCCACGTGTCTGCGCGTGCTTCTAGAAGGAGCAGAAGGGAGGAGATGAAGCGCGATCAGGAAGTTGATGAAGCGGTCAAAAGAAAGGATGGAATGGTCTACGTATTGTGAGTATTACCCAGGTTCCGCTTTTCTTGTTTGGCCCTATTTTCTAACTTCCTTAAATAGTCGAGGCAAGAAGATGTTTCGAAAGTTTACAGAAGACGTCGAAAGTGACGGAGACGACGAAAACGATTTGGGTCTGCTCGCAGCGCGTCCTGACTTGATCGATTCGTCCATCAACACCGCTGTTCGCCCCTTGACCCGGTCATCCATTAAGCCTCGTGTACTTTTCCCGAGCGCCAATGATCGTGGTCATTCAGAGCACAATATGAGCGACGCTGACGAAGAAGCGGCCACCGACATTGACGAGCACGTGCTCCACGAAGAGCTTGTGGATGACGCCGATCAGGGCACTGATGTCGAAATGCCACAGCGACCGGTGACTCCCCCACTGAAGTCTATAGTTGCGACATCGTCGTCTCCAGGTGCTACTGTGCGTTCCTTGCGACCTCGAGGCAAACGAGAGGGCGCGGAGCACATCGAAACACCAAATGTGCCTGAAACGACTACAAAGCGCGTCAGTCCATTTGCTGGTTGGCTGCGCAAGAAGCAGACTACAGCGAATGCTGTATCCAAGGCGAAGAAAAGGGACGCGGACGCAGCTGCTAGTCCTGGTGGTCCTGCAATGAAGAAGACGAGAGGGAACAGAGCCACCCCCACCTTGTGAGCTTGTTCGCATGGTCTGGATCGTGAATGATTGTATTTTCTCTACGCCTTTGTTTTTCACTTTGATTCTTCGGGTATGAGTTTAGGCTGGTCTCCGCTTGATGATTATCTCTTCGAAAGATCAGCCTTTCTTTGCCTAATGAGCTTGAACAGAATGGGAGCATGGGTACGTTATTTGGCTGGAATTTCGCTGGAGGATTGGTGGCATGGAGTTATGTTTTCTTGACCTTTTTCGGGCGTGCCGATTCCACTTTGCGCTGAACTAGTCAGAATTAGATATCCCAATGAACACGAAATCAGATTCACTTATCCTGAAGAGGTAAACTTGTCTTCGGCTGGGAGTATTAGGCATATTTGCCAATCCGAGTAAATATGCAATACTTCGTACTGCTACCGTCGACCGATGTCATATGACTACGGGGCACAGGCTGAATTGCGGACCTCTCAATAGTCCAAGGCCAACAACCATTGCTGGAGAAGTCAAATAAAACATTGAAAATACGACATAGTCCTGCTACAAGTACCATCGTAATAGTTTATCGGCATAACAAGGACAAGCAAAAAAATTACCAAAAAGGAATGGCTGACACGACCAACGACATAAAGTGATTGGTTTCTTAAGCAAGGCAGACTCTCGCGGGCGTTTCGAAGTATGAATCAAAGGGAGGTATCCTCAACGCCGCGTTGTTACAAGGAAGGCCGTGTTTTTTTTTCCCGTCCAGATAAGAGAAATGAGGCATGGAGTGGGTATCTAGTTTGTAGATGGGCGAGGAAAGAATGAGGTGCACAGTATGCATGTGTTTTCATTTATCGGATGATGTCTAGTTCATCGTCATCGTCATCATCATTAAGGTTTTTCATGGCATTAGAGCTGCCGCCCAGGCTGTCCCGTCCAGCTTCCTTGATACCGTTGGACGTTATGAATCGCGTCTTCTTGACGCTGCCATTGTGCTGTTTGTCGCCGTCGTAGGCGCGCTTCAGTGGACTGAGCTTGACGGTGTCCGCTCTCCTGAAGCCCGTTAGGCCGAGGCTGGTCGCAGAAACCGGGGTGGAGGCCTCGAAGCTGGATTTCTCTTGTGAAGACGAGGCGGCGCTTTCTGGCTGAGAGGATGTTGCGGGCTTGTTTGCTCTTGCGCGGAGGTACTCGGCGCCCACGTTGCCCGCTCGAGAGGTGACTAGCTTCTGAGTGATGTCTCGTTCGCGCTGCTGCTGCACAAGACGTCTCCGGAAGCGTTCTTCCTTGCTTTCCGCCCCACGGCCTATCATGCCTGCTGCGATGAACGGATCTTCGTCGTCGGCGTCGATGAGACTGGCAGCAGATTGGCCGGGTGCTCTTTGGAGGGAACGTTGAGCGCCGCCGCCTTGAGATTTAGGAGCTGGTGCAATGTAGTACAAGGACTGAGATCCCAAATCGTATTGGGGACCATTTGACTTGAGACTGTTCGGGGTTCCTGGCCTCTTCCCACCCACGAAAGCTCCAGTCCGTGGGCCTGAACGGCCCCCAGGACCAAACATGCCTGTGCCACTGTTGACCCCCATCCGTTGTGACTGTGCTCGACGGACCTGGATATCGAGGTGAAAATCGCAGAATTCGGTCTTTCGGCCATCCACCCATGATTGGCATGTCTTGCCGTCCTTCCTGACAGCTTTGCAGAAGCCTATGTCTTGGGCATATCCGACCTCGAGAATCTTATCATCTGATGAGGAAATGGAAAGGCTGAACCTATTGGTGTCTATCTTATTTTTGGGAGGTGGCATGATGGTAGGATTCAGAATGGCAATGAGGATGCCTTCTGATAACCTGTAATATCGAGGAAAGGCAGTGTCGAACAGGAACAAGTCAATTGTCCACTTGAGATCTGTGAGTGTGATGGCCATATACCTGTTGCTGTTGTTCAGCCCATCATCAAAGGGATCAACTTCTTTTGCAGATACATTTTTTGCGTCCTTGATTTGCTTTGGCTCCGACTTTGAGGCAACTATGCCGAACACGACGTAGTCTCCGTCAATCTCTTCGGGAAGCTCAAAGTCTGGCCCTCTCACTGTCCTCAGAAGGTCTGGAATGCGAAGAATCTTCTTGTCTGAGAGGGTTCTAGTTAAAAAGGAGTGCGGTAGTATTCGATTCGACAGGTGAAGCGACGAGTACGGCTCAAACTTGGACGAATCTGGTGTCTTCGTTGTTACTTCGTCTCGAATTTCGTTGTCAATGTCGGAGACAGGATCTCCACGAGACTGGGAGGATGCCGGTCCGGTTTCAGATTGATTGGGTCGCCTATGGGAAAATGGCCGTGGTCCCTCGGAGCCTGCATCTTTGCGCACACTTGGTGCAGTTTGGCTTCGTTTGATGGAAGGCTTGAGATTCTGAAACGATCGCACAACATCGTCTCTGCTGAAAGTCTCGATTAGGCGGCTTCTTGTCGGTGACCTGGGAGGAGCGTTTGTTCTCGCCTCAGCCGCTGCTGTCCTAAATGTCTCCATCTCCGTCTTGTCGAACTGGAACGCAGAGCTTCGGTTAATCTGAAGTCGGAGTTCTCGTTCCCTGCGAGACTTTTCAGCTGTTCGGCTTTCAGCAATCCGCTCACTAAATGTCTTGCCCCGTTTCCCACTCTCCTCTGCAGCCAGCATCTGCGCGCGAGATGCAAAGATATCGCCGGAGTGAGACATTGCAGCTTCAAGAGCCCCGTGCATACTCGTTGGCCGTGTCCCCAAGCGGGAGTTTGGCGGACGTTTGAGACTAACATCGCTACCTTTCAGACCCTTGTCGATGCCGAGAAGGTATCTCCGTGGGGACGCAGGTTCAACTGGAGGAGCCGCTCGTCTGACAGGCGACAAAGGGACTTGAACATCATCTGGCTCGTGTCTGCGTGTTGTTTGGATAGGGCTCCTAAGTCTCGATGCCTGCTCTTGTGACCGCGACGAGAAGCTAACTGCGGATGTCGGTCTGGACTGTGTATTGTTCGATTCCAACGTGTTTGAGCGTGCGCGACTTTTCTGAAGCTGCTTCAACTTCAGCTTTGCTTCAATGGCAGCAAGCTTGAGTCGTAACGTCTCTTCGTCTTCATCTTCGTCTTCGTCTTCGTCGTCCAAGCCATCAATAGCGTCGTTCAGTTTCGGATTAGCTCGTAAATTCGGAGTAGTCCTCGAGTATTTTAAAGGCGACCCCATATTCTCTTGGCGGTGTCGCATATCTTGAAATTTCCTCCGACCTTCAGGAGAGCTGAGAAGTACCTCCCTAGGAGATTTCGGCGGCCATGAGGTCTCAACCACTGAACAATTGCGGTGAGTTTGGGTTAGTTGGCTGTTGCAAGTAGGGAATAATTCCTCGTAAACAAACAAGATATACACTCACTGCTGGTCATGGCAACATCTATCTCTCGATTTCTCCCAGTCGAATGATATCGTCAAAGGCTAAGTGACTGCGTCACTGTCTGTTTCTTACACTCCTTGTCTGACCATTGTTGATCGGGATGCGGGGAATGGAATGCACCGAGGTCAATCGATAATTGAGGGCCCAGGTGTGAGTAAACTGGGAAACTGAAGAATTGACTGAGCAACAATAACAATACTACCCGTGTTTCAAAATTGAAAACAACCCCTTTCTTTATTAGTATGATCCCCTGTCATCAGCAAGGCACAAGATGAGAAGTTGAATCTTCCGCTGCTGCAACAGCGCTGATTGGACGACGGAGTTCCTGCGCGTGTCGCGTCCACAGATGGAAATTAAACCTGACCTGAAGTCCCGACGCGTTGAGAGCATCCCTTAGAGCTACGATCAAGCAGCGAGGTTGTACACGATCGTTTTTACCAACTGTCCATTGTCGTGCGATGTGAGATAGTCCCATCAAATATATACATACTTTGGTCTCTGAGCAATACCGCCGAAATGCGGACGCGATCAACGGCTTCCTCTGAGCAGCCTGAAACAGAACAAAAGAATCTCAAAGCGCCGACTACAGTGCAGACGCCCAGCAGGACATTCATTCTCCCTTCAGCTGCAAGTGACGATGCCAGATTTGTAACATTGCCCAATCCGCGAACTGGAGAGCCCAATCGCTACTTCTTCTGTCCAAAACTTGGCGTGTACGAGTTTACCGTCGTAGGATCCACGCCGCAGTTTCCACGGAGTATTCTCTTCGCTCCCAAACAAGACACAAAAGCTTCCATTGGAAACAGTGACCGCTCCCAGGTCAAGGGGAATATCTCCAAAGTAGCCGAACTGTGTGTTGCAACACCGATTGATGTCATGTTCTTCATGATACCTCTGCTGAACCCAGCCACGTCGACCCACACCAAGAGGCTTTTCCAGCCGCTCGACGATATCCTTGATTCGCAGGATGATTTGCCAGATCATCTACGTCGCATATTCTACAATGAAGATTTCCGCAGTGTCTTGCAATCGCGAGTCGAGGCGGTATGTGACTCGGTTGAAGCAGGAGATGAGAAAATGTTCCGCTTCGACGAGGTCAAGCTCCTCAGGGAACTGATCGCTAAGGCGGAGCGCCTAGTGGCCCAGGGTCTTCCAGCGAGTTTGGAGGAGCGATTTGTGCGTCAAGCACTAGTTACACCCTTGATGTCCGTCAAACGAGAGGAGACCATCATCGGGGCCACGGCGTCATTGGAAGATGGCGGCGAGGGAGAGTCCCAGGACAAACAGGAAACCCAATCTACAACGACTGCCTCTGTCTCGACACCCTCAGGTGTCTCAACCCCTACCACAGAACTGTCCGCTGAGTCGAATCTGGAATCCGCCACCAGGGACAATATGGCTCGTCTGCTCAGAATCTCCACCGTTCTCTCCTTCATCAAGGAATCATACCTCTCTCCAGAGCTCTGTGCTAGGCTGGACGAGTTACTTGCTACACCTGAAACACCGGTAGATTTCAAACCCCTCCAAGATCATCTCCAGCATATCGCAGAGCTGCGAGCGCAAGCACTGGCATCTCAATCGCTGGGGGATTTCAGCCGCAAGCGCGGTGCCGACGACGACGAAGCTGCAGAATCCCGCGCCGAGAAGAAGCGCCGCAAAGAAGAGGAAGAGAAGAAGAAGAAGGCCGGTGAATCCCGCGGTGTGAGAGACCTGAAGAAGGTCGATACTTCGGGAATGAAGAAGATGAGTGATTTCTTTACCAAAGCAGCGCCCAAGAAGAAATCATGAGTTTCCTCACTTAATCCCAGCGATTGATCAGCCGTTTCATCCGCGACCCTTGTTCACAACAAGCGACGGATTGTAAAGCCTCAGTTACCAAGACGCCTGCCCATTGTTTGGTACGGACTTTGGAAGTCAGATGATATAATGGGGTAGGCCAAGCGGGGCCTTATATTCTCAGTCCCCAGGCAGGGTTTGCGGCCTAAAAGCGACCCAAAACATGATTGTCCATGCTTGCAGTCCACACGCTTCGTTATTGAGGACAGTACTTATGCAACAACTAGGTCCACTCATACAACACGTACGGAACGGTCGCTCTCCGATCGAATGGACTATACTGAATAATAAAATATTGGGAATCATAATCCAACCATGCCTACCTTCAATAGTTGTTACAGGCACTTATGTATTATAAACTCCTGGATGTGATTTAGGAAGGACAATCCAACCGCCCTAGAGATAAATGCGAACAGTACAAAATCGCTCAATGCTTTAGTTTCTCTCTCGTGATATACATCTCCTAGATCTTGACAGCGGTAATGGCGGCTCCCGTAATCCTAGCAAAAGCAGTCAGTGACTCGGCATTCTCGGTTGGAACTATGAAGACATCATCCAGACAAGGGTACACATACACGAAGGATCCGTTGGAAGGCTTGCTGATAACCATGGCCTGTGCCAGCTTCTCCTCACTGATATCCGGAAGCCTTTTCAGATAATACTCTTCCTTCAAGGCCTTGGTGACGGCCTCGACCTTGGACTGCGGCAGCATGTGGACTGTGCAACCACCCCAGCCAGCACCCGTAAGGCGACTTCCCCAGGTCCCGGCGCGGCGGGCAATGGCGCAGATCTCATCGACTTCCGGGGCACTGCAGTCATAGTCTGCGCGACAAGATTCCTGGGACTCGTTCAGCAGCTGGCCCAGGTAGTGGATGCGCCTCTCATCCAGAGTGTGGGCCTTGGCCAGGCAGGCCTTGAAGTCAAGCACGCGCCGGGCTTCTTTGAAGCAGTGCAGGGCCCGCTGACGGAGTAAGAAGCGCTCTGCCTGGACTGGAAATGCGGAAAGGAACTTGGCCTCGAGCTCGGGGACTGTGATGCCGAGCAACTTGGCGATCTCTTCCCGGGTGTATCCCTGCTCCTGGGTCAGGAGTTCCATGGTGGACTGGATCACGGAGTCGATCTGGTATTCCAGTGGGTCCCCGAGGCGGCCCTCCTTGCGCATAAGTTCCTCGTGGAAGTTGCGCAGACTGTATCCCAGCGAGCTGTTGTCCTTGGTCAAGGTGATGCCGTGCTGCGCGGCGAGGACCACAGCGGCGAGAGTGCATTCGGCGACACGCAGGTTGTAGTGACGGGGTGCCGTCTCAGCCTTGTTTGACGTGACGAAGCTCTGGGCCATGAGGAAAGTGATGTCCTCATCGGCCTTGGGAATTGGGACATGCTGAAAGGCAAAGTTGGGGTAGAACTGGGTATAGAGGAGATATCCGCGACGAGAGAAGATGGACGCTGCTTGGTCCATCCTACAGCATAAACTGGTCAGCGCACAATACCATATGCCGCTGCAGTGATCAACTTACCCTCCTGAGTAGACACCAACGGCTCTCTCCGAAACAACAGCCAGGTCGAGCAGGTCCTGCTTCGAAACATTGTGGCCGTTGGCCTTCATGACGGCCAATGCACTTGCGCAGACAAAGGCGGCGCTGCTGGAGATACCACCGCCTGGGGGAACATTACCATCCACCAAGACCTCAAAGCTTGCTGGTGTAAACGAGCCGTCGGCCTTCTGCTTGCGCAGAAACTTCAACGCGCCCAGAAGACCAGCCTTGAAGTAGTTGACCCACTCGTGCTTCTTGGGGTCAATCTCGATATCGGTATCCCGAGGCACAGTGAATTCACGAGAGGGGAACTTCTCGGGCGAAACATTGGAGATTTTGACAAACGGTTCTGAGCCAGTAGGAGGAACAACCTTGACGGCGATTATTACGTCAACACTTACAGCTGTTGGGAGGACGTCATATAGGTTGTAGTCGATATGCTCTCCAATGATGTTGACACGGCCAGGACTGCGGGCCACGAAATCTGGACGATGGCCGTATAATTTGTTGAAATGAGCAACTAATCCATTGAACCGTGACTGGTGCTCAGGGGCAGCAGAAGTAGCAGAGGCGTCGTCCGTAGCGTAGACCTCAGCTATGGATTCTGTTTGAGGCACGAGTTCCTGCGGGGTTGCCATGGCGGGGTATCTAAGCCCAGGAAGAGATAAGATGTCGGGAGGTAGTTTTCGGGGGAAAGAAGGATAGGAAGGTGAAGTGGGAAGATCAGAGAAAGAACAAAAGGTGTAAAGGTCGTACCTGACACACGGAAATATTCCTGAAGTGTCTGTTTGGGTGGGAAAACTACCAAACTAATCTCTATGTCATAAGGGGAAACATGGGGAGGGTCTGAGGGGCTGGGGGGCAGAGACACACCACATCGATGCTTCAAAAATACTTCCATGCATTGGAAGAAGTGTGGGAATCCCCGAAATGATGTCCCCAGAGGTCCCGTGCCTCTCACTGGGTGAAATTTGTGTCCCGTGGGACCTGGATGCCTCTCGGTTGAATCCAAACCGGAGATTATCCCGTTCTTTCTTCGGAGTACGAAGTACGCAGTACTACTACCTTAGTATTCCATTTTACCCACCCTACGGAATACTTTCTCCGTTTTCACCGGCTCCCCGATATCTCCAGCATTCTTTTAGACTCTAGCATAAGCTGCATAGCTTGTCATGATGAGCTAGCTGGTACCGACCCCACTCGCCCTCCACTGCGCCTCCGTATGGAGTTTGGGTTCTCAGTAAGTGATCAATGTGTGCGGTACCTACGTGGCTTTCCTTCCATCCAAATAGAAGTAGGATTTGCCTTCCAATCTGACCCCCACAACCATGCTGACAGAGTGTATGCTGCTGCCCTTTCAATTCTTCCTTCTGCCTTCATTCATTCACTCTTCTGCAGTTACTTCGCAACGCACCCTTTCATCTCTTTGAATCCGTGTGGATGTGGTCGCAGACTCCAGACAGATGCCACTGATGTTCTGACGACTCTGGTCGCCAATGGCACTTGTCCAGCACAGAACGAAGGCGCTTATATCTTCAGCAATTGTCCAGTTAGACCTTCCTGACCTACCCTTCGCTTCCCCTGCTTACCCTATGTGGCTTTTCTAAACGCCACACGGCTCATCCAAGCGAATCCAAGTATACACTGCGATTGGTCCAGAGCTCATAGCGGGTGGAGTGCTTTTAGTTCGTCTTAGAAAGGTTAAAGTATCTGAGAGACCTCCACGGGAACTTAGAACCCGGATCAAGACATATGGTGGAACCTCTAGTACGTACGGCCATATACTATCCTGCAGCGTGTCAGCCCTTGAGCTTACGAACCTGATCTACCGGAGACGTGGCGCATCCCACCCCGCGATATCTATCATTCACCCTGGGCGCTACCCGCCGGATCAACACCGATTTGGACGTCCCACACCGGATAAACCAGGCCCTATCCAAGTAGAAGGCCAGATTTGATACGTAATTGGAAAGTTCGTCGCGAAGCGAACTCATATGACGAAATCACGGAAGACCAAGGTCCAATATCTTGTCAAATGGCTCAGATACAACGACCATGAGAATCCATGGTTAGACAACAAAGATCTACTAGACGAGAAGACCTGCTGAAAGAATTCGAAGCTTGTAGTCATCTTTGGGGGGATCTTCAATTTATCGCAATAACACCCATGATACTTCTTTTGCGGCCCTCTACGAACGGGCCCCTGGTCCCAGCGAGGGATGTTCTAATCAAACCTTCGGATTTTAGGTGAAATTGTAGACCCTATTCTTGAACAAGACACGTGAAATTTCAACAACATCATCTGCTGCGGAATCTCCTGGACAGATAACTACATTACAGTTGATATAGTCAGAAATCTTTGCGGCTGGCTCAATTGGCGGTAGTGGTATGTTGATGATCTAACCCGCGCTGTACCCCATTCATTCTTACTTGGAATCATACTAATAAATCATGACACAGCTGTGGGAAGCGATGAATGAAGAGTCACATTGTAGACTAGGATCAATGACAGACGGTGGCAGCAACAAGATGGACAAAGCAGCAATGCCTGGGGGACCAAGCTTCAGAAAGCTTGCAACGAAGACGAATGACTTTGTAATACAAGGACACACCATCATCTTGTATGTGATACGACGATAATTTTCCAAGGCGCCATACTGAAGGTACAGATGCCCCTATCAGTGACCTCTTCTGACTGCCCGTGGTAGAGTCAAAAGGGGTCAATCGTTCTTTGCCTTTGAGATAATGACTAAGACAAGAGTCCTTTTGCTTCGCTTCTTTACTAGCCTTTGCCTCCATACATGTTGAGACGCCAAACCTGGTCCGTAATCCTTGGAGATACATAGCTTTAATCGATGGTACCACTTCAGTCACTGTCCACTTTGTGCCTCCGTATAGGGCCTAGCGCGGACTGAGTACCCAGCAGTAAGGAACAGAAGAGCAATCAATCACTAGCAATCTATCACTGACAGCTGACATGCCGTGTTCGAAGAAGGTATTAGCTACCTACGCCAAGTGCCTTAGCTCAGCCAAGTCAGAAACAAGTCTACTTTGGATGATGATCATGCCACGAGGTGCTATCTTAGACTGTTCTGGCCTGGTCTGACATTGGGCTGCGTTATTGTCTCGCTTTCTCAATGGAATTTCATTCGTGGCATCAGTGAGTTACATTGACCCATACATGCTCATGCTTGACAAGCACAGCCAGAACTCACTTATTGAGCGGTTGAATACCAAGATGCTGCGTGCATGGCATTCAATGGATTGAAGAACCGGTGAATTTGGCTATAGTACCTTCGTGGATCAAATCTGCTTAAGGATTGATTGCGTGACGAACACCAGGCAGGCATCTACCCCGCTTCTGATGCAGCTCTTCTGCACAAATCTGTCTCCAGGAGCACAGTCGCGATAGTCAACTGTCATGCGTTTGGAGCACGTCTTGCAAAATAGCTCTTGCCGTTAGGAGCATTACAAGCACAAGATTAACCAAGGGTCATAGACGTTAAGTTCACACTCAACACCAACTTGACTACAGGCGCTAGATTCTAGACTTCCTGACGCCAAGTAATCAGTACGCCCTTCGAAAGTGCTAACCCTATGACTGGCAAACGATAGGCCGCACACAGAAAGGCAGAAACTCGACTGTTCAATGGGGTGAAGGATTCTCATTCCTCGTGCGATCATGGTTGGCGTGCAAGAATGTCCAAAGCTACCTTAAGCTGGGTGTACTGCGATATACTACATCTGCAATCCATTGGTCTGTAACTCGGCTTGTATGATCAGCGATGGGCGTGTATGCTCCCAGCTGATTTTGTCAACAAGCACAAGGTATGCTCTGAATGAGTCAAGGTCCATACTTGTGCTCTGTAAGGTACTGTCACGGAACAGGGTGCAAACGCTGTAAACACGGCTTACTAAGGCACGGGGAGAAGTTCTTAATAGTGGTTCCATAGTTGGTACATGTATCCTATCCATCATCCATCCATAATCAACAATACAATGTTTCGGGCGTTTCCATCAAATCCGTCAGTATAATCATCAGTACCTAGGTAGGTAGTTAACATCATACTCCGCATTATGACTAACTAGCAAACTGCCAATCAGGTGATGTACAAACAAGCGGACGGACGCCGAACATCGGAGTTCGCTGTCCAATAATGGCGTTAAGGTAATTGGCCTTTGGCCGCGCTAGGCCGCTGTCGGTTAGCTGGTCCAGATGCTCTCCCCGAAGTCTGACTCTTCACTCGGCCTCTTTTGGGCGTCTTTCCCTACTGAATTTCGGGTCCAGCAATTCCATCTCCTCTCCTCTCTCCAAACCCTCCATTTCTCTCTTATTTTGGCCTGGCAGTCATCCGCCATCAAGATGATGCCTTTAAGACCATCAAAGAGCGTTCTGCGCTCTTTCCACTACCAGAAGTACATTGCTGCTGGTGGAAGACCGTTTACCTGTTCGTCCGTTGCCGGTACAGTTTCGCCCCACCGCTTTTCTGCTCAAAAGCGCAACCAGAGTACTGCAACAGCTACGGCTTCGTGAGTTTTCTCTTCGGGATAGGACTTTCAGAAAGTGCTTGTCAACGGACACTGACATTTCAATGCCATAGAAACTCAAGGCCTATTCCAAGTCCCGCCTTCAACCAGGAGCCTCATCGCAATGAAGTTTCACCTCTGCAAAATCGGCACCTACCCGAGCTGGACGACTCGTAAGTCAATTCAGAAGGCGTCACATCAATTGATCGTTTAGAACAAGCCTAATTACGGTGATGAGCAGGTTTGTCGGTCTTAGTGGTGGGCAGATCTTCCACGAGATGATGCTCCGACTTGGTGTTAAGCACATCTGTGAGTCATCCCTCGCTTACCACCCTTTTGTTCAAGCTCCCTTCAACAGACGGTATACTGAACTCGCAAACCAGTTGGCTACCCCGGTGGTGCCATTCTCCCCGTGTTCGATGCCATCTACAACTCTAAGCACTTTGACTTCGTTCTCCCTCGCCATGAACAGGGTGCCGGACATATGGCCGAAGGTTACGCACGTGCTTCTGGCAAACCCGGTGTCGTCCTCGTTACTTCCGGACCAGGAGCCACCAATGTCATTACACCTATGCAGGACGCTCTTTCTGACGGTACCCCAATGGTTGTTTTCTGTGGTCAGGTTCCCACTAGCTCGATCGGTACCGATTCTTTCCAGGAGGCCGATGTCGTCGGTATCTCGAGAGCCTGTACCAAATGGAATGTTATGGTTAAGTCCGTTGCGGAGCTCCCTCGTCGGATCCAGGAGGCTTTCGAGATTGCAACCAGCGGTCGCCCGGGACCAGTTCTGGTCGATCTCCCCAAGGACATCACCGCTGGCATCCTTCGCAAGCCCATTCCCATGAATAGCACTATCCCTTCCCTCCCGAGTGCTGCTACGATGGCTGCTCGTGAGCTCAGCATGAAGCAGCTCGAGAGCAGCATTGACCGTGTCGCCCGCCTCGTTAACATCGCCCAGAAGCCCGTTTTGTATGTCGGGCAGGGTCTTCTCGCTCGCCCAGATGGTCCCAAAGTGCTGAAGGAATTGGCGGACAAGGCCTGCATTCCTGTCACTACGACTCTGCAGGGTCTCGGAGGCTTTGATGAACTTGACCCCAAGGCTCTTCACATGCTGGGAATGCACGGATCTGCCTACGCCAACATGGCTATGCAGGAAGCCGATTTGATCATTGCCGTTGGCGCCCGTTTTGACGATCGTGTGACCGGTAACCTCTCCAAGTTTGCTCCTCAGGCCAAGTTGGCTGCATCTGAGAAACGTGGTGGAATCGTCCACTTCGAAATCATGCCCAAGAACATCAACAAGGTCGTTCAGGCCAACGAGGCTGTGGAGGGCGATTGTGCCGAGAACATCCGCCTCCTGCTTCCCCATGTCAAGCCGGTCTCTGAAAGACCAGAATGGTTTGCTCAGATCAATGACTGGAAAGCCCGCTTCCCCTTTTCTCTGTACGAGAAGCAGAGCCCGGAGGGCCCCATCAAGCCCCAGGCCTTGATTGAGAAACTCAGCGATCTCACTGCCCCCATCAAAGACCGCACCATCATCACTACCGGTGTCGGTCAGCATCAGATGTGGGCTGCCCAGCACTTCCGTTGGCGCCATCCCCGCACCATGATTACCTCTGGTGGTCTCGGTACCATGGGATACGGCCTTCCCGCTGCTATCGGCGCCAAGGTCGCACGCCCCGATTGCCTCGTCATTGATATCGATGGTGACGCTTCGTTCAACATGACTCTTACTGAACTTACCACGGCTGCTCAGTTCAACATCGGCGTCAAGGTCCTCCTTCTGAACAACGAAGAGCAGGGCATGGTGACACAATGGCAGAACCTGTTTTACGAGGACCGGTACTCGCATACCCACCAGAAGAACCCTGACTTTGTGCCCATGGCTCGGTCTATGGGTGTCGCTGCTGAGCGCTGCACTAAGCCTTCTGAGGTGGAGGAGAAGCTGAAGTGGCTGATCGAGAGCGATGGTCCCGCTCTGCTTGAGGTCTTCACTGACCGCAAGGTGCCCGTGCTCCCCATGGTTCCCGCCGGTAGCGCCCTGCACGAGTTCCTGGTCTATGATGAAGCCAAGGAGAAGGAGAGAAAGGCCCTCCTGAGAAGCAGAACCGCCCCCGAGTACCTTCACAAGTGATCATGTAGACGCTTTCGGCTTTGCAACGTTGCTTACTAATCTTTCATCTTTCTGTTGATATCCATGGCGTTTCTGGCGGGTTCTAAAACGCAACTGGGCAGAGATGTATGCTTAAATCGGCATCCAGCCTCTAACACAAAGTTTTCTCCCTCATGAATGTGGGGAAAGATCGGAAGGGGACTCAAAAGTGACACTCTATTCAGTCCATTTCTCTTCACAGCCCCTTCTTCCTCATGTTCTCTTGGCATGTCAATTGTAATCTTGCGAGAAAAAAAATCTGCCCCTGGTTCTGTCGGACATTAGCTTGTATATAATGCACATTATCATTGCTTTTGAAGGTTGCTTAGTTTGGAAACCTTTCATGTATGTCTTAGGGAAGGATGGACAAATCGATGATTGATATCACAGACTGTCTCTGAAGATTTGAAATGAAGATTACATCTATGAACACTCAGACAAATTGATACTCCTTTACGAAAACTACGCCGTCGATCCCAGTTATATGATAATAGAGGCAGGTGACTCGTTATGCTACAGTATCCGCCATCAGTAAAGGGAGGTGATCATGCAATAGATGCGTGCTATCACGTGATATTATGTTGAACGTTGGTGATTCCTGAGGCCATCAAAAGGCAAATCCTTGAAAGCCGCGGTCCGTATCCGAGGAAGCGGTCGATCGACTCCGCCCTCCGATTGACGACTGAGTGATGAATAAACTATCTCCCCTCTTCCCATCATCATCACCATCATAAAGTTCTGTAGTTCGGTTTGTGACTCAGCTACACCCTCGATTTGCACGATGCCAGGCACATATATCGTCTTCTAGAATTACGGATTTCTAGTCTTCCTCTTCGCTTGATCATCTTCACCACGATCTGTCGCAACCATGGCTTCTGCCCCAGGATATCCCGCCACTACCAGCAGAGCTCGATCATCGGATGCCACATCAGTTCGAGACGAGACTACCGCGAACACAGACAGAGGCAGTTTCACAGGCGACTCACCCGCAGAATCCATGGAGGGCAACGAGACGGTTTTTCTCAACAAACCAGTCGCATCCAGCGAGGATGTGTCAACTGCCGCCTCTGACACCGCCACCGCCAGCAAATCTCCTGTCCCGAGTTCGACCGCCACTGAATCCGTGAATGAAGAACCGCGCAAGTGCTGGATCTGTTACACCGACGAGACGGAAGATTCCCCCTTGAACTCAGAATGGCGCTCGCCTTGTCCCTGCGCTTTGACGGCTCACGAGGCTTGCCTCCTGGACTGGCTCGCTGATCTCGAAAACCCTCGGTCCCGCAAACGCAACGGTCACGGAGCCAAGATGGTGTGCCCGCAGTGTAAATCTGAAATTGTGGTTTCTCGTCCGCGAAGCTATATCGTTGATGTCGTTCGGATGTTCGAGCGGCTTGCTGGACGGTTAGTCCTACCGGGTATGGTGTTTACCCTGGCGGGTACCGTTTGGGCAGGGTGCTGCGCACACGGCGTTTATTCAATGTATTTCGTTTTCGGGACCGAGGAAGCGAGACAAATTTTGGAAGAGACGGCGGATGGTACTTGGAACTCAGGTTTGAACCTAGGGTTACCATTGATCCCGCTCGTGCTCATTTTCTCACGAACTCGCTATGCTGAGGGTCTTCTACCTGCCATCCCAGTCCTGTTTTTTGCGACGCATAACTCGGCCCAGGAGCTCGACCTTGACCTGTGGCCACCTAGTGCTGCTATGACTTTTGCTGCGCTTCCCTATGTTAAGAGCTTTTACAGCGCAGTCTATCACAGATTATTTGGCAAGCTGGAAAGGAAGTGGATTGCCGAGGTGCAACCACGCCAAGCAGATATCAACGAGTTTGATGATAATGCGCCACCTGAGCATCCGGAGGGAAGAAACGATGCTGAGAATGGCCAGATATTGATGGAAATTGATCTGGAGTTCCAAGTTGGAATGGGTAATGATGTACGTCAGGGCATTCTGGGTCTCCATGCCGGAGAAAACGCCCAGAACAACGGGCAAAACCAAGGAGGCGGTCAAAATGAAAACAATCTGGGACTAGGACGGCGAGACGACCTCATACATGAAACAAGCAACCTCGCCGATATCATTCTTGGGGCTCTCGCATTTCCAGCAATCTCGGCATCCATGGGAGGTCTGCTCAAGTATATTCTCCCCAAGTCGTGGACAACCGCACCCTCAGCCTTGGAGCGCGGCCGACCTGGTCTGCTGCAGACGCGCTGGGGACGAAGTGTCATCGGAGGATGCGTGTTTGTGCTGCTGAAGGATGCATTGGTACTTTACTGCCGCTGGAAGCTTGCACAGACACATAGAAAACGAAAGGTGCTGAACTACGACCGGAAGAAGAAGAAAGTGGTGGACCACTGAGTGGCTTTGAAACATTGTCACTTCCGTTTTCTGCGCTCTCTACTCTCATGACTACGGATATGACGATGATGCATTTCACTGGCGTTGGTTGGGATTACCCTGGAGGATTTGTCTAGTCTACTCTCTCTACGCTCGGATCTTCAACGGATGCCGAGGCTTTTCTAAGATTTAGGAGTTTTAGATTCCCACAAGGTAGGCACCTCAATGGCATTTGTTGCAGCAGATATGATGAACTGTGAAGTATTCAATCAATTCAATATAATGGCATTAAGTCATATTATACACCAAGATGGAATCAATCTCGGCCGTAGATAGATAACAGTAGCTGTCTGAATAAGCGCGCGGCTAATCAAACTTTCCGCTGCCGATCCCAAAAACCTTCCATCACTTCCACTGGCACCATCTAGTCTACCTCACTCAATCCAACACTCACCACGCATGATGCGTTCCCTCTCTCCGGTCCTCGCCTCCCTGGCGAATGTCTTCAAGATCCCTCTCTCCCAAGCCCCCGCCCGACCAGCCATCAGCCGGCTCAGCAATGGTTTCTTAATACGCAAACCTACCGCTCCTGTTCAGCCCACAGCATCAGCAACAGCAGCCATCGAGGCCCGGCCCTTCTCAACAACAAGTGCGCTACTGAAACGCAACAAAAATGCCCCTCGCGGCGATAAAAGAATCAGTAAGTATTCTTTATCTCGGGAGTTCCGCTTACCCCCCCCCCCCCCCGGGGGGAACCACGACCACTTCGCTCCTGAGACATCGACAGGATCCAGAAATGGGAACGGGAATTGATGCAATGCCGCTGCTAACTATCGTGCCACAGCGCTGATCCGCTACTTCCTCTGGCACCCGCTCACCCCCCGACCCCTCCGTTTCTCGCGAACCCGCTACCTGCGGCACTGGACCATCCACCGCGCCTGGCAACTGTACCAGGCGCAGCAGCGCCGCGCGAGACAGCTCGAGCTGCAGCGCCAGTGGCAGGCGATGAATGCCGCGTGCGAGGAGCTCCGTACGGGCGCTGGGGATGGAGGCAAGCTGTTTCGGATCTCGATGAATAAGCGCGGGGTATATAAGGATATGTTTCCAATTGAGTATGGGCGGATGCAGACCGAGGGCCCGAGTAAGGAGGGGTGGAATCATGAGTGGAAGCGCCCGGAAAAGAAATACTAGCCAGGTTTTTTTTACCATTGATGGGCGGTCAATGGAAAGCCTGGTTTGTTGAGTCTTATTGTAAGTATTGGCTTGTACTATAGGTCATTTTGTTCTGAGTGTTTAGATTCATGGGCATCTGATTCACCGATATAGACTCTTTTTAAAGCCAATAACTACATTGTGTAATTTTTGCCCTTGCTCCTGCTCAGGTTGGACACGAGCATGACGTACAGCCGGAAATGACATCAGCATGTTCAGTATGTGTCAAAATGCTGGATATAAGACATAGATGAAGTTGCAAAAGACGCTAGACAGCATCAAAAAAGGGAATGAATATAGGCCGGATAAAAGAAAAAAGCAAAGTGAGGCGCAGGGAGAATCATAACGAGACAAAGCGCTCCAAAGTCAAGGAAGCATGCCAAAGGAGGGGAATCCGGAGTGCAAGTGTTCATATAAAGGAGAGTGTGAGCAGGATGATA